>NW_027672918.1:0-600000 GCF_964194105.1 Spermophilus citellus | reverse complement strand
TCAATATCTATTTTATTATTGCATTTTTCCCACATCATAAAGTTCTATTTTATTTTTATTTATTTATTTATTTGTTTGTTTGTTTGTTTATTTATTTATTTATTTATTTTTTTGAGCTCATACAAACCTAGGTTAATGTTTTTCTGATCAGTTTTATTTTTTGACTGTGTTTTATTTTTTGACTGTGGAGTTTTTAAACATTGCAATGGAGATTTCACCTAGGTATAGTTACAAGGCCTTTATTTACTATTGTCTTATGTGTTGTATGTTGTGTGCACACTTCTGTTTTGTGTTGTATGTCTGTATGTGTGTATGTCCATATTTCTTATATGAGGAGCGCTCATGAAAATGGATCCGAATTTTTTTCTTTATTCACGTGATTTATATGGTTTAATTTAAATTAGGTGAACAGCTGTTAAGGATTGTTTTTAAAGGAGTTTAACAGATCTGTTTGTTTACTTTCACCTTTCCTTTTCATTATATTTAATAATTCTGTTCAGGATAATGTCTCTTTAGCATCATTGCCAGAATTTCCATCTCCATCCCAATTCCGGTGAAGACTGAGATAAAACCAAACTACAGCTTCTATGATAGCTATCACAGTAAACTGTATAAACTGATGCATCAATGAATATAACTCAACAAGTAATGCTCAATCAAGGACTTGATTTACTTTGGGAGGAAATGGACACATTGATAGACTCCTCCAATTTGAACTGCTTTCAGAACTTGCCTGGACTATATATCAGTTGCATACATTGTGAAATATCATCTGGTGCACCGAATTGTGGTACTGCTGGCATATCTTTGCTGATGGCGTCGCCAGTGATGCAATTTCCTTGCCAGCTCACCCCATGTTTATTGTGGTAATGCTGGCATATCTTTGCTGATGGTGTCACCAGTGACGCAATTTTTCCAAGGAGCCATCAATTGGCTTGGTGTCGTGGCATTTCTGTATCCTCCTCCCTTCTACTAGTGATGGTCTAAAATTTGGGGGCCAACAGAGGTGAGGCAAAGAACCTCACCCCCCCACTGGCACCAAGACAAAATTTGGGGGCCAACAGAGGTAAGGCAAGAACCTCACCCCCCCACTGGTGCATAGGCCTATCCACAAGCATGGCTGAATGCTGGACCGGTAGTCAGTGACGGGTTGATCTGATTACAGTGGATTCAACCTAAGACAGGAAGCTGACGCCTAAAGGTCAGTTCTCCCATGACGGGTAAGAACCATATGTTAAATTGGACAACCTACCAGGCACGGTCCCTAGCCACATTGCTTGTTGCTTAATTAAACAGAAGGGGGCAGATGCTAGGAGCCACAAGCAGATAAATGATGTATGGCACCTTTGCTTGTAAAGTGACGCCAGCTAGCCACTAAGATGATATGATTATGTTAAGATTTACATTCATATGCAAATTGGGCTCCTGCTGTTCACCTTGGCCTGCTACTGGACTCAAGTTACGGGACTGCTGGAGAGTTCCCATTGGTTGGGGAAAGATAGTAGGAGGAAATTCCGGGGGAGGTCCGGGCCCCCTGGTTCCGGGGGAATGCGCGGTTCTGGTAGACGCCCGCGTGGGAGGACCGGGTTGCCTTGCCGGCGCATATGGAGTGTTGGCGGCTTTTTCAAAAATAAAGTTTTGTTCCTGCTTGAGTGGCTCCTGATTCTGTGCCCAGCCAAGACTGCGGCAGACACTGTGTCAAAGTAAAATTGTAAAAAAAAAAAAAAGACTGGGGATATAGCTCAGTGGTAAAGGGTCCTTGGGGTCAATCACCAGTAACCCCCCACCCCCCAAAATGAAGCAGCTTATAATTTTGTTTCCTATCAAACTTTGCCTTGAGATATCTTTTCCCACCCCATTTCTGTTTATACTAGATACATGATGAGTCAAACAAGAATAGATAACCTGAAATTTTTTTTAGAGTGCACCATACCTATACTTTTTTGAAAAAGGGTGCTCTGACCCTTCTAAGACACTTTGTTCCCCCTTTAGATAATAGCTCTGTAGGATCACATTACACTCTGGTAGAAGAAAACCATTTTAGATTGCTTTAAAATGGCTTGGAGTGGGAGAAAAGTAAAATTGTCCTACTCTTTTTACAAAGTTCAGAATGACTGACTGCCTCAGATGATCACACTTACTTTACTTAGTCATTTTTCCAAGCAAGTACAAATATAGTTCTGATTTCTTTTTCCAGTGACCCCCACCCACTCACACACTTTCTTTTCTCTTTACTGATTGCTCCTTGCTGCCTAATCCACCTACCTACTTCCAATCAATTTCCAAAAGAAATCTGCACATAAAGTATGTGCTTATTCATAACATTACTAAGAATGGTAGATGATGGGAAGGTATGGCAGGAAACGAAAGCTGCTCATCAGATGAGTCTTTGGGGAAGGCAGAGTGCTGAGGAGGAGGAGGAAGTGCCCCTTAGGTACAGCCTCCGGCCCTTGTTCTGCCCTCAGTTGTTGCCCATTAGTGCTGTGATTTGGGCTCAAGGCCTCCCGATGAAAGAGTCAGAGTCAGGTTCCTCTACTTCTCCCATGCCCGTCGAGGTATAACTTGTTCCCACTGTACTTTTTGAGAAATCCATATCAGCTTTTTATACTGGGTACTCAGTGGTGCTGAATGAATATACTTACAAGGTCTTTTTTCTTTGATGTGGACTCTAATTCTAACTATGTTAGTTGAATTTTCTTGATTTTTTGTCTGTATAGTGGGAATAATAATACCCACCTTGCTGAGCTGGTGAAAGGATCAAATGATTCTATTCATCCTGGGCCTTGAACAAGCACTCACCGAAAAGGGTAACTGGTTTTTATTGTTGATAAAATATACCTCCATGCTCACCTCCCAGGTGACTGTTCATATTCTGCTCTAGAACAGATTCTTGTGTAGGTGCTATAGGTGCTTTTTTTAAAATATCACAAGTTTGTGTATAACAGGAAACAAATCTTTGTCTATATATGAACAGTTTTGCTGGGGCTTTCCTAGATTTCTTGGATACCATCCACCTTTAAGAGGACATACAGGCATGAAAGGTAGCCCAGTTCCTTTTGCCTCTTGCTTGACTAGGAGCACTTGTTAAAGGGTGACTAGGGCCACTTGAACAGGAAATAAGGACTCAAGCTGGAGTTGGGCCTGGGATGAAGGGCGATGTGGCTAGAGTCATGAGATGGCCTTGCTGAGAATCCTTGGTGGCCCAGGAACAAAGGGACATGGATAACAATGCTTTGATGCCAGATTGCCAGTTGCTTTAGGTGCTTACTAATATATCTATCCTTTCATACTTCTATTAAGTCGATATTAAACTAGTTTTGTAGACAGGTGCTGAGCTGCTCTCTCCCCAAGGCCAGTCAGTCCAGTAGTTAGAAAGGAAGAGGTCATATCTAAAGAACTTCCCCTATCTTTATCCTTATGGACATCCTGCTAATGTTGCTTTGATAAATGACTTTCTGTGTAGCTTCAAAATTAATTTAAAATTACATAGACATAAATAGAATTTCATTGACACTGAAGGGAAAATTCTATCCCTTTAAATTGAACATTTAGAAAATGATAGTTATAAAATTTATAAATTTTTTATTCTTTGAGTTAGTGATGAAAAATTACAAACTCAATTAGTGTGGATGACCCATTATTATATTTTTTGTGAATTATTTTTTTTTCTTACATTATCCTTTTCTCTATCTGTTGTCAGGTGTTCATAAAGTCCATGGTTTCCTCCCATTCCTTTCACAATACTATTTTTGAAATAAAAAGCAGAAAAAAAAAGCAAGTAGGAATTTCATTTTCAGATGTTATTTTTTTTTCTGCCTCTATTCAATCAGTAGTCTGATGGTTTGTTAACTTCATCTTGTCATGGGATAAAAGTGAAGCAAGTCTTTATAAAATATAAAGAGTCATTGATTTTACCTGACTCTAAAAGTGAACATAAAAAATTGCATAGCTCTTCAATGTCTTGGGCTTGGAGAAATGCCAGGGAAAATTTCATAAGGAACAAAGGATATATTTAATCTCTTGTCCCTACTGTCTCTCACAAGTGCACTGTGGTCAAAAGAAGATGCACTTGGAGACTGGATAATTGACCTCAGTATCAGAAGCACCCCTGCCAGCCATGAGAAACTGGAAGTCATTTAACTTGTTGAAATTTCAGTTTCTTGTTCCCAAATGGAGATGTTTCATAACTTCTCTCTAGTTTATCACGAGGAAGAAATGACTAGCAGATATAGTGAAGCTCTGGTGACTGCATACTGCGATGGTTAATTTTATGTGTCAATGTGGGTATATCCTCATCCAGATATTTGGTCAAATGTTAGTGGACATATTCTGTGAAATAGAAGGAAGTTTTTCGATGAGGCTTGTATTTAAATCAATAGACATTGAGTACATATATCATCCTTTGAAATGTACTTGGGCCTTATCCATTTCATTGAAGGCCCTAATCCAATAAGACTGAACTCTCTGAAAGAAGAATTTTGCCAGCCAACTGCTTGGGATTGCAGTTGGGTCTCAGCCTGTTATTCTACCCTGCAGGTTTTGGACTTGCCAAACTTTTGTCATCTCATGAGCCAATAAAAAAATAAAATAAAATAAAATAAATCAACCCTTCTATCCTCTTCTCTCTTTCTATCTCCACATCCTTTTAGTTCAGTTTCTCTGGAGAATGTTGACTAACACACATATAAACAAAATTATTTTGGCCAAGAACTTTTGTTTGATAAAAATTTTAATTTTCCTCAGTTTCTTATTTTCTATCTCTGCAAAGGGTATACTCCAGCATAATCCTTTCATAAGAGATCATTTTTGTCAGTTATTGATTTGCATACAATAAAACTTACCAATTTGGGTTCCAATTTGATGACTCTTGACAATTTTATGCAATAGCACAATTCAAAAACTGCTTTATGTAGAACATTTCCATGACTCCCAAATTTCTAATTATTTGCAGTCAGTTCTCTTCTCTCTCTGGTCACCAATTTGCTTATCATTATGATCACCATATTGTTTTTTAGCAAAAAATGAATTCATAGATCACATGGTTCTCATTTTTGTCTTTTTCCACTTACTTTTGGGAGCTATCCATATTATCACAAGTATCTGTACCTGGTTCATTGTTATTGTTGAATAGTATTCTACTATAGGAGAATGCTCATATTTTGTTTATCTAGGCTTCAGGTGATGAATATTTATATTCTTTGTATTTGGGGGCTATTATAAAGGAAGTTTTTTATGAAGATCTGCATGTAAGTTTTTGTGTAGATGTGTGCTTCCTTTTCTTGTGGATAAATATACTACAAAGAATAATCGATAGTCACAGAGTAAACATGTATATATTTATTAGAGGTATCCAATCTTTGCCAAAGGGTTATGCAAAGTAATCTATTCCTGTGTTCAATGCATAGGAGTTTGAGTTGTCTCATATTCTTGTGAATAGTTGGTAATTTCAGCCATTTTAATTTAAGGCAGTTTGATGGATGTGTAATATATAGTGATTTTAATGTATATTTTCCTGATTTTAATCACTTTGCTTATCTTTCTCATGTGCTTATTTTTATTCTATGTATTTTTTTCTATTGAGTTTCTATTTAAATGTTTTCGTCATTTTAAGTAGTTGTTTATTTTCTTGTTATTAATTTGAGCGTTTTCTTTATATATTCAGGATACAAGTCATCAAATCTTTATTTTATGTACTTTTCTATTTTATATTTTTCTGTCTTTAGGTGTCCTATTCAAGAAATTTGGCTTAATACAAGATCATAAGATTTTCTGCTGTGTTTCTTTCTAGATGTTCTATAGTGTAGGTAGTGAATTTGTAGCTCTATAATAAAGCAGTTTTATGTGACATGAAGTGAGAGCAAAGTTCATATTTTTTGACCTTGAATGTTCAATTATTCAAGCAACATTTGTTGAAAAGATTATTGTTTCCCCACTGAATTATCTTGGCACCATTGTTTTCCAACTGAATTGCCTTGGCAAGATATTGTTGAAAATCAATTTGCCATAGATACATGTCAGTTTCAAAACTCTCTATTCATTTTCTTTTATCTGAATGTCTATTTTTTATACCATATTATGCTGTTTTGATTTCTAAAGTGATAAAGTAAATCTTGAAATCAACTGAGTATGTCCTGAACCTTTGTTCTTTTACCAAGTTGTTTTGGAGAGTTTGTATAAATTTATAATCCGAATATCGATTTCCAAAGAGGAGGATCCTAATGAGAATGTAGATTGCATTGCTTATATTAGTTCTGGAGGAAATTGTCTTAAAACTATCAAGTGTTCTAATTCACCAATATGCAATGCCTCTCGATTGAGTTATATTTTAATTACTATGAGTAATGTTTTGTGGTCTTCAGTGCATTGCCCTTATGCAAATTTTGTAAAATTTCATATTTTAAGTTATTATAAGTGGTATTCAAAAATAAACTTTTTTTGGAAACAATTTTAGATTTTCCAAGAAGTTATACAGACATTACAGAATTTCCATATATTCTACATGCTTATTTGGCGTGGTGTATTAGTCATACTTTCATTGTCATGACAAAAATGCCTAACAAGAACAATTTAGAAGCTGGACATGGTGGTGCACACCTGTGATCCCAGTAGCTGAGGCAAGAGAACTGAGAGTTCAAAGCCAGCCTCAGCAATTTAGAGAGTCCCTAAGCAACTCAGTGAGATTCTGTCTCTAAATAAAATATAAAAAAGGGCATGGGATATGACTCAGTGGTTTAGTGACACTGGGTTCAATCCCTGGTACCAAAGAAGAAAAAAAAAAAGAACAACTTAGAGGAGGAAGTTTTTATTGGTTCACAATTTTACAGGTTCAGTCCATGAACAACTGACTTCATTTTTCTGGGGCCAAGTTGTAGTATGGAGCATCATGGTGGAAGGACATAGTAGAAGAACATTTCTCAGCTCATGAAGGCCAGAAAGCAGAAAAAGCAAGGGGAAGGTACTATAGAGAAGATGAACTCTTCTAGGATATGCCCTCGTGACTCACCTCCTCCAGCCAGGCCCCCACCTGCCTTTAGTTACCACACAGTTAGCCTATTCACATTGCAATTGGTTGATTAAGTCACATCTCTCATAATCTAATCATTTAATCTACGAATATTCCTGCATTAATGCAGGGGCTTTTGGATACACTTATACAAACCATAATATTTTTGTCTTGTTTTGGTCCCATCTCTTCTTTCTATGCTTTTTCTCTTTTTGGAATGTGAATGCTTTCTCTTTGCCATTGTATAATGGGAATATGTAACTTGGTTTTGATCTTTACAGGGGCTTTTGTAGCTAAGAGTTTGCCTTGAGTCTCAGAGGAGACTTTGGATCTGGACTTTTGATAAAGGATGGAACTGTTAAGACTATGAAAACTCTTGGAAATGGACTAAATATATTTTTACTGTGAGATTGACATGAGCTTTGGGGGCCAGCAACAATATTAGGGCTGGCATCTTTCTTCTTTTTTTAATATTTATTTTTTTTAGTTGTAGTTGGACACAATACCTTTATTCCACTCATTTATTTTTATGTGGTGCTGAGGATCGAACCCAGGGCCCCGCATATGCTAGGCAAGCGCTCTACCACTGAGCCACTACCCCAGCCCAGGCATCTTTCTTCTTTGCTTTGGAATAATCATTACACTCAAGAGGATCACAGCAATTAGACTTCAGAAAAGACCTACTCTCTGGAAGGGTTGGTGGGGAACTGAAATAATTGTCTATTTCTTTAGAAGGTGAAATATTGTATAATGTTATCACAGGTCTTTAGTCTAGAATATTGGATTTGAATATTGGCTCTCTCTCTTTATAGCTGTGTGATTGAACTCCTCTATTCCTTGGTTTCCTCATCTATAATATGGGTATAAAATACTACTTTCATTGTGTAGTTGTTGCAAGTTATACATGAATGAGCTAATATGCAGAATTATGGAATATATAACATAAGTTAGCACATAAATTGAGACTTGGAAGAATTTCTGGCACTCAGAATACAATCAAATATTAGCCATTTCATAACTACCAGTAATTTAAAAACTATTGATAACCTGTTAGATGGGTCATGTATAGGAAGTAATATAGTTTTTCTGTGTTTATAATCTACTTTAGTTCCTTTAATCTCCATATCTATGCCCCATCCTATCAGGCTTTCTGGTCAATTAAACTTCTGAGCTACAAATTGTATTGACAAAATAATCCCCCATAATTGCTTAAGATGCTTTTCTCTTCTAGGAACATATTCATTTTTATAGAAGACTCTTCCAGAGACAAAAACTCTTAGTTCTAAAAAAATAATTACATTCTTAGGCCATCTTAGGCAGGACCACTATGAGATGTCAACTTGGCATGCAATAAAGGAAATTTGGTACAGTAATTTTCATACTTTGCTCACTAGAATCTTTGGGAGTATGTAGGAGATAAAGACAGAAATCGAAGGACTCATTTTACCTACCACATGTAAGCTCTTTGATCCAATACCATATTGGATATTGTTTACTTTAAAAACCATGTTTGAACTTTATAGATTTAATGAAGAATATTTTCTAAACCCTGTTTTTTTGTTTTTTTCTTTTTTGGTGGGGGGAGTGGTGGTTGAAAATATGTTTTTCTCTAGTAGGATAGATATATGAGTCTCTGTGGTTTTGATTAAACTACCTGACTTGGGATAACATATAGGATTCTCATGTTCAAATATTGTTCAAGGCACATAACATCATCTTTTTCAGATGGTCTGAACAACATAAGGCTCATTATAAAAAACAACTATCATTGTGAGATTGACACAGCAACTGTGAAGACAGCAATTCCTCAAGTATCAGAGGTCTCTTGAATTTCCTATCTGAAAATGTGTTCATGCAACACATCTGAAGGAGATTTACATAAAAATTGTTGATTATAAAACAATGAAACAAAATGCCCTACATTCTCTCCATCCTTGACTTTTGACCTTTGCTATTTTTTAAAATTTTCTTTTATGCATTCATACAATATACAAATCTTTGAACATTTAAATACTGTCATTCACTATTGAAACTGCTAGAAGCCCTACAAAGGCCATCTTGAGCAACTTTCTATCAGGGAAGAGACTTCTTATCACATGTAATCAAATCCTATATTTAAAAATATGTATAAAGGGAACTACATTGTAAAATATATTTAAAATACAGAACACATCCTATAGAGACAGACATCTGAAAATTGCCTAATTTAGTTACATAAAATGCCTTAGAATAAAAGTTGGTTCCTCAAGTAAAAGTGACAGGATGTATCTGCAGTGGAAGAATTGCTAGATGGGAAAATGCTAATGCAACCAGATATTTTCTTTCTTCATCAAAAGCCTTATTTTCCCCTCCTGTGAATAGATCTAATCATCCTCTACTTTTCTCATCCAACTAAACATGTTTACTACTTCTGATAGTTTTTTCTGCTTTACTGGCCTTTAGTCATAGATCATTAACACAAAATACAATAAGCCCCATTAACTCTTATCTGTGGATGGCTGGATAATAGATAGGAGTAGGTCCTTGGTTGTTCTTTCAAGGTAGGAAGTGATCTGGAACTGAAAAGATCCCCAACTGATATGATTAACCCTTCAAACAAACTCCAAAGGGAATTATGTGAAAAGTACAGTGAACTGGACTGTAATGTCCATGTCCTGTTAAAAACAATTTTTGTCTGTTTTGTTGAGTCTTTTAGTTCCATTCAGGGCCCTTTACTCTTAGATACACACTTTGATCAGGTCAGCAGGCCAAAATACCCTAACCAAGGCTGTGGAAGGCCTGTCATATGGAGAGATAGCACCTTTAAATTAGAGGTGGCCCCTGGGTCCATCTTATTAAACATCTAGCATGAAATTATAAAGAAAGAAGCAACCCAAAATGGAATAGATATTTAAAACAAAAGTAAAGAATGAAAAGCATAGATATGTGAGCTTTGAAGTGTGTTGTTCTTTAAAAGTCTGCTTTTCAGGATTGTGGTCTAAGTGACTCTTCCTCTTGACCCAAGACAGATCTCCTTCTGGACAGCACAGGATTGAGGATAACTTGAGTATGCCTAGAGGTTGAACCATGTAGCCAAAATAGATTAAGTCTGCATTCCACACAAGGTGCTAAGGTAATACAGAGGTAATAGTAGACATCCTTGTGCTACTTCAGGTTCATTTCTCTTTCCCACCCACCTTTCAAATATCTCAGTGTTCTCTCATGGACAACCTCTGGCCCTTTGGTTAATTAGCTCCAGTAAGTTTTTTTTTCTTTTTATCTAGGTTCATAAGTGAGTTTTAACAAGGTATTCTACTCAGAGAGGAACCTTCATATTTCAATAACATTTTATATAACATTTGAAAAGAGATTAAGGGTCTATAAGTTGGTAATAAGCAATCTAAAAGAGAGATTTTTTTATGGTCAAACATGTTTGGCAAAGATTTATTTTGTATCTATATATTATTTTACTATTTCAAGTTCTGAGAATCCATATTTAAGAAAACATTTAAGTAGGAGAAGAGAAAAAAAAAGACTAGTGGGTAATTTTTAGAGTCACGTGCCCGGGAAATCCAGAGAAGGAGGTAATCTCAGGGACTCTACCAAGAACCCATCCACGTCGTGAGAACTTCTTTCTCTCTCTTCACTAACACTTCCAACCCCAAATCTTTTAGCTGTGCTTATATCTACAAACATTTAAATTTTATTATGTGAATGACTTTTTACCATGCAATCATGATGGTGATCCTGGGACCTAGAGAGGAACATATTCACAGAGATGTTAGGCTGACACCATCTCAGTTTTATGACCTCCTCAATGAAGTAAAATAGCTTTTTAACTAGGTATATGTATGTTAAATTGCATAACAGGCTCTAATTTCCCTGACTTGGGTAATAGGCTAAATCTGGTACATGGTCTAAACTACACCAAGTATGACTTGGGTATCATGATGTGCCAAGGCTACCTTTAGTGAACAGAGAATTGGCTTCTTATTGTTGACAACCTCACCAGGATTAGAAAAGAGGGGACCTCATCAGAAGACAGAGGTTATATTAACAAAAGTGAGAAGTGATGCTGTGCACATAAAATAGCAGATGTCTCTAAATATTCTTGCACATAGTTATCACCTGGGGGAGATTTACAAAATACTGATGTCTGAGTCTCATTCCCAATAATTCTGATTGTTTCATGTAGAGTGTAGTATAAATGTCAAGTTTTTTTTAAAAATCCTGCAGGTGATTCTAAAGTACAGCCACGACTGAGCACCTCTTGTCTAGTTGCTTTTCTAGGTTTTTACACATCACAAAAGGTCAGTACTTATAATTTCAGTTATCTGTTCTGAAAAAAATCTGTGATTACAAGAGAATGTGTTCAAGACTCATTGAAATTTGATTTCACCTTCCTTCTCTAGTCTTATCTTCTACTTCTTTTTCCGTCATTCTCTATGTTCCAGCACATATGGGATGTTTACTTGTCTCCAAGCATCTGTAAACACCTGTAGTTTCCCATGGATGATCATCCCATTTCTTCAACTTAGAAGAGAGTTGTGCAACAGAAAATTTTACGATGGTGGAAAGAATCTTCAATGAAGTTAAATATGGTAGCCCTTAAGGTCCAATTGTTCTTGGCTATGGAACACTTGAAATGTGGCTAGTGTGACTGAATATTTTATTTTATTTCAGTAAAGTTTAAATTCAAAAGCCACATGTAGCCACTCCTTAAAGGGAAGATAGACTTCTTTATGTAGTGCATCTCTATCAGCATTCTCTCAAAATTTTCAAGATCCATGTTTTGTAACCCCCATCCTGATGATTCCCCTGAGTCGTCAGCTTAACACTCCTCTTGTTAATTTCTAATTGTCCAATGGATGTGGCACTCACTCCACTGCTCCATATTCTCTTTTCTGTCACCCTTGTCCCCCACCCCCTAGGTATTAGAAATCTCTTGAAACAAGGAACTGACCGAAGGGCTTGACTCTACATAACCTCAATAAGCATTTGTGGAAAAAACACAAAATTGCCCAACACATTAAATGTTCACACTTATGCATTGAAGAAGCACAGAGGCACACAATTACGAGACAACAGGTACATAACATGGAAGTTTATGCGTTCAAGTGTTGCCAACTAGATATCCAGGCACATGTCCTGGCTGTGTGAGAAAAACTGGGTCAATAGAATAGGTAGGAGAGGATGAAAATTTGTGAAATGACCACAGGGTGTTAACTCATTTTATTTGGCTTGGAGGCAAGAATAAGTTTGGATATAGAAGTACTAATGGTATTTTAAAGTAAATGAGGGGGCCTGGCCACTCAGAACATACTCTATCACTTCTGGAAGAATTCTGGGACCCGTCCTAGTGAAGGAGTTGTAAGTTCACCCTGACCCATGCTTTTTTTTAGAATTAGTTGGTAAAACGATGAACTCTCACTTAAATTTTCTGCAGATGCTACTGTTGCTGGGGAAATGTCACTGTTAAAGAACAGAAGAATATTATTTTCAAGAGTATTGCAGACTGACTGAATCAGGTCTGGAACATTATTGAAATGGTAAGAAAAACTCAACTACTCTCTGGTAAAAGAAATTCTTTTTTTTTTTTTTTAAATATGGTCCCTTCTGAATTACAGGCAAATGTCACCAACTGATTTTTAGTGAAACCTTATCTGTTAGCATCGAGGAGATGGAACAATTCTCTAGGCTCCTCTGGGAAGCCCTGCAGTTTCAGTTTCTTTCCCTTGAGATCTCCTGTAAGGGAAGCAGCTGAAGCTAGAGGTCATTAACATTTGAGAAAACTGCAAACTGACACTGTGTAATGTTATGACATTTCATCTCCAGACATTCAATCTCTTTTAATCAGTGTTTATGTGGATGATTCTTCATAGTTATTTGCTTTCACATAAAAATGGAACACTTTGGTGTGTCGTTAACATAATACTAATTGATTTATTATCCATTGCAGTTGTCTTCAGGTCTTTTTCTCCTTTTATCTCTTCTCTCTCTTTTGTCCTTCCTTTCCTTTCCCCTTCTTCTCTTCATCGTTTTTCAACTTTCGCTTTCATTACTGCTATTTTTGGAAACACTTTCCAATTGTCTTCTTGTTGATATTCTTCCTTGTGGGTTGGGGATTTGGGTTTTCATGCTATTTTAGTAACTTTTAAGTGTATAGTCTCAAACAGACACAATCTCACTTCTATGAAAAATGCACACAGTCCTCCTAGTCCTTGGTTAGGAACAACTTTTCCCCCTTATGTATCTTGGGGGCACACAGCATTCTCTCTCCCCACTTCTCTTGTGTTTAGAGTATTAAGTGTCTTAATGCATCCATTTCTCTTTTCTCCTTGGCTATGGGGTATTTTGTCTTACTTGAAAGCCTCTTACACGTTTCTTCCCCTTAGAGATATTTCCATTAAATGCAGGAGTGTTGTTTATTTTATATTAGAGAAATAATGTACAGACTATCCTACTTAGGATGTCTCAACTTACTGATAGCACAACAGTGAAGTGCACTCACTAGAAGTGCTACTTTGAATTTTGATCTTTTCCTAGACTTAAAATACGTGGTGTGATATTCTCTTGTGATGCCGGACAGAGGCAGTGAACTGCAGCTTCCAGGCAGCCACACATCACAAGGGTGAGCAACTAATACTCTAAAGTTTGCTGTGTTCCTAAATTGTGATATTTGGTTGGTTAGGTATACTAAAATCATTTTTTTTTACTTAATTATGTGTTAATGATGTGTTAATTGTGCTGTGCTTCACAGTAAGTCAAGGATCATCTGTATTCCTTTGTATAAAAAAGTGGTTGCACATTTGAATCCATGAAGTATAATTTTCTTTTCATTTTTTAAACAAATGATCTTATAAATCTGTTATTTTTAATCAATCAAAAACTACCTTAGTTTAGGAAAGGGTTTCCCAAACTTGACACTGTTGACATTTAGGGCTGATAATTCTTTGTTTTGGGGGAATAGTTCTGGGCATTAATAGAACATTTTATTAGTGCCCCTAATTTGAGCCCACGGCCAGGTGTAAGGGTTTTCAGGGTGCAGGGTGCGGGACCAAGGGCCCAGGGAGAGCAAGTGGCCCAGGCGAGGGGCAGGCCTGTTTCCCTAATGAGGCGCCCTGGCCCAGATGCGAATCCTGGGACAGGGACCTGGCAAAGAGGGCCTGGCAAGGGACGGGGGCCTGGAGGAGGGCGACGGGAGGGCTGTCGGCGCGGGGGGTCGCGGTAGGGGCGGAGAGGGGTGAGTGCCAGGACCCAAGCAAGGGGCCCAGGCAGGGGACGGACCCCACGCAGGAGGACGCATGCACCGACCGAGCGCACCTACCGCAGGACCGCACGACCGCGCGCGAGGGGAAAGCAGGGAAGGGGAGGATGGGGGCGGCGCTAGGATGAGGGGTACGGAGGGAGGCGCAGGGGACACTGAGGTCAGCGCGGTAGGGTGCCCAAGCAAGGGGCCCCCAGTGCAGACGCGACGCCAAGCCGCGCCACGCGACACGAGGAACGCGGTCAGGGGCTCAGGGGACTGCAGCGTGAAGGGTCAGGCTTGGGGAGGGCTCCGCGGGGGTACGGGGCAGCATGCAAGGCCAGAGGGTGGGGGCGCGGGTAGGGAGGGCACGGCGCGGGGGAGAGCGGCGGCGCAAGGCCAGGACCAAGTCCACTGCCAGGTGTCAGGGTGCGGGCAGCAAGGGGGCCCGGCGAGGGGCAGGACTGTGTTTCCCATTGGGAGCCTGCAGGGCGCACAGGCCAGACAAGGCCACTCCGCTGCCCCAGGGGACTAGTTCCCCACCAAGGGACCGGGGGACCAACTGTGGAGGGCCAACAAGGGCCAAAGGAGGGCACCGTGAGGGGGAGACATTGGGTCCCAAGCCGGGGTGCGGGGAGAGCCAGGACCCGATCCAGGAGCCCAGGCGAGGGGCAAGCAGGGGAGGGGGCGTTTCTGGGCAGGGCAAGGATACACAGAGCACCAGGGGACCAGAGGGCAGGCACAGGAGGGGGCCCAAGCAAGGGGCCTGAGAGGGTGGGACAGGGACAGGGTCCTCCCGAAGAGCGGCCTGGGCTCAAGCAAGGAGCCAGGCCCTGCAACGGGAGACCATGAATGATGGCGAGGGGTCCCGGCCGGACTCAGGGACTCAAGGGAAAGGACAGGGCCTGGGAGGGAATGCAGGGGATGGGGTGGACGGGAGGGACGGCAGAGGAGGGCACTGGTCGGGCCCTGGGGAGGTAGGCTCAAGGCCCAGGTCCACTGGCGGGGCTGGGGCTCGGGCAGCGGGGCTTAGGGAGAGGGAGCGGGAGCGGGGCTGGGGGGGCCGGGGCAGAGGGAGGGCAAAGGGACCAGGCAAGGCGCAGGGCTACCTTGTCCCCTGGGGAGCACCAAGGCGCCAAGAGGCCAAGCCCACTGCTCTGGACCAGGGGAGCATCCTGGCAAAGGGATCAGGCCCAGGGCTTAATTTTCCTTCTCTAACTGGCTTATTTTGCTTAGCATAAACTTAGCAAAGTTTATCTATGTTGTTTCACATTCCAGAATTTTATTTTTTAAAGGCTGGATCATACTGAATTGTCTGTTTCAATGGTTAATTTTATGTGTCAATATGACTGAGTCAAGGGATGCTTAGACAGATGGTAAAATATTCTTTCTATGTGTGTTTGTGAGGGTATTACTGGAGTAGACAAGCATTGGATTTGGTAAGCCAAGTAAAAAAAGATCACTCATAGGAATGAGGGTGGACATTATCTAACCCCACTGAAATCCCAAATTGAACAAAAACATGAAAGAAGGGAAAACTTGCTTCCTATCTAAACTGGATATACTTTGTGAGCAATCCTTGTTTATATACCTTCAAACTTTAACTGGGACTTATACCATTAGTTACTCCAATTCTCAGGCCTTCAGACTCAAACTGAATTACGCTAGCAACTTTCCTGATTATACAGTTTCAGGATGACAGATTGTAGGACTTCTGGGCCTCAATAATTAACTGAGCCAATAATCAAATAAGCCCATTCCAAATGTGCATGTGCGTACACACATGGTTTATATCTTTTGGTCCTTTTCCTCTGAAGTTCTTTAGTAACACTTTCTTTTTATTATCACATGCATTTTATTCATTCTTCTATTGATGGAGGGTTTCTAAATCTTGGCAATTATTACAAAGCATATTGGGTTCCTAATGCCTCTTTAAGATACTGATTTTTAATTCCTTTAGATATATACCAAGAAGCAGAATTGTTGGACCATATGGTAGTTCTATTTAAAAATTGTTTTTGAAATTTCATACTGTCTCCATAGCAGCTACACCATTTTTCTTTCCCACCAACAGTGTACAAGGGTTATAATTTCCTTATATCCTCACTAACACTTCTCATGCTTTGCTCTTTTGATCATTGTCATCCTAACAATGCTAACATATTGTTGTACTTTTGAGCTGAATTTCTCTAAAGATCAGTCACATTGAACATATTTTCATATACCTGTTGAGTATTTTTATGTCTGCTTTGGAAAAATAAGTATTCAAGCATTTAGTTCATTTTTAATAAGATGATTACAAAGATGATTATGATGAAAATTGCTATACAAATGTAACAGTTCCTTGTATATTTTGGAAATTAATCCCTAATCTACTATATGGTTTACAAATATTTTTTCCAACATTTTAGGTAGCCTTTTTACACTGTTAGTGTATTGAATGTGCTGTAAAGAAGCTTTTTAGTTTAATGAGAGTAATAAAAGAAGAACATATAAATTAATGGAAAAATACCCTCTATTCATTAATTGGAAGACTCAGTATTGCTAAATTGTCCATAGTACCCATTGTTATCTAGTAACACAATCTCTATCAAATCTCAAGGGTATTTTTAATGGCAGCTATTACTTTTTATTAGAGAAGTGACATGAATAATAATAATAATGATTTGCAATTATTATTGATTCTTTAATAAGTGACGAGCATTTCACATTAATTACTTTTATATGATTTAGTTTTTGTGTTTTCAAGGGACAGAAATGAGAGGATGTTGATCAAAGGATATAAAGTGTCAGATGTATAATATGAATAAGTTCTAGAAGTCTAACATACAATGATGTGACTATATTTAACAATTCTTACTCTATTCATAATTTTCCTAAGAGAGGAGATTTCAGATGTTGTTACCACACACGCACACATACACACACACACACACACACACACACACACACACACACACATAAAAATAGTTAAAATATTTGAGATACCAAATATACTAAATACCTTGATTTTGATTATGATTTCACAATGTGTATGTAATCAAACCATCAAAATATATTCCTTAAATACATATTTTAAAAATTGTCAAATATGCCAAATTTTTCATAGAAATAAAATAAATGTTAAAATTCATATGAAACAAAACTAAATTATAGCAAGTATATGGAACAACAGGATCTCCCATCCATTGCTAAGGGGAATACAAAATGGTACAGCTATCTTGGAATACATTTGGCAATTTTTTATAAAACTAAACATGCTCGGGCTGGAGATGTGGCTCAAGTGGTAGTACGCTTCCCTGGCATGCATGGGGTGCTGGGTTCAATCCTCAGCACCACATAAAAATAAAAAAAAATAAAGATGTTGTGTCCACCAAAAACTAAAAAATAAATATTAAAAAAAAAAACAATATCTCTCTCTCTCTCTCTCTCTCTCTCTCTCTCTCTCTCTCTTTAAAAAAAAACACTAAACATACTCTTATGCAAACCAGGAATCATGCTTCTTGGCATTTATCCAAAAGAATTGAAAATTTATTCCAAACAACCACCTTCACACAGATGTTCATAACATCTGTCTCCATACTTACCAAAACTTGGAAGCAACCTTAATTTCCCTTAGAAGGTGAATGGATAGGGGCTGGGCTGTAGCTCAGTGGTAGATTCTCAGCACCACATAAAATAAGAAAAAAAGAAAGAAAGGAAGAAAGTTCATCTAAAACTAAAAGAATATATATTAGAAAAGAAGTTGAATGGGTAAATAAATTGAATATTATTCAGTTAAAAAACAAACAGGGCTTCCAAGGCAAGAAAAGGTAAAGAGGGTATTTTTAATGGAATGAATTCCAATCATATGATTTCCTGAAAAAGGAAAAAAAAATGGAGAAAGCTAAAAAAAAAATCACCACTTGCCAGTAGATAGGAGGAGGAATAGATTAAAACAGTAGAGAACAGAGAATTTTCAGGACAATGGGAATCCTATGTATAATCATATGATGATGGATACATGTCAACATATATATTTCCAAACCCATAAAATATTCAAACCAAGAGCAAGCACTTATATAAACTGTAGACTTCGGGTGATTCTGATATTTCAGTTCAGGCTTATCAGTCATAACAAACGTACCAATCTGGCTAAATAATATTGATAATAATGGAATGTATGCTTATGCGTAGTAAGGGATGTATGAGAAATTTCTCTACCTCCCTCCTAGTTTTGCTATGAGCCTAAGCTTATTCACAAATAAAAAGATAAACATAATTAAATTTATATGGGACAACAAAAATCAAGATTACCCAAAATAAACCTGAGAAAGAACAAAATTGGAGGCATCACATTTTCCTTATTTCAAAATATGTTATATAGCAACAATTAAAAAATGTCATGGTGCTTGCATACGAATAGACATACAGATCAAGGGAACACAATATAGAATCCTGTACTTAATATATACAATCAATGTTTCATAAAATTGCAAGAATATAAAATGTGGATTAGATAGTCTCTTCAATTAATGGTGTGTTGGGAAAACCTGATATCTACATGGAAAAGAATGAAATTGGACCTGTAGATTACACTACACACAAAAAGCAAATAAAAATGGATTAAAGACTCAAATGTAAAACCTAAAGCCATAAAACTCCTAAAAGAAAACACAAGGATAAAGCTTCATGACATTCACAATAACTTAATAGCTATGATACCAAAAACACAAGTCAGAAAGAGCAAAAAAATAGACAAATGGGATTACATCAGACATTTTTTTCAAAGATAAAATTATTTTACTACCCAGTAAATAGAAGTTCAAATGGCTACTTATAAATTTCCTAAAATCCAGATTCCTCATATGATCTTTAAGTCTGATCTTGTGCTGCCCATATATAAATCTTCTACCTGCTTTCCATACTCCAGCCTTGCTGGTATTCTTTTTATTATCTGAAAATTACAGGCTTTTTTTTTCTCAAATTGCACATATTACTTCTACTCAACTCCGAGAGAGAACTATTTTTTTTCACTTCAAGTTGCTCTTTTTTTCTTGTAATTAAATTATAAATATAAGTATTAATAAAGTGTTTATTCATTAGGTATTACCAGATACCAGTTTTCTACCCCTCAATTATAATTAACCATCTATCACATGAGATCATGTTGCATATTTCCTCTTCTTTCATCATAAACATACAGCATTTCCACAACTAATTTTTTTAAAGAAATACAAACGTACAGAAGATTTTGATGATATTTAGTATTTAGGGTATGGTAGTCTATACCTGTTTTATTCGACTATGTATTGCTAAGATTGAAATACCTTCCCATAATAACTTAGTGGAGAAAAAGTTTACTTCTGAGTTCACAGTTTTATAGATTCAGGTCATGATCAGTTGGCTCTACTGCTTTGCCTAAGATAAGGCAGAATATCATGGAACAAAGGTACAATGGAGAAAAGTTGCTAAGATAATGACAGCCTGTTAGAGTCTGTAAACAAGTCAGGATGGCGCCTGGCATTTTGCAGAGGGAGTGGTTTGTGAAGTAACGCCAGTGAGCCATTGAGTGTGGAGATTCCTTATTGGTTGACTGCTGTATCTAGTTTATATTAATCAATATAAGCTGTGTGTAATGTATATATACCCCTCCTGTCCTACAATAAGCGGTTCCCACTCCTGCTGTATCAATGTACACAAGTTGTTCATCACCCCCCGGTTATTTTGCTGCAGCCGGACTGCGGCAACAGCCCAGAAGCAGAGAGGGAAGAAGGTGTCAGAGACAAAAATATAAACCCAAAGTTATGCTCCTAGTGACCTATTTCCTCCAGCCATACTCAACCTGCCTACAGTTTTTACCCAATATAGTAGTCCTTACCAATTATTAATCCATCAAAAGGCTTATCCAGTTATTCTGTTATAGCTCTCATTACTAGTCATTTAATTTCTAATATTCCTCACACAGGAGTTTTAGGGAGACACCTTAAATCCAAACCACAACATTTGTCTCTTGATTCCCAAAACTAACGTCCATTTCACAATGCAATATGCATTAAGTCCATCTGCAAAAGTCTCCATAGTTTTCAGTTTCAGCATTGTCCCAAAGTCCAAATCTGCTGCAGTCTGGCTGGGCACAAAATCACAAGCCACTCACAGCCTTGTAGATTCAAACAGCAATTCTTTATTCCCAAACTCTCACTGGCACTCTACACGCACGTCCTGGGAAAATCCACCCTCCACCGGGCTCTGCCTACCAAATACCCTCTGAATCCCAGGAGAACTCAACGGGAACTCAAGGAGTAGGCGCCTGAGGCAGCAGGATACACCCTATTCCCAGCAGGATCCACCCTAAACCCAGATCCAGCCTAAACCCAGATCCACCCTAATCCCTGAGCAAGGTCACCTTTCAAATCAAAACTCTCAAACATTCATGCAATGCCACTGCAAATGACCTGGGTCCAAGGCAAGCCCATTTCCACAATGGAGAGTTCTCCCTCTAAGCATCATTGGGTAGGCTGACAAGGAAAGTGCCATGCATCATTCCTACTTGGTTATGGCTCTCAGCACAAATCCAAAGTCTTGTCTGTGATTCAAGGAAAACTTGTCTATAAGCCTCTGCAAAGATTCATATCAGGTAACATATATTCAATATATAATTATAGAGAGTAAACATTTTCATTTCAAAATGGAGAAATAGGGACATAGAAAGAAGGAATGGGACCAAAAGAAGACCAAAACCCATCTGGTTAAACATTAGATCCTGTGGTACATAGTGATGTGATGTGATCTCCAAAGAACTTGTCCAACCCTATCCCTTTGCTCTTGCTATTTGCTGTCTACATGGCCACTCTTAGGATTGCTGTGTCCAAAATCAGCAGCTTTCCTCAACAGACATTCCATTTTACTGTCATCTCTTAGTCCCTTGGGTGTCTATTTTAGTTTTGTTTCATTCTCACAATGTCATGTGTCAACATTTCAGGGTATGCCTGCAGGGATTCTGACCTGTTATACTCGTCTGGTCTTTCAGGCCTTTCTTTGAAATCAGTGCAGGACACCATGACACCCTAGTTCCACCATCTAGAATTCCTGCAGAATCAGCACCTTATGGACAGTACCATTGTCTGATATCAACTCAAGTAGCAGCCAAGCTCCCTTTGATCATAGCTGCAACTGTCTCTCTGTGCCTGAGAAACTGAGCAGTATGAAACAAATCCTGGGGAATCAGCTTTCTAAGTAACCCTGTGTGAGCAGGAATCTCACAAATTTTCAAAGGACATTTCAGTTTTATATCTTCAAGCCTGTCAGGGGTATAATCATGCTGATTCTTGAGATGCCTTCCAGGCATCTTTTCTATTGTCTCTGTGCCAAGTACTTAGTCTCTCTTTAGTGGTGGTAATCTCTACAGCCATCATATCTGATTAGAACACAATGTTATGTATTCTTCTCCTCTGGCCAAACCACAGATTTAAACAAAAATATTTGTCTGCTTTCCCCTTCTTATTATCACAATAAACCTGGTTGGAAACCCAAAATACCCATGTCTACACCTGAATGCTGTGCTGCCTTGAAATTTGCTTTGCCAGACTAGTCCAACACATTGAAATTCAAATTAACACAAAGTCTCAGGACAAGGGCAAAACGTAGACAACTTCTTCACCAAAATGTAGCATGAATGTAGCATCCAAATTTTAATATAGTCAATGCTCCCCTCTGAAATCTCATGAGTACAATTTTTACTCTCTGCATTCTTATTGGCATTTTGGTTTTCCAAGCTCAAACCAAAATCACACAAGTTGCTCGTCACCCCCCCCCCCCAGTTATTTTGCTGCAACTTTTTTCCTGATAATCCTTCTTCTTCTGAACTTTCTTTTTCTTTCTGATTAGAGTTCCTGGGCTCTTATCAACACATGCCCTAACTGCTCTTGGTTCTATTGGGGTGCCTTCTTCCCTTAGTAATTTACTTCTCACCCCTTCCATATTTTCATCACAAAGACAATACAATACACTTAGACAAAACAAGACACAAACATATTGTATCAACCTTCTCCATTTTCTCAAATTGGCCATTTTTCCTCTCGCCCTATCTAGGGACGAGCAGATTTGCTCCTGTCCTATCTATGGACGGGCAGCTTTTTTTCGTCACTTACCCCTGAGTGTCCTGGGGCTCCCCGTAACAAGCCACCATCTGCCACAGTCCGGCTGCAGCAAAATAACCAGGGGGTGACGAACAACTTGTGCACATTGATACAGCAGGAGTGGGAGCCGTTTATTGTAGGACAGGAGGGGTATTTATACATTCCACACAGCTTATCTTAATTAACATAAACTAGATACAGCAGTCAACCAATAAGGAATCTCCACACTTAATGGCTCACTGGTGTTACTTCACAAACCACTCCCTCTGGCATTTTGCCAGGCGCCATCTTGACTTGTTTACAGACCCTAACATTTCTCTGGCAAAATGCCAGGCGCCATCCTGACTTGTTTATATCCTCTAACAGTCTGTGTAACGGGCATAGGTAGCCCTCGCTAGGGGCTTAGAGGGGAGAGTGAGGACGCTTAGCCGCACTGCTCCCCTCATGGCCACTCCCGCTTTCCCCACCTCCCGCACAGCCAGGCTGACTGTGGGCAGAGGGCGAGACTCGGGAGGCATTCTGTGGCCCTCACCTGGAGGGCAGAGGGTAGACAGCAGGGAGAGGTGCCCAGGCTGGTGCTGCCACCTGGTCACCTGTGTTGAGCCAGCAGCCAAGCCTGGCAGATAGTAGGAGATTCGTTCGCAGCAGGACTAGTCAGGTGGAGCAGCCACTGTCTTGCCTCATCATCAACTTGGGGGATCCGGAGCTCAGACCAGGCTGCCTGTGGGTGACCAGAGGGGCCAGTTTCCACCTGACCCACCCCTCCAGGGACACCCCACCTTGCCACGGTCCCTGTCCCCGCAGGTGTGGGAGCCCCCCTCACATCTGTGAAGTCCAACAGTAGGGGTGGGTCTTGGAGGTCACTTTGAAAGGTGTCCCGTATAGGCCAAGACCTTGACCTGGACAGCAGAGCTCTAGGAAGGGACAGCCCCAGACGTCCCCCCTGCCCTAGCCCCTCTCCACTGTCCCTCTTCCCTCCCCAGCCTCTCACCCGCTGGTTGGTGGGTGAAGTACGGCTCTTCAGGCCTTGCCATGGGCAGCAGGGGCAGGGAGGCAGACAGAGGAGAGCCCGCCACTGCTGTGCCTTTTTCTTCCCAAGCGCGTCCCAAGCCAGCATGGTGGAGGCATTGAGAAGCTTCCAGGGCCTCCCTCTGCAGGCCGAGGTACCTGCGAGAGATCATAATGGAGGACGCACCCATAGCTGGGAAGGCAAACAGGCTTTTATTGGGCCAGGAGAGAGCCAGGCCTCAGAGTTGTCTTACTCCAGCTGCGGTCAGCCCTGTGCCTTTCCCCTCTGGAGCCGGAAGCTCAGACATGACCTGCATGGCAAGTGGCCACTACCTCCCCACCTACCCGAGCAGGCTGGAGACCCAGCGCTTCCCTGGGGCTCCGGGGAGGCTGACCTGGCCAGGCCTCCACCTCCAGCACAGAGCCAGGGAGGGGACTCCCACACCAGCCTAATTGTCCCCCAGCGTCCCAGTCTGCCCTCCCTCCGGGGACGAGGCCCTGTCCATGAGCCTGTGAGCCCTGTGTCCAGCACAGCTCTGGTGCTACAGAGCTGCTGGCATGGGGTGTACGGGCACCGGGCCAGCGCGGGGCAACCAAGTCCAGCTCTGGCGTGTGCTGGCACCTCCCAATGATGTCCCCCTTGTGCCAGGGGCGCCCAGCCCGGGATCCCTCGGCCTCGCAGCTGGCACTGGAGCCGTTTGGTCTGAAGCCAGGTTCTCCTGCCTGTGCCTTGAAGCTGCACCAACCTGAACAGAGGCGGCCACCAGATGTTCTGTTTCCGTTTGCTCTCGTCCTGGGGATTGAACCCGGAGCTCTGTCTGCCACTCGGCTGCATCCCAAGTGCTTTCCATTGCTTTCTGGAGATGGGGCCTCTCAGCCTCTTGTCCAGGCTGGCCTCCACTTTACTGCCCTGCCTCCGCCTCTCAGGCACTCGGATTACAGGCATGTGCATGTGACTTCTTAGGAGAGGCCTTTGTCAAGGACCTACTGTGTGCAGAGAGGAACCCACAGTGGTTTTACATTCTGCATCTCAGATGTGATCCTCACAACTCCCTAGAGAGAGGTGCTGTTCCAGTTTTACAGAGGTGCAAACTGAGGCCCTGAGAGGTCTCCCAGCTTGCTTGAGGGCACACAGCTCTGGACCCGGTGGAGCAGATAACCCTTCTCACCATGCCCTAAATCCCAAGTGCCTTGCTCTAGCAAACCTGGGCTCCCTGTCCAGTAGGGAAGCAGTCCAGAGTTCGGCCCCCAGGCTTATGCTATAAATAAAGTTTTGTTGGAATGCAGCCCTGTGCATCAGTGCTTTCAAACTGTAGGGGCAGCGAGCAGTTGTGACAGAGCCTGTGGCCCATGAAGCCTCCAGTCCTCGCTGCCTGGGCCCTCACTGGAAATTTGCAGCCCCAAGGCTTTGTGGGCTGGCTGCCCTTGCTTTATCCAAAAGCCCCCGGGTGGCCATTTCCTACTAAAATGAGCATCCTTCCTCCACGTGTAATTCTGGAGCCTCCTACCTCCTTCCCCTGTCCTTCCCTGCCCCAGCCCCCTAGCTTTGCTTCTCACTCTGTCCTCGGCACTCTTGCTGCCCACCTGGTTATCCTGGTACTGTGGGCTTTGAGCTGAAGTCCTGTCCTGCACAGAGCTGACCCTAGAGCAGGACAGAGAGATGTGATTACCATAGTTACCAAGTCTTGTGTGGGAAGGAGAAAGGATAGATGGCATGATTTGCTCTGTTCCCTTGGGGGCTTACAGAAACTTCCAGGGAGGCACCATTTCTCTGATTGGAAGGGACCAGGCAGCAGAGATCTGGGGGCAGGAAGCATGCCGAGCAGAAGAAACCACAGGTGCAAAGTCCCTGAGGCAGGAGCCTGTTCAGAGCAGGCCTTAGCAGCTGGAGAGCAGGCCCAGCCTGGGAAGTGGTAGGAATAGCCTAGAGAGGCCTGCAGGTGTCCATCTTCACAGCTGTCCATCTGCCTGGCCTGGACAGCAGCCTGGCTTTCACTCAGGGTGCAGTGAGAAGCCTCGGGAAGGCCCCAGAAGGGAGGTGTGTACCAGGGCCAGGCTCACACAGGCAGACCTCCTGCTCGCTGCTGTGTGGGGTGGTGTTAGAGAGGCACAAGGTGCAGGGCGGAGCGAGGACAGTAACCAGAGCAGAGCTGGGTGTCAGGAGAAGCAGGTGGACTGTGTGTTTCTAGAAAAGGTAGCATTGTCGACGGGGGGCTCCTAGGGCAAGAGGGAGAGCAAGGGTTGTGCCCGGGTCTTGGCTCCGAGTCCCCCAGGACCATGGGGCCACGAGAGGCACCACTGGGAAGAACAGGTGTGGGGGTGGGTTTCTGAGCCAGCTGGGTTCCATGCACCTCTTTGGCCACCTTGGGTCTCACCAGAGACATGCGAGTTGGAGCCCACAGGAAGTTGGGGCTGAGGGATGAATGTGGAGCCGTCAGCATGGAGAGGGCGTGTAGAGCCCAAGAGGCTCCAGCTCACCCCCTCAGAAACAGTCACCCACAGGACAGCATGCTTTCAGAAGACCAGGACCAAGAGAGTCTGGTGTCCTCATGCCGGCACTCACAAATAGGCCTCCTTGATCTTGACCATGGAAACATAATCATCAGGCTTTAAAAATCATGGTCAGGAAATTTCTAGCAAGTATTTGAAGTCTCAGAATTTATTATTCAAAAGATGCCTATGTCATGGCTCACCCAGTCACCTGGAGACAGGCTTCCTCTGAGCTGCAGCTTTCAGGCCTCGGCGTGGCCCCGCAGGGAGGGCGAGACCAGCAGGAGACCTGGGCTGTCCCCATGCCTGTGGCCACTGTGGCTGCTGGAGGCAGAATCAGGAAAATCAGAGAGGAATTGTTTGGGTCAAGGCAATGCCTAGGCAGGGTGTCTGGCTGGCCATGGGGACTCTGGGGGCCCAGAAGCCAGCTGGAGTAGGTGCACACAGTCACCCCACCGCCAGACCTGAGCCTCGCTGGGTGGTGTTGGGTAAATATTTCCAGGCACTTCTGCAGTATTCTGGACACTCTCGTCCTCCCCCAAGAGCGCCTGTCCGTGTGTCGAGGTGCCTGCTTCCAATACAGCTAAATTGTTATTGACTTGTGTTCTTTGCGCTCTGCAAACATTTCTCTCAGCCATCACCAGTGAGGCCAGGGTCCCTGCTAGGGCTAACGGGAAAGCCAGCTGAGCCAGGCCATCTCTCCTTCTCCTCCTAATTGATCACAAAATTCAACTGACAGGAGGATTGCGGGCAGCTGGGAGGGGCAGGGGCCTGGCCAGGATTGGACCAGGGTTTGGGAGCCTGGGGAACAGAGTGCTGGAAATGGGGTGGAAAGGAGATTTGGCCACTGGGGGTGGGGGACAGGGGTCTAGACTGCAGGCTGGCCAGGCCAGGAGGGACAAAGCCATGGAAAACAGGTTTTATGACTACATCATGACTTTCCGGGTCAGGGGCTGCCAGCTGGTCCCAGCGGAGGGCACCCATAGATCTGAATTTCTCCTACAGGTAGGAAAGTCAGAAGAACTTTGAATAATAACCAGTATTTTACACTTGAAAGATTTGGCATGAAACCAAGATTCTGGCCTGTCTTGGAAAATCGAGTCTGGCCACCTTGTCCCCCATAGGGCACTCGGCCTTCAGAGGGGCCCCCCACTGGTGGAAGGCGTGAGCCTCCCCTTGGCCTCAGTCCTCAGTCCTCCCTGTAGCTGCCCCAGGCTGTCTGACTCCACTGCTCCCCCATCTGGCACCCAGGGAGATCTGCCATCTCCTGCCCCCACCCAGGGCCTGCAGGGGCAGTGGACGTTGACCCAGGCTGATGAGCCCTGAGCCCTGAAGGACCCCAAGGCCTGAGCATGTGGCGGGTGCCCTCCAGCCTCTCCTGGCCCACCTTCCTTGCCCCCTGCACAAGCGCCCGTCACAGGGAAGCTCCCAGCCCTGTAACTGTTGCGAGTGCCCAGGAGACCAAGCCCGAAGCCCCCAGGCTTGGCTGGTGCCCCCTGCTCTGCCTCGGGATAAGCTCTCAGTAATTCAGTCTGGGCACCTCCACCCACTCTTGAGCACTGGTCTCTTGGTGGCCAGACCCCCTGCTTCCCAGGATGTTCTAAGCGAGCTCACCAGGCCATGCTATGCCCAGGGAGCCAGAGCCTCTCCCACCCAGGTATCAACGGCCATGCTTGTGGCCTCGTGAACCCCATTTCCCACCCCCAGATCAGGACACAGGCAGCCTGGCTCCCTGCTGACTCTACCCCATGTGGGTGCAGCCACCACCTGGTCTGTCCTGCACCTTTCCTCTGGCGTCCCCCTTCCTGAGGGAGTCAGGCTAGTGCTGTCTGCCAAGGGCACATCCTTGGACTTGGTGGGAGCGAAGGGCCTGCTGGGAGAGCCTGCAGTAGCGGGACTTCCCCAGAGCCTAGACCACTGCCTCCTTATCTGAAAAGTGGTCACCAGCTCATAAGATTTCTACAGGAAAGTCACACAGAGCCCGTGGATACCTAGGGGCCTTGGTCCTGTTCTGCACCCTGCAGCCTTAATTTGGACAGCTGGATCCCTTGCTGGGCACTATGTAGCCCCTAAGTGGCCTCACAGGTCCCCTTTGTTTTACATTTAACATTTATCCAGCACCTCCTGGAGCTTCCCTGGCCTCAGGGTCTTTGCACCTGTCATTGAGTCCTCTGTGTGAAGTGTTGTTAGGGTCTGTCACTGCAGGAGTCATGCAGGTGGGGCAGAAAAGATAGGGAGCACCATGGGGCAGAGCTCAGCTGCCCTCTGCCAGCTCACTGAGCCCCTGCATGGCCCCAGGCCATTGGTTCCACTTGCTCCCTGCCCTGTCCCCAGCATGCTCCTAGGACTCAGCAAGTGCTCAATAATAAATGTGTGCCATGGCTGACTAAAAGGGACCCAGGAGGCCCCAGAGACCAGCAGAGCAGGTGCTGTTCCCTAAAAAGACAGGAGCCTGCTCCTGCTCCAGGAGCCCCTGGGCGACCCGCCTAGGGGGGCTGCAGGGAGGGACCCGGCAGAGCACCACGCTGAGGGGTGGCCAGCCAGCCTCCTGACCAGATGGCATGGGTGCCTGGCCCATGGCACCACACCTCGTGTCCTGGTGCCCAGTTTCCCCAGAGGCAGGGATTGCAGGCTGCCGATGGCCCCCAGAGTAATGATGGCAGGCCCCTGAGTCTGAGGACTGGGGTGGTGTCCCAGCCTGAAGTCTGGCCCCCACCACCTCCCCTACCTCACCCCCTGGGGCCGGTGCAGCAGAAAAACCCTGCAGGCCTCATGTCCCCCACCTAGTCCCCAGTACACAGCCGCACTGGGCAGGGACAGGCAGGCTGCCAACTGCAGCAGTGTCTATCCCTGTACTCGGCCACTGACTGTACCTTCACAAAACTCACGTGGGTGTCCCTCCACTGCCTGCGGTGAGGCCCTGATCGCTCCCTTTTGGCCACTCTTGGTGCTGGCGATGGTGAGGGAGGTGATCCCAGGAGAGGGAGGAAGCAGGGGCTGTAAGCAGCAGACCCCACCGCAGGCACCTGCGTGGTCCTCAGAACTGGCCGGGATGAGGTGGCTGGGACCAGGATCGACCAGCTCCCCAGCTGCCCGCCTCATTAACGAGCTTCTCCTGGGCTCCCAACCCTCCCAAGGAGGACCCCATGGTGGCCCCTGAGTTCATCTGGGGCCACAGTGAGGAGGAGGTGGCCCACCTCGTGATTCTTGTCCATGGGTTCCAGGAAGTGTGTGGGAGTGGCCGCCGTCCTTCTCGCTCGCTGCTGGGCATCTCACCTGCACGTGATCACTCTTGTCAGAGACGGGGTCCCGTGGTGATATCCAGGCTGGCTGCATTCTCCTGGGCTCAGGCCATCCTCCTGCCTCAGCCTCCCCGGCAACTGGGACTCCAGGTGGGCAGCGTGTACTTCCACACCCCAGGTGGATGCTGTGAGATTCCCTGCCCTTCAGCAGCAGCAGAAGCTGAGCCCAGGGAGGGGAAGCAACTTGTCTGAGTTTTTCAGCCAGGAACAGCAAGGCTTGACCTGGTCACCAGCTGCTGCCTGGATACTGAGCCCCGCTGGCCTCCCCACCGGCTGCCCAGCCCCTCTCAGGGCTCCCTTCAGAGTCCTGTCCCAGGTGCCTCTCCTCTGTGTTCTGCTTCCAGAACAGACCCCACAAGCTCTCTCCTCACAGCCGGGCCCCCGCCCGTGCCTTGCCTGCATGGTGGCAGCACCCACCAGGGAGGTAGACAGCTGGCATCCTGTCCAGGAATCAGTGAAACTAAAATCATTAGGCGGGAAACCCAGAAATGCAGAGTGGTGGCTGGGGGTTAGGGCCGGGGCAGGACCGGGCTGCTGGGGATAGGGCTGCTGGGGAATGCTGCACTCCTGTCAGGCTCACACCCGGTGTGATGTGGTGACGTCCTCTTGTTGATCTGTGGCGTGGCTGTGATGCTGGGGACCTTCCTTGTCCTGTGTTATGTCTGGTGGGACACCCTGAGGCTGTCCCTGCTGGATGCTGGGGTTCGCGGCTGCCCTGCAGCGCTGGGTGCTCTATGGACACAGGGTTGGGGTGCGAGTGTCATGGGCGGGAAGCTGAGGAGTCGTCGGGGCTCCAAGCCGACCCTGGCAGTGGCCTTGAGCCCATGCACAGGCCAGAGCCCGGTGCCTGCCAGCCCACCTGAACTCAGCACTCAGCAACCAGCACGTGGAGAGGGGCCTCCGTGGGTCGTGGAGCTTGTGGCCATGTGTGCCCTCACACCCTGCTGCAGCGACAGCAGGTGCCCCTGTGCCTGCTCTCTGACCTGCAGACTGAGGAGGTGGTGTCGTGGCCCAGTGGCCTGGTGTCCCTGGTGACCAGAGCCCTTGGTGTGTGCACCTGGCAGCTGTTCACACATCACCTGGAGAGTCCAGGCTGCCCTGTTGGTGCTCGCTGCCCCTGGAGTCTGGTGAGGGGGTCCTGCCCCACCTGAAGCCCACCCATAAGGAGTGGCCGCCACAGGAGGGAAGCCTTGATGACAGGGAATGAGCCCAGAAAGGTGGAGGCTGTTCCCCGACGCCACACAGCTGGTCATGGCGAGCTGGACATGGGGAACTCAGGGTCTCATGGGCAGGCATTCCCTCAGCAGCCCACAGCCCCGTCACTGATGGCACCTGCGTGCCTCCTCACCCTGCCCTGGGCCCCCTCACTCCCAGCCCTGCCCTCAGGCCACTGCAGAAGCCCTGGTGCCAGGTTTCTCCGTCAGGGACATCTAGGCCCTGGAAGGGACCTGGCACTCAAGCTGCTCACTTGAAACTCAGGTTGCAAAAGGACACACCCCCAAGCATAGCTCGTGCCAGGTGGACACAGAGCATGGGGAAAGAGCAAGCGCTGGCTGATGCACTGCCCGCTCTAGCGGCCCTTCCCTTCTCCCTCTTGGTCCGTCACTCAGCAGGTACTCAGTGAGTGTCCTCTGCCCAGCATCGCAAGCAGAGCAGGGGACTGAGCGGGCAGGTGGGGGGCAGTGACAAAGTCAAGGAGAACAGTTGACTTAGTGCTGTGGTGGGGGGACAGGCGAGGCCTGGAGTGGGGGACAGCAATACAAGTGGACTCTAGGAAGGTCAGGGCAGCCTTACCACTGGAGGCTCTGTGGCTCCCAAGGGACAATGTTCCCGATGGAGGGAACAGCCGTGCCAAGGCCCTGGGCAGTGGGTGCTGGGAGCCAGGCAGTGGCCCTGATGGCTGAAGCCCACTTCAGGGCCCTACGACCAACCGCAGCTTCAGCTTTCCTAGGGGAGGTGGCGCCCACAGAGGTTTGGAGAAGGGAGTGGTGTCCCTTGTACCTCCAGCTGCCGTTCAAGACCAGTCTGGGGGGCCAGAGTCAGTGGCACTGGACCAAGGCTGTGGGGGAAGGAAGCTGATGTACAGAGGGAACTGTCTTTGCCACTCCTGCTGGGCTCAGGCCGAGATAACAGAATATTCTGGGGAGGCAAAGTTGGTGGCCACTGCTGTAGCTCCAGGACCCCTGGCCAGACCTGGCCAGGAGAACAGGCCCCGGGTACCCTAGGCCCCGGGTAGCTGCGAGCGTGGGTGGCAGCCGCAGCCTGTGTTTTCACCTTCCATTTCCTGGTGCCCAATACCTGCCCACGGATCCAATCTCAGAGGCCATTGTGCACCTCAGAGGCTGGTGATCAGCTGGCCATCAGTGGGGCCCTTGCCTTGAGCAGGGGCAGGGAGGGGCAGGAGGCCGCCAGCCCCACATCCTGTCCACTGTCCCTCTCCACAGCCAACAGTGACAGTGCAGCTGCGGAGCCCTCCTCTATCTCCCCGTAGGTAGCTCAGCGTGTCCCCACCCTGAGCCCACTCACTCACCCCAGGGAACTTGGGAGCCCACCCAGTGCCAGGCGAAGGCTGGGGACGCAGAGGTACACAGCACAAAGGGGGCTATGCCCAGAGGACGTGGGGTCTCTTAGGTGACAGGTACCTGAGGCACATGTTCAGAGGGGTCCCAAGAGGTTGGGTTCCCAGAGAGAAGGTGACAGGGGCTTGAACAGACCACAGCGTGGAGAGGACAAGAAGGGCCACATCTCCTTTAGTGACAGACAGTAAGATGGGGGAGGTGGCTCACTCAGGTCCCCCTGGGCCCCCAGAAGGGCACTGAGACACTTCACCCTGAGCCAAGCAATGTGACACCACCCTTGGCCAGTGTGGAAGAAGGCCAGGGCTCTGAGGCCATTGCAGACTCAACAGTAGGAGGAGGAGTGGGAGACATGAGATTCTTCAGGCTGCCTCTGTACAAAGAAAGCCTTACATTGAGAGAGGTTGCCCACCAATGAGTGGTTAGATTAGCAGAAGGACTAACAGAGCAGGCAGCCCAGAGCCCAGCTTCCCTGTCCCATTTCCTGGAGGGCCAGGGAACCAGCATCCCTTCTCTGGCTACTGTGATCTCCTTGCTCTTCTCTGGCCAGCACAGAGTCTTGAGAAGCAGAGAGGACGTGACTTAAGTGTGACTTGAGGTCAGGTCCATGCTCTGCCACATCCTAGCTGGACAGCCTTAGACCTCCCGTCTGGTTCATTACCCCCTGTACACCTACTGTGGGCCGTTGAGAGGAGCAGGGCCGTGACACGTAGTAGGTGCTCTGTCAGGGGGAGCCTGCATCAAAGCCCAAGCCAGATGTCCCCGCTTCTCCAAAGCCGCTCCTCATCATCACTCTGCACTGCCCCTGGGGTCCCTAGGTTCTACAGCTTTGCACCCAGCATTTATTGAGCTCCTACTGTGTGCCAGCCACTTCCTACGCCATTGGCATCTGGCCTCCAGTCAGAGGAGTGGCATCTGCTCGTCTCCTCAGCCCTGGCGTGTGCTTGGCTGGCCTGGGACCTGCAGGGAGGGGAGGAGGCCCATGCCGGGGGTGGGGAGAGTGGAGGCCAGGGAGGCTGGGGTCGGAGGCCGCCTGCCCTTCCCTCTCCTCATGCTGCCTTCCCTCTCCCCTCCTTTCCTCCTCCTTCTGTCCTCATGTCCCCTGCCTTGCCTCCCCTTCTCCTCCCTGCGCATGTCCCCTCCATCTCTCTGCCCTCCTGGACCTGCATCTCCCTGCCCCCGCATTCTCCTCTCGTGCCATCTGGACTTCCACAAAACACCCAAAGAAGAAGTGGTCTGTGGTGTTGGACGGGATCCTGGAGCAGCTGGAGGACAGTGACGATGATGGCGAGGAGCAGACACTTCAGCTATGAGCTGGCACAGAGGTAGGTGGTCAGGGCTCGGCTGAGACAGCGCCCCCACCCCTGTGTACCCGACCTCACAGGCCCAGGGTGGAGGGGGATGAAGCCTCGGCCCAGGGCCTGCACAACTGGGCAGCCTGGTGACAATGAGCCCACACCTGCGCTGTGCCCCGGGAGCAGGAGCGGGAGCAGCCATGCAGGGGTCATAGCCACACGAAACCAGGACCCTGCACCCCCAGCTCAGCTGGGAGGACCCCTCCTGGTTCTATCGCCCCCCTGACCCTGATGCCACCTCACTCACCCAGGCTTTGCCCAGAGCCGAGCATCTGCGTGTAGCGTGTCCACTCCCGCTGCAGCCCTAGGAGAGCTCCCATGGCAGGGCCACGCCAGCCAATGGGCAAGACGCTGCCCAGCAGAGACAGCCAGGCCAAAGCCTGCACCTGAGTCCCAGCAGCCACCCTAGCCCATCCACCACAGGCCCGACCACAGGCCGGGGCACCCTGGAGCCGCAGCCTTGCTGTCATTGGGGGTGACCACGGTCAGCGAGCCGAGAAGTAAACCTCAGGACGTTCCCGTGCTTCCACGCTTCCTTCTGCTTCCTAATTGGGGACTGCTGGGCAGGGACCCAGGTGAGCCCAGGGCCCCTCGGGCTCTCGTCAGTTCTCTCTGCACGTTTGTGGGCACGAGGTTCCGGTCCTTGTCCAGTGTCCAGGGTGGCCTGCGTCCTGAGCAGGGCTCCCCAGTGCTCAGCTTGCTTCCTGGGTGTAGGCTCCGCTCAGCAGCCTAGCTCGGCCCTGGGAGCAGCGGGGCCACTGAACCCAGGGTGACTCCTGCCCAGCGCCACTGCCCTCTCGTCCCCTCCTTGCTGCTCTCTGGCCTTCACGACAGGGCTGCCGTCCCTATGGATAGGAGGCCAGAGAGCGCTGGGCACCTGTCCAGGGTCCCAGTGTGAGGGCTGCTGGCAGGACGCAGGCCAGGCCTATCTGAGCCCGAGACAGGAGCAGAGCAAGGAGAGTGAGGCCCCTGACCAGGCCTGCTCAGAGCTGCAGGGGCAGTGGGCATGCTGGACAGTGTCCTCAGCCTGGCCCAGGACCTGCCTCCCGACCTGATTCTGCCAGTGGAGACAGACCCTTAGACAAACAGGAAATCACTCCCCATGGAGGCCCCAGGCTGCCGGCCCCCGACCTCCATCACCCGTGCAGACCCCCCTCTGCAGGAAGCCAGCATGATGTACTGGCACCACGCTCTGGACCAGTCCAACCCAGTCTGACACCCCTGGCCTCCCCCACACTAGTGAGGTCACCTACCCAGGCCCAGGCCCTTCCTGGGGTCCCTGTCCACCTGCATCGCTCCTGTTACCCCTGAGCCCATCTAGATGCCACCTGCACTGATAGTCCCTCCTACCCAGCCTCAGCCCCACCTCTGTCCCTGGGCCTGGTTCCCGAGCCACAGCTCTTGGTGCTGGGGGCAGCCTGGAGTCTGAACAGGGACCTGAGTGACCCTGGGCCCAGGCCCTGAAACACGTGCTCCAGCAGTTAGGAAGCCCAGGTCGGTGGTGGCTGTTGTCACCATTGCTGGGGTCACTGGAATGGAGTCGTGGAGCCAGTGTGAGGGGGAGCCTGGCCGTGGTCCACCTGCCCAGAGGAGGGGCTTCCTTGCCCTCCCAGGGGGCCAAGGCCAGGAGCCTGCCTCCATCCAGCGGGTGCTGTTGGGTGGGGAGGTTTGGCCATGTGGCAGGAGGAGTCAGTACTGCTGTCCCTGGGAGCAGGCCAGGGAGCCTCCCAGGGGGCTGGGGTGGAGTTGAGGGACAGTGGGACAGTGTAGAAGAAAGCCCTGAGGTGAAGCCCAGGGTGGCAGCTGGGCAGGACTTGGCTGGAACAGCTGTGGGGCCTCCTGAGCCCGAGGTTACTAGTGCAGGGCAGGAGATGGTCGTTCCTCCATCAGGGGCCTGTGACCTCCAGGGATCAGCAGTGAGCCGGGGAGACAACTCTACTGTCCCTGGGAGGTGAGGGCCAGCAGCCTTGGAGAGCAGGAGAGAGCTGGGGGCCTCTGGCCTGCCTGGTGGGGGACTGGCCACCCTGTCCTGAGGGGGCAGCCCTAGTCTCTAGTGCCACCACTGCTCCCAGCTCCCTCCTCCCATTGTCACCTGTGGGCCACTGGCTCTCAGCCCATCCACCTGCTTCACAGCAACTCCTCTGCTGTGGCGGGGACGAAGATGGAGCTGGAAGGCAGCCAGTGCTCTTCTGGGTACACGGGCACCAGAGAGGGCCCCAGAGGGAAGCGGGTGGAAGTCTGGGGGGCAGGGCTGAGCAGTTGCGAGGCCCCGGCTCTCCATACAGGACCCTCAGTGCATCTGCAGGAGGGATAAGGGTGGTTGATAAGGGCCTTGGGGAAGGGCAGGGTTGGGACACTGGCAGCCCTGCTGGGGAACAGAGCAGACAGGCCCTGATTCAGAAGATGCCTGTCACAATGTCCAGGTCCCATCTCCCAGGAGCTACATATTTTCAAATAGGCATAAAAATCCCAGGCTCAGGGCACTTGCTGAAGGATAAAGAGGAGACCATGGTTGGACTGCAGGCCTCCGCCTCGGGAGTGCTGCCTGGTGGGGAACGGGGGCAGCGTTGTCTTCGCTGCCTAACTCGGGGACACTGGGTCAGTGCTGCGGGCCATTCTGCAGGGACACATGTAAAGGGGGTGGGCAGGCGCGGGTCGAGCCAAGGCGGGAGTCTCCTGCCTTCTCCCCAGCATGCGCACAGGCCGGCCGCACCCAGGGCAGAGACTGGAGAGTCCTGCGTCGTGAGTGCAGGCCCATGGGATGGATCAGGTAGAGGATAGCCTCTGCCACCTGCAGGTGGGAGGCGAGCACAGGTGGGCAGAGCCATCCTCACCCTGAGCTCCATCACCCCACCCTGGCCAGAAGGCCCCTGTGTGCAGGGACTTGAGGTCACCCCGTCCACGTCGGTGACTCTCCTTGCTAGATGGACACAGGGCTGTCCTGGCTGCAGGTCCCCGGTGGGTCAGGTGGGAGCTGTCCCCAGCGGCCCTCGCTGTGCAGCGTCAGGACGGGACAGGATTACCTGGGCTGGGTGCTGGGTGCGCATGCCTTGGTGAGCAGAGCTGAGGTTGGTTTCACCACCTAATTCAATTTGTTCTGCCAAGAGTGGAATATGAATGGCTGCCAATCAGACCTTCAAAGCAGGGAAGGGAGAGAGTGCCCACTGAAATTTAAATTTTAATGAAAACAACTTTAACCCTTTGGCATGCCTTGTGAGAAAGGCACACCCTGCTTTCGAGTGGGCACTCCGTCCATCTGCCTTCTGGGATCCACTATGAGCATCTGGTTGTCTTCCAGCCTCATCTGTGATGAAAGCCTGGAATAGCCTTGCTTCCTGATGGCCTGTCCCCTGCGCTGCCCTGGTTGTTGAAGTGGGCGCCTCACTGCAGGTGATCTTCCCAAGCTCAGCATGGGACATGCCTGGCCCGTTAGATGCTCTGGTGACACCTGCTGCCCCTTTGCTGCCTCCAGGCCCTGTTATGTCATCTGTCCCATCCCTCTAATGTAGATAGGCTCTGGCACGGTAGTGCCCGTGACTGTGCAGGTTCTGTCTCCCAGGAGCTACAGGGGGCAAGTCATTGGGACAGGTAGAGCAGCCTTCAGAGGTGGTGGCCTTCCCACTCAATGTCACAGAGGGCAGACCTGGTGCTGGCAAGGGGGGTCCCCTGTGCAGGCTCCGCCATGGGTGCTGGGCCTGGGGACTGTGGTGGGAGACGACCTCCATCTGCAGGAACTAGGAGAGAAATGGATGGCCGTGCTCCCGGGGAGGTGTCTGCGGGCTAGGGGTGGCCAGACCTGGACAGAAGAAGAGGAGCCCAGGGTGTAGGCTGAAAGCTGGGCCAGGGGAGCAGGGCTGGGGCAGGTACCTTAGCACCCCGACCCAGAGAGTGCTGAGGAGCAGCAGCAGGTGACACCAGAGGCCAGCTCTTGGCTGGAGGTTGGAGGCAACAAGAGCCATCAGGTGGGGAGCCCTGGGCATGTGAGAGTCAGGTGTGGGGCCTGGACAGAGGACACAACGGGAAGCTGTCCCTCTCATTTAAGAACTAAGAGGCAAAGTGGGGCACCTCTTAGTTCTCGTAGGCACGGCCGCCACACAGCTAGATTTCAAGGTCTTCATGGTTTGTTTGATGGTGTTTTTTGCCACGCTGGGGATGGAGGCTGGGGCCTCGTACATGCTGGGCACCCTGCCTCTGTGCTGCACCCGGCCTCCAAGCCCTTGGAGGAACTGCGGGCCCTTTTTCAAAACAGAAAGTCATTTAGGAGCTCATATTCATGATTGCCGCAAATGCAGATCCATGGCTGGCTCGTCCTGTCCATGGCTGTCCCTCGTGGTGCACTGGGGTTGGGGCATTGAGTGGGTGGAACACTGAGGGCCTGGGGAGGTATCTGCCACACGGGAGCTCTACTGGGCTGCTGTCACCCACACCCTTGCACCAAGGCTGTGCCCCACCACCAGGCAGACTCTCGTCCCTGGCCCCCGGGAGGCTGGACCATTCCAGCTCGAGCCCCAGGCCAGGGTTGTCTGGATCTTCAGCCCAACAAAAGAGACTGCATCTCATTATGGCCTGGCCAGCATCCAGGGCCTTGCCCCTCCCTCCCTCTCCCTTAATGAACCCACTTCCCCTAATTGCAGCTTTCATGAAAATGATCCACTGGGGCTGCCCTGCCCCAGCCCTGGGCTCTCTCCAGCAGCAGATCTTCCTCCTCCTGCACAGATTTTCAGGCAGGAGGTGCTCCTGCGTCCTGGGAACTGTCAGGCCTCAGGGTCCCAGGTGGCGCCCTGCACCCGCCACACAAAGCAGGCACATGGCAGACCCTCCCTCCGTCAGTCCCTCCCTCCATTAAGTCTTGGCAAGGTCATGAGATGGGGCTGAGTCTCCTCTTTTACAGGTGAGAAAACTGAGGCTCCAGGAAATAAGCAGCCTAGGAGGCCAAGGTCCCGGGAAAGTGGAAGCAGAAGGCGGGTCTCTGACAACAGCGACTTGCTCAGAGCCAGGGACCCTGGGTGGTGGCCCCCAGGGAGACGGCAGGTAGGTTAGGGTGCGCTCAGCAGCTGTGCAGACCCAGGGGGGTGTGCACAGGGTTGGGGGTTCTCCCCCACGGGACACTCAGGAGGGGAGCGTGCCTGCTCTGTTGGGGCTGTGCCAATGGACACAAAAGTTGATCTCCCTACACGACCCAGAGGCTGCCCGCCAGCCAGCACCAGGTGGGGGGACATGAGCCATGCCTTTCTGGACAGGGCAGGGACATCCTCACATGGCTTCTGCCCACTGCCCTGTGGCCAGGATGTGGTCAAATGGCCAAGCCGAGCTGCAGGAGATGGTGGGAAGTGAAGATGTCACCCGTAGGCCGTGTGTCCGCTGTCGGAGCTCCTGGGGCTGCAGAGCAGGAGAGCAGCATTGGGGCTGCCCCTGCCACTGCCTGGGCTCTTCTGGGCACTTTCAAAGTCAACCTGACCTTGATTTCCACCTTTTGAGCAGACTTCAGGATTTAGCCACAGAAACAGGTTCTAGAAGTCCAATGTGGTCAGCAGTTCCCAACACTCTGACACCCCAGAGCCAGAGCTGGTCCATGGTGAACCCCAGGGTGTGTGTGGATCCTGCAAACACAGGGAGCCAGGGGTCCCCCGAGGGTTGGGGAGCAAGGCCCAAGTTCACCTGCACTATTGGCTCTGCCACAGCAGCCAGTGCAGCCTCGGGTGTCCTCTGCACAGCCTTTGCTGTCCTTGGATGATCAGAAGGGCCTGCACTAGGTGTGTGTGTTCATCTTCTGTGACACGGGAACAAATGACACCATCCCAGTGGCTTCAAACAACAGAAATTCTCTCCCAGTCAGGAGGCCAGAAGTGTGGAGTCAGGTCATCAGCGGGCTTGAGGGAGGACCCGCCCTGCCTCTTCCCACCTGTGCAGACCCCAACATCAGGGGGCGTTCACAGGGTAGGGGTCCTCCCCCAGGTGACAGTCAGAAGTTAGCTGCCTCCTCTGCCCCAGGTGTCCCTCGGCCTGTGTGCACACTGCTCCTGCCCCTGGCTCTGTCTTCTGTGGCCCTCATGGTGTCCTTCCACCTCCCTCACCTTCCCCTCATAAGGACGTGCTTCACCCCAGGAGGCACCGTGACTGAGGGCCTTGACTTAATCTCATCAAAGGAGATCCTTTTATTCTCCCAAATAAGACGATTTTGGTAAAGGTCCATATCTCTGGAGGGGTCATCGTTTGAGCCATTGTAGTCACCCTGGGCTTGCTGGGCATCCTGCAGGGTCCTCCTGTCTGCCAGCCCTAAGCCGGTGGCTGGAAAATTGGTGATGGGCATAGCATAGTGGCCCCTGCCCTCATGGTGCCCAGGCTAGCCCAGGGGCTGGTCAAGGACCAGGTGATGAGGGTGCTGAGAGGAGAGGGACGTATCACTGGCTGTAGATCCCAGAAGAAGGTCAGGGAGGGCTTCTCTGGTGACTTCCACACCAAGTCCCAGTAGGTCAGTACTGGGCACACTGAGGGATGGCTTTACTCTGGGCAGCAGGAGCTCCCTAAGGTCCACAGTCAGGAGAGCAGCAGTGCCCTGCTTCCAAGGACTATGCCTCCTGCCCTACATCTTGACATCCAGGGGTGCTACTCCCACCCATCGTGGGCAGCGCTCTGCAGAGACCCCGCCTGGCAGAGCACAGCACTGGGCAGAGTCTGAGCTGCAGAATCCTTGCCTAATGTTTGAGCCTATGTGATCAGTGTGCAAACCCGGGAGGCCTTGGACCTGCAGGACTGAGGGGGCATGGCACTCACTTGCACTGTCACTTCTAGTTAATGTACTGAGAGACAGAAAGTTAGGTGTCTGCTTCTCGAGCAGGGTACTGGTTCCAGCATCTGCACCAGAGGAACACAGGAATCTGTCCCAGCAGTGGCCTTCACTGTTAGGAGACGTGCTTGAACCAGGCACCAGAAACCAGGTGTCCCTCACAACAGCTGGAAGCCATGGGATGATATCCCCATGTGACAGAGGAGGAAACAGGCTCAGAGAGGTGGTGACCTTGCCCACGTACAGACACCAGGCCACATGTGCCAGCTGGATTCAATTTGGAGGAGTCAAGACCAAATTCTGCATGAAACCAAGCATCCTATCCCTGTCCCCACTCTGGTCTTTGTGTCCTGTTTTTGGATATACTTTTATGAAGCAGATGTGTGTATGTTCTGCCTTAGGACATCAAACTGTTTGCTGTAAGCGTTGAATATACTTACTTCAAAACAGTCATCGGAGAAACATTTTCCTCAAAAATTTTTGAGTCAAAAAGTGAAACTAACAACAGGTTTCCACTGTGATATATAATTCTAATGTGCCAATTTAAAAATGTGGAAAAATTAAAAATAGAAAAGTGGTAACACAATAAATAAACCCTGAAGTCAGGTGCAGGGATGCACATCTAATCCCAGCTGTTCGGGAGGCTAAGGCCGGCACCAACGCTTCGGAGAGTAGCCAAAGCTATGCCTAGAGGGAAATTCATAGACCCTTAAATATACACCTGAGACTTCCAGTTCATCTTCTGTTGTTATGTGTTGCCACAGTAATGTTGCTTAACAATTGAACCCTGTGGTTCCATGCTGTGTTCAATCAGGACTGTGGAGGTGGGTGGAGTCCCCACCGCCCTGCCTGGCCCCCACCCCAGCGGTGGCTGCCTGGCTGCTTGTTCTCATTCCTGGGGGGACCTGAGAACACTGGCTCCTCCTCATTCCAGCCTCCAGAAGCCACTGGCCTCCTGAAATGCAGCCCCACTTCCCAGTCACTGCCCTGGCTCAGGTGGGCTGTCTGGGGTCTGCACATGCCCGTTCTCTCCTGCCTCTGCTGGCCCCAGCCATATTCCAATGCAGAGGGTCAGGAGACAGGGCCCAGCCAGAGCTGTCATTTCACAGTTGACCCCAGATGCTTGGGTGGTGATTCATCTGAGAATCTTGGCTTCTAGAGCCAAAGCCAGCAGCCCCCCAGACTAGATCACCCCTGAGGAGCCCAAGTCCTTGGGTGAGAGATGAGGCTTTGCCCGTCAACCCGGAAGCACAGGCAGGGAATTTTGCCCTTCCTGGATTCTGGTCCCTGGGTTCCCACAAGTCTTTGCACCTGATGGAATGACACCGGTCCTCCTGGGGCCTTTTCAAGGACCCGAGGCTGTGTACTGAGCTCCGTGGGGAACATCTGAAGCCCTGTCCCATGGATTTGCTGAAGTCCAGGCCCCATGGACCCATCCCCAGACCAGTGTTGACACTATGTGGTGTGGGCAGGGACAGCGCTGTGTGCCATGGAAGAGGGGCCGGGCCTGCTCCAGAGCAGGTGATGAGGAAGCTCCGGGAAGCAATGTTCTGGTTGCGGGGGAGATGCAGTCCCTGCAAGGGACACGAACAGCCCCTCTTCTCTGTCCCCACCCCGCAGCAGAACCCTGCTGGCACCTGCAGGGGAGGAGCACCATCAGCCAGGGCTGCTCCAGGGCACTGTTGAGACCCCCCTGATCCCCCAGGCCATGTGTGAGGCTGCTCGTCCCCTGTGGCATCCCAAGGCTAGGATGCTCACCTATAGCCAATTGGGGCTTGGCTGAATCCACTCCTGAATATCAATCGGGCTGCCATGCCCATCCAGGGGATCCAGACTGACTAATGATCAAAGCTTTCACCCCAAACTGGGTCTGGGGAAGGAGAGCGGCAGTGCCAGGCAGCCGCCAGGTGTGGGCACGATGTGACCAGAATGGGAAGAGCACTGGAGCTGTATGCCACAAGGTGGCCCGTGCCTGTGCCCATATGTGGCGAGCCGCTTCTGCGGACTGTGGTCGCCATTACAAGATGGCGCTGGCCTTGTGGTGGTCTGTGATAAACAACTCCTTCTTTGGGAGAGTTGGCACATGGTTCTTTGACACCCTACGAGAAAGCTCCACGTGGCAGCTTCGCATTGGGTGTTTGGATACTTTATTAAGGATGGGAGGGGCTTCTGGGAGATTAGAAGAACTCTCGAGAGCTTGAATAAACAGCTGTAAGAAGATTCCCGGTGTTGCGTCTTCCTTGCGGGCAAGGGGGTCGCGACAAGTGGTGCCGAGACCCGGGAAAATCAAAACTTGCAAGTCGTCAGAGGTGGTGCACTGAACAGTCCCGGTAAGTGGGACCCCATAGTCCCCGTGGGTGGGACCCGACAGTCCCGGTGAGTGGGACACGATAGTCCCGGTGGGCGGGACCTGATAGTCCCGGTTAGTGGGACCCGCAATCAAAGCGGAGTCAGCTCCTCTACAAAGACAGAGAGAGCCTCATATTTTATTGCAGCTGCACTGTGTACTTTTCTTTTGTTTCTGTGTACTTTCGTTTTGTCCTCTGTATCTGTTCTGTTGCTGTGTCATGGGTGTCACATCTTCAAGCCCGCTTCTTCTGGCACTAGACGGCCTGTTACGTTCCAAAGGCCTGAAAGTGAAACATAGTATCTTACAGAGATTTTTGCAGAAAGTAGATGTTGCTGCACCGTGGTTTGCATATTCGGGCAGCCTTACTATGCCTTGTTGGGATAAATTGGGCAAGGATCTTGACTTTGCTTGTGAGCAGGGCATATTGGAGGGTGGGGTGATTCCCCTTTGGAAGATAGTCCGTAGTTGCCTCACAGATGGCAGATGTCATGACGCACTTGCTAAAGGACAGGAGGTTTTAGAAAAGTTACATGAGGAGAAATCGGAGACAGCAGGCAGTGCGATATCTCAGGAGGATGGGAGTGTGCGGAGCGTGAAACAGGGGAGGAGACGATTATCTCTGACAAAAGGCGAGGTATCTCGGGAGGATGGGAGCGTGCGGAGCGAGAAGCAGGGGAGGAAACGCTTGTATCCAGATCTCAGTGCGCTGCGCACACCCCCATGTGGAAGCGGGTCAGAAGAAGAGGAGGATGAGGAGGAGGAGCTTGGGAGGCTGTCTCGCCAGCTAGGGAGTTTAGCTGCTGGAGAAGGGAACGAAGATAGACCGGGGCTCAAGAAATGTGATCCTCCGGACCCACCGCCGTATGGTGGGGGTGTTTCGGGGAGAGCTTTCCATGCTCAAACATGGAAGGCTGTTAACGCTGAGATGGGTCTTGCTTATCCAGTTTTTCAGGATGAGAATAGGGGAAGATTTTCGGAGCCTTTATATTTCAAAATTGTGAAGACCCTGGCAGAGTCTGTACGCACTTATGGGGTGGATGCCGCCTTCACATTAACTCAGGTGGAGAGTCTGTCTAGATTCTGTATGACTCCCTCTGATTGGGCTAGCCTTGTTCGGGCTTGTGTTTCTCCGGGCAAGTATTTGGACTGGAGAGCATTTATGCTAGAGGGCGCAATAGAGCAGGCCGCCCAAAACCATGCAGCAGGACATCCTCATTGGGATAAGGACATGCTTTTGGGGCAAGGTAGATTTGCTAATCAACAGACAGGATTCCCTCCTGAGGTATATGATCAAATTAATAACATTTGCATTCGGGCATGGAAGTCACTTCCAAATAGAGGAGAAGTGTCTGGTAATTTGACCAAGATTTTACAAGGCCCTACAGAACCCTTTTCAGATTTCGTAGCAAGGATGGTGGATGCTGCTGGAAAGATTTTTGGGGATCCTGATAGAGCCATGCCCCTTGTTAAGCAATTGGTCTTTGAACAATACACCAAGAAATGTAAAGCAACAATCGCTCCTTATAAGAACAAAGACATAGAAGTATGGATGAAAGTGTGTAGAGAGATTAGAGGGCCTTTAACTAATGCAGGTCTTGCAGCTGCTGTCCTTCGGATTGCAAAAGGGGGCAATCCTGCCGCCAGAACATGCTTCCATTGTGGTCAACCCGGTCATATCAGACGTGAGTGTCCCAAAAATGTCAATTTTACTGGACCTCCTCACGGTGGCCCTTCCGCTGGCCTTCGATCACCGGGATTGTGTCCAAGGTGCAAAAGGGGGAAGCATTGGGCAAAAGAGTGTACATCAGTGAGGGACATCCATGGACAGCTTATTTCAGCTGGGCCAAAAAACGGCCGACGGGGCCCCCGACCCCAGGGCCCGCAAATATATGGGGCAGTGGAGAATGTCACACCCGAACCCGAGACATGGCCATCTCTACGCCATCCCATGAAACGCGGAGAGCCACTACAGGTGCCGCGGGATTGGACCTCTGTTCCACCTCCAGACTCGTGTTAACACCTAAGATGGGAGTCCAATTGGTGGAAACTGAGTTCAAAGGGCCTCTACCACCTGGCACTGTAGGTTTGCTAATTGGACGTGCATCTTCCATTTTGCAAGGTCTTCATGTTTTCCCTGGAGTCATAAGTCCTGATACTGTAGGGATAGTAAAGGTTATGGTGGAAGCTCCAAAAGGCATTGTGTCCATCTCCCCAGGAGATCGGATTGCTCAATTACTGGTTTTGCCTAGTTTACATGATCATTTCCCTACAGACTCAAAGTCACGGACAGGGAATGAGATTGGTACCACCGGAGGGAATTGTGCTTATTTGTCACTAGATATGAGTAATCGCCCTACTTTGGAATTAAGCATAGAAGGTAAATCAATTGTGGGCTTACTTGATACAGGTGCAGATCGTAGCATCATTGCACTTAAGGACTGGTCTAAGGGATGGCCAGTGCAGACTTCTGATCAATCTCTGAGAGGACTTGGATATGCCCAGGCTCCTCAGGTTAGCTGTAGACATCTTTCCTGGAAGGACCCGGAAGGACATCATGGTACTTTTCAGCCTTATGTACTTAATTTACCTATCTCTTTATGGGGCCGTGACCTGATGAAAGACATGGGGTTCACTCTTAGTAATGACTATTCCCCAGTGTCCCAACAAATTATGCACAATATGGGGTATAGGCCAGGTTTAGGACTAGGAAAACATTTACAGGGACGTAAGCATCCTGTACAAGGTCATCAAAAGCTTGACAGATTTGGTCTGGGTTTTTCCTAGGGGCCGCTGAGGCTCAAATACCCATAACATGGCTCACCGAGGAGCCTGTTTGGGTGCCTCAGTGGCCTCTTCCCTCGGTTAAACTGGCAGCAGCCCATGCTCTAGTTAAAGAACAACTTGACTTGGGTCACATCCAACCCTCTACTTCTCCATGGAATACTCCCATATTTGTCATTAGGAAAAAATCAGGGAAGTGGCGCCTACTGCATGATCTACGAGCGGTTAATGCTCAAATGCAACCTATGGGGCCCATTCAGAGAGGGCTGCCTCTGCTCTCTTCTGTTCCTCAAGGCTGGCACATTATTGTTATTGACATTAAAGACTGTTTCTTTTCTATTCCTTTACATCCTAAAGACTCGCAGCGTTTTGCCTTTACCCTTCCCTCGTGTAACCACGAGGAACCAGATCAAAGGTTTGAGTGGATAGTGTTGCCGCAGGGAATGGCTAATAGTCCCACAATGTGTCAGATGTATGTAGGGAAGACACTTGTGCCCCTCAGACAAAAGTACTCCTCCATCAAGATCATTCATTATATGGATGATGTATTATTGGCTGCTAAATCAGAACAAACAGTTCATGAGGCCTATGACAACCTCGTGACGTTGTTAGCACAATGTGGGCTGCATATAGCACCTGAAAAGGTTCAAACAGGAGATTCTATTAAGTATTTGGGAGCAACAATTGGGTATGACAAATTACAACCACAAAAAATCACCATATGAACTCAGGATCTTCAAACTCTAAATGATTTTCAGAAACTGCTGGGAGATATTAATTGGATACGAGGATATTTACATATTTCTAATGTTGTACTACAGCCTTTGTATGCTACTCTTAAAGGTGATCCAGATCTTACTTCCCCTCGTAGCCTCACCAAAGAGGCTAGAGCGGCCCTTATGACAGTAGAAGAAGCTATACAACATGCCACTTTATGCAGGCTCCAGAGTGATAAACCTTTTCAATTATGTGTGCTTGCCACTATGCGGCAGCCTACTGGAGTACTATGGCAAGATGGACCTTTGCTATGGATACACCCACATGTATCCCCAGGAAAATCCTTAGAATATTATCCTGATGCTGTTGCAGCATTAGCACTTAAAGGGATTCAACAAAGCATTCAATTTTTCGGACAATCACCTTCTTCTCTTATTATACCCTATACTAAAGCTCAACTTAATGTTTTGTGTGCTACTCTAGATAACTGGGCTATTCTATGTTGTTCGTTTCAAGGGGATATTGATAATCATTACCCTTCTCATCCGTTACTCCATTTTGTTAAGGAACATCCTATTATTTTCCCTAAAGTAACTTCATCCAGTCCAATTCCGGGGGCTGTTAATATTTTTACTGATGGTTCCAAGTCTGGAATGGGAGCTTATGTCATTAAGGATTCTCCCCCTGTCCAGCATCAATTTGCTCCTGGAAATCCACAATGGGTAGAACTGCAAATTGTTATTGAGGTGTTTAAACAGTGTTCTTTTCCTTTTAATCTCATTTCGGACTCCATCTATGTGGTGCAAGCACTAAAAATCCTAGAGGCTGTGGGAGCTATTAGTGATGCCCGTAATGTATCTGCTTACTTTAATCAGCTTCGACAGCTTATCTGTAGCCGCACTGCTCCCTTTTATCCAATGCACATCCGGGCTCACACCTCTCTCCCTGGTCCATTATCACAGGGTAATGCCTGTGCGGACTCAGCCACTCGAGGTCAGTTGATCTGTTTGGCTTCCTCCTTAGAGGAGGCTAAATTGTTTCACCAAAATTTCCATGTTAATGCTTTAACACTGCGCAGGCGTTTTTCCATTTCTAGAGCAGATGCTCGGCAGATAGTATTGCACTGTCCCCATTGTGTCACATTTCTTCATCCCCCTACTTATGGAGTGAACCCACGGGGGTTGAAGCCACTGGTTGTCTGGCAAATGGATGTGACACATATACCTGACTTTGGTAACCTCAAGTATGTCCATGTTTCTGTTGATACGTACTCTGGAGTTATTCATGCTTCTGCGTTATCAGGAGAAAAGGCACGTAATGTCATCACTCATTGCCTGGAAGCCTGGGCGGCGTGGGGTGCGCCCACGTCCCTTAAGACTGACAATGGACCTGCTTATACTGGCAGACAATTCACGTCCTTTTGTTCTACTATGGGAGTGCAACTTACTCATGGTCTGCCTTACAATCCTCAAGGACAAGGCATTGTTGAGCGTGCTCATCGCACCTTAAAGGAAACTTTACAAAAACAAAAAGGGGGAATAGGAGCTGGACATACTCCTAAAGAATGCTTGTCCTTAGCTCTCTTTACTATTAATTTTTTGAATTTGGATATTCATGGTCGCTCTGCGGCCGATAGACATGTGTTCCCTCAGCCCTCTGTGATTGGCTATGTTAAGTGGAAAGATGTTCTTACGGGCCAATGGAACGGCCCCGACCCCGTGCTGACATGGGCACGAGGATCCGTATGTGTTTTTCCCCAGGATCGCACGGAACCATTGTGGGTCCCTGAACGCCTGACAAGAAGAGTCCTGACGCCAGCTACTCAGCAACAAGAATTACCACAGCAATCCCGTGATGAGGATCTTCATTCTGCTGAGTGCTCTGGCTCTGGTGCTGATGCCGATGACACAGACGACACCAATGCAATGGTGGGCGGTGGCACGGGCTTGGCCAATGCCGATGCCGGTTCACAGTAATTCCAGTGTCCTTCCCACTCTTTTCTCTACCTCGTGTGAGATGTCTGCGCCCTGTGCCTCTCCTAGAGGGGACGTGGAACGCATTTACAATCAATCTCAAGTTAATCTCACAGGAGTGTTTTGTTTTAGCCTTGGGAACGCTCATTGTATCCGTCTTAAGACCAAGAATTTGACTAACTGGGACAATCCATTGCAGTCCAGTCAAGTCTCAGGGAGCATTCTCAGTACTGTATTGGGCCAAGTAGTCTCAGGGGAACAATCAGGCTCAGGAACCTCCGTAAATAGCTCTGCTTTAACCATAACTACCTTGGCTAGTATCTCCGAGGTACTAATTCCAATGCCCCCATATTCTAGTGGACTTCCTTATGCCACTCATTTTAAGGCTTCTCCTTACTGTACCCCTAATCTTGGTTTCCCCCCAACATTCACGCCTTGTCAGGATTATTCTTGGGAGAAACGTCAAGTTGCTAAAGGTTTCTCCCTTTCCCCCTCTCTTAAGAGGTATGTTTATGACTTTAGCAACAGTGCCAACTCCTCTACAGGAGTGGGTTGGTCCTGGTTTCAATGGCTGATTTCCAACACAAAGGGGGCTTCAGCTGATATTTCTGCACTGGCTCAATTGCTGGGAGCCAAAAGTTGGTTGGCTAATGTTTCTGGCACTGTTTACGAGAGTGAGCGAGGTAGTAGACTCACATCTGTTTCGTTCAACTCTCTGTTGGATAATGCCACATTGCCCCCTGCAGCGGTTTGTGTTCAATCTCCGTTCTTACTCCTTTTGGCTAATGACACCTCGTCAGAAATGCTGGATTGTTTTAATGTTAATTGTTTCTTATCTGAATGTTGGGATGGTTCTTCGGCTGTAGCAGTGGTTATGAAAATTCCAACCTTTGTTCCAATCCCAGTTATTGCGGACCCTGATAAATTCCCCATTGTTGAGCTACTTAGAGTCCGCAGGGATTTTGGAATCACAGCTGCTATAGTGACAGCCGTGGCGGTATCTGCTGCTGCAGCGGTCGCGGCCGGAGTGGCCATGGCCAATCAAGTGCAGACTGCTGCCTCCGTTAATCAAGTTGTTCAACAAACTTCTATGATACTTGAGTCCCAAAATGCAATTAATCAACATATTTTGTCAGGGATCTTAGCTGCCAACCAAAGAATAGATTTACTCCAAGCTCAGGTAGAAGAATTGGCTGATTTGGTGCTTTTGGGCTGTGTTGATCAACGTGCACATTTATGCATAACCTCTGTCAGATTTAATGATTCCAGGAATGCCTCCCGTATCATCGGAGAATACTTGGCCGGAAATTGGTCCATGGCAGCGGAAGACATGATCCAGTCTCAACTAACCCAGATAGCTGTCTTGAATAGTACCCACGTTGATCCCATAACGTTGGGTCAATTCACTGATTGGATATCTTCTGCCTTTTCCTTTTTTAAAGAGTGGGTGGGGGTAGGCATTTTTGGCGCAATGTGTTGCTTCGGTATGGTTCTCTGCTTGTGGTTTCTCTGCCGCCTTAAGGCCCGCAATGCTCGCGATAAAGCTATGATTATACAAGCACTTGCAGCTTTGGAAACTGGTAACTCACCTCAAGTTTGGCTTGCACAAATTAAACAGTAAACCTTTGACATGGTCGTTGCACCCCAAGTTTTACGGACATTGCACTGGGAACGACATGTCCTTCCTTGTTATTCTCCTAGTGTTGGAAAGCCCTTGCACTCTGCCGGCTTTACTGCCATTGCACACAGATGGGTTTCCACGCTAGTACTTTTCTATCGCTCTATGACCCGTGCCTTTCTTTTAGGGTGTTGCCAACTTGTTTGTCGTTGTATTTCTATACAGCCACAGTTCAGCCTCAGAGACCTAATCATGACTGGCTGAGTAGATACCATTAAACGCCTTGGCAACAACGAGCTGATCTTGTAGTACCCAGAGACGGGCAACTTTCACGCTTGCACTGCAACCTAAGACAGGGGAATGGGGCCTCCCCAAAGACGGGTAAGCAATGTAAGGGCAGTGAACGACCTAAGACAGGGGCTACTTGATTCCCTTTGACGTGCTATAAACAGAAGGAAAAAACTGCTGGCAGTGGATTCCCCCCGGCCCCCAGGGCTTGGATCCAGCCCTGATTTGTATGCACGTCAAGGAGGCCAGCTCACAGGGCCTTAACAGCTTTGTGGTGTCTGTTTTCATATTCAGCCAATAACGATCATGTGGGAACGTCCTGACCTGCTTGGGTCTGATGAGGTTCCTGGTTGAAGGCTTCGTATGAGTAATGGCGATTCACCTCTACTCTTGCCTGTTTTGTTTTTAGTAAACGAAAGGGGGAACTGTGGCGAGCCGCTTCTGCGGACTGTGGTCGCCATTACAAGATGGCGCTGGCCTTGTGGTGGTCTGTGATAAACAACTCCTTCTTTGGGAGAGTTGGCACATGGTTCTTTGACACCCTACGAGAAAGCTCCACGTGGCAGCTTCGCATTGGGTGTTTGGATACTTTATTAAGGCTGGGAGGGGCTTCTGGGAGATTAGAAGAACTCTCGAGAGCTTGAATAAACAGCTGTAAGAAGATTCCCGGTGTTGCGTCTTTCTTGCGGGCAAGGGGGTCGCGACACCCATACTTGCCTGGGGACTACCAGGCAGCTTGGGGATCAGGGTTCCCACAGGCAGTTGGAGCCAAGGGAAGCCTTCAACTCTGTCCTGCCTGCGAGGGGGACGGAGGGCACAGGGTTCCTTAGGGGAAGGGAAGTGCCATCTGGGCAGAGGTGGGGGTGGGGCCTCTGGGGGATGCTTGGTGCCCTCCCTGGGGTCTGGCTGGCATGTATCATGGAGGAGCCCTGCAGGGTCCTTGCCACCCCAGCCAAGGGCCAGGGTCACCTCTCCAAGCTCCTCCTGACCAGAGCTGCTCGCCCTACCCGCCACCCCATGAGAGGTGGGCTGTCTAGGCACCCTGCCCCAGGAGGACCAGGACCCTGGGCACCCTCATCCTCCCCACAGCCAGGACAGCAAGGGACCCGAGGGCTGCCATTGGACAGCTTGACCCCAGCACTGTCGCTTACCAGCTCTGAGAACTCTGAAGAGCTACCATACCTCCGTTTCCACTTATGTAAAAGGAGTTGGGGAACAGACATCTCGGGATGACCACATGGCTGTGTGGCCCCGGCCAGATGCTGTGCCTCTCTGAGCTGGTTCCCATGGGTGGGGGGTGGACTGAGGGGGTTGGAATGATATGTATAAATGCACACTGGGCACTGGATGAGATACCTGTCCTTGCCTCCCGTTTTCCAGTCTCCTCCCTGTCTCTCTGCTGAGCGGCCAGCATCATTGCCTGCCCTAGGTGGACACACTCATGCTCCACATCCTGCACGTCGGGCACCTCTGTGTTCCCATACTCACTTCCAATGAGGCAGCAGAGAACCAGAGAGGTTAGGAGACTTGTCCGAGGCCACACAGCTGGTCGAGTCAGAGATGGAGCTGGTCTGGGGTAGAGATGTCCACCCTCACTCCACAGCCCTCCACTGGGATCAGCCTCTGCCACCTTTCAGACATGGGGAGCCAGCCCCACCTGTCCACAGAAACCCCGGGAGGTTCTGGGAACTGGAATATCCCCGCGCGCTGCTGGAGGACCACTTTGTCCTCACGTATGGGCAGCGGCATTTGGACATTTTACAGGAGCTTCTTGGGGGAGTTGCAGAGAGAAGCTCAGCTTGGAGGTTCCCCTGCCTGGTGAGGCATCTTGGTGGCTCCGTCCCTCCCTGCTGGGATGAGATCTGCTGTTCAGGTGGGGTGGGAGCGGGGCAGCCGGACCACCAGGGAAGAAGTGGTTCTGCCTCTGAATCCAAGGATGGACCCAGAAGCCCCTGAGGGGTGTAGGTTGGGCTCAGGTGGGAGGGTGCGTCTTGCCGAGTACCAAGGGGACCTCCTGGCTACCATGGCTGGGATGCATCCATCGACTGGCTGCTGATCAACAGCTCCATGGGACTGCGCCTTCCCCATCTTACAGCTGGAAACTGAGCTTCCCAGGGTCACACAGCCCGAAGGGGGGACATGGCACTCCAGCCAGGTCTCCGACCTCCAATGCCAGCACAGCCCACAGACCAGGGCCTGGGGGACTCCGAGGAGAGTCCACACCCACCTGCCCCAGGAGCCACAGACTGAGGAGCCACCATTCATGGGACAACAAAGGGCAGAGAGGTTTGAGCTGGGGGTAAGGGGCAGCGGCGGGTGTTGCACATGTGGGAGGGGCTGGGAGCTATCATGAACTTGGCCTCCGCTGACCCCAGGCCACCTAGTCCAAATGGCCAGGACGGGGAGTTCCCCACGGCCCCTCCTCACAGCACACCATGGAGGACAGTGTAAACACCAACAGCCTTGGTCACCCAGGGATGTGACTGGGGCATCTGCTTTCATCATGGACAAGCCGCGTCCACCAGCTCCCTCGACAAAGACATCATGGGATCTTAAGATGTGGCTCCAGAGAGCCTCCCTGGGACGAGGCCCAGGCCACGTTCTGGCAGTAAACCAGGTGTGACTCCCCGAGTAGCCCCTGGGAAATGCCACAGCATTGTTTTGACTCAGGTGAGGCTGGTGTTTGGGGCCCAGGTCATGCTGGGGTCAGCTCAGGTGGCCCAGCCTCTTCTCCCCCACACCATGTGGTAGCATCTCCCTCACCCTGTGAGGACACTCCAGGCCTGTGCTTCTTTCACAGAGATGGACCCATCTACTGTCACCACCACCGTGGGAGGCAGATTGTGGTGTCACAGACAGAGAGATGGCACAGAGAGGTGCTGTGCCACTTCCAGGACCACACAGCTTGGCTGGGCATGATGGGGATTAGACCTGGAGAAGTCGATCCCAAGCCCTTGCCCTGGGTCACTGCATGGTGACACTGGTGTGGTATCACATGCCTATACATGCTCCCAAGGGAGTCCTGATCTGTTCTTCAGCTCATGGACATTAGAGCCCATCAAGTAATGGGCTCAGTTGGATGCCATGGCACAGATCTGTAATTCCAGCCACCTGAGAGGCTGAGGCAGGTGGATTGCAAGTTTGAGGCTAGCCTCATCAAGACCCTGTCTCAAAAGACAGAAAGGGCCGGGGTGTGGCTCAGAGGTAGAGTGGCCTGAACTCCACCCGGTACAAAAGGGACAGCAGGCTCCTGACACACTGGGAAGCATCTCGTCTGGGCTTGCGCAGGCCGCAGCCATGCTCTAGCTGAGGAAGGATGAGGTGGCCAGAGGGGCCGGCTCCATCTGTGGGGAAGGACATAGGCCAGTGTCCTCTTTCCTGACCAAATGTAAACATGGAGGGACAGGCCAAGCTCAGCAGGGAGGCCCGAGGACCTGGCTGCGGCCCGCCCCGCCCACCCCTGGGAGCTGGTGACCATGTCCAGCTTCTGAAGAGTGGGGATCCGTTGAATTAGTCAGTGACTACTGAAGGCCATCAGGCAGTGGGGACAGAGCAGGTCCCTGTCACACGCCAGTGCAGGAGGCAGAGCTGTTGCAAAGTCCCCTCTGTCCGTCTGACCACTGGGCCGCCACCTTTGGCCACATACTCTCGGACCAAAAGCCTGAAGAGGCCTGTCTCCTGCACCCCGTGTATGGCTGGTGTCCCCCCCCCCCGGCACATTGTCCCCAACCAGTGTCACAAGCAAGGTAACACCAGTCAGCCCCCTCCTGCAGGACCCACCTGGCTGGTGCTAACTGTCCCTGGGCAGGTGGGCTGGTGACTATCTGCAAGGCCAGGGACATCACTGCACTCTTGGGGACAATGAATGTTTGGCCCCTCCATACTTTAGGTCCCTGAAGAAGGCTGCACATTGAACACTGACACAGCCACCAGCCCCCTCCCACCCAAGGAGGACAACGGGGTCTTCAGCCCAGAGGAAGCCAGACCTGCCGAGATCCTGCAGAAACAGAATGATCTCCAAGCCCCAAGTGGGACGTGGCCCCTGGGCGAGAAACGTGGGTCCCCTCTCTGGAGTCACCTATTCCTGCATGGCTTGAACTCTTCCCTGATCTTCATTTCTAAGCTATTGTGTATAGATCCATTTCTTATTTCTAAATGCAAAAAAAAAAAAAAGAAAAAAAATGCCTTCTAAACTCTGTACCCAGACCGCCCCCCAGGAGGCCTTTCCCCTTGACGGGTGGGGTCTCTGGCCCTGCGCCTCCCAAGGTGACCCTGAGAGACAAGGCCCCGCCCACCGCCCCCGCCCTGCTCTGAGCGGGTTCTGCCTTCCAGCGGACTTGCTTACTCGTGTAGGCTACACGTGTAGGCGGCTGATAAACCATGGCCCCTCTCCCCAGGTACCCTCTGTTACAGGAACGGGTTGTAAGACAGTGACTGCCGCTGTCGCATCTCCTGGCTACGGCGGGGGAGGCGCTGGTCCTCGCTCCCCTCCTTCTGATTCCTCCTTTGGTTTTCAGGTCGCACTGCTGCAGAGAAAAGGCTCAGGCTTCCCGGGCTCTGGCCAAGCCGGGATGGGTCCCCGGAGCTGGTGTGCCCAGGCATCACCCACCACCCACGGCGTCCCCTGGGGCCACAAGACCTGCCGAAGAGGCGGGTCCTGCCCTTGTGCAGAGCAGGCCACGTCCACAGTGCCCCAACAGCTGCCCTCTGCACCCAGAGACTCCCCACCCCCGGGTGTTGGAGGTGGTGGTAACCTCCTGGATGCTCAGAGGTGGGACTGGAGAAGAATCTAGACAAGGACGAGGATCAAGCATGAGCTGGGCGTGTGGGCGCACGCCTGTGATCCCAGCAGCTGGGGAGGCTGAGGCAGGAGGATCAAGAATTCAAAGCCAGCCTCAACAACTTAGTGAGGCCCTAAGAAACTCATTGAGACCCTGTCTCCAAATAAAATACAAAATAGGGCTGGGGATGGGGCTCAGTGGTCAAGTGTCCCTGAGTTCAATCCCCTGTACCAAGAGAGATAGAGGGAGAGAGAGAGAGAGAGAGAGAGAGAGAGAGAGCGAGAGATAAGGAACTTGCCTAAGGACATATAATAAATATGTGGTGCTGGGTGAGGATCAAACAGCTGAGGGTGTGTGTGTGTGTGTGTGTGTGTGTGTGTGAGCATGCACATTTTTAAAATTTTGGTTTTGCATGGAAAATTCTGGGAAAATGGAGACCAAACCCCCTCAGCAGTGGTAGCCTACAGAGCAGGGAAGACAGCTGGGCCTGTCCTTGACGAACCACTTCTTGTACCATTTGAGATCTTAAATCAGAAAGAGAAAGTAGATCAAAACAGACCTCTGCTTTGCCAACTTGTGAACCACCCTGGGCATGCCTGTGTGAAGGGGGAGGGGACAGAAACTTCCAGAAAGCCACAGACTCGGTGACAAGAGCTCCCTGGGCACAGCAGGCTGCAGAGCCAGGGGATTCAGGGTACTTGCCTCTGTCCCAGGATCCTATAGGGGGGCACCCACGAGGGGGGGGGGACCTTAGGGACACCCCCCCATGGGAAAAAATCTCTGGCGGGAGCCTCCAGCCCCAGAGCGAGCTGGGCCAGGTACAGGCCCACCCCCCCCCCCGCCCCAGCACTCACCACCCTCCAGCCGGTGCGAGCCCCCATCCCCAGAGTTCACAAGACAGAGATTCTCATTTTCACCAGGGAGACAGCCTGTCTGCAGTGGCTGCGGCTTGGAGTCAACTTCTTCTTTTTCCCTGAATGATAATTCCACTCCCTTTTTTTGTAGCTGAGAGTCTTCTCCAGGTCACGACATTCTCACTTGTCCTCCGTGGGCAGGAGAAGCAGGGAGGGAGCACGAGGTGCCAGGAGGGCTGAGGGTGGGCGGCCCGGGGCCATCATTGTCCACGCACCCCTTGGGGGCCACCATCCCTTCCACCAGCAGCCAGACATGCTCCCTTCCAACTCTGGCTCAGTTGTCCCCACTGAGAAGAGTTCTCTGCAGGCCACCTGTGCCCCAGGAAGCTGCAGGGCCTGGGGCCAGGAGAATGGGCAGTGCAGGAACTGCATCCTTGGTCACCAAGACACAGGAGGCCAGCAGACTGGAGGCCCCAACAAGCCAGGGTTCAAATCCCAGGGCTGTCCCTAGGAGGGCTGGGGCCACTCACACCCCTGTGCTGGTCTCATTTGGGACATCTATACAAAGCAGGTTGTGACACCTCTTCAGGCTGCTGGGATTAGAGACCCCGAGTGTGACCTGCCTGGGACAGGGGATCACAGGTGCCCCATGTTCTTTCAACCAAGGGCTCCATGTGAAAATGTCTAGTTTGGGGGCCAAGGAGTTAGGCCGCCATGGACAAGACATAAATAAATGGTGTCCCTGTCCTGAGGATGCTGGGTCACAAAAATGAGCTATGGTGACAGGGGCCCATGGCCTAAGGGAGCAGGAGGAGACCACCCCAGCAGCACTCGGGAGCCAGCCTCACCCCTGGACGCTGCAGCATTGGGCCTGGGGAAGGGAGGTCCCCATCTTCTCTCTTTAGGCTGGCACTAGAGTCCGCCATGACCTATCTCCAAGCACCTGAGGCCCCACCTTCTGGCTGGGCTCTGTGACCTCCCCAGAACTTTGTCCTTTGATGTCATTCCTGGAGAGAAAGCTCTTCCTGTTTTCCTGGCTGGACAGTTTGGATTTGACCTTCAAGAGACGGCACAAACACCAAGAATGACCAGAGAGCTACCTAAAGCAAAATGGCAGATACAGAGAGCACGCGTCCCCCCAGTTCCACTCCTGTGCCGAGGCAGACATCACTAATCCATCAGGATGATCTCCCCGCTTTAGGCAGCCATTCAGTCAAGCTGAGTGTCTCTGGCCACGAAAGCTAGCTGCCACCCAGGCTGGACGGGGAGAGAGGATGGCCACTTTGGGGCTGGTTTCTGCAGGACTCCTGAGGTCTGAGACAAAGAGTTTCCAAAATCCTGTCACCATACCAGGAACTTGCCAAGAGCTCCAGAAATGGGGTCTCTCATGGCCACTGGCTCCAACTTGGGCTCCTAATGGCCTCCTTGGGAAGCTCTGCTCTCAGACGGAACAGGGTGGGTCTTGCAAATCCAGAGAAGCTCTGGAGGTGGAGGCGGTGACCGAATCTTCAGAACCCCGCTCTCCATGTGGACCAGAAAGAGTGGGAAGGTACAGCTGCCCATCTTCTCAGGGCTAGAGGTGTGAAACAGAAGGGGGCGACCCCCCACGGGGCTCCAAAGGCCTCCTATAGGAGCTTAGCATCTGCTGTTCCCTCTGCCTGAAATGCCCTTCCCTGCCCTCCCCACCTAACCGATGTCTGCTCATCCTGCCGTCTCAGCTTGGGGGTCACTTCCTGGACATCTCCTAACACTGCTGCCCCTTCCTTCGATTCTCTCCTTGAAACCAGACTGAGCTGCAGCTCAGCATCATCTCTTCCATGAGAGCAGAGAGGGCTGTGTGTGTTCATCCGTCCTCTGACTCATGCATTCAGCAAGTGTTTAGAGAGGACCTACCACATGTCCAGCTGGATGGTTAGGAGGACCCAGGAGTGGTGATCACTGAGGCTTTTCTAAAGAATAAAAGCAAGGAGGCAAAGGGAGGGGGCCATGGGAAGAGAGGCAGGCAATCCAGAGGGAGCTGGATGTCATAGGGAAGCCCCCGGGAAGCTGTATCAGTCAGCAAATGCCCAGTTCATGCTGGGAAACAAAACACCCCAATACTTTGTGGCTTCAAACTAGCCACCAACATCCTATTGACCGAGTCAAGTCAGGAGAGCAGCTCAGACTCAAAGCTGGGAAGCCGAGTCCAGCTTTCAGTGGGAGGGGCTGCCAAGGTCACGTGCAAAAGGGGCAGGCCCAGCAAGGGTCAGTGTTGCAGCCACAGACGCCAGGTCTCTGGGCACCACATGGGGTCAGACGAGGGGACAAGAACTGGTAGGCAAGGGTGGAAAAGGGGCCAGAGTCTGTCCCTCCTCCTGGGTAATCACACAAGCCAGGGCCTCAGTTTCCGATGGCTGATGCAATGGGGCAGGATGGCAGTGGACACATCCGGCTTAGCAGAGTGGACTGCAGGGGGCTGCGGTCCCTCCGTGGGCTCATTAGGAGCCCCTGTCCTCCCCACGGAGGAGAGATGGCCTCCCTTTCCACGTTTAATTAAGAGATCTGCCTCCCGGTCTAATCCTGTTATCACTGCCCCGGCTGACCACAGGGGAGGTCCAGGCCTGCAAACCCAGAGGGCCTGGTGGTGCCTGAAAGCCAGAATATGGGGAAAGGGATGGGTGGAGCTGAACCTGGATTCCCCCAGGGCAGGGATGCCTGCTTTTCAGAGGCTGCACAAAGGCCTGAGCTGGTCTTCAATTCCATCCCAGGAGGGGTGGGAGGTCTGCTAAGAAGCTTCAGGCTGGGGTGGACTTTGGCTGCTGCCCATCCAGGCACCACATTCCAGAGTGAAAGCCTCCAGGCCCCCCACATTCCCTGCCCCCACACTTCCTGCCTGCCAGGGGCAGAGGGCTGGTGGAGGTGGACTGTCCCTCACCCAAGGTGCAGGGTTCTGGATGGGTGGAACTTAAGCTTGGATTCTGTATCATATCAGACATCTCCTGTGTGACTTCAGGCATGTGACTTAACCTCTCTGGGCCTCCATTTCAACTCTAATTCTTATACTTACTGCAGGGATAATTGTCTGGGTCTCTGGCCCTCATCCCTGAATTCCTTGGAAGCAAGGCTGGGTCTTAGACACGGGCCATGTTGGGGGCACCCCAGGTGGCTTCCAGGACTTTACAAGTGTTGGCTTGATGTTTTCCCTAAGGGAGAGATCTTGTGGTCCCCAGTCCTGAGAAGGTGAAAGCTTCTGAAAGGCAGGGGCTCCTTGGGGTAAAGCCTTGGAACTGGGGAGGGCAGAGCCTGTGGGGTGGGAACCTGCCAGTGTGCCCTTTAATGACCCTGGAGTCCCCATCATCACCAGCAAGTACCAGTGCTTTCTGTTCACCCCTTGCAGATCTCAGCACCTGGTGTCACCCCCAACAGGTGAGGAAAAGAACACCCACAGGTCATGTGTAGGTGTGAGCTGGTCTCAAACTGGAGTCCAGCTTCATGGTGGCCCCTGCTGTTGCATCGTTCTTCCTGGCCAGGGAGCTTCTCAGAACCTCTGTTTCCTCATCTGCCAGGTAGGAATGACCTGCGGTGCCTCCCTGGGGGGACAGAAGGATGGAGCAGCTGTCTGTGGGTGACTGTCAGGCACAGTGCGTGGGCAGAGCAGCCTCACCAAGCGCCAGCCAGAGATCAGTGGGTATGCTTCCTGCCACCGTGGTCTTGAGTGGCCACCCAGAAATGGAGGCCCCAAAGCACTCCATAAAATCCAAGTGGTAGTAAGCCAGGTTCTGAGTGATCAGGAGTGATTAGTGCACTTCCCACAGAGAGAAGCCCAAATGTCAGACAGTGCTCTCCTCTGCTGGCTGCGGGTCCCACCTCCTTACTGACCTTCTCCAGGAGGGTGGGTGGAGCCCGTGGGCCTGGGGTTAGATGGGGGCCAGCAGCTAGGCTCTGGGCTACACAGGCTCTGGGCCGACTACCCCCAGCTCGGCCTCTCACGGGGAGGTTTGCAACAGCCTGTCCCTGTCGGGTGCACGGGGCTTCCCCCAGGGGAGCGGGGCCGCAGGGGCGAGCAGGGGCTGCTGGCTCACCCCGTCCACCACAGGGGCAGCCGCACCTTGGAAAGTGGTCAGCTCTGCCCACCGGCACTGCCCCAGCAGGTCGCAGTGCCTGGTAGACACAGCGTCCAAAGGCCAGCCCCATCCTCAGGGCAGCAGTGCCCCGTCCCCACGAGGCAGCAGGCTGAGGCTGGACCTGGAGGAGACCAGATGTCTCCCCTGCACACGAGGTCACCCTCAAAGACTTGGGGTGACCCCTGGTCTCAGGCACTGCCTATGAGGTCTAATGAAGATCGTAGGTGCTCAATAAAGGCTCGTTGAATTCACCCACTGTCTGTTGTGCCAAGATGGCAGGAGGGGATCGTGGTTATGGAGAGTCTGGTGGGGATAGACCTGAGTTCAGATCCTGGCTCTGCCATGCACCTGTGGCTTTGAGTGTGGCATCTCTCTTCTGAGATGACCTTCCTCAGCTCCAACACAGGCATGACCTCAGCACCCTCACAGGCTGCTGGAGGACTGAGGCACCTTTCCTGGACTTGATCCAGGAGGTGCCTGCGATGGTTCCCATATGATTTGTCCCTTCCTTGGTCCCTAACGGGGCAGTGTTGCAAAGTGAGATCTTAAAGAGATGGGGCCTGGCAGGTGGAAATTAGGTCACGAGGGCACTTGGGACTGGACTGGTTGGCACAGTCCTCTCTTGAACTCACTCATGCCCACCATGTGATGGACCTTGCTCTGGAGGCTTGATAAACCTCTTTTCTTTATCAAGCACCTAGCCTTGGGCGTTCTCTTACAGTCACACAGAACAGACAGATGCCTACTGGGCCTGATGAGTCTGATTCTCACATATGATGAACACATTTCCTCTGCTTGTCAAGGGCTGGATGAAGCCTCCTGTGAGGGAGCTTTTGGTCTGTACTGTGATAGAATAAGATGTGTATAAACTCATCCCAGTCTGTGAATTAGGCCAAGCAGCTAAAAGGAAAAATCACAAAACCCAACTGCCTTTGAAGCAGTGAGGAAGGCTGTTTCTTTTGTTTCTTTCTATGCATCTTTTGGGGACCCAGAATGGAGCTTTTTTGCCTTTTTGGTAAATTCATCTCCATATTCTAGCAAAGTATTCCATCCTCTGGCATCATTGGTTCCAGGAGGGGCATTTGGCCTGGATTTGGCCAATCAGAATATTTAAGTCCCTAGATACTCTGATTGGTTCTGAGATGGGCACATGACCAGGCTGGTCCAACTAGAACTGAGAGCCATGCTTCTAATGTGATTGGTGGAGAGAAGCCTCTCATTATTCTGTGACAGGGAGGAAGGGAGAGTGGGGGACTTTGGGGGTCTCTAGGGCAGAACCTGAGAATGAAGTCCATGCCCAAGAAGCAGCATCAGGGAAGGACACACACACACACACACACACACACACACACACAATTTCAGCCTCTGGATCCAGCTGAGCCTGAAGCCATTCACTCCTGGATTTTCATTACTTGAAATAGTTTCCTTTTTTCTTCATTTGGTGTGGGCTGAGTTTCTACCGCTGCAACTGAATGCCTCTGTCTGGCACAAACCTCAATTTCAGTTGCAGTTTTCCTAGGGGATGCTTTCTTGGTTTCACCAAGTGATGCCATTTCCAAGTACCCTGCAGAAGAGCAGAAAGAGCCTCCAGCCTGATGTCAGACAGGCCTGGAATGGGATCAAGGCCCTTCCCCTCCCTACTTATCCAAGACCCGTGGGTAACTCATCCGCAAAATGGGGTTTCAACCTCCCTCTCACTGTGTGATGCCAAGCCTTAGCATGTGCTGTTCCTCCCCCAGGAACACCCTTCCCAGCTCTGTGCTGACTCTGCCTGTGCTAATCTTTTCCAAGGTAAGAGTGCTTTTCTCAGCGCTCCAGACCTTGCTGGCCAAGGCCTGTCACTCCACAGAATTATGACAGGCAGGATTGTTTGATTACTGTCCACCTCTCACTCTGGAGCTAGGTTCTGGGGGTGGAGAGAACTGTTGGATTTTACGCACCGCAACATCCTGGGGCCTGTGCAAGTGTGAGAAGCTTCTGAGGTGCTGCGTGTGTTTTTCAGATTTCCATCGCTGTAACCAGTTGCCCAGAGAAATCAATGTTTTGAGAGGAAAGGTTCTGGCTGTGGCTTCGGAGGCTTGGGTCCATGATCAGATGGCCCAGTAGGCTGGGGCCTGTGGTGGGCAGGACTGCAGAGGGTGTGGCAGAGCAGGAGGGAAGGGAGAAAGAGGCGGGGCTGGGATCCCCTTTGTGGCCACACCCCACAATGGCCTAAAGGCCTCCTGGGAGGCCCCGCCTTTTAAAGTGCCACCACCTCAAAATAGTGCCAAGTTTTGGGGACCAACTCTTTAACACCGGGACCTTTGGGGAATATTTCAGACCTAGACTATGGCTCTAGGATTCTGGTGCATGTCCATGTGGGTTCATTGAACCAAACCCCAGTATCTACGGGGTTAGTCTGAGCCAAGTAGATGGCGGCAGCTCTGTGTCCATTAGACAGGGAAAGGTCATTGTTCATTGGGTCCAGGAAGACAGGACTGATGACACACAGATAAGGGGACTTCAAAGAACCCCTGAAAGGAACGAACTTAAAAAATCAGAGAAGTTGTGCTGTTGTGGGGTCTGCAGCAGAGAACCCTGCATCTATAACTCAGCTCTGCACGGACGTGCTGTGTGCATTTGGGCAGGTTTGATGCCTCTCTGAGCCCATTAATAAAACAGAGATGGTCATCTTCGCTCCCGGAATTGGGAGGGGTCAGACTGACTGAGTGCAAGGCCCCCTCCTCCAGGGGCACGTGACCCTGTCCCCACACTGCCCCTTCTGTTCCTGGCTTTCTTGCTGCAGGATGAGGTAGATACCCAGAGGCTGAGCCTGCCTGGTGAATCAGATGCCAACAGCCAGGCCACCATCCCCTGGCACTGATCTGTGGTGGCTGCTGTTCTTCTGTGGCTTCCACATCAGTGTCATCAGCAGGGACATTAACGTGATGTCCAAGGGGACCGCCAAGTGCCCGGAGTCTCAGCCCCCTTTCAATGGCGTGTCCTGGCTGGGCCACCGGCTGACCCACCCCAATTAGATGGCTCCTGTGTTAATATTGACACACAAAGGAGCCAGCTGGCGACTTCTGACCCCGCCTCACTTGGAATCACAGGCTCATTTTGGCCCAGGCCTCATCCCTGAGAGCCAGACGTGTAATCTCCTTTGACACCAGAAGCAGCCAGCCTCCCCCTGACCTCTGCTCCCTGAATCCTGGATTTCTGTCTTCCCTGGGCCTGATGGATGTCATATGGCCTGTGTGTGGATGCAGCCTGGACCCAGGGTGGGGTGGCTGAGAATGGCCGGGATGGGCCAGGCCAGGCAGCCAGCTTCTGAGGGAGGAGGGCTCACAGTGGATGCCTAGGAGGGAGCCCGGCTGGGACAGGCAGGAAATGGGGCCACGGTGGAGACCAGAGAGAGGACAGAGGAGCCTGGGGGACAAGGAGAGGTCAGGTGGGGATCTGACTTACTGTGCTAGGCTCACAAGGAGTGAGTGAGTCTAGGGACCCTGTCACCTCCCCAGGAAAGGAATTGCTGGCCTTGACCCACTGTGTCCTCCCCAAACCAGCACTGGTCTGAGCCCCATGTGTCCCCAGTGCTGAGCTCAGTCCAGCTCAGACCCCATTGCAACACATTTGCTGGTGCAGAGAGAGAGCCCTGCTGACCAGTGCAAAGCCACCAGCTGACCCTGGCGGAGGGGGCAGGAACTGGCTCGGGGCTGGCACTGGGGCACTTGGCTCTGGACGTGCCACCAAAGGCCTTTTCACCTCTGGCCAGATCTCTTGGTTCTCCACGTGACCCCTGCGGGTGCAGTACGTCTGAGAGATGGCCCCTTCTGTTTTCCTTGGGCTCCTCCCTCTGCTGCTGGAGAGTGGTTAGGCTGGGAGCCCTGACTGACCCCTGGCTGAAGCTATGTTCCATGACCAGCCTGGGCTCAAGGGTGGGCTTGAGGGAAGGATGAAGGAAGGGTCAAAAGAACAAAGTCTGGAGCCAGACCCCCTGCATGGGGACTGGCCCTGACACACGCTGGCTATGTGGCTTTGAGTGAGTCACTGGACATCTCTGGGTCTCACATGCTCATGTTCAAACAGGCATTGAGCCCTGAGCACTTGGCTTCCTGAGTGATGATTAAATGAGATAATACACGGGACTCCTTAGAACAGTACCTGGTACAGTGCCCATGGACACCACCTTCACCACCATCTCCCCTTCCTGGGCAGAGAGGGACACAGTTCTGGCCACAGAGACTTTCAGAGTTTAGTCAAATTGTCAAAGAGTGTCAGAATTGGATATTTAGGGAATTAGAAAAAGGGGTTCTTTTTCAATATAATCTGTGCAAGATAGGGGGTCCCCAGGAGGTAGCAAGCCACCTGACAGGCTCATCCCAGCCTTCCTGGACACCGGGCACCCAGGGGCTGGGCACAAACTCTCATTTCCATGGTCTAGAAATGCCATCGATTGTAAAAGGCACGTTCCATCTGTTTGGTCGTAGTATTTCTAAAGAATAAAAGTGGATGTCATTCATGTAATCAAAAGGTTAAAAAGAAAACCAAAAAAAAGAGTTGATCTTAAAACTGGGGCAATAGGTCATCAATAAGCAGTAATCAGTGGTGTGAATGATGAAGAGATGAGCCATTGAAGAGTGACACGATGGAGAACAGGCAGTAGCTCCCTCTGGTGGACTGTGCTGCTGGGGTGGTTAAGGACACTCAGGCAGAGTGCCCATGGCTTCGTTCCATTTACTGTAACATTTCCACGGTGGCTGGAGGGACTCAGAGAGAAAGAGAGGAGAGGCCTGGGGGGACCGGGCATGGGAGGGGAGAGAGGGAGAGTGGCAGAGACGGGGAGGGGTGGGGGACAGAGATGGGGAGAGAAGGACAGAGAAAGAGGGGTCTAGGTGGGGCAGAGAGAATAGAGCAAGGAACACGGGGACAAGGCAAGGGGGCTGCAGGGAGGAAATAAAGACAGACCAAGAGAAAGAACGAGTCAAAACTGGGTGGGGAGAGAGAGCAGGAGAGCCCAAGAGATGCAGACACATGAGGCAGATGAGGGCCCTGGCACCCACACCCCCAAATAATTTCCCACCCTCTGAAAAGCACCCCTGGAATGAATATGGTCCCAAAGATGCACCCCACACTTGGAGAATGCACTGGCTGCCCCAGGGGTGTCCCTGCCTGAAGCTACAAGGCAGGTGTTGGTGACCCTGCAGATGAGGTGACTCTCGCTTCCCATCCCAAAGAAAATAGGCTGAGCCTAGAGCTTCCACCTAAAATCTCAGGCCAGCCTCTTGGCTGCCACTGCCCAGGTTCCCGAACACGACGTCCCAGTCAGTTCCATCTGAGGGTGACGCGCTGTCCTCCCTGTTCAATTTTTATTTTTCAGGCAATTTAGCTGCCAATGTTAAAAAGTCAGAACACATCACAGACATGATTAATTTCAGAGTTTCTTCTTTAAAAATAGAAATGCTGGACAGCTGGGCCGCTGCGCCGCTGTTTCATGTCAACCACCTGCTGGAAGTGCACAGAGGTCCCTCCTTTAGGCAGAGTGTGAGGTCTCCCATTTACCACAGTCTCCACCACTCCCTACTCTCTCACGCCTGCTCATTGCTCCTGACTGGCCACCGTGGGCACTGGAACTTTCAAACTCTACAGAGCCTTGGCTGAGAAACAGCAGTGGAGATGCTTTTAAAGTCACCAACAACAATTTGCTAATGTGTGTTTGTGGGTGGTTGGGTGTACGCACATGCTCTATTGCTAGGTGTGGGGGAGATTTCTACATTAAAAACAGACTGGGGAGTCAGGCAAGCAGGGGTAATGGGGGTTTTATCTGTGCTTCCTTACTCCACCCACTCTTCCTCACATTTCCACACTTCAGGAGTGTGTAGACGGGTTACTCATCCGCATTCTTCACTTCCTCTACAAATGGAGGTACGCTTCGCTACTGCTCTACTTGCCTGTAAGGCTCAGGGCCTTGGCATTGACCATGTGACTAGCTTAGCCCAGTGAGATGCCAGAGGGGGTGAGTCCAGCCAGGTTTCCAGCGACCAGTTTGGCTGGACAGTCTTTTTACCTCTGTGGCGAGGCAAATCCTGTGGAGCTGTGGCCCCTGAAACCAACTTCTATCAGCCACAGAGGCCTGAGCCCAGAGCCAAGGCCCGCCTCTGTCACCTCACCACAGTCCATCTGCAGAACTGAGTGTAAAAATAAATGTCTGTTTCTGTACACTTCTCGGATTTTCATGTTGTTTGTCACACAGAGGGAAAAAAAACAATTTTAAAAATATGTCAGTACTTCAGTGTTTACAGCAGAAGAGAGTTTCGCACAGCAGCAGGAAACTGAACAGCAGAAGCTAGAAAGACCAAGTCCCACCTCAAGTCCTGCTCCTCCCACTTCCCAGCCAATGAGGTAGTGCCCTGAGCTCCTCCCACTTCCCAGCCAATGAGGCACTGCCCTGAGCTCCTCCCACTTCCCAGCCAAGGACCCACTGCCCTGAGCTCCTCCCACTTCCCAGCCAAGGACCCACTGCCCTGAGCTCCTCCCACTTCCCAGCCAAGGACCCACTGCCGTGAGCTCCTCCCACTTCCCAGCCAAGGACCCACTGCTCTGAGCTCCTCCCACTTCCCAGCCAAGGACCCACTGCCCTGAGCTCCTCCCACTTCCCAGCCAAGGACCCACTGCTCTGAGCTCCTCCCACTTCCCAGCCAAGGACCCACTGCCCTGAGCTCCTCCCACTTCCCAGCCAAGGACCCACTGCCCTGAGCTCCTCCCACTTCCCAGCCAAGGACCCACTGCCCTGAGCTCCTCCCACTTCCCAGCCAAGGACCCACTGCCCTGAGCTCCTCCCACTTCCCAGCCAAGGACCCACTGCCCTGAGCTCCTCCCACTTCCCAGCCAAGGACCCACTGCTCTGAGCTCCTCCCACTTCCCAGCCAGGGATGCCACCTCTAAGCTCCACCTCCGCTTCCATTACTTGGGCACAGAAGACAACTCAGGAGTCTTGGCTTCCACGTTTGTCAAATGGGCTTACAAAATGGATTGTATTTTACAGATTTTTCAAGGATTAAATAAGATAAGGCATGTAAATTGGCGTCAATGCCCACACAGCAAACACGCCATACATGTGAACTCATTTGATTATTCAGAAGCTCAAGGAAAGGTGTACAGGCGCATCTTTTCCTCCCTCCCTATCTTCCTTCTTCCCTGCCCTCCCGTCTGTCCTCTTTTTCTCCCTTGTTCCCTCCGTCCCTAGCACAAGGGCCTATTCATACACACCAAATCCAGTGCTGGAGGACACAGAACTCAGAGCCCATGGATGCATGATCACACCAAGAGTTAATCCCTGCAAACCAGGAGCCTAATCTCTTCTGCCTCACCAAACACACCCCAATCATCATTAGTCACGGCTTGTTGGACGCGAGGCTCCTCCCTGGCACTTATCTCCCTGGCTTCTGTCCTGGGCCAGGCGGTCATATTTCACATTCTGAAAACAGATGACCCCAGGGTCAGGAAAATGAAAGGCCCATTCGACAGTGGGCCGGGGAGGGTGAGAGTCAGTCTGGCAGCCCCTGGCTGTGCCCCAGCAAATCTCCCTCTCCATCCCCAGGTCAGGCAGGATGGGGTGAAGCATCTGGCAGGGGTGGGGCCTTGAGGCCAGCTTTGCATAGTTCCTTCTCCCATGATGATGCCCTGCCACAGGGCTGTCCAGCTGGGCTCCCAGGATGGGATTCCAGTGAGAGAATGGGTAGCTGGGATTCCTGTCCTCCTGGGTTTACCTTCCAAGGAGGACGGGGCCACCCATAAACTTGGAGACAAACAGATGAGATATATTTAGAGCCATAAGTGCTATAAAGAAGGGTGATTATAAAATATTGCAAAGGGGACGAAAATGACATGAGGGGAAAAATTACTTTTACATTTACTTACAGGTAAATGATAATCATGATAAAAAAATAGTGGCTGCATTTTTTGGGTGCATTTAAATAATACATGTAAAGTGCCTGGCTTTTAGGGGCAGTATTCTTTATGTGTGAGAGGCTGGTATCCCTCTTCTTCAGTGTGGCAAATATCTGGCTGGATATTTACACAGTCCACTAAAACACTGAACAATCTTATGACAGGGAGATGCCTTTCAATACACCACTCCCAAAATGAGGTCACCTGCACCTTCCAAGCTACAGGAAGAATGCCTGCCATGCTGAATCTTGCTTCCACTTGAGGGGGACCAGTGCCCCCTACTGCCTCCTACTGCAATTGTCCTTAAATCTTGACCCGTGAAAGTGAAACCTGACCAGCATTCAGGGATCAGGCATATGGCTTTGTCAAGGTGACCTTGAGGCACAGGAGGAAGTGGCTTAAATGGCAAAACAAGCTGGACTAATCCAACGAGGATCCCCAATGGGGCTATCTGGGAGTCGGCAAGTACCCTAGAGGTGCGCTGAGGACGGTTTACCTGTTGGTCCCCATCTTCCACTGCCTAAGAGCTGGAGGGGGGTTACTCCTGCACCTGGAAGTCACATAGCCTTCCAGATAGGTCATCTCTGGCAGGAATCCAAGTGGCTGGGGAAGGCCCTGTCCTCTTGCCTCTGCCGGCCTGTCTTGGCCACATGTCATGCACCATGCCAGGTCATCCTTAAGAGCACTGAGTCCCTTAGAAGCAGAAACTATCCCTCCGGTTAATTCCGCATGACAGTTGGTATCACCCTCAAAGGCGGGAATGTCCAAGAAACAGGCATGGTAGTTGCTGACAGGGGAAGGGACATGGCCAGAATCTCTGCAGTTCTCCCCATTCCTCGGACTGATCAGAATGGGCCATGAACAGCGACCCCATGCCATTCCACTGGGTTCACCACAGGATGGCCTATCTGCCTGAGTCCCCTGTGGGCTGGTCCGGTACAGCATCGGACCTGGGCACAGCTGCCAGACTGGGGTGGACTTGTGACTCAGATGCCGAGTGTCCTGCGTTGGCGTGGCGCAGCAACTGGCGAGTGTCGTCTCGGGTGTTCTGAACCAGAGCCTCTCTGAGCAGGAGGCTGAAACTGTGTGCCTGGGCTTCAAGGGTGGGGGAACCTCCCACCAGAAACCAGCAGGTGACGCTGGACTCCGGGGACACTCTCTTCCCAATAATGAAAACAACAGAATTGAGTCAGGCGAGGGAACTCGGGGGCAAGGTTCTCCCTGGGGCTATCCTTTAGAAAGGGAGTCAGAGCAACAAGGTCTGATGGGTCCACTGAGCAGAAGAAGCTCACCCCACGGGCTCACCTTGTGGGCTGTCTGCAGTGAGTGTCAATGCTGTCCCCAGGCATCCAGGCATGGGAAGACGAGTCCCTGTTATTCAAGGGAATACCTGAAGGGCATCCTGGCATCAATGATGCAAAGCTGATGGTGGCTGAGGGTGGCACATCCCAGGCTTCCTGGGGTCAGCTGTCTGGCCATGAGTCAACCAACTTTCCCTCTGTGCATCCCTTCTCCCCCCAGCAACCTATCCCCACTGAAGGGGCCAGGGTCTATGTTTAGCTGGTTCATGCTGATACAGAGAGGCTGTCCTAGTCTTGTCTCCCAACATGCTCCAGAGGGGACAATGGGTGATGTGGAGTTGTGAACCGGGAAGGTCCCTGTGTGTCTGAATAACTAAACGGGGGTTCCTGCAAGTCATATCACCAGGCAACGTCTCCTGGTAGAGCAACCTTGACGAGGTACTTGGTCCTCGGCATAGTGCCTGGGGAAACCTAGAGAAACCTGTGGAGAATCATCTAGAACAAGTCTTACCCTTAAGTGAACCCACCGGGGAACTCAACTATAAAGCTGTTGGGGCCAATATCACCTGAGGGTCCTAATTCAGGCTGAAGTTGGTCTCTTGATGCCTCTCTATGGACAACCTGTCTTCCTGGTTATTCTTTCATAAGAACTGTATCAAAAAAGGGAATTTCACCTGGGGCTTGACCAAGTTCATAAGCCATGGTCTTCAAACCAAGCAGTGGTTAAGAAGGGTTGACTTAAGTACCACAAAAGGACGACTTGGGCTGCTTGTTGGGGTCGCTTGGGAGCCTAAATGGGCGGTTAGGACTCCCGAGTCTCCTGGTGCTATGTGGCCAGGATTTCCTGGAGGACATAGTTGGCTTTCCTGTCCCAAGGACGAGATATCAAACTAGTTATGACTTCCAAGATCTGTAAAAACGTCCTTGTTGTAAGAAGCGGTGACCCATGACCGCTCTGGAGAACTTTGGGAGCCCAAGTGGAAATCATGTCCTGTGATACCTCTAACGGATTTTAATTCAGACTAAGCTTAGTATCTATCCTGGGGAAAAATACTGAACCTGTAGACAGTCCCAGGAACTCACACCAGTGAGAGTGGCCCTTGTCTGTTCCCAGTGGGTGCCCCTTAAGGGGTGGTGTCATGGGGATATGTCTACATTGATCACTGGGAATCTTGTACATATATGTACATATATGAGCCATTCTGAATCAACAAAATGTCCCCAAGTTTACACCTCATCACAGGTCCCCACACAGCTAAGTTCATATTTACTTCTTTTGATACTAAGGTATTCCTCTATGGAAATATAGAAATATCCTATCTGTATTTCCATAGAGGAATACCTTAGTATCAAAAAGAACTAAATATGAACTTAGCTGTGTGGGGACCTGTGATGGGGGTGTAAATTTGGTTTTATCTGCCAGTTTATTGCCTTGGCCAAGGGCCACCTTCTCGGTGTCCCCTGCAGTGAACTATACCCACCTTAGAAGCTGGTCCTCTCAAGAAGCTATAAATCCTCATCCTTCATGGACAGTGCTTAACTGTTAACATCCATCTTTATCTTCAAATAGCACAACTATGGTATGTTCTAGAACATATGTTCTAGAAACACACTTAATCTATAGGAGGTCAAGACTTCCTGTCCTGACTGCAAGTCCTGAATAAGGTCAGTGAGTTGACCTTTGAGGCGTTGGCATGGGGGGAGGACACTTAAGTCTATGATACAAGAGCCACTGACCACTATGCATCTGGCCTTTCTGAAGACTTCTTTGAAATGCCCATCTCCAGAGCTGCTCAGCCCCGACTCTCAAGAGGTACCTTCTAGAACTGGACCACAGTGGGGTCTATCTGATGCCCTAAAAAGATGGCCTGATATATCCTTCCTTCCTCTGTGAACCCATGTTGACCCTTCAAAAACTGCCCAGACTTGGTGTCTGAACCTCATGAACTTGTTTCAAGGTTAACTTTGAGGCCTTAATAATCAGCAAAGTAGTCGCAGCTATTGCTCTCAAATTTGGCCACAACTGGCTTTTTTTGGAGAAAATAATAGACTAGTTGTGACCACAATTCCTGTGTTAGAACCCCTGAAGATGAGCCCAGACTTTATGTGTCTCAGTAAGGGGTGTAGGAGGCTGGGCCAGACCCAGCTCAGAATTTATCAAATACACCTTAAACTTGGTCCATGAAGAGGCTCTTTCCTTGTCTAATGAGCTTTATTTCTTTAAGCCTTGAAATCCGTATCCACTAGGAACATGTCCTTCCCAGAAATACTCAGTGGTCGTGGACTCGGGTGGATCATGTAGACGGGGCAGCCTTTGCTCAGGGATTAATGCATTAGCCCCTGTGGCTAAAAACTAACCAAAAAAATTAAACCACTTGAGATGCAAACTTACGGTTGGGGGGGGGCACTTCAAGGAAACGGCATCAAAACCCGACTCCACCATGTTGGTGAGCCACAAGCCACTAATATATCAGGATGCCATTCAGCTGTAACTTAATGCATTAGCCTGGGACTCATCAAATGAGTATGAACTGTCCCTAAAGGACAGGTCCCCACAAAATCCAAAGACTGCCACTCACCAGAATGTCATGCAAGGGACTCCTTGTGGGTAACAGGAGGCACACTGACAAGGCCCTCCTCCGAGGAGAGCAACTGCTTGTCTGCACTCAGCAGCTTTATAGCTGCAAAAGGAATCTCGCTAGCTGCTCGGGAGTCTGAGCTGGGGTGGGGTTTGATGGCAGGCACAAGCTCATGGTCAGCTAAGCCACCTTGCCTCGGAATCTAAACTCTGGAACCCCAGATAAAATGGCTCATAAAATGGCAAATGACCTAAAATGGCAAACCTGATGCTGATAATCCCTAAATCCAAAGGCAACACTGTTGAGTGTTCGGGGTTAACTTTAGGATCTCTGCTCAAAAACCATCTGGTCTAACCACCTTTGGTGCATTAAAAATCCTTCAGACATCACTTGGGATACCTGGGGGTGTCCAGATATGGATTAAGATGATGGGGTTCTTCACTCACGGCCTTGATCCCATACAATGGGATGTTCCACAGACTTCTTGACCAGGAAAATTAAGGAGATGTACTTGAGTAAAGCCTGATGATCTATTTTTGCAATAGGAACCATAGTTGAAGGTTCTGGCTTTAGGGGATGTCATCATCTCTACACACACCTCAGGTCCTAAGCTGACCTGGAAATGTGTTACTAGCATGCCTTGGGAGGGGTCTTACTGAAGTCTATCTCCTGGGGTGCACAGAGGGCGTCCGTGAAAGGGCTAGTGGATGAGGGGCTGCCCTGGAGACAGTCCTACCTGAGCCTGGCTTCCAGATGAGATGCTTGCTCCTAGCTAATCCTTTTCCTATTGGGCATAAGACATCCTGGGACACAACTCAATACTTTCTTGCAAGTGGGGGAAAGCAAAGCCACTACCCAGAAGCTTACCACCTACTTCCATAAAATGCCCTTGACCTACAGAACCAACAGGCTGAGTCAACACACAACAGGTGGCTCCAGTGTTGATTTAGCTTCCTGACATTACTGCTCTGGAGCAGTTTGGGTGCTAGGGCCCACCATTCTGGTCACCATCATTCAGAGTTGCCAACAGGGCCTCTAGCCTGAGTTGCCACTTTGCTGTCCCTGTTGCTAGGGACCTTTTTAATAGTAGTAGGTGATTTAATGGGACCCAGGGCTGTCTGACCTCCAGACTTCTAAGGAGGCCCTTCCCTAGGATCACCCCAAGGGGGCAGGGTTAAGGCAGCCAAATACTGTCCAGCTGATTCTGGTTCACTCCTAGATACCCTAAAGATCTCGTGAGCCAGAGTGGCAATATGTTTGTCCCTACTCTAACCTTTGCAAACGTCTGCCTGGGGCAAGACATCCATGGTTATTGGTCTTTCAAGTTGATCTCCATAGACACTTCTCTAACCTGGGCCTCACTACCACAGACCTGCATAGCTTCAGCTAAGCAGGTAAAGTGTTCCAGCCACTCCTACAACCCCCACAGCTGTCCAGCCAGAGTGACAATCTGAAGTGGTCACTACCTACCTTGAATATCTACCTAGGGTGCGGTGCGTACACACATTGGCCAACTCACTCTTGAAATCCTGGCCTCATCTTGAGTGTAGTAATGAGCTGGGGCTAGCCCCCTTCTAGGTAGGGGGAAAAGATGAGCTTAGTTACGTGGATTCATCCCAGATCTTATAGAAAGAGGGGCATATGTTACAGGAGTCTCTCCAGTAGGTATTCTTCAAAAGGGAGAATGACCATCAGCTGTTGTGGTCTTGAACAAAACCTTGCTGGAGAGGGTGGGGGCTGGCTTCTCGGAAGATGTCACTTAGGAGGTGTTGGGTGCGGAAGGGTCAGATGACTCTGAATACATCTTTTACGAGTTTTCAAGACGTGGTCACTTAGAACGTTCAGAGACATCCCAGCACTTGGAGTGCTGCCACATTTTTGTAAAGGGGACCCTTTCCTCAGGGAAAGCTCAAAGGCGAAATCACTTTCCGACTACTTGGGGGGATCAGTCGTGGTGAGTCGGCCAGACAATAGGCCCCTCCGGTCTGATAGAGAGGACTTCATATCTGGTGTGCTGACTTGAACAAAGACTGAAGTGATGAGAGGGAGGGTGTGGGGAGAGACAGCTGGGGAGCCCTACCTGCAGAGCAAAAGGAAGGAGTGGGCTCGACGACGTGAAAGCTCAGACCAGTGTATCCCTTGAGGATCTTTTTATGTTCCACTTGCATCTGGGTTCTGAGCCTATAACCTTGCATCTGGGAATGGCTTGCATCTGGGTTCTGAGCCCAGATAAGCCCCGTCCTTGGTAGAACGCAGTCACAAATCACAAATGATGCTGGACACTAGCTTTCAGCTGGTAATGGCAACGAAACTGAGCCAGGTGAGCAAACATGCAGACAAAGCTTACTGGGGCTTCCATTTAGAAAGAGATGGCTCAGACATCCTCGGGCGGCGCCCTGGAAAGAGCCTGTTTGGTCTTCAGTGGTGGAAGTGTAAAGTGACCTCGGCTGTACTCTGGCAGGGCAGTTCGCCCTGTGCTAAAGAGGAGTTACCATGGCTATTTGCAAAAATACCTGCAGGGCACACTGACAATGACCCAGTGAGGGTCACATATCAGCCTCCTCAGGTCAGCTGTCAGGACACAAGCCAAGGCCTACAAATGCATCTGCCCTGTTCCTCTGGGCCTTGTCTCAACTGGGCCGAGTTCCTCAAGAACAGGAAAGTCCAACTTGACAAGTGGTACCAGACTGGCCAATTGGGGTGGGACTTGCTGACCTACAGACAGGCTAAGGGGAAGACCAGGGGTTGCTGTGTCCAGGCATCTATAGCCACCTTACACCAACTAGCATGGGCCATGAAGCAGACCCAGGTCGCCTGCCCTGTGCTCAGCCTAGGAAGGTCTATGACAAGTGGTAACCAGCCTGAGCCTTCAAGGGGGCTGGAATAGCACAGAACTGAATCCAGGACAGCCATGCTAGATTGGGGTGAACATATGATTTCGGACCACAGATCCATGCTTGGGTGGCATAGCGTGGGAGCAGCAGTGGCCAAGTGGCTCTCTGGAGTTCTGAACTTGGAACCACTCCAAGAGGTAGCATCTGGCAGAGTGGGAAGATGACCTAGATGAGTAACCAGGGTGGGTGGGCTGCAGGGATGAAGACAAACCTGCCTGAAACAAGCTTCAGGAGCTAGATGGCACCAAGAATGTGGCCCTGATTACTGCATCGGCTCTTGAACACTCAAGTCTAAACACAGAAATCCTGCCTTGCCAGGTGTGGTGGCACTTGCCTGGCCTCCCAGCAGCTTGGTGGGCTGCGGCAGGAGGATTCCCAGTTCAAAGCAGCCTTGAAAACAGTGAGGCACTAAGCAACTTGGTGAGATCCTCTAAAAAACAGAATGGGGCTGGGGACATGGCTTAGTGGCTGAGTGCCCCTGGGTTCAACCCCCAGTACTCTGCCAAAATACTTTTTTAAGTAAAGGCATCCAAGTAGCTCTGGAAGGCAAACTTAGCTGTGGGGCTCAGAACGGACATCAATCTGACACAAAGTGTAGTCCTTCATTATGGATCACTTATGTCCTGAGCCACATGGAAGGACGTAAGCAGGACTGGCATCATGGGTGTCACCCTTGACACTGTGCTAACCAGTCAAAACAAGTCAACTTGAGGCTCTGGGGAGACTATGCTCCTGAGCAGACCAACAGCCCCTACCTGAACACCTGGCATGTCCCAGGCCCTCGCCAGTCTGAGTATCTGCACGGTCAGGTCAAAGCTCTGCTCTGGATCCTGTGAGACTGCCCCGTCAGACCTCAACTTCGACCTCACGAAAATCTAGGTCTCGTCCTCGCTGGACTTGCCTTGGGTACAGCCTAGGATAACCCAATCAATCAGGAGCACAATCCTACTGAGGCACTTGGGGACAGCACTGCCTACCCTGGGTCCTGCATCTGTGATGGGCGAGGCATGGATCCACTGACAACATGGAGCTTAACGGCCTAACTAGCCTTCAAGTTCTGTGCCTGTCAATCTCCAGGCAGAATCGCAGCTTGATCTCTGTCCTGCCTTCAAATATCTGAACAACAGGTTCTCCTGGCCTGTTCAAGTCCTCGGGGCTCCTGAAGTGGGGACTTGGCCTGGTGGTGTCACCTGCTGGTTGCCTTCTATCCTGCTAATGGCACTTAACCCCCTCTTCTTCTCTAGCTAACCTGACCTCAGTCTAACAGCCAGGCTGACCTGACTCCTGGACCCATGACCTTATTACCAGGTGCAAGGTGTTGGGTGAAACTTCAGATAGTTGGGTCTCTGATCCGGGAACTTTGCCCTGAGTAGGTGGATCGGGCTACCAGCTCTGGTGCTGCCACATCCTTGAAAGATTTCAGCCACCAGATGTGACAACCGGGGACTTGGAGCCCTGGATGAGGGGACTTTGGGATAATTACGGAAAGTAACTTGGGAGTCGGACTGCTCTTAACCCTACGAGGGCCATCGCTGGACTTGGAGGAGCCTGGGTCTCTCCCAGAGCTGACCTCTATCAAGTCTCTTGACCTGAGTTGGATCATCTTCCACTCGGGTATCAAATGGAAGCAAACCACTCTAGAGACCAAGTGAGGGCAGGAAGTCGAACCCCAAGCACCAGCTGCATGCTGTAGACTCACTGGGAGAACCATCAAGCAATAGTCTAGATCATGTAAGCCTGGACTCGGGCTCTGAGATCTAGTGGTCCTTGCCATTTGTTGTTTGATGATTTTTGGAATCAGCCTCGTTTGTAACAGCTGACTTGAGTCATCCCTCAACTAACAGTCCCCTTAGCATTTTCAGAAGGTGACCTGGAGACTCAAGTCACCTAGATGGAATTCTTTCAGAACTTCTAAGAATCCTGAGATCTACGTGACTGTCTGGAACAGACAGACATGGGGAAGCCTCCCACCCACCCACCAAGTGTGGGCCTTGTTGGAAGCCTTAAGTTTGACCTGGGGAGACCTGAACAGTGATGCCTGAGCATTTGGCTGAACCCAGCATCTAGGCAAAGGTGTCGGAAAACCAAAGTTAAGACGGCCCATGCGGACATGCCAAGGTGTGGAAGCTGTTGGAACAAAGGACCCAGCTGAGGCACAGGAAGCGTGGGTGGCAGGTGGGGACCCAGGTAGGGGATGTTATGTGAGAATTTGACGACCTTGCCCTCACACCAAAGAGGGCAGGTCCTTTTCTGGGACCTTCCTCTGAATTATGAGGAGTGTGAACTTGGCATTAGGAAATGATGCCACTCACCCAGGGGCTCAGCGTTGTGGCCATGAAAATGGCAAGGCAAACTCGGTCACTTGCGCTTCTGGAAGTGGTACCAAGATTATCTCTCAAGAGAAGATATTCTCTTTAAAGGAGGAACCAAGGCTATAGCTCCTGACTCTGGGCTGAGCAGATGGTGGCAGTGCTAAGTCACCAAGGATGCCCTCCCGGAAGCAATCCTGAGACTGGGTGATGGCTCAGCAGGGCTGCACACCAACCACACAGCCATTCCTGAGGCAAAGGTGGGGGCAAGGGTCTGGAAGGCCAGAGGAAATAAGCATGCAGGCTGCTGTAGCTGGCACAGGGGTCCTCCGGGATGAGCACAGCCCATGAAGGGGTAAGAGCTGAGGGAGCTCCCAACCACTGAAACGTGACCCTAGCCATTGAAGAGCTCTCCAGACTCTGGTGCAAAACTCAAACCCAAATGTCCCGCAAGCCTATGTGATAGCACCAGTTTTTATATATAAAAAAAAGGTTTCTTGGAGGTGGACCTACAAGAAGGTGGAGGTGCCTTCGAATCTCTCTATGATGGGTCAGTAGCAAAGGATGGAAGCTTCAGGGTGAGAAGTGGCAGGAACTGATCCTAACCCGAGTTTCCAGTTCCTTTCTCTGGCCCTGCAGGTTTAGGGTGGATCCTGCTGGGAATAGGGCGTATCCTGCTGCCTCAGGGGCCCGCTCCTTGAGTTCCCGTGGAGTTCTTGTGGTGTTCTGAGAGTATATTGGTACACAGAGCCCAGTGGAGGGAGTGTATTTTCCCAGAACATGCGTGTAGAGTGCCGGTGAGAGTTTGGGATTAAAAAGTTGCTGTTTGAATCTACAAGGTTTTTGTGGTGGCTCAGTTATTTTGTGCCCAGCCAGACTGCGGCAAGGTTCCAAGATGTTAATTGAGAAAATAGGATACCGTCGGGAACAAAACCCAGACCTGAGCATGAATCCAACATTCAGACCAGATCGTAGGAGAACCTAGTTGCAAATAAGGACCCAGGAAGATATTGACCTCAGGTCAAGTGGTACCGCTTATAACTTTTTTTGCTGGGGCCACTGTGAGCAAATCATCAGCTGGCAGCTGAAAGTTTGCTGGGGCCACTGTGAGCCAATCATCAGCTGGCAGCTGGAAGATTGCTGGTAGGTGAAAGTATGCTGGGGCCCCTTTGGCTGTGGCTCTCAAAAGCATCTTTCTGGTATTTTTCTATAACATTATGAAACAGACTAAAACAACCTCTGTGTCTTATTTCTAAAGAAGACAGGTAAGACTTTGCAATGTATTATCAAAAAATTCTGTAAAAGCTTTAGAATAAGAACTGTTATGCATTCACTGAGTGACCTTTAGTGAGTGATTAAATATCTCTGAGTCTAAGGTATCTTACTATAAGAGTGAGTAGAACATCTAAGATTACATTTTATAAGCTCTGGTATAGTTTAGATGGTAATGCCTTAGCATTTCTGATTCTTATTTGTTTTTATATTTCAAAGGTGATATCTTGTATTTCTTATATTCCTCATGGTGCTTAGGTTAATGTATTGCTGTTTACTTTGGGACTCAAATATGTGGAATTTATTTTGTTTAGTAAACAAAAGCCAGAGTGGTTCCTTAGAATATAGCAAAGACTCTATGAGAAAGTTTTTATTTTTAATGGGAAGAATTGTCTCATTGCTAATGATTATAGAAGGAATTTAGATCTAATGACACCCATTAATCAGAAATGGTCTGAACTGACTAGGTAAAAACCATTAAAAAACCAGGAATAATGAGGAAGATTAAAAAAAATGTTTGTCTAGCACTGTTTTGAGTCTCATATTAGAGTACAAATTACACTATTTTTTTTTTTACCAGTGAAAGGACTCAAATACATGTAGCTGCATTTTAAGACTCCTGTAATCACACAGGTCACCATGAATCATAATACCATTGTAGGAAGAGAAATGTAGATCTTCACAGGCAGAAAAATCAAATAAAAAAAGTGCAATTTGCCTTATGCAAAACAAGACCTCATTATTTATGTCATACATCTTTTAGCTCCAAGGTTCCATATCGTTGAGCTCAACATACTCAACCAGAAGAAAATGGATTTGTTTTATGCTAGATGAGTTAAGAACTGATATAATTAAAATGTAAACATATTTTGATTTGGGGTTGAGTTGTTTCAACTATGATGGCTTGCCCAGGAAAACAATGCAGAAGATTTTGTCCTCCACTTCACCCATATTGTATGGAAAAATTATTATGTTTTTAAATTAAAAGTGGAAGTCACAGGCAATCTACAGCAGGTATTGAAATATCATGATGAGACAGCAAACTGCAATTGTTTTTCTCATGTTTTTGTATCATTGATTGCTGTGGAATTTGAATATTTGAAATATAAAAATGATATTTAAAAATAAACATGAATACTCTTTTGTATTATAAGGTAATTTTAAGGCTCATAGCCTAAGGTCATAATACACAGTATAGTTACCACATATTTTTTTAATGTAATCCCAAGACAAAAGAAGTTGGGATATATTTTTCATGAAAAAAAAATATTTTTACTAAGTAAAATTATGTTATTCCATGTATCATACTTTTCTATGCAGTATATGTTTGGCCTTAAAATTAATAGAAGTGAATGCCTTGATGGGGCTGCCAAAAGGTTTATATTATCTTGTCCTGGTGAATATTGTGGAAGAATATATGGAGGATGAACCAGAAGATTTCTGAAATTGTGTATTTTTATGGCTGGAAACTATTGAAAGGTACATCATTGTTATTAATAAAAAAGACTGATTAAAATCAGCAATGTTCTTTAAGCATACATACATGAACAAATTCTTTGTTAAGCAAAAATGCCCTGTGCAGCCAGGGATGGCTGAAATATATTATACTTAACTCTAACTAGTAAATTTTTCTAGCTCAATAAATCTCTCTCGATTCCTTTTCTTGCTTTTAAAACCAGAGGAGCATTACGTGTCTTTTTAAACTTTCTGGATTGTTTCCCAATTTGACTGCAATAAAATATGCAGAAAACTTGGGAAAATATTACAAGGCATACAAATGGAAGTGAATAATCTTTGCTTACTTCGTGACTCTTTTTCTTACAAATGCTGTTGTAGCTCAAAGTTCATAACATATTTCTTCAATTACATTTAACTGATTATATGTCCATTTTCCCCCTAGCATTTGGAAACCACACGTCATCCACTATTGGTCTCCTGCTTAAGTCTTTACAAGTTTTTATTTCTGCATTGTTGTGTATTGATCCAATTTATTTTTCTTCTCATTTAGTGTAGTTTCATGTATAATTAAATTGATATAAATATAGATATAAATGTCTATATTGGAGAGTGTAAAATGTCCCCAGATCTTGTTCTTAGGCATATATTGCTGTTCAGTTCTTCATGAATTATATGTAATGTTAATAAAATTATGAATAATATTCAATATGATTTTTGTATGGATTGTGTATATAAGAAGATTTTACCCTATTGTAGCTGAAAAGGCAACATTTTATAAGAAACTTAATCTTTATTTTTTTTAAAGAGAGAGTGAGAGAGGAGAGAGAATTTTTTTTAATATTTCCTTCTTAGTTCTCGTCAGACACAACATCTTTGTTGGTATGTGGTGCTGAGGATCGAACCCGGGCCGCACGCATGCCAGGCGAGCGTGCTACCGCTTGGGCCACATCCCCAGCCCAAGAAACTTAATCTTTATATACAAACTTCTCAGTTTACTTCTAACTACTTGGTCATCAGAAAATGAGACTATAATACATAGCTCATTGATTATTTTGTCATAAGTATAAGGCCTCAATCAACGTTGAATCCACATTCATTTCTCTAATACCTGCCCTGAAATAACTTTATCTATAGAATAACAAGGATGTTAGAATTTACTAATGTACAAGAAAACACTGATCATTGACCTCATTCACAGAAAAATGAAATGTCTCCAATGAAGATGAAGTCTAGAAGGCCATTATGCACACAAGATAAAGCTCTTCTCTCCTGTAAGAGCTACCTTTATGTTTGTGGAAATTCAGTCTATTAAAATCACTAGGAAATGTTAAAATGTTAAAAAGTTAAAATTCTAAAATTTATACATCAAGATGTGAAAATTTGGGGCTTATTTTCCTATATCTATATCTTTCTTATAACTCTTAATTTCACCATAAATACAAACAGAAAAAAATTATGATCTAACTTATGCAAATTGTATTCCACATTAAGTTTGATTAAAATGTGTAAAAGTATTAACAGAAGCTAGAGTATTATTTACTCAACAGTATGTTTTACTGTTACATAGAACATTTAGTCAAGTGGAACACTATGATGTCTGTCATTTAACAGGATGCAATGCATGAGTGTTAACATATAAACAAATATTCAGTTGTAAAGATATATTGCATACATAAGGTAAATATAGGTAAAAAAATGCACTATAAACCTGGTGTGATGGTCCATGCTTGCAATCCAAGCAAATTGGGAAGCTGAGTAGTTACAGAAGTTTAAATTCAGCCCCAGCAACTTAGTGTGGTTTCAAGCAAGTTAGCATGGCAGTCTCAAAATTTGAAAAAGTGGAGAGAGGGCTAAGAAATGTGGCTCAGTGTATAAAAATACCTAAACTTACACTGAAATACAAAAAAAAATTAAAGTTTAAAATATTACACTTCAGTGTTAAATATCAAAAATAGATTTCATATAATTCTTTTCTCAGTATTCAAAAGTGAAAATAGTAATTTTTGATTTGGAAAAACAATTATATTCTTTCAAAGATGAGGTTTCTTCACTATGCATGTATTATATTTATGACAGATATTTCTACAAAATAACTTAATAATGCTTAATAAATTTAAGCAAAAGTCAAACACAACTACTTGTTTTCTAAACTTAAATAAATTCTGTATTTTACTGATCCTCATATACATCAAGGTGTAATATATAGATAATAATTTTACTATACTCTCACATTTATTATAAATGTTTCATTGTTATATAAGGCATACATTTTGGACAAACTTTGTTCAATATTCACTACTAGTATGAGTTTTCAGATGTTCAATGAATTTAAAATTTAAATACATTTTAGAAATATTATTTAACTTTTTAGGGTTTCTGGGCACAATGATTTCTCCAAAAATAAGCAGTGTTTAAGAAACATGTGGCTACAATTTATTTTCCATTTGTATTTTCTCTAACCAGTATGTATCCACAGGTGCTGAGTATTGGTGAATAAATTTTGGAGGCATTGTCACATTGTCAATTTTCACATTTCAAAACTTTCTCTACGCTGTGATTATTGTGGTGAGGATTTAAGTGTTGTTCATTTCTAAGAGTAATGGTACAATGGTCTCTTTTGTAGAGCTTCTCTCCAGTGTGTTTTCTCTGATTTCTAGTAATATATGATATATAATTTAAAATGTTTCTACATTCTCTACATTTATATATCTTCTTTCTAGAATAAGTAGCCCAGTGGTGAAAAGAATCGATTTCTTATTAAAAGATTTGCTGCATTGTTTCAATTTGTAGGGGTTCTTTTCTGTATAAATTTTGTTGTTAATAAGGTTTAGTCTCTTTTTTTAATGTTTATTTTTTAGTTGTAGTTGGACACAATACCTTTATTTCAGTTATTTGTATTTCTGTGGTGCTGAGGATCAAACCCAGGATCTCACACATGCAAGGTTAGCACTCTACCACTGAACCACAACTCCAGCCCTATGGTTTAGTCTTTCTTTAAAAATATTATCACTTTATTTACATTTCACATTCACCAGGATGTTTTCTGCTGTGGTGAATAAAGTTTTATTTTTTATTAAATGCTTTTTCACATTATTCACATTTGTAGGGCTATTCACCAGTGAGTGCTGTTGTGGTGAATAAGGTCTGTTTTATTGCTAAAAGCTTTGCCACATTCCTTATATTTGTGAGGCTTCTCTCCAGTGTAAATGCTTCTGTGGCAAATAAGGTGTAAAATTTGAGTAAAACTTTGTCACGTACTTTGCATTTGTGAGGCTTCTCTCCAGTGTGAGTTCTGTTGTGGCAAATAAGGTGTGATTTTTGACTGAACGCTTTGCCACATTCTTTACATTTGTAGGGTTTCTCTCCAGTGAGTTCTGCTGTGGTTAATAAGGTCTATTTTTTGAACAAAAGCTTTGCCACATTCTTTACATTTGTAAGGCTTCTCTCCAGTTTGAGTTCTGATGTGGCGAGTAAGGTATGATTTTTTACTGAAACCTTTGTCACATTCTGTACATTTGTAGTGTGAGTTCTCCTGTGGTAAATAAGGTATGATGTTTGAACAAACGCTTTGCCACATTCTGTACATTTGTAGGGCTTCTCTCCACTGTGAGTTTTGCTGTGCTTAATAATTTCTGATTTTTGACCAAACGCTTTTCCACATTCTGTACATTTGTAGGGCTTCTCTCCAGTGTGAGTTCTGATGTGTTGAATAAGGACTGATTTTTTACCAAAAGCTTTGCCACAATCTTTACATTTGTACGGCTTCTCTCCAGTGTGAGTTCTGATGTGGCAAGTAAGATATGATTTTTTACTGAAAGCTTTGTCACATTCTGTACATTTGTAGGGCTTCTCTCCAGTGTGAGTTCTCCTGTGGTGAATAAGGTGTGATTTTTGACAAAAAGCTTTGCCACAATCTTTACATTTGTTGGGCTTCTCTCCAGTGTGAGTTCTGATGTGGCAAATAAGGTTTGATTTTTGAACAAAAGCTTTGCCACATTCTGTACATTTGTAGGTCTTCTCTCCAGTGTGAGTTCTCCTGTGGCGAATAAGGCTTGATTTTAGACCAAAATCTTTGCCACATTCTTTACATTTGTAGGGCTTCTCTCCAGTGTGACTTCTGCTGTGGTAAATAAGGTCTGATTTTTGACCGAAAGCTTTGCCACAATCTTTACATTTGTAGGGCTTCTCTCCATTGTGGGTTCCTCTGTGGTAAATAACATCTTTTTTTTTACTGAAAGCTTTGCAACACTCTTTATATTTGTAGGGCTTCTCTCGCGTATAAATTCTCTGGGGATGAACAAGGCCTGATTTTTCATATGATTTCTGGTATTCACTCTCACTTGTAGTTTTCCATATTTTCTTTTGTGGGAAATAGTCAAGATCACAACTTGTATATTTTGCACTTATCAGTTCATGAAATATATGTTTTAGGCCCTTTTCTGGTGAATATTCCTGGATATGATTAGGAGTCATGGCTGAAATAAACAAAAATAAAAAATCAATACCTATTAGACTGGGATAAATATTTTTTCATACATAACATGAAATTAAGGTAAAATAAGTACATCAGGAGTGTAGCAGATTAGTAAGTCCAATGTCACCATAAATCCAAAAAAAAATATATTAGTTCAAAATAAGGAAAGAAAAAATTACCTTGAGAATACTATCCAAATTCTTGTAGAGAACACAGTATCCAAGAGGAGTACATCATTAAGAAGAGTAATATAATGAAGTGTATAAAAGTATAATTAACAGCCTTTTGTCCTTCATAAGATAGGATTATGTATTTGGGAAATATCTACCAGCTACCTTTACTGTCAGAAGAATAAGAGAAATGTTAAACATATACAAACATTTCTGGTTTTTTCAAAGAGTGTCCAAAAATGGTTTTTCTCTACCAGGACATAGAGACATGAAAATAACTAGTAGATTTTGAGTGATAATACCATAAATATTCAAAAAGGGTAAAGAGGCAATGGACTCTTAAAAAGAAATATGAACAAAAAATTTACTAAGAAATATACACATATGTCTATAAAATTTTTCATAAAAACACTTTAAAAGACTAAAAACCTTGTATAGCCTATGGCCATAATATTTGGATGAATTCAACACATGACAATCAAGTATAATAAATTGATTCTTATATTTTTATATTCATGTGATATGAGAATCTCCCTTATTGACAAATACAACTTTGCTTATTTATAAATATATCATGGTATTTTATACTATATATACAAGGTTAAATGACTAAATAGAATGAATTAACAAAATCATTATTTTATGTAATTATCAATTTTGTTCTTACAAGGTATTGTATTCCTTCTACTAGTATTTATGAAGAACATAATACACTCACGATGTGGTAAAGTAAAACTCTTGACCCTATTATGCTCAATAAAATAAAAAAAAATATGGAGACTTTGACTATAATATCAACCCTACACAAAACACAGTACCTGGTGAGCAAAATTTTGCTCACTAAATTTCTGACTTCCACATGTGAATCAAATGCTCCTACAACTTAATATCTGTCTGCCACCTTTCACTTAATTCAAAGTCCTGCATATATTTCTTATAACACTTTAAGAGACAAAATACTTTATAACTAAATAATAATAGTATATAAGTACATATTTTTAAACATTTGACATTAATGGGCACACACATTGAGTCCCTAGCTTTAATACTGAGAAAAATTTTGGCACTACACACAAAAGCCGAGGTATCTCTTCAATTTTCTGATTTAATTGTTCATGGATACATATTTAGTACTGGCAATTCTGGATCATTAGGTCATCCAACTTTTAATGTTTCATGTGTAATGCTTGAGATTACCCCAAAAATTCTATATCACGAACTACAACACAAGTCTTCTTAAAATTGTTTGAGCCATGCTGTTTCTAAATTTCTGTGACTATTCTCAAACATGAAGTACTTTTGCATGGCCTCCCAATTAGCAAATATTACAAAAATTCAGCACTGTTCTTGCCTATTTTTATTTATTTAAGTCTTTATATTTTTTTTCCCAAAAATGGTATATAATCTACTGATGGCCTCTTTAATGAACAAATAAAAAATAGTACAGCAAATATAAACAAAGAGAAGCATGACTAAATCCAAGTTACAAAAAAAGAAAAATAAAGCATTAAGAATTTAACATTAGGATACTAACAGTTATGAACTACTCAAAGAACACTAAATAACTATTTAAAAAAAGTTTAGAGACTGAAATTGAAAAATATTAACATCAATGAGCACAATGTTTATGTGAATAATTCTTTACAAAAAAAAATGAGAGGGGCATACCTAGTGTGCAAATCTGAAATTCTACAAATAAGGGAGAGGCTTATCAAAGAGTGCCAAGTTTAAGACAAGTCTAAGCAACTTGTAAAATACTGTAAAAATTAAAAATCTATAGGATATATAAAGAAAAGTGGGATATATATATATATATATATATATATATATATATATATATATAGACTCTCTCTCTCTACACACACACACACACACACACACACACATATATATATATATATATATATGAAGTGTGAAAAAAAAAATATATATATATATGAAGTGTGAAAAGAATCCAAGCATGCCACAATAAAAAAGCAATGATCCAGAAATTAAATCATTAATCAAAATTTTAAAATATAAAAAATTACAAAGTAGAAGTATAATGATTTATTCACTTCAAAATATTTATGATTACTAATGCATTATTGGAAAACACAAAACAAAAGAAAAAAATTTACTAACAGAATTGAATCTAAAAAAGAAAATGTCAAGTCAGTTCCAGCAGAGAGCATGGAAAGTAACCAAGCATGATCTGCTCGTAGAGGCCCTATTTGTTTAAAAATGGATAATGCTCCTGCCTTTACATCTCATCCTTTTGCACAATTTTTAATCAATGAGATATAGTTTTAAATCATGAAATTTCTCATAATTCTTTTGGACAAGCTTTTGTTGAGTGAGCAAATTGTATCCTAATACTTGCCTTTTAAAACAGAAACAAACAAAGATATAGCCTCTCTTATATTAATATGCCTTAAATATTGTTTTATTTACAGTTAATGTGCTCAATATACAACATAAAGTTAATACTCAAAATTGGTCATCTGCATTGCATAGACATTTTATTCTCAAACAGCCATTATCAATAAAATTATGTAATATATGAGGTTCCACCTAACCAGCATGACATGATCCAATGCCTTAGACCATGTGGGGAAAAGCATAGACTGCTACACTTATGCCAACATGTCCTGTTTGGACTCTAGCTTCATGCTTGAAAAATAGCAATTATAAATGTACATCAGGGACTTCACATGCTGATTTCTAAGTTTTATTAAACCCTGGAAGATAAGAGTTCATCCAAACAAGAGAATAATCATTCTCCTCAAAAGAGGAGAAACATTAAAAGAGGACCCCAAGATACTTGAATTCTAGTTACTTGGGGAGATATAAAACCATTAACACACTCAGCTCAAGAGGTGTTGGCTAAAATGGGGTTAGAATATACTCTAGATAACTTTGTTCATGCTTTGATTGCTAAACTCACAAAACTCTGTAAATGCTTTGGTCTTAATAACAATTTTGCTCTGTTTTTGTACACCAGTTCTGGGAAATTCAGTCCAGTCAGATCCTGGACTTCTAGAACTCATTACAATATCTTGACTCACTTGCATAAAATTGTTATATACCTGCAAAAATGTCTCATGGTATTCATTGTTGTCTTAGCAGAATAATGTGTCCTTACCATCCACATAGTATTTAATAGGTCACCATCCTGTGCAATTTATTCATAAAATATCCATTGCTCTTGATAAAAACTGTGATGATTCAGTGAAGCTTCTCTCTAAGGCAGAATTTAACGCTTTGACATTCTCCTTGGTGGGTTTACCTGGACTAGCTCTACCGGCTTATAAAACTACTATGAAACTCGCCTCTGCTGTAATAAACAGTATTAGTCATGCCTCCATGGATGTAAATATGCTTAATGAAGAACAAAAACAACATTGTCAAGCCATACTTGACAATCATGCTGCAATTGATTGTCTGTTATCGTTACATCATAAAGGTTATCAGAAGTTTAATACCATGTGTTCCTTCAATTTAAGTTATCATAGTAATTTTATTTCAAAAGACTTAGATTACCTTAAAGATATCATTAATAAGGTTCAACAAGATGATGGATTTTGGACTTGTTGGATTAGTCAGCTTCATGTATACTCAATTTCATCTGGGTTAAAAATATTCATAGGTGGATGTTTACTGATGTTGGAACTTGCTGTTGTCTATGCCTGCCCTATTTTTTGCCCCCACCAGCATTAAGGAGATAAGTAATATTATTTATTCAAAAGGCCTTTAAAAAGAGGGGAGGTATTAGGTATACTGACCTTGGAATAGACAGGAAAGTGTGGGGGTGATAGTAACTGGCACCCTGAGTCCCAAAATTGTAATGCCAAGCAGTTTCTCCCTGAAGCTATAAAGACAACTCTACAGATGCACTATCTAGTTTCTGTGTTAATGCCCTTAGGGAGAAGGAGCTCTATATTTGTATTAACTGTACCTAATCTTGGTTAGCTAGCACTTGGGGTTAAAGAAACACTGGGTTAGAATGTAGTCATGGTATCAGAAGCTATGTAATTTTGGGGTAATATATGTGCAGGTGTTAAGAGGGGTGGCCAGTTTTTTTTTCTTTTTCCTTTTCACTGTATGTGTGTGTCTCTGTCTTCTGTTTGCCCCTTTAAAGGTTTCCTCACAAGAAGATTTAAAACAGATCATGCTGGCCCTCACAACAAAAGGGAAGTTTTGATGGTTAATCTGAATAAACTTGGACATCACTAAAGAAGAAAACAGAGAACAACAGGAATTTGAAAACGTGATAAATATAGGGCAGTATGTGTTCAATGATTACAATCAAAATAAATAAACCTAAGCTTCTGAAAATTTCTTCTGAAAGATAACTACTCTTTCAACATTTTTTAGTTTGGTTTTCTCCTCAACGTTTTAATAACTCAACTGTGTCCCCCACTATGTGTAGTCTACAACACTTTACATCACTAAATTATACTAGGTACTACTTATCTAAAATGAAGGATGTGTAACACCCAAAGAAAGAGACAGATTAAGGAGTAAAATTATATATATATATATATATATATATATACACACACACACATACATAGAGAGAGAGAGAAAGAGAGAGAGAGAGAGAGAGAGAGAGAGAGAGAGAGAGAGAGAGTAAAATACCTGTACTAAAAATGCCCTTTTTCTTTGAAACATAAATCTGAAACTAATTTTTATAGAGAAGTTCCCAGAAGATACTCTTTAACAGAAGTAAATTAAATAATAATTAGTAATAAATAATTTTAAAGGGAAATTAAACTTAACCAGGAAGGCCAAGTTTCTATAATTCTCTAGCATCACATCTCTATATAAAATTTTCTGAGCAGGCTGAAGGCACTCCCACTCCTCTGCAGTAAAATCAGTGGCTATATCCATAAATGTTAACAGTTCCTAAAATAAGAACAGGTAAATAAATAACACATTGACTACAGGTATATTTGCACAGTGTGTAATGTAAATACAGTTGAAATTAGAGAGTTAGTAGGTAGTGTTTTGTAACACAATGATACTATTATCTACTTCAGCAGAAAAAGTGATTTAATTTCAAAAAAGTATACATACTCCACATTTATGAAACACAATATAAAACTCAGGCATTATCACAAAAATATACATTTTATAATTTTTTATGTCTTGATCTATATTATACATATTTTTCAGATGAGAAAACCATGGTAATTAAGACAGGGAAGCCTCAAATTTTAATTGTAAAACCGCTAATCAGAGATTTACTAATGTGTAGAATCTTATTTGTTATTTCTCTGACTGAGCTGTCTATTCTGAATGTGTAGTGAGATCTCTAGTAATTCCAATATCAATGGTATAAGAGAAATTTTGAAATGTAACAAGGTAGACAGACCCCTAAATGGAAATATTTAATAGTTTATTTAAGTTCAAACATTTTATGGTTTTTATGTATGTTATTAATATAAAAAAAGCAACAACAATCCTGTTTAAATTTTCCTTTTTATAATTTTAACATTTTTTAACATACAAAATTATATATATACAAACATTAATCGATGTTTATATTCTATGATATTTATAATAGAATATACATATAGCTCTTCAAACAAATATAATTTTTTTAAATTTTATTGGTTCTTTCTAATTCTACCTGATGGTAAAATCGATTTTATGATATTATGCAAGCATGGGATATATCTTATCCTAATTAAAATTCTGTTCTTTTTGGTGGCTATGATGGTAGGATTCACTTACAGATATATATATTTTATATTTCTATCCTTGTCATTTATTTATTTATGTTTACCATTGTGCAATCTACTGATCTTCTTTTTTTACCCTTCCCAACTTTATGAGCTTTAGATTTCACATATCAGCAATAAATTTCAACTTTTGGTTTTATAGAAATGATATGTTAAACTTAGCATAAAATCTCCAGATTTATCCATTTCCTGGCAAATGTCCTAAAGTCATTCTTCTTTATGGCCAATTCATAGTTTATTGTGTACATAAGCAACACTTTTTTATCCTGTCATCATTGAATGGACCCATTCATTATTGAATGATTGGTTTTATAGCTTAGCTATTGTGAATTGTGCTGGTATAAACATTAATGTGGCTGTGTCAATGTAGTATGCTGATTTTATGTCCTTTGGGCATATACAGTGCAGTCAAAAAACTGGGTAAAATTGTGGTTCCATTTCTTTAACAATATCCATACAGGTTATTATGTTTCACTTAAACCTCCATACAGCTGGAAAAATTGGAATTCATCTATACCTGAGGTGAAAATAAAACATACAAAAAAATTAGTAAGCCATAAAATGACTAGAATTTATTATCAAATCATCAATCCCAATAAAAAGTATAATTTAAAAAGTAAAAGTAAAGAAAGTCTTAAGCAAAAGAGCAAAATTAGAAGCTATGAAAGATAAACATAACAAAGAGTTATCAGTATCAATGTTGGTGCTTTTAAAAAGCAAATGAGCCCAGTCTAGTAATGGGCAACTGTGGTTCCAGTGACTGAGGAGTATAAGAAAAAAGGATCATAAATTCTAAGACAATATTATATATAATATTGTCTTATATATATTTTATTGAGCAACTTAGTGAGGCACTTAGCAACTCAGCAATACTCTGTCTCTAAATAAAATATAAAAAAAGGACTGAGGATGTGGCTTTATTGCTAAGCACCCCTGGGTTTAATCTTCAGTACAAATTTTTTAAAAGCAGATACAATTTAAAAAGCACTAGCAAATTTGAAAATTCAACAAATAAAAATTATATCAATTTTACAGTATATAATTGCAAATATAAGCATATTTAATGATTGTTCACTTGATGGAAATACACTCTGGAAAGTTTATCCTAAGAATCCTCTGCAATTTTCCAATTCTCTGAGTGCAATGACAGAATCTAGATGGTATAAACTAGTACATGGATAAGATATTTGCTAGATACATGGTTGTACATAAAGTCTACTGCTGACCAAAATACCCATGATTCCACATGATTGATGTTATGAAGTAAAATCAATCAGAGTAAACCTCATAATAAAATAAATGGTGAAACTACAGAAAACACCAACAACAAAACCCTTAAAACATGCTAGGATATTGGGAAAAGAGTGTGATAATAAAAATGCTTTTATTCCTTCACTCATAAAACATAACAGTATATTTTGACACATTAAATGCTGAATATAAGTTATTAACAAAAGAAAGTACAAAGCTCAAAAGTTTACATACAAAAGATAGGGTTCATATGGTGGTGCACACCTGAAATATCTACTATTCTGAAGTCTAAGGCATGAAGTTCAAAATTTAAGGCCAACTGAAGAAACTGAGCAATCCCCATCTGGAAATAAAGTTTAAAACACAGCTGAGAATATGCTCAGCATTAAGACACTTTGGTTGAATCCCTAATATCACAATAGAAAACAAATAGTTTTTTTGTCTTAAAAATTATACAATATAATAAACTTAAACTTATGAATTACAAAATATTAATACAAAAAAATCTATTCATCAAATGATTACATTAAAAGCTGAAAAACTGACAAGGCAAAAACCCTAATTTCCTCACATATAATCAAACACTTATAAGAAGACATACAACAGAATGCAAAAGAAAAACAGAAAATTCTTGAAGAGTCACTTTTAAAAGGATATATCTAAGTGTTCAATAATCATAAAAACTCAAAATCTTTAGAAATTAAATAACATTGAAAAAAATCACATCATATAGATGAATTAAATAGTATTGATGAATATGTGGAATAAATGCATTCACAAAAAAGGAAAATAATAATTTAAGCTTTTATTATCCATTTGTAGAAACTGTTTTGTAATCACATGTATATGATACACCCAAACAGGAAACAGAGACTAAAATTACAGCAAATGTACATGAGAATGCAGCCACATTCTTCCAGAGTTGAAACCAAGGGGCATGGCTAAAGAGGAAGAAGTAATTATTAAATTTTGTAAAATGTAAATGCTAGGAGCTAGAATTTTTGTTGATGTATTATATCCAGTTTGACAAATACTATAAAATACCATGTATGTTTTATGCTGATGTCACATGAATGTTGCATTTCATATGCAAGTATGTTTACAAAAGGAATATGCAGTATTTGAGAAAATGAAAATACAGAAAAGAACATAAAAGACTCAAATATTCAACATGTTTACAAAGGATAAAACTATTATAAAAATGATCATTTTTCCCAAGGTACCATTAATAATAACTGGTCATAATTTTACCATTCTTTACTTTTTGTTAAAGAATAAATCAAAGCAAAAACTTCTAAAATTTTCCTGGAAAGATGAATGTATATAAAATTAGACAAATACTCTCTCATACATAAGAGCTAATGTACTAGTGATCATTACCTGACACTAATGCGTGTTATAATATTACAACAATGTAGTAATTTAAAGATAAAGAAATCACAATAGGGGCTAGGGATGTGGCTCAAGCGGTAGCGCACTCGCCTGGCCCGGGTTCGATCCTCAGCACCAAATACAAACAAAGATGTTGTGTCTGCCGAAAACTAAAAAATAAATATTAAAAAAAATTCTCTCTCTCTCTCTCTTTAAAAAAAATTATATTAAAAAAAGATTCCACCATGTCTTTAAAAAAAAAAAAGAAATCACAATAGATAAAACTACATAGGACAGTTCATATGTATGCAAATATCTCTTTATTGTTAATAATTATAAGTATATAAATCAAAACATATCAATATTTAATGTGAATGAATGCTACAATCCAAGTTCAAGGTAGATATTAGAATAAAAGGCATAGATTACAAAAGTGACTTGTGTGCAGAATGTGTGTGACACTGGAATTATACACAAGCATCCACCAAAGAGCAGATATAAAGAGAGATAATTTTTTTAAAAAAATAAAAATAAATAAAAGCAGAATATAAGCCTCGCTCCATTTATGGATACACCAAATAAATATATACTCCTGTTTTGAGTCCTTCTAAAAACTGTAAAGGAATTAGAGGCACACAAATTGGAAAACTGAATAAAAAAGATAAGTAGAATGCACTTGAAGATTTTTCTGATTTGAGCAATATGCAAAACTACTGAAACAAAATGCCCAAATCCAGTGTTAATATAAATAAAGGAAGATTGATTTGGGTTTGAAATATATTATTTAACTCTAAATTGCCTGTAGTTTAAATGTTAATTTATCTGTACACACAGAGGAAGATTAAGATATAAATGAGTATTTACTCCAGGGCAGAAAAAAAATAAGTGGTTTTCTAAGGCCATGCAAGATCCATGGGCTTTATCCCATTAGACCAGAGTGAAAGAGGTGTTAAAACTTAAGGTAACCCCTTAATCCCTTAGAGGGATTTGCAACATTCTCTAAAAATGCAAATAGCTGTTGCTGACAGTCAAACTTATATCTAGACAGTACCAAAAAATTAACAGGGAAATATAGGCCACCACTGAAAGCCAAAGTAGCAATTTAGCACATCCTGAGCTCTCTCACCCAGCTCACTTTACTAATAACACCAGACCTAACCAATTCTTTCTGTAAGTAATTTGTCCCGATATTAACTTTTTCCATTCAATGGTCTACATCTGAAACCTCAAAGCATTGAAAGCACTGGTAACTGTGCAAGTACAAATCTCCCTAGAACAAAAAAGAGTGTTTCACATTGGTGTGCAAACATTGTAATGGGCTAAAATCTCAAATATTAGTGAAGAAAAATGGTTACATTCACAGATCCCTTTTTATTTCTAAAATAGATGCACATCAATTTTTTTCCAGGGAGCATAAGGCACACTGGAATCTAAAAAGCTTGCATCAGAATTTTAGTGGACCATCCAACTATAAGATCTTCTGCATGAACACAGCTGTTAGAATGGCTACTCTCAAAAAGTGGAATGGTAAGTAGTACTCCAATTATATGAATATGGAAGAAAGAAACACTGTGCGAGACCATAAAATTAGTGAAGACATTTTAAAAAATGGAAGTTGAGAATTCTCTCAGTTATTTATTTGAGAAACTAAGCTCTCTACATTTATACTGCTATTGAACAAGAAAAGCCCGAAATACTGGTCTGGACTTATGAGAGGCATTAGATGTGCCAGGTGTTGGATCCTCATATTACATAGTTCTGAAACACAGTTCCAGGAAAATACCAGAGTAGGGAATGAGAATGCTCTCATATACATTCCAAAAAAGAAAATCTGAGCATAAAGACACTCTGACAGGTTGTCTGCCTTTGGAGACACTAAGGAAGAATAGAAACGCATGATTTTTCCAAGATCAAGTGATTCTTCTTTACTTTTCAATCATGTAAAATGCTCATAAAGAACAACAACAAAAAAATAGCTTTTTTTTCCTATGGTAATGGGGATTTGAAACAGCAGCATGTTAATTCTGGCTACATACCCAACCATGTTTTAAAATTTTGAGACAGGTTTTTCTAATTGTCTAATTAGTCTACCTAAGTTCCTGATATTTACCTTGAAATTCCAATCTTACTGACTTAGCCACTTGAGTCTCTGGAATTAATATGCATGTATCATTGCACCCAGAGAGAAAAAAAAATACTTTAAAGTCTCATCCAGTTTTTGGTATAACAATTGAAAATACCATGTTCATTTGAAATACAATATGGGTAAGTAACTGATAATACTGCAAAAATGTAACTGATAATACTGGGAAAGGGGGAAGTTGTCATTGAACAGGAAGCTAAAATTTTATATATAAATACAACTCACAATAATGGGACATAAATTTAAAAATCACACTCAGCAACTGTTTGAAGATAAAAAAAATTAAAAGTACCAGGTATGTAGCTAAGTGGTACAGTAGCTCTGGCTCAATCCACAATACCACAGTTTCCAAAACGAAGGAGAATGAATTCAGGAGGAAAGAAAAACTGAGATACCTATAGAATATCTCACCCCACTCCTGGAGGAAAAAGTACATGGAGTTGTGATTGGGATGATCTCCTCACTCCAGAATCCACAACACAATCTGAGAAGATTCGGAAATATTGCCACAAATATTCTCACATAGAATTTAAGGTACGGGCTGAAGATATTCTACAGGATACTATAGGACTTCCAGTGTCTACTGTTAATATATGGTCCAGTTGACTGGCAGGTGGAAATTCATGGCTGACTTTTCTCAGGAGAAGACACAGGACTACAGAAACCAAAGATTACACCAGGGATTCTAGCCATCCATAGCCAGTTCCCACCATAGTCAGTACAGCCAGTTTCAACCAGACTCACCATCCAGTCTCAGGATTTCACTGCACACTCATCATTTACTGTATTTTTAGGAACCATGTGTCCTCTCTATAAATCACAAAGTACCTATAAAGAAGAAAAAATCAGGTTCACTGAACATTATGAGGAAGCCTAGAAAAGGATACCCACTCTGGCAGACTTCACACCAGATGGTCACAACTTGCTTCTCTTTACTGAATATGTGTAAATTGGACAAGGCTTATATAAGGGATCCTGATTAGACACAACTTATGTCTTCATATGCTCAATCTGAGCCTTGTGAGTTTTTTGAGAGTCAGGAGATAACCTCAAATCCAGAAATAAATGATGTCCAATTGTTGGGTCTTGTCTGTACATTTATTTATTTATTTATCTATTTATCTATCTATCTATTTATTTATTTATTTTGAGGCTCTGGGAATTGAAATCCAGATCCTCAGGCTGCAGCACATTTAAGGCAAGGTATCCTTGGAGAAGTAAAATCCAGCCAACTCAGAAAAGCATTTGCATTTAAACTTGCATATGAGGCCTTTTGAATTTGTAGATTATATATGTAAATATATTATTTATTGATGGAAATAATACAGTGACGATCCTGTAAGATTTCAGTTAACCTCTCTTGTATGGAAACAGACTGAACGTTAAAATTATATGAGGTGGAAAGATAATTAGTTTTTTAGAATTCATATAAAATAGTAAAAATTGAATTTTATAGTATAACCTATAATATCCACTATGTGAAAATTACAATTATGTATTTAAAATATTACTAATAAAATATATGTATTTTTGTAACAGCACCCTCAAAACTATGTCAAGACTCAAGAAAATCTCAGTTCACAGAACCATATTTGAGACTTATGCTTGTCCTCAGTTCAGGAAGATGAAGGACTTGATCACTTCTTCTTATGCTACAGGTGAAAGATACATTTATTTTTTTAACCAATATTTACCCTGAGATATAAAAAACTAGAGAGAAACTGCCCTGAGTGAGGGCAAGGAGATTTAACCAGAAAGTGTATGGTGTGTGTGTTTGTGTGTGTGTGTTTATGTTTTTCCCCAGATCCAAAGATTTGAGTCCATTATTCAAATTGATTAATCATATATTCCTTATTTGATGTCATGGCCTTAGACCCAATGGCCTGTCTATAACATTTACTTTTTCTTCCTAGGATGAAAGCCCCTTAAGAAAGTGGGCTTGAAATGAAGATGAATTGTGTTGCTATCATGATGTCATACACCTGTAATCACAGGTAGGGGATTTGAAATTTTGCTTCTTTAAGAATATTACTATAGTGGCTGGGAATGTGGCTAAGGCAGTAGCGCGCTCGTCTGGCATGCGTGCAGCCCGTGTTCGATCCTCAGCACCACATACCAACAAAGATGTTGTGTCCGCCGAAAACTGAAAAATAAATATTAAAAATTCTCTCTCTCTCTCCTCTCTCACTCTATCTTTTAAAAAAAAGAATATTACTATAGCACAAGAAATAGAAACAAGAGTCACTAGATGGGATGAATTCAAACTGAAAAGATTCTTCTCAGCAAAAGAAACAATCAGTGAGGTGAAAAGTGATACCTGAGAATAGGAGCAAATTTTTACCACATGCACATCAGATAGAAACCTAATTTCCAGGATATATAAAGAACTTAAAAAGCTTAATACCAAAAAACAAATTTCCCAATCATTGAATGAAATGGGCTAAGGAACTGAAGAGCACACTTCTAGAATATAAACAATCAATCAATCAATAAAAAATTGTTCAACATCTCTAGCAATTAAAGAATTGCAAATCAAAACTATGCCAATTTTAAATCTTATTCCAGTAAGAATTGCAATTATTAAAAATACAAGCAAAAATATATGTTGGTGAGTATGTGAGGAAAAAGGCCCACTGTTACACTGGGGACTCTAAATTGGTGACGCCAATCTGGAGAAGAATAAGGAGATTCCTTAGAAAACTTGGAAAGAAACCAAAATTTACCCAGCTACCCCACTCCTCAGTTTAGACCAACAAGAGCTAAAAACAGCATAATACAGAGGCATATTCACATCAATGTTCATAGCAAAACAATTAACAATATGTAATCAATAGACCCAATCTATATGCTCTTCAATAGAATAATGGATAAAGAAAATATGGTCTATTTACACAGTGGATTATTACTGAGCATTAAAAGAGAATAAAATTATGGAATTGGGAAGTAAATGGATGGAGTTGTGGAATATCATGTTAAGCAATAAGCCAATCCTCCTAAACCAAAGGCCTAATGTTTTCTCTGCTAAGTGGATGGTGATCCACTTAGAGAAGTGGGAGGTAGCATGGAAGAAATGAAGAAACTTTGAATAAGAAAAAGGGGAGGGAGGTGATGGGAGATTGTATAGAGGTAGGTTAGATGGTGGAATGAGATGAAAATCTTGTTGTACACAAAATAGAGTTACATGGGTTTTGTAACTATACTTTCTGTACAACAAGAGAAATAAAATTTTGTGCTCTATTTGTGTGCTATGAAGTGAAATGCACTCTGCTCTATTAGCAAGTTAGAACAATTTAATAAATTAATTACTTTTTAAAAATTCAGGAAAGAGACTTGCCTTTCCCTAGATCTATATATAAACATATATGCACACACACACACATATATATATTCTATATATAACATGCACATATTTAATGTATATAATTTATGAACATTTTTTTTCATATTTCTATCGATTTTTTTAAAGAAATGACAACAGAAGCATTACAATTCTTATTTCATGTATAGAACACAATTTTTTATATCTCTGGTTGTATATAAAGTATGGTGATACAAATTTGTGTATTCGTACATGTACTTTTGATAATGGTCTGTATCACATTCCACCATTCCTGCTAATCCCCTGCCCCTTTCTTTTCCTCCCACCCCTCTTCTTTATTGAGAATCCATCTATTTCTCTCATGATCCCCCTCCCTACCCAATTATGAGTCAGGCTCCATATATATTGGAATTGGCTAGCATCACTTAGCATTATCTTCTCCAATGCTATCCATTTACCTGAAAATGCCACATATGATTATATACCTAGAAGACTCCAAAAGCTCCACCAGAAAACTTCTAGAACTAGTAAATAAATTTAGCAAAGTAGCAGGATATAAAATCAACACCCATAAGTCAGAGGAATTTCTGTATATCAGTGAAAAATCTTCTGAGAAAGAAATGAAGATCACTACCCCATTTACAATAACTTCAAAAAATAAGATACTTGGGAAGTAACATAATGAAAAAGGTGAAACATCCACACAAGAAAAACTACAGAACCCTAAAGAAAAAAATCAATAAAGACCTTAGAAAATGGAAAGATCTACCTTGATCATGAATAGTCAGAATTAATATTATCAAAATGACAATGCTACCAAGGCACTATACAGATTTACTGCAATTCTGATCAAAATCCTAATGGCATTCCTCATAGAAATAGAAAAAGCAACCATGAAATTTATCTGGAAAAATAAAGAGACCAAGAATAGCTAAAGTAATCCTTAGCAGAGAGAGTGAAGCAGGTGGCATCACTATACTAGACCTTAAACCATACTACAGAGCAATGGTAACAAAAACAGCATTGCATTTGCAAAAAAAAAAAAAAAAGACTGCAGACGAATGGTACAGAATACAGGTCACAGAGACTAACCCAGAAAATTATATTGTATATTAGACAAAGGTGTCAAAACATGCACTGGAGAAAAGATAGCCTCTTCAACAAAACACTATCTCTCACCATGCACAAAACTCAATTCCAAGTGTGTCAAGAACCTAGGAATTAAACCAGATACTCTGTGTCCAATGGAATAAAATACAGGCTCTAATCTTCATCATGTGAGATTAGGCCCCAATTTCTTTAATAAGACACTGATAGCACCAGAATTAAAACAAATAATCAATAAATGGGATAAAATCAAACTAAAAATTTTATTCTCAGCAAAAGAAACAATCTGTGAGGTGAAGACAGAGCCTACATTTTAGGGGGAATATTTTACCCCTCACATATCAGATAGAGCACTAATCTCTAGGGTACATAAAGAACTCAAAAAACTAAGCAAATAATAATAATAGTGATGATGATGATGATGATGATGATGATGATAATAATAATAATAACCCAATCAAGAAATGGGCCAAGGATCTGAACAGAGAGTTCTTAGAAGAGAATATACAATCAATCAACATTTTTTTATATACCTGATTGGTTATGGTCCTCCCTTTTCAGGACCAAGAACAGTTCTGGGTCAGTTTCTAAGGAAGGGAAACACGAGCAAGAATTAGTCTCTACTCTCCTTTATAAATTATCAAATACAATTATCTATGTCATTTTCTAAACATAGCTGGACATAGGAAATATAGGTTTGGAGCAGAGAACATTTTTATTAGAAACACAGTGTAAAAGAAAGAAAAAAAAAACATAATTATTTGTACCACATTGAACCAAAAAGAAACGGAACCTGGAATTCAGAAAAGAAAGATTCAAACTTTTATACCTGGAAATGTGGATGACATGGATACCTAAAGTGAAAAGGTTATTACAAGCTTTTGAAAGGAAATTCATGTGAGTGGCAGATAATGGTTAACCAAATAGAATCTGCACAGTGTATTCCAGGGGCTTTGTCAGCTGTGCAGTACAGAACATTCAGATATTCATAGCCTCCATGAAGAGCATTATTCATTTGTGCCCTCTACAATTATTTCTATAGTACAGATGAAAAATCATGGGTATCTGGATACTAAATGGCAATTCAGCAGCCCACAGAAAACTACCCAGAGACAGAACTGTATGAAATTTCTTCAAAGACCATCAGTGTATAGTTAGCTCCTGACACAGGGATGTCAGTCTGGGGAAATATTATTTTCTCCCCATTTTGAAGAGAGTGCATTGAGAATACATTGCAGGGGCAACATAAAGACTTGTTTTTCTTTCATGTCAAGAAACTCTACAGAAACAGAGCTCAAAAGACAGATTTCTTAGAAGGGTAAATGCCTGGAGATTACAAAACAAAACAAAACAAACAAAAAAATCAGTGGCCCTGAGTGACTCAGCAAGGAAATAAATCTAAAAGGCTTATAAGAAACTGAAAAGCAAAAAAGTAACTATTTCTAAAAATAAACATGTTCATTAGTTGCTATCTCCACAACATGTCATTAAGTAAACAACAAATTATGTATGAATATTTCTAGGATTGGCCAAATTTTATTCCACATGATTTTATATTAAAACCCAGAATCCAGATAATAGAATTCATGATTCACTGCCAAAATATTACAGAAAAAAAATTTTAAGGAGTGGATGTTTAGTAAGTATGTCATTTAACAATTTTATTACCATGATTTTAAAGAAATTTATTCATTTTCCTGCAGCCAGAGTGTAGAGAAGTTTCTTATTTATTTTTCCTGTAGTAATTAACAAAAATAAGCCCTAGAGTCCACTTTAAATAACCTACCTTTACAATCATACAAGAAACCTATAATAAATGATGAGTAAAGAAAAAAGTCAATTTTAAAAAATAATCTAAACCTTTTTCTTTTTTTTTAAATCAATCTCTAGCTGCATTTTTGGATCCTTTTCTCATCTTGTAAGCCAAAAATATATAAAAGACAGAAGCTTGAACTTCAAGTTTATACATGAGATATGTTTATTAACTATAAAAATTCAAAATCTTTAGAAAGTTAAGAAATACAAAAAAAACATCATGGGAAAAATTAAATAATATTGATGAACATTTAAAAAATTAATAATCATTAACTCAAAAGGAGTTTAAATTAGTATCTATTTGTGGAAACTATTTTGCTATTGAATATACATGATACTCCCCATCACAGAGACTTACTGAAATTAGAGCATATGTGATCATGATAACATGTAAGTACGCAATGGTACTCATCCAAACACTTGAAGCCCAAGGGCATGGCTCAATAGAATATACATCTTGGAAGAGATAAATAAAATCTGTAGGAAAAATGGTCACTGGGTCCAGTCACATTTCATAATACATCCAGTTTAAAAAAGAGCATAAAACAACATGTATAAATTTTACATAGGTGCCTTATGCAAGTGGTATTTCACATGTGTACATTTTTAGAAACAAAATATGTAGAACTTATGAGAAAATAAAAGTCACAAAAAGCACATAAAAGACTGAATTATACATCCCATGTAAATAATAAAACTCATCGTTACAAAGGTGAAAATTTTCCCCCAAATTAACCAACAATATATCTCACCAAAACTTCTATGTACAAATATGAATATATCACAGTGAAGACTACTTTTATGTGTATTCTATAAAGCAATAATTTTAAAAAACTATAAATAATTATATGATAGAAAAAAAGTAGGAGAATAGGGAAAGGGGAACTACTGGATACTGAAGGGGAGCAAATTATATTTCATGTTTTATGGTTATGTCAAAATAAACCTGACTGTTAAATACAACAATAATGCAATAATAAAAAAATCATCAAGCTTTACTTTAAATGAAGTAAGACACCAAAGCGTAATTTTTTAAAATTCATCTACAAAGTTATATGTAACTTTAGCCAAAAACCTTTTCAATTATAAGAGCAAAAAAAGAACTTATCATGGCCTACTATTCATATATATTGTGAAAATATAATATTACAATAATAAAGAATCACAATATAGATAAGATCCCCATATGAATACATATGTATGTAAAAACAGTATGCTTTATTGCAATAGCAAATTCTAGATAAATCAAACCATAACAAAAATAATCTCAGCAACTTAGCTAGGACCTTTCTCAAAATAAATGTAAACCTGTTAGGGCTGTTTACAGGTGAAGAGTCCTTGCTTCCCCAATACTGAACTATAACACCAGAGAAGTGCACCAAAGCACGTTTAGAGGGGAAAGTAGAAGCTTTATTAAAGGACAGTAGAAAAGACTTCTCCCAGAAGAAAAAGGGGACCAAAGATGTAGAATCCATGAAAGGTTTTTTTTTTTTTTAAACTAAGGTCTTTTTAGCTTTTTTATAGCTAAGGTCTTCCTTCAGCTATCCCACATTTCTGTCACATTGCTGTCCTTTGTTCTGTTATCTTGCAGTGTTGGAATGTAGGTGGGAAGCCCCAAAGTGTGGAGGACAGGTGGGCTGAAGGACTATTCTGGGCAGGAAGGGCTTTTTGATTAGCATCTCCATGTTTGCTGTGAGCTGCTTCATTAAAATTTCCTTGGGATGGGCTCAGGGCCTTGGGGACATTTTCAATTCCCCTTATCCTGGACTCCATCCTTAATATGCTGTTCATTCTTGATTTTACTGGATATTAGACCCAATTTACCTAAGTACACTAACTACCTATCTGTAAATCTGGCTCCACTACCAAGGATATGGCTAAGTAGTACAGTATCCCTGAGTTTACCTAACTTTAACAAAATAATAATAATGAAGAAAGTAAAAATAAAAGAATGTCAAAATTAAAATTAGCTAGCTCAAAAGAAAATTAGGTACCCCAAAATGACAGCTCCTTTCCTGCAGGAAAATGGGCCTTGGAGATTTTAGTTTGATAATTATTCCACCTGTCAATCTCCAGTATCTGGTAAGACACTGGGCTGCAGGAACACACCTGCCACATAGTATTTTATGCAGATACTGAGGATGCCCTTTGAGCATAAGGAAGGCAGCAAAGAGTCTCTGCCAATGACATGTTTCCCACCTGGCTGGCCAGTAAGCCTGAGGACATAGTGGCCCAGTGGAGGAGTTAAGCCTGCAGACTCCAGAGACTGCCCAGAGTCCGAATCTTCTAGCTCCTGTTTTCAACACAGCCAGTCTTGTGGTTCCAATAGTCTTCCTCCCCCAGCCTCCCTTGCTAGGCCAATGCACACTCACCATTTCCTGGTTCTCAAGAGTAGGGCTACTTGGGATCCTCAGTTCCTGCACAGCAGAACAACCTGTGACTCTGAAGTGCGAAACTACAGATGGCAAAAATGGAGGACTCAGGAGACAAAAAGTGAAAGCCCACCCTCCTCCTCCCTGTTGACACACATGACTGGACAGTTCCCACAAAATGCTCTTGATTGGAAGGGACTTCAGATCATGAATATTGGATCTGAGAGAAGTGAGCCCTTTTTTCGAGTGACAGGGAATATTATCCAATCCAGGCATGAATAAGGGCTAGAATCTCAGGTCATTGAGTGCTGTTTGTGTGTGTGTGTGTGTTTGTTTGTTTTGTTTTGTTTTGTTTTTTTTTATCTGAGAAATATACCCCAGAGTCTCAGGCTGCTGTTATTTTAAGGCAAGGTTGTTTTTCAATAAGTGGGAACTAACCCAACCAACAGAACATTTTCATTTAAACTTACATATAAAGTCATTTCAGTTTATGGATTATATATACTTGTATATTATTCAGGAATTAATATAAAATAATGATAATAAGTATCCAATTTTATTTAAATTTATTTTTTATCTCTGTTCTTTTTAGGTGACAGATTGAACTTTGAACTGGGAAGAAAACCCGTAAAGTAAAAATGCCCAATAAAAACAACATATAAGGGGCTGGGATTGTGGCTCAGCAGTAGAGTGCTAACCTCCCATGTGCAAGATCCTGGGATCAATACTCAGTACCACATAAAAATAAATAAGTGAAATAAAGGTATTGTGTCCAGCTACAGCTAAAAAAAATACATAAAAAATATAAGGTACAAGGTGAGAAACCAGCCTCTACCTCAGAGCAAAGACTGTCCAAGGAAGGAGGCATGACTCTTGTCCTTGGAAAGACACACAGAGCACTCCTAGGTTCATACCCACCCTGCTGAATTGTTTATTTACAAATAACAGGAGAGATCTGCTGTGCCTGGTTTTTCTGACTCAGTCAGGCTTGGTGGGGATCCATAGCAACCCCCCAGCAGCCACCAATCTGCATGAGACAGGGAAAATACCTGGGATTCCAAATGAAATTTCCAGTACTTTATGGTGGTTGATAACATTTTGGGAAACCAGGTAGTTCAGCATATACTACCCTCATGGCCTAAGCCAATCTGTTCAAATGAATCCCCATCTTGTACTAACCAATCACGCTTACCCCACTTGTTCCCACCAGTGAATGTGCTAATCATGTTTTAGAGTTGTTTATGATTTTCCCACGGTGTGTGATGATTTGCTAATAGATGCTATGATGTATGTGAGGTTCCTGCCTTCCCCAAAGAGTTATAAAACTGCTGCAAACCCCAGGATCAGGGCCTCTAATCCACTAGTTTCTGTGTGTGTGGAGGACTGAGCTAGCTTGCAATAAATACCACCTTAGTGCTTACATCGAAATTGGTCTCTGGTGGTCTTTTGGGGGTCCCACATTTGAGCATAACAGTCTCTCCTGAAACCCATAGAAAAAGAATTCAGCACTCCAGTTCTCTAGGACTGTAGTTTTATAGCACAAAAATTTACAAAAGAAGGGTGACTTGAGAACTTACACGAATAACAGGATTTTCACAAGCATAATACAAAGACACGTAGTGGGTTAATGGTCTAAATGGTTTAGCACTTAGGGAGTAAATTTATATCACAACATAAGAATTTGTGATGCACCACTAAAGTTCCAGAGTGAGTTGTTATTTGGTCAGGGAAAGCCAGAATTTATGAGTCATCACTAAAGTTTCAGGGAGGGTTGTTATCTCATCAGGGAAAACCAGACATGGGTGAGTTCAAGGCACTGGTAGGCATTTCAAGCAAGTTTACAAATCACAGTAATTTATAATGAAGCAGAAATTAACTTTTCATGCCTTTGTGATGAGATGGCTCCAAATCTTAAAAGAAAATTAGTGTGGATTTTTCACTTGCTATAGTCATAGCTTTTAAAGTATATGTTTCATACTTTAACAAGTATAAGAAATAAATTATGAATATTAATCACTACTATTTTTTAAAAAGACTGAATAAAATAGGAAATTAGATATTTGTTATTACATGCATAAAATTTTGAATAATACATTGATAATATAAACAGAAAATTTTGACAATGATAAAAAGACATTTAATCTAAGGGCTTTGGGCTGGGGATGTGGATCAAGCAGTAGTGCACTCGCCTGGCATGCATGCGGCCCGGGTTCGATCCTCAGCACCACATACCAACAAAGATGTTGTGTCCGCTGATAACTAAATAATAAATATTTAAAAATTCTCTCTTTCTCTCTCTCTCTCTCTCTCTCTCTCTCTCTCTCTCTCTCACTCACTCTCTCTTTAAGAAAAAAAAATAATATAAGGGCTTCAATATTATAAGTCCCTCATGTTCACTGGGTCAGTCCTTCAATGATTTTTTTTCATTTTTTTAGGTCATTTTTGAATTACACTTCTGCAAATGTTTGTTAAGTATACAAATTTAAGATTTTGTATTTTGTAAAGTAGAAAAATGGCAGATTTGAGCTCCTTTCAGGATTTTAAAACTTATAAGCCATGTGGAGCATCTTAGCACTTTTCTTTAATATTTGCACACAGTCCAATTCTAGAGAAGAATGAGTTGGAGATATAGTCTAATGTTCTGAGCAAAAGAGAAATTGCCTTAGGATATTTCTAAAGCTTTTAACTTTTCTAACTTTTTAGAATTCTTGGTGATTTGAAAAAAAATATTTAAGAAATGCATTGTTTGAAATTAATTATTTATCTTCCCTGCATTATTTTTCACTTTCATTGATTTTTTTAGAAGAACTAACAGAACAGAATTCCAAAAGTGTTCCATGTAAATTTAAAGGTATGTTTCTAATAATCAAGATAGAAAGCAGAAGCGAAACATAATCTAGTTTGGTGGTTCTGCCTCAAACTAAAGAGTAACTTATTTATTTCTGCTATTATTCACTAGGTTCCTGAGGTTGCAGAAATCACCAACCAACACAGAGAAAAGTCTTTTTAGTTTGTTTCTCACAACCAATTCAAGCTAAAATACACTAGTATCACCCTTCAGACCAAAGGGTGTTTCTAAATAATAAAAATATGTATACATAAATATATAAATAAATATAAAATAAAATATAATATTAGATACATTTTTTTTCCTGGATAATCATTTTGTACATATTTCCCTTTAGACACAGTTCTGGGAACAAAGTGTCACAAATAAGACATAAATCCTACATTGCTACACAGAGTAATTAAGGCACATACTAAGAGCTTGGTATAAAACTTGCCATAGAGACATAAATAACTAGAGAACATCATAGAGAATTATACCTAAGTGCTAAGTTGCAAATTCATAGTCTTTAAGTACATGAAGGGACAAGTTATCATAGCAAATTTTATAACTCAGTTGCTGCTAATATACAGAGATAGAGATATTTATTAAGAGATGGTTTTATGCAGATTTTTGGTTTAAAAAGGGAAAGATCAAATAATGGTGGTGATTTAAACATGAGCAATAATATTTTTCTGCATTCAGTACCTTTTTCACAGATATATGAATTATAATTAATTCCAACCATTAAAATGCAGAAATAGTGTAAAGATTATTCACTAAGAGTAAAACTACTTAAAAAGAGAACCAAAACTTCCATTACTGTCAAAATGTTTATTCCTGACAAAAGACTGCTTCTTTTAAATCATTTCTGTAGATGATTTTTTTGTAAAAAATATTTGATTTTTTTGCATATTACTTAATATATTTATGCTTCAAATTTTCTCTTTTGTCCTATTTTACTACCTATATTCTGAAAGAAAAAGTTTCTAATTTTCCTAAACTCTCTTGATGAGATATTTTTCTAATTTTTAAGCTTATATAATTTCTATAATGAATACTGTGATTTCAGTAAAGAATTACTATTTTTATGCACCTGGATCATTTACAGGAGTTTTGTTGTGTTCTTTGGTTTTATTTACAGTAAAGTAAAAAAAAAAAAAAAAAAAAAGGTTAATGTAAAACCAAAACACAAAGAAAAGTCCACCAACTCCAATTTCAAATCAAGATTGTATTGTGTACACAAAAGCTGGCCAGGACTGTCTCTTACAAGATTCCATGCTAGAGATCACCCCCCTGATCTTCAGGAAAAAGTTTTAACAGAACAAGAAGTTACAAAGGAGGTGGGTGTCTAAGGTACATACAGCTAACAAGATTTTGACAATCATACTACAAAGGCAAATAGCAGGTTAAGGATCTACATGGTTAACATTTCAAGGTAGAAAATAAATTCAGCTCCAGACATTAGAATTTATGAGCTGCCACTGAGATTTACAGAGAATTGTTATTTGGTCAGCAGGAGCCAGGATTTATGAGGCACCAGTAAGGTTTTAGAGAGGGTTGTTATCTGGTAAGGGATAGCCAGGCATAGGTGAATTCAAAACACAGGTAGAAATTGGAAGCAAGTTTAAAACATCAAAATATTGTAATGCCAAAGAGAAATTTTAGTTTTCTTACACAAAACAGAAATAAACTTTTTACCTCTAAAAGCTCTAAGAGAAGATTTTTTTTATCATATCTAATGGCTTCTGGCATTCCTTTGTTTGTGACCATAAATGCTTCTCTTCTGTATTTATGGGGCTTCCAAAACCAAAAATATAGATAAGCCCTTCTCATAGGGAAGATGTTTCAAACATAGCAAGTAACTACCCTTTAACCCATAGGGTCTGACAACCATATTATAGGATATGAAAGACCCTCCAATATGCTTGTTCTTCCAACCATTGTTTGCAAAGATTGACAAAAGTCAATTCATTGCACATAATGAGTGAAGTGGGTCTCTGCTCTGCAATTCAGAACAGGTGGTAAAAGAGCCCCCAAAGTGAATTTAAGACAGGGCTTTACATGACATAGCTGACAAAATCCTAAAAAAATAAGAAAACATAAATTCAGAGAGAACCATACCCACATAATCTCATTTGACAGAATCAAATTCATAAGAGGAACCGAGGACAGAGGTAAATCTAAAGGGATTTAACTATATTTTCTTTTCCTAAATTGCTATTAATGTCTCCCAGGATTATAGAGTTCTGGATCTCCTCAGTTACTACTTTATCATTACCTTCAACCTACAATGCATGAGGCACACTGAATTTACCCTCATACTCATGTACTTATCACTTATTTTTTTCTATAGAAATGCATATGTATATGAATATTTTTCCCACATTTCCAAGATTCTACCCTGAAAATTTCTGTGATATCACTTCCCTAAAATGCATTTTCATTATTTCATGTCAGTTCATCTAAGTATTCCATATCATGTGTTGGAAAAGTTGAGACAACTCTAAGGCCCTTCTTATTTGACTATTTATAAACTATAATTGAAGGTCAACCTCAGTACCTCCAAAGAACTTAAGTCTCATTCACCTTTCTCATTCATAGTGCTTTATTTTTTAAGTAGGTAGCAGAAATTTTATTTTGGAGAAGAGTAAGTGATTTAAAGCCATTCAGTGAACTGTAGAGGATCCCAAAAACCTATGGTTGTGGTTCTTAAACAACCTTACCACTGAAAGATCTGGGTTACACTCCAGGTTGGACACTGATACTAGGCTTCCATGGGAAATGGTTTCTTGGTTGTGAATATTGTCTTTCCCTTTCCCCCATAGTCTTTCAAATGTGTTGATTGTGTGAAGTTTTAGAATCACTATTTTCAACACAGTTAGCATGGACCCATTTGATAATAGAAGACATCTATATTCCAAAAAAAATGACCCTTCACCCAGCCCTAAAGAAGTGATAACATAATCTCTGGAAAAAATAACAGTCACTCATTAGATTATTTTTTAAAATATACTAAGAATATGTTTAGTTAGTAATACATTACTGTACTAGGAAAAGTGATATAAATGCAATCTTAATTTTTAAAGTTGTTTTTGATTACTACAAAGAGAGTATAAGAAGCTGGGTACATGGGCTGGAGTTGTGTCTCAGTTGTAGACTACTTTGCTAGAATGTGCAAAGCACTGAGTTTGATTCTCAGCAATACATATAAAGATTTTTTTTATTTGTTTCATTTTTTAAATACATGACAGTGGAAAGCATCGCAATTCTTATTACACATATAGAACAATTGTTCATACTTCTGTTTGTATATAAAGTATGTTCACATCAATTCCTGTCTTCACATATGTGCTTTATTTTTTTTAAAGAGAGAGAGAGAGAGAGAGAGAGAGAGAGAGAGAGAGAGAGAGAGAGAGAATTTTAATATTTTTATTTTTTAGTGTTCGGCGGACAAAGCATCTTTGTTTGTATGTGGTGCTAAGGATCAAACCCCAGCCGCATGCATGCCAGGCGAGCGCACTACCACTTGAGCCACATCCCCAGCCCCATATATGTACTTTAGGTAATAATGTCTATCACATTCCACAATCCTTGCTAATCTTTACACAACACTCCTACACTGGCTACTTCACATAAACTTGCCTCAGATATTTAATGCATTAATCAACTAGATTTTATTCAGCCTATTCAGTGCTGTTGGAATGGCTATTATAAAAATCTAAAATAGTCATGTGTGGTGGCATATGCCTGAAATTCTAGAAGCTATGGAAAATGACACAGGATAATTGATAGTACAAAGACAGCCTCAGTAACATAACAAGGCTACAATCAACTTAATGAGAGCCTGTCTCAAAATATAACATAAAAAAAGAATGTGGATGTATCTCAATGGTATGCACCTCTGGGTTCAATACTCAGCACCAAACCATACAAAACCAAGAAAATATCTCATAATTAATAGGGATTAATTCTGGTACACAAATATGTAAAAATATTGGTGACAATATAAATTTAATAAATATATTTTTATAAAAGTGTTAAGGTTCTTTAAAAGCCCAAAATAAAAATGCCACAAAATCCACTAGTAATAATTTGGGGTAGCAGTGCAAAATCATACATGCCTGTACTCCCAGTGGCTTAGGAGAATAAGAGGTAGAAAACTAGGGATTTATTCTCAAGTTAAAGACCAGCCTCAAGAACTTGGCAAGGTCCTCTGAAACTCAGTAAAACCCTCTCTCAAAAATAAATAAATAAATAAATAAATAAGTGTTGGAGACTGGGTATGTAGCACACTGGTAAAGTGCCCTGGGGTTAATCTCCAGTATTTAAATAAATAAAAAAAATATAAATAATAATTCTCAGTAAAAAAAAAGCCATACAATCCAGTAATAATAACTCTGGGTATATATGTAAAAAAATTTGGAATCCTTTTGCTAAATATATTGCCACACATCTATTTTTATTGTACCTTTATTCACAGTATCTAATAAAAGGAAACAAACAAAGTACCTTTTAGATAGAAAGTATAAGCATCCAATTAGTCCATCCCATCAGAAGCTACACACTTAAAATTGAAACTGGTCCCTAGAAGGCAAGACTCAGAGAGTGGTGTTTTCTAAATACTCCAAAAAATTTGAATCTCTGGAAACCTTGTGTCAGATATTCTAAAACTCAGAACTAGGTCATATGGGAGGTCAGAATGAGAACACAACACACAGTAAACTCTTTAATAGGGAATCTGAACTCAGACACTGACATAACCAAAAGCAGTGTTGGAGATAAAAAATAGATTCCGTTTCACTGATTTCTGGGTTATGGATTCAAATCAAATATATATTAGAAAAAAATTAAGGCTACTGGTTAAAATCTACGTAAAACAGGTATTTAAAATGTACCATGGGCTGAGTGTGTTGGTTCAAGCCTGTAATCCAAGTTGCTGAAGAGGCTGAGGAAGAATTATCAAAAGTTTATAGCCAGCCTTAGCAGAAGCGAGGTGCTAAGAAACTCAGTGAGATCCTGTCTCTAAATAAAGTAAAAAAAAAAAAATCCTGGGGATTTGTCTTAGTAGTCAAGTGTTCGTGAGTTCAATCTCCAATATCCTCCATTAAAAAAAATGTACCAGGGGGCAGGGGCTGGGGCTCAGTGGAGCTCACTTGTCTGGCACATGTGAGACACTGGAATATAAGGTCTATCAACAACTTTATATATACAGTACCAACATATTGACATGGACTTTGATCTAATTTGCGTGTACTTTAGCCCTTAAGATTGAAGTTGGTTGGGGCTGGGAATGTGGCTCAAGCAGTGGCAAGCTCGCCTGGCAGCCCGGGTTCCATCCTCAGCACCACATACAAACAAAGATGTTGTGTCCGCCAAAAACTGAAAAATAAATAATAAAAAAAATCTCTCTCTCTCCCTCTCTCTCTCTCACACACACACTCTATCTTAAAAAAAAAAAAAAGATTGAAGGCATGGTGGTGCATGCCTGTACTATCAGCTGTTTACAAGACTGAGACATAAGAATCATAAATTCAAAACCAGTCTCATCAATGGTGAGGCACTAAGCAACTCAGTGAAACCCTGTCTCTAAGTAAAATACAAAATAGGGGTAGGGATGTGGCTCAGTGGTAGAGTTCCTCTGACTTCAATCCCTGGTCTCCCCCCCAAAAAAATGGGGCTGAGTAAATAGCTCAGATTGTAGACTGCTTGCCTTCTAAGCATGAGGCCCTGGGGTCAATCCCCAGTACAGAGAGAGAGAGAGAGAGAGAGAGAGATTGAAATTGCATGTAATTTAAATTCAAGTTAGTCCCACTTTTATTTTTTCCTGCCACACCAGAATAAAAGAGTTTCCTGAAATATTTGGAATGTTTCTGTGGGTTATTTATTTTATTTATTTATGTATTTATTTTTATGTGGTGCTGAGGATCAAACCCAGGACCTTGCACGTCTAGGTGAGTGCTCTATCACTAAGCCACAACCCCAGATTGTCTGACCATAAATTTAAAAAAAATAATAATAAATAAATAAACCCTCAATTGATGACCCATTAAAGTTTTTAAAAATCTTTAATTGGGACAAAATAAACCTCATTTAGGAGAGATTCATTCTTTTTAATTTCACCTAATTTTATTCTGCTTTCTTCTCATGTGAAAATCTCAGAATGATAAATTAAAATGTTTTAAAAGTGCCCTCCAGTTCTTGAAGAAAAACATTATTAATGATGCATACATTTGAAAGAAAACATGGGAAAATGATTAATAATTGATAGACCCAACCTGATCTTTCCTTAAAATTGGGCATCTCACCATAAAACCATGAAAAGATAATTTCGGCTTTACTATAAATTACTTGGAATGCCTGCCCGTGCCCTGAACTCACCCAGGTCCGGTTTTCCCTGACCATACAACAACCCTTTCCTAAACCTTAGTGTCGCCTCATAAATTCTGGCCTTCCCTGGCCAGATAACGACCCTCTCTGAGTCTCTAAGATCTCCATAAATTCTAATGTCGGGGCCAGCAAAAATGTAAACTTGTGTTATGCTCCTCAGAGTGTTGTTATCTGTAACCCCCCTTTGTGTAACTTTTTGGGCTATAAAACTGGGCCACAAAGAAGCCTCAGGGCTGTCCTTGGCTCCCACGATTTTGAGGGGCAAGGCAGCTGGGCTGGTCGAAATAATAAGCTTGCTTTAATTTGATTTTAATTGGAGTCAGTGGTCTTTTCTTGAGTCCTGGTCTAACATAATGCTGAAAGTGGAGTTTTGAGATGAACCAAAATTTCTCAGTTTGCAAATTGAATCTGGGTTCTTGTCTCATAAATTTTGAAGAAAAAAAATCTATTTAAGCAAGAAGAAATAGAACGCCCACCGTGTGGTATGAGGAATGATACCAGAAAAAAAATCAAACTCATTTTTCTGTGCCATCTTAGAAGTTTTCTGATGGTTTGGGGCAGAACAGGAAGCATAATGCATTTAGACTAGGCTTTGGAAAAGGCATCCTGACTACCATATGAGTTCACATTCATTCTTTCTGTGACCTATTCTTTTTTCTTCAAATTCAATCAGGAATCTCCCCTGGGGCAAAGGACTTTCTTGAAGGTGTTCCCACAAGTTGGCTTCAAGATCTTTTACATTTGAAATAGGCCTTAATGGGGTTCATTAACATATTTCAGTTAGCCACCAGGTGTGTTTGAGTGAGGCCCATTATCCGAATTACAAGGTCATTATACTATCTATTCTATTTTAAACTTATTCTCTGTTAACAGAGAACCCTAGTTTTGGATATGTAAACAGAGAGCTAGAAAACTAGGGGTTTATTCTGAGACCTATGGAGAGCTAAACTGAAGTTCTAAATTTCAGATTTTTGTTTTGGATTTGAGATACTGCTTCTGCTACATTTAAAAATCTCAGGACTCATAAAGAGAATGAGTTAAAAGCCAGCATCATCAAATTTCTGAGGCCCTAAGAAATTCAAAGGGACTCTGTCTCTAAATAAAAATATTAAAAAGGGGGTGGGAATGTGAATCAGTGGATGAACACCTCTGGGTTGAATTTCTGGTACCAAAAAGAAAACAACACACAAACATAATAATAATAATAATAATAATAATAATAATAATAATAAACAAAAAAACCCCTCATGAGTAACAAGCCCTAAAATTAACAGCCTCTCTCATGCATGAATACAATAAATGGATTTGGAGTTCTCTCCTGGTAATTAACTCAGTCTTCACCATGCAATCTGGAGACATGCTGGACTCATGGCACATGGAAGCCCACAAAGGGCTTTAGAAAGACGCTGAAAGCACCATACAGTTATGTAACAAAATGCCCAGGTTTTAACTGCTGATCTAAGCCTCACTAGACTAATCAGAGGGAGGTGAAGGCTAAGCTACCACAGAGAGACCCTCTGGCCACAAGACTCTGGAGAGGACCACGAGGAGTCCCTAGCCATTACTGCCAGTTTCCACCATTGCCACTCCTGTCAGCTTTAAGCCACCTTCCTATGCAGTCTCAAGATAACAAGGCACACTTACCATTTTCTGGCTCCCAGGGTTCTCAGTGTTCACCCTGTGGTTTGTTTTCAGATTCTGCATAGCACAGACACCTGGGTTCCGGATCCAGGACAGAAGCCTACAAAAAGATTGAAAAAATAGCGGGTTCCAGACACCAAGGCAACAGAAGACTTTGGAAGCCCTCCCCCTCATCACTGGCTGCCTGAGGATTGGACAGTTCTCACCTAAGTTACTGATTGGTCAAGGCTTCAGGCACTGCCTCCAACCTGAGCCAAGTGGGCACACAATCAAAGTCTGAATGACAGGCTGCTCCATTGTCATTGTTAACCGACTACAGATCAGGGCTGAGAATATAGCGTAGTCAGTAGAGTGCTTGTTTTGCTGACATAAGGCCATGGATTCAATCCCCTGCACTACACGCACACACTAACCCCCCCCCCCCAAAAAAAAAAAAAAGATTAAGTAAAGGACTTTGGGGACTAGGGTTATGGATCAGTGGTAGAGAACTTCCCTAGCATGCGTGAGGTACTGGGTTGAACACCCAGCACCGCATTAAAAAGCCACCCAAGAGGGGACATGGCTCAAGCAGTAGTGCACTCGCCTGGCATGTGGGCCGCCCAGGTTCGATCCTCAGCACCACATACAAACAAAGATGTTCTGTCTGCCAAAAATTAAAAATAAATATTTTTAAAAAGCCAACAAACAAACTACTAATGATACTGTGTCCATCTACAACAAAAAAATATTCAAGAAAAAAAAAGACTATGTATAGGACTTGTGCACCCTCACTACAGAACTCATAAACACTTTTTATAAATAATATATACATATATGTCTTCAGACAGTGTATAAAATTCTCCTGTGATGTCTTTTCAAGTAACTTATATTACAGGTATGCTTCACAACCATGAAATCCTCCACACCTCACTTCTTCTCTTCTTCTTCTTCTTCTTCTTCTTCTTCTTCTTCTTCTTATTATTATTATTATTATTATTATTATTATTATTATTATTATTATTTGAGGCCTGTTAATAGCATTAGATGCCTCTGTGTGGGGTTATTTTAAGGCAAAGTTTTCTTCCAATAATAGGACCGAGCCCAGAGAGAAATGTATTGACACTTATAACTGTTTATAAGGTTAAAGCAATTTGTGAATAAATATGTATATATATTTTTATGAAAATGATATCACAATCACTTTTATATTTTTTTATTGTTTGTCTCATAAAAAAGTTTGAGCTTTAAACTCATTAGCAATGTCCTAATATCCCTTCCTCAAAAAAAGTGACTTACAAGTATAATTCAAATTATTAAGACTCATAAATTTTTGATCCTTTATTTTAACTAGTGAAGTCTAAAGATTTTCTTTTTATTTTCACCTTTAAATGAAGCCCACTTTTTATAGCTTTCTTGTTGTGTAACTGACCATTAATATTCTGCAAATTTTACCCCCATTCTAATCACTTTGGATGATTGATGTTTTGTGTTTTTTTTAATTTATTTTTTATTTTTAGAGAGAGTGAGAGAGGAGAGAGAGAGAGAGAGAGAGAGAATTTTTAATATTTATTTTTTAGTTCTCGGCGGACACAACATCTTTGTTGGTATGTGGTGCTGAGGATCGAACCCGGGCCGCACGCATGCCAGGCGAGCGCGCTACCGCTTGAGCCACATCCCCAGCCCAGATGATTGATATTTTGATGGAGGGGATCTCAAAGTGTTCATGCACAAGGTAGGAAATGGATGTAGTAAGATATAAGACTGGTGATTGCTGAGTATGTAGAATTTGCTATACAAAATAACTATTGGTGGATGATATGGGGATAGGGAGAAAAAGAACAATAAAAAAATAAGAAAAACTTGAACAGTAGAGGGGCTCACATGCTACAAGTCTACAATGATAGCGTGAATATAAAGGGTAGTGTTCTTGGAAGCAGCAATAAAATTTGAGGGAAAGAAAAAGGGAATTTTTTGCAGAGTTCCCAAGTGAGAGATCCAGGTGAATGGGTTTTGTGTTCAACTCTTCCCACCTAGGAGTGGAATTTTTTTTTAAAGAGAGAGTGAGAGAGGAGAGAGAGAGAGAATTTTATTTAATATTTATTTATTTTTTTTAGTTCTCGGCGGACACAACATCTTTGTTGGTATGTGGTGCTGAGGATCGAACCCGGGCCACACGCACGCCAGGCGAGTGCACTATCGCTTGAGCCACATCCCCAGCCCCCTAGGAGTGGAATTTATAGTTCATAGGGTATGTCTCAGTAAGTAGTAAAACACCATTTCTATGTACCTTTACACTTTTTCATGGCTACAAGCTGACTTTGACAATTGCAGTCACATTACATCTTTGCACTTGTTAGCTATTCATTCATTAATTCATTCATTACATTATTTATTTGTTTTTTATTAATTCACTTTTTCTTTAGTTGTCATTGTTTTTACATTACTGGTGATTACATAATTGCATAAATATTCTGAATGTTGACTTTTTGTTAAATATTGTTTTATGTGTTTATTCATACATTTACTTTTCATTGAAATGTTTTTCCTCTACCAAGCCTGATTTATATTAGACCTCAGTCTTCATTTCTGAAGACTAGATAAAAATCACATTATTCCAAATAACTCAAGGATTTATCATTTTTGCAGAACCCTAATCACCCACTAAAGTTGACCCAGTCTGTGTCAACTAAAAGCTATGTCAAAAGTCCTCTTTTTTAATATATATACACTTTAATAAAGAATTCCTCTCTCACTTTTATATTTTGGAGAGTAGACTAACTTCCCAAGCAGTAGTTAATAACCTAGATGAGTTTTCCAACTAGCTCACTATTACTTTTAAATTATTTACATCCTTGAGTGTCACTAATTACTTTTTTTATTTTTTCAAGATCTCTCTCTCATGACAAATTAAAATCAAATATGCTTATTTACTAAGAAAAACTCTCAGCCTTTAATAAAATATTCTATAAAGAAAAAGGATTTCGATGATTTTCTTAGAGACTCTCTGAGGCTGGCTGATTTAATCTAATGTTATAGAAGTTTGCAATATATATATATATATATATATATATATATATATATATATATATATATATATATAGAGAGAGAGAGAGAGAGAGAGAGAGAGAGAGAGAGAGAGGGTAGTGTTCATTTGACTCTTTCTCTTGGGGACTGTGCCAGAGTTACTTTCTTCTTTCACTTCTACCTTATTTCTGCCTCCAAAGAAACTACCCATTATACTCATACTACTATTGATTCACCATTAGACTTTTTAAATCTGAACTCTTGAGCTGGTCATTCTTTCCCTCTTTCCTTCCCAGCACTTTTTTCTCTACTCGTACATATTCCACCAATACTTTTTTCAAGAATACTCACTACTACATACTCAGTATCCACCAATCTCACAACCTGACCCATCCCTGTTCTGCCTCTTCCATGGATCACTTTGAGATCCCCTCCACCCAGATATCAATAGTCCAGAGTAAGGTCAGGCAAGGGTGTTATATATGCAGGTTTTTAAAAGTCATTTACATAACAACAAGCCTATTAAAATTGGGATGTATTTTGTCTTAGGTTAAAAAAGAAAATCTACAGACTGCACTGTTGTTATACTGAATTGTTTAAAATTCATTAATCTCAATAATTTTAAAAAAGAAATTCTATAAAAAGGAGAATAAAGAAAAGAACATAATACATAAAAGTGACAAATTTGAAGACACACCAAGTGTACATATCAAAGAGTGTCATATATCGGTGCTTTCAAAAGGCAAATTAATTTGAAATAAATGTAGTTAATGTGAGATGTAGTAATCATTTATTAATTATATATCACGGTAGTGTACATGTATGTGTACAAAATGCATCCCATATAATTATGAGTATACATTGCAAAAAATGATCTCTACAGTAGTTTTATTTTTATTTTTTTTAATTTTGCTGACAACACTATAAATACCTACATCTAGGTTTATGTATTACCAAATGTTCAGGATACATTTTGTACTTTATAAAGTTTACAACTGACAAACAGACTTTTTTTTATTTTCAATTTTTAAAAGGAGTACTATTTATTTTCAGTAAGAATATAATGCCACCATTTATCTTTAATTTTTAAATATTTTTTAATTATGTATGACAACAGAATGCATTACAATTTTTATTACACATAGAGCACAATTTTTCATTTCTTTGGTTTTATACAAATTATATTTACATGAATTCAGTTCGTTATACATATACTTTATATAACAATGTACATCATATTCCACCATCATTTCTAACCCCACGATCTCTCCCCTCACCTCCAACCCCCAAAAGGTCATTTTGATACACAATGATGTATGCTATGAAGTTATAGAAAAGAGTATATACCTTATAATAATATGAACAGATAAAGTTTTGTAACTAATACATAGCATAATAATAATAATAATAATAATAATAATAATAATAAACTTGCCATTTAGACATTAATGAATTATACATCTAGCACTACTGACATCTTTTCCAAGAAAATTGACCTCTTTTCCAAAAGGCAGGGGGGTATTTGTGGGGTAAAATGGTATTCTATGCTTTCTTAATATCAAGAATAAACTATTTTCAGAAGTAATATATATTTCAATATAAAAATAAAATAGAACAAGATTCCATGCACACACCTCTAATCCAATTGGATTGTGAGGTAAGGCAAGTTAAACCTGAGTTTAAAGCCAGCCTCAGAAATTTAGCAAGGCCCTAAGCAACTATGAAAGACCCAGTCTCTGTGTGCCCCTGATTTAAATTTCCAGTAAGAAACAACAATAAAAAGAATACAAAGTATTGATGAGGACACAGAACAAATTCTCATGAACTAAAGATGGAGTAGAAATTGCTGTTATTTCATCATGAAAACTGTTTATATGTGTATGTATGTATGTGTATATATATATATATATATATATATATATATATATATATATATATATATATATATATAATCTCCTCACCAAGCAGCTTAGACCTGTAGAAATTATAGTATGTGTGTACCATGACAGTGTCCAAGTAAAGTATGTGATAGCATAAGACTAGAGCTATCCTTGTCAATATAGTACAAATCTGCAGCATAGGAGGAAAGAGAAGGTGATTCCGAAAAATAAAAATAATAAAGTTTGAGAAAAAAATGGTTTCTGGAGCCCAGAAAGATTTTTGGTTTAATTAGAGTACAAAGTACCACATAAGTATTATACTGAAGTTATATCTGTTAAATACATCACATGTATAATGGATTTTAAGGAAAATATGTGGAACTTATCACAAACTAAATAAAAATTTATGAAAGCACATAAAATAGCATGTGCGTAAATAAAACTAATCATTACAAAGACAACTATTTTAATTCAATTTAATATATAATATTTTCCTATCAAAATTGTAGCAAGTTTTTCTTAAAATACAAGAAGAGATCTGGACCTGTTGGTGTACAATTGTAATCCCAGTACCTTGGGAGGCTGGGACAGGTGTATTGTGAGCTCAAAGCCAGCATCAGCAAAAGTGAGGCCCTAAGCAACTCAGTGAGACACCATCTCTAGATGTCATACAAAATAGGTTTGGGGATGTGGCTCAATTCCCCTGAGTTTCATTCCAAGTACCAAATAAAAGAAAATAAAAGAAGGGACCAAAAATTTATCTTAGAAATAAAATATATGTAAAATACCCCAAAACCTTTAATAAAAAAATAATATAGTTACTGTTATGAGACACATTTAATGTATATAATGAAACTATATTGCAATAATACAGACCAATATATCATAATATGAGTCAAATCTGAAACCATATGTAGATCAATAGTATTGTTAAGAGCAATAGAAAGGCATATGTAAAACTGACCATATGAAAAATAACATTACATGTGAATGAATGAATCTATCCAACCTACAGTTAGAATAGGCACATAGTGACAAAGTTCACTGTTAGAGTGTGTGTGCAGAATGGGCAAGATAGTCAGTTCCAAGCTTAGCAACACTATAAAAAGCAAATATTAAGAGGGAATGATGTTGAAAATAAAACAGTATATTAAATGAGACACTCTTTCTCCATCTATAGATACATTTAAGGAAAAAAACAAACAAACAACCGTGAGTGTCTCTTTGGCAAAATCATGAATGAGTAGAGAGATTTAGATACACTGGATATTAGTCCACTCTTAAGACATGTACCACATTTGGGACAAAATCCCCAATTACCCTCATCACCTCTAGTGAACAGAAATGTGAGACAGGGCCTGAGGATGTAGCTCAGTTTTTAGAGTGCTTGCCTTGTATGCACAAGGCCCTGGGTTCAATCTCTAGCACAAGAAAGAAAGAAAGAAAGAAAGAAAGAAAGAAAGAAAGAAAGAAAGAAAGAAGAAAAAAAAGAAAGAAGGAAATATGAAACAAATGATACAAAAAATGGTGATATCTAGGAGCCATAAAATCCTTCACAAGTGTTCCATCAGGTGTGACCAAGACACAAAAATACCCAAATATCAAAACTGTCAATTTATCTCAAAAAAATCTGCCAGCATATTTTCCCAATTGCTGTTGCTGACAGATGAAGTTCACTCTAGCTTGTATTATATGTGAAATAGGGAGGAATCCAGTAAACTACTCTTAGCTTGAGTGAGATTTTAGCAATTCCTGAATCCTGCCCCAACCCTGATACACTAGTAATAAGGCCAGAACTACCAATTCCTTCTGGAAAAGTTTTTTTTTTTTTTTTTTTTTTTTTTTTTTGTGGGTGTGTGTATGTGCATATTGAATGTTTCAAATTTAACATATTTTGTTTATGTTACTATGTCCCTGATACACTAGTAATAATGAAAGAACTACCAATTGCTCCTAGAAAGTTTGTGTGTGTGTGTGTGTGTGTGTGTGTGTCTATGTGTGTACTGAATGTCTCAACTTTAACATATTTTTTTGTGTTACTATGTCCTGAAATTCCAAACTCTAGAACAAATGGTGATTGAGCTTATGTAAATCTCTGTAGATTTCAAACAAATGAATTTGCATTCTTTTTAACAGCACTTTTATGAACTATGATACCAAATAGCAGTTCAGAAAGGAGGTTAAAAAACAATGATCCCTGTTTATTCCAACAAATCTTTACAAAATAGTCCTACATTGACTACTTCATATGAACTTTCCACAGGGATAAAATGCATCAGTCAGAGATTTTCTGTAGCCTGGGCAGTGTTTTGAAAAGGTTATTATAATAATCTGAAAGAGCTAGGTGTGGAGGCAAGTCAGGAAGATAGTGATTTGAAAGACAGCTTTAACAACATAGCAAGGCTATAAGCAACTTATTGAGATATTAGTGATATATCACCTGTCTCAAAAAAATAAAAAAAATAAAAGGACTGGGGACATAACTCAGTGGTAAGCACCCCCAGAGTTCAATTCCTATCACCAAACCACACCAAACTAAACAAATATCTGAAATATAGTAGGGACTCCAAAGTATAGGTGGTTCTTAAGAGCTCAAAATAAAAATGCCATATAATCCACTAATAATAATTTTTTGAAGCAGGGTATTATTGTGAATTTCTGTACTCTCAGTGGCTTGGGAGGATGAAACAGGAGGAATGTAAATGCCAGACCAGCCTCAGAAACTTGGCAATGGCTTAAGTGACTCAGTGATATCCTGTCTTATTAAAAAAAAAATAGGGATGTAACACAGTGGTAAAGTGCCAAAATAAATAAAAATAAATAACAATTCTTGGTTTAAAAAATGCCCTATAACCCAGTAATTATAATTCTGGATAAATATCTAAAGAAATTGGAACACTTTTGTTAAAGAAATTACTTCACTTCCATTTTTATTGTAGGTTTATTCACAGTATCTAATAAAAGGAATCAAATGAAGTGTCTTTTAGATGCAAGGTATTGATTAAAAGGTTCCTTCCAGCTGCAGATCATGCATCTACTTGCCTTAAAGGCTGCACACTTATAATTCAAACTGCTCCCGAAAAGGCAAGACTCAGATATGGATTCTTCTGAGTACTCCAAACGATTTTGGTACCTCTGGACAAATTGTGTAAGACTTTTCCAAAACTAAGGAATAGGTAAATTTTGGAGTTTGGAATGTGGACAACATACAGTAAATTCCTCAAGGGGTAATCTTAATTCAGACACTGTGATAAGGTGTCTGGTCTGGGGAAGAAAGAGGAAGTAAAATCAGAGATGGAGATAAAACTAGACTTTGCTTCACTTATTTCTAGGTTATTGATTTAATCCAAACAGATATTGGAAAAGGGTTAAAGCTACTAATTAAAATTTATGTAAAACAGGTATTTAAAAAATACCAGGAAAGAGCTGAAGGTGTGGCTCAGTGGTACAGTGCTTGCCTAGCATATATGAGGCCTTGAGCTTAATTCTCAGTTCCCCATATAAATAAATAAAATATAAATAAATATTTAAAAAATACCAGGTAAGGGTTTAGGGTTGTGGCTTAGTAGTAGAGTGCTTGGCTAGTATGAATGAGGCAGTCTGTTTGATACTGGACCCACATTAATAATAATAATAATAATAATAATAATAATAATAATAATAATAATAAAGATACTTTGTTCATCTACAACTAAGAAAAAAAAATATTTTAAAAAAGTACAACAGTGATATGGCCTGTAACCTTCTAATTATCTGTGTTCTAATTAAGCTCTTGCAATTGAACTTTCTTGTTATTTAAATTAAAGTCCAATTATACTTTTATTTCCTGCCACACCAGGACAAAGGAGTTTGCTTGAATATTAGGAATGCTTCTAAATGTCATTTTAATAAAGTTGTCTTACATAATTAAAAACTTAATTGAAAGCAAAGTTGGTGGCACAGGCCATAACCCCTGTGGTGCAGAAGAATTATACATGGGTATCATGAGTTCAAAACTACCCTCAGCAAAAGCAAGGCACTAAGCAACTAAGTGAGACCCTCCCTCTAAATAAATACAAAAAAGGACTGGGGATGTGTCTCAGTACCCCTGAGTTATATACCTGGGTAAAAAAGAAAAGAAAAGAAAAGAAAAAACAAAAAAAAAATCAATTGAGGACAAATACATTAAAGAAACAAACAAACAAACAATCAAACAAACAAACAAAAACCTTAATTTTTGAAAAATCAACTACACTATTGTGAGGATGGCCTTAGGCCTGGCCTAAAAAACTCCATTTTAAAACCTTCAGTTTGAAACATGCAGTCTCACCAGGCATGCCTAAAGAAGCCCTGCAGTATTGCCCTCAGACATAAACAAATCACTTCTCCTCTGTTAGGTTGTCCTCACCTAATAAGAGGGAAGGGTGAGAAGACCAAGGTGCAGACCACCAGACCAGATGTTTCTGGCCCTAGAGTAAATGATGGCATGGAAAAAATCTTTTGGTAACTAACAAGGATTGAAAAAAAGGGTAAAAAGGCTGCAAAATTTAGTATAAAGAGTAGAGCAAATGAACAGATGTTAAGCCAGGTCTATAAAAAATGCACTTGAGCTGGGTAGGCTGATGAGGACTTGGAATGACATATCATCACGTCTTATCATTTGTATTATCCTCACCACTCTTAAACTCTACAGGCACACCTTAGTGAGAGGGGGAAAGGTAAAAGACTATGTGGTGTTCTTCTCATGTGATGAAAACTTAATTTCAGTGGGGAGAAACCCAATAGGGAAATAAAACCAAGAGGCAAGATCTCCTACACACCCAAAATATATACTTTTATAAATAAAAATCTTATCAAAATTACTTTAAAATTTCATTTAACTTTTGTGCTGTCTAATGAGAAGGCAAATTTTATTTTAAACTTCTAAGCAATGTCCTAAGGCATTAATATTTTTCCAGAGGGAAAAACAATATAATGCACTAGTATAATTTAAAAATTTCTAGTATTCATAATAAAATTTAAGAAGGACAGCTTAAATCAATTTAATAACTTAAACCACTATATCCAAAATATTATTATTTTTGAAAATATCAAATGACTAATAAATAAATGTATTTTTCAAGCTTCATCCTAAAATTCACTCTTGACCTCTCAGAGATATCTATGTTCACCACTATATTCCATGTTTGAGATCTATAAATACCCTGACCTCAGCAAGGTGAAAAAAATGGACAACTCAGTTCTGTGTCATAAGTTATGGAATAAATATACCAAACAACATTCTCTCAGGGCCAAAGAACAGGAGAGAATCTGCAATTTGAGAAAGTAGCCATCTACAACTCAGAAGTGTACAAAAGTGGACACTGTTTCTCACAGGATTCTGGCCACAGATCCATTTTCATTTTAGATATCATACTTTAACCAAAAGAAATTGGTATCACTGAAGAGAAGACTCTAGGTCATCAGATTATCAGTAACCCAGAAACTAGAATCTAAACATGTTTTTAAAAAAATTTATTTTGCAGTTTTGTCTTTAGCCTAATGCAGGGTTGTGATTTCAATTTTCTTCTTTAGTATGGGGTACTCTGAGAATATCATCAAACATTAAAGGCATAGAAGTCTACACATATTTCCATATAATTCAATAAAGCCTGTCAAGAGACTAAAGTTTAAATTTAAATTAATAAAAATGTAACCAGTACCTATAAGGCACAATATGTTTTTCACATAACTTCTGTTCCACATGTGATTGAATCCTGGCATTCAGCCTATGTTTAGTAAATTAGATATCTATCACTGAATAAGAAGAAAATATATAAAAATTATTGTCTCAAGTGTGGGCTTATCATCAATTAAGGCTGGGTTCATATGGGATCTTTTTACTGCATTAGGTAAACCTTACAGCCTATGGAAAATTAAGGTGTGGTTATAGCTAAAGAGAAGACTATATGATAAATAAACTTTTAAACTCACGAGAATGAGGTATTTTCTTTTTTTTATGTATCCTTGGTGAATAAGATAGAGTACACAGTCAAATCTTAAATCATACAAAGCAGGCTCTATCTCTAGTTAATAAAGAAAAATATCAAATACAAAACGTTGTGTTGAAAAATCACATGGCACTTGGTTTGTTAACAGCAGCACAGGAATGGATTTCTGCCATATTCAATTGTATGTATATTCTGGATCATCAAAATAATATCAGTATTACTTCAAAACATATTACATCTTGGGCTGGGGATGTGGCTCAAGCGGTAGCGCGCTCGCCTGGCATGCGTGTGGCCCGCGTTCGATCCTCAGCACCACATACCAACAAAGATGTTGTGTCCGCCGAGAACTAAAAAATAAATATTAAAAATTCTCTCTCTCTCTCTCCCCTCTCTCACTCTCTTTAAAAAAAAAATAAAAATAAAAAAATAAAATACAGTCCCCACTCATTTCCCTTAAAAAAAATATTACATCTTTAGTTTCAGCCACACAGCAGTTGATCAATGATAAGTTGAAAGAATGATGAGCTTGTCAGGATACCATCTGGAGATCGCTTTTAGTAATCCTAAGCAGGGAGATTCTGTTCTAGTCATATCACAATACAGTGTATTTTTGTGGCCTGTAGATGCAGAGCTCTTACTTCCTTGCTAATAGATCATTGCAGAAGACTTCAGGAGTGTAGATTTTTTGATGATGAATCCTAAAAGTGTGGATCATTGGAAAGGCCAAACATGGCTATAGCTATTCTGTTGTTGATGCTTCCAACAGGTTGTTATTATTATTTATTGAAGTAATAAATACCCTGATTTAGTGTATGAATTCATTTTCATAAACATTTTCTTTTGAGCATGTGTTCATTATTTAAAATATTGACCATTCATCTTTGTTTTCTGTCCTGTATATGAAAAGGCCTATGGAATGATGCAGGAATCTAAGGGCTGAAGGCTCTGGGATGTCTGGGAGCTATTTTCTTTCTTTCTTTTTTTTTTTGCATAAAAATGACTACACTGCCAACTCTGCCTCACATCTCTCAATTGCTAGAGACCTGAATTTTACATCCTGGGTCTCAACATCCACATAGCAACTGGCAAAGTCTTTAGGATATTTGCAGGTGAGAGATATCTCAGTCCTGATAGATTAATAGAGGTTGTTAGGGGAGTGGTGGCACCTAGGGACACCAAGAAGCATACAACACTTAGTTGCCTCAGTCCTATTACAGTGGACTCCTATGGAGAGTTGTGATATAATGGGATTAGTTCCTTGTAAGCAGAAATAAGGATTCTGACTGCACTGTGGGCAAACCTGAACACTGCAAGTTGAAGTGTCAATGAAGTGTTGAAGCCTAGGCCCCAGCCCCTGGCCCAAGAAAAAAGTGGCAGCAGTGGCATAGATGATTTGGAGAAGTAGTCAAATGACTCATGTGCAGCTTCTCTGGCCATGGAATGAATGGTTTCTATATATCTGAGAGCAAAAACTGATGCAAGTGTATGAGAGACTACCAGAATGAGGAATTTCAAGATAATCAAGAGGTCTAGGAATCCAAAATACATCCAGTAGAGGAAGATCTCTGTATTTTTGAAAATACCTATCAACCTTCCCCATTGTGATGTTGAGTCTGTAGAGAAGAAGGATAAAGGCCTTCAAGTCCAGTCAATGGATGATGCATAAAATGAAACAACAGCAGCCAATGGCTCCAGTGAACAACTGGCATGGCCAGCCCAGGTATCCAAGTTTAATATATTTTACCTGTTAAGCAGAACTGATGGACTTAAAAATATAATTTACCCAGGTGTCAAGAGAGCGAGATTATTATTTTTTGTCTGTAAGAATTAGAAATAAACAGCATTCTGTGTTGCACCCTAAAAACGGTGAGGGTAGCATTGCTCCTTACAGTAGAAGTTGTAAAATGGTCAATTCCATGAGGCATTTAGGGCCCCCAAAAAAGAAAAAGAACAAATGTGTTAGTACAGCTTCCAGAGGGCTATGTTTTTTAGCAAATAGCCAAGGTCATGAACACTCAGATTCAATGTATGTACTCAAGGTCAAAAACATTTGTGAGCATGCTCTTACAGTAGTCAAATGTTATTGATGTGCCTTCTTTGTCTGACCTGCATAAAAAAAATTCTATTTAATAACTTTGGGGGCTGAGGGATAGAAGCTAGAGGCTGGTTATGGGCTATAGCTGCCTTCAGAAGTAGCAAGCCTACCATCTCAAAAGTTCCTCACATCTGGTGAATAGGGAGCCTACATCCTGGGAAAAAAATTACCCCTCAAACATCAGATAAAGCTCTAATCTCTAGAGTATACAAAGAACTCAAAAAGTTAAACAACAAGAAAGCAAATAACCCATTCAACAAATGAGCCAAGGACTTGAACAGAAACTTCTCAGAAGAGGATATACAATCAATCAACAAATTCATGAAAAAATGCTCACCAATCTAGCAATTAGAGAAATGCAAATTAAAACTACTCTAAGATACCATCTCACTCCAATAAGAATGACAGCCATTTGAAGTCAAACAATAATAATTGCTGGCGAGGATGTGGGGGTGGGGAAGGTGTACTTATACATTGCTGGTGGGACTGCAAATTGGTTCAGCCAATTTGGAAAGCAGTATGGAGATTCCTTGGAAGGCTGGAAATGGAACTACCATTTGACCCAGCTATTCCCCTTCTCAGACTATACACAAAAGACCTAAAAAGAGCATACTACAGGGACACAGCCACATCAATGTTTATAGCAGCACAATTCACAATAGCTAGAATGTGTAACCAACCTAGATGCCCTTCAATAGATGAATGGAATAAAAATGTGGCATTTATACACAATTGAATATTACTCAGCACTAAAAAATAACAAGATCATGGAATTTGCAGGCAAGTGGATAGCAATAGAGCAGATTATGCTAAGTGAAGTTAGTCAATCCTAAAAAACAAATGCCGAATGTCTTCTCTGATATAAGGGGGGGGTGACTCAAAATGGAATAGGGAGGAAGAGTATGAGAAGAAGACTACCACTAAATAGGGAATAGAGGTGGGAGGGAAAAAGAGGGAGAAGGGGAGTTGCACAGAAGATGGAAGGAGGACCTCATTGCTATACAGAATACATATATGATGTTGTGATGAGAAAAAGAAAAAAAAAGTGTGTTGTTGAGAGCCACAGTTTAGTCAGAATTACGCCTGGCATTTTGCTAGAGGGAATGGTTGAAAGGTGACCCTGCTCTGGAGTAGGGCGGCTCAGGGATTAGGGCAGATCCTGCTGCCTCTAGAGCCCGCTACTTTGGAGTTCCCATTGAGTTCTCTTGGGGGTTCAGGGAGAATTGGCACGCAGAGCCCAGTGGAGGGAGTGTGCTCCCGAGAAGTGTGTGTAGAGAGCCGGTGAGAGTTCGGGAATAAAGGCTTGCTGTTTGAACCTACAAGGCTTTTGTGGTGGCTCGGTTATTTGTGCCCAGACAGACGGCCGCAGTGTGTCACATAAGATTGAATAAAGAGAAAGGATGGGAGAGGAGGGCAGGAGTAGGGAGGATAGGAAGGGCAGCAGAATAGAGTAGACAATATGACTGTGTAAGGGTCAGGCGAAACGTCGGAGAAAGAGACCACGAGACTAGCTTCATGCAATGGCAAGGGGGATTTATTGGATCCATTCCAGTGCGCTGGGACTCTGTGCTCACTCAAGAAGGGAGAGCAGCCCAGAGCCCAGAGAAGAGGTCAAGCAGAGCTTAAGTACACTTTTTGGAGAGGGTGGGGGGCTTTGCATACATCAGAACAAATCATCATGAGGCGCGGGGAAATTGAACAACAACTCTGATACATGATTAGTCCATTCATTGGCGGGAACAGGCTGGGCAAGGGTGATTGGTCACATCTAAACTGGGTACACATTCAAACTGATTGGTTCGGGCCCTGTGACGAACTGCACAGGGCCCTAGGCTGAATGGCCAGTAGGGCATTGTCTTAACTATCTCAGGAATCTGGGTGTAACAGAGGAACTTAATAGTACCTAATCTTTTACATTTCAATTCAAGGTTTCCAGCTTAGAAACTTTACCCTTTCATTCCCCACTCCTTTTTCTGACTACTTTTAATCTTAAAAGTAATGAATCATAATTATTGGGGAGTCTCATTTTTCTTCTGTCGGTGGAGCATATTGCCTTCTGATTACCATGGGTTGTCCTGTGTTTCCTGGAATCATTTTTAGCATGGCCTCCATTTTAGATTTCACTCGGTATTAGACCCCAATTTATCTAACTACACTGACTACCTAACTTTAAATCTGGCTTCATTCCCCCCTCTAATTTGGGAACTCCTTACTGCTGTGAGGAAGGGGGACGAAGAGGATCTCTCTGGCTTCTTCAGGCTGAAAAGGGACGGTGTGGGGCAAGCAGTTTGGAGTCCCCCTTAAAAATATCGGGTCTATCAAGTGGTCCACGATAAAAGTCCAATTGAGAAGCAATAGGCTGGAGGGCCATTCGAATGATAGGTGGTCTATAAGAGAAACAAGAACTCATTAGTACTGGAACCATATTGATGCAGTAATAAATGCCACAGCACAGGAATATGCCAATGAGTATAATGACCAAGACAAAGATTAACAGTGTTTTCCCTCAGGCAGTACCAATAACTAGGAGCTAAGATATTGTTTTCACGACAAAGTTGTTGAGGACATGGCTTCCATATGAGCATGTAAATCTTTAAGGATATTTGTCACATTGTCAGAAATGTCAGGGATGTCAACACAACATTTAGGGTTACAGATGTCTTTTCCCTTAAGATATAGTCTAATAATCTAATGCCATCTGATCCTGCAAAATCCTTTTACTAGTATGACCTCTGTGTCTAATAGAAAAATCTTTAATTCTGCTACTCAGGGCTGGATAACCATACTAGCAAACATCAAGCCTACCTGCGTTGGTTAGAAATAAAGGCCTTAGACTAAAACTACTCTAGCAGTCCCTTTGACAGTTATCAGGCATTTCTGTCTAAGAATCTCTTTTGTAGCCTCCAGTCTACTTATTTATGGGAGTTACATTTAACTATTATTATCATTTAAGATGTCCAGGAACAGCTGTGCTTTGGCTTTGACTGTCTTTGCTAAGTGTGTAAGATGAAGCAAGTCAAACTGACTTCTGTTTCTACCTATTGTTAACAGTCAGCTGAGTTATGGGAGTCCTTGGGAACTTCACAGCAGCTTCTCAGTTCTGCTAGTGCCATTTGCGCTAGGATGGGTCCAGGCCTTGCTTGACCATGTGGCTTCCCTAGGAAGCATCAGGGATGTCTCCCTTCTCTGATGACCCTCCTCTTTACAGCAAATGCACTGATTGGCCTTCTGTCCTCCACTGGTCTCATTAATCTCCCTGCTCGGGAAGTTATGTGGCCTAGAGTTGCAGAGCCCTTTGAAAAAGTCCCCTATTCCCTGATTCAGACTGACTCAGAGGGCAAGAGCCAAATTTTTAATTTTAAAACTTAATCTTAAACATCTAGCAAATAAGTCAACAGTCTTATATTAAGGGTGCTGAACTTTTATGTCTATCTCTCTATCCTGTAGGTGATAACTCCTTATCTTAAGTTAACCCAGGTTGTGAGTTCTTAAAGCAGTACCTCTTAAAAAAAATTAACAGGCAATTCTTAAACCATCTATAGGCAAACTACAAAACAAAACTACCTAGGGTAAAAACATATTTAGTCTATGTAATAGCTACCTAGAATTTTGGCAGAGTACATCCCCTGTTTGGTATCCTGGCAATCGTGACAAAAACCAACTTTTGGGCACAACTTTAAATGCACTGAAATCTGGCCTACTTCTTTCATAGTCACTTTCACATGCAGTGAGTTGGGTCATAGAGCCTTATCTCAAGTAAGGTGGGGCTCTTCATAAGTCTTAAATCATTTTACAAAACTTACATAAATTGTTGCTCAAGTTCACATGAATATTAGCTAACACAACATAATATCACATCTAAAACATGAATTAAAGGAAGGCTGGAAGCTTCTAACCTCTTGTTGGAAAGTAGCAAAGTATTTCTGTGTCTCACAATAAAACCTTCACCCAGATTAGGCTCTCATTGACTTAAAAATACATTTAAATTGTATCTCAGTGTAGAAGGCAGCATAGAACTTTACATATCCATATCTTATTGATAACAAGTCCAGTTATAGAACACAAATGATATAATTGAATCTCCAACATGTTTGTTTTTTTTTTCTTGAACCTAAAATTACCATACAACTTTAGAACACCAGCTTGTAAAGCTTCTACCTTACAGACTTGTATACCTGGAAGATATGAACACATTAGTAACATCACAATTACATTGATGATTTTATGCTAACCAAGTAATCACATAGACTCTCTTATCCAGAAACACATTTTCCCTCTATTAAATCCATACCTAGAACCTTCTAGTTTCTCTTTTCTATCTGTTAACCTCCTTCTGTTCACATCTTGAAACAATACTTGTAAACTTTTTAATTTAAGCAGATTTAACATTTTATTAGGGCCTTTTTGAACACCTAGAAAAACTTATAAGCTTAATTTAAGACCTCCTTTTTTATCTGTTTACCAAATTTAAATTGAACCATTTGAATCACGTGAATCAAAGATATTTGGATCCATTTTTAATTTTTTTATGAGCGCTCCTCATCTGTTAATTGTCATATCACTGCAGGATATATGGACATACACACATACAGACATACCGACATACAACACATAACAAGAGTGTGCACACATAACAATAATAAAGGCCTCGTAGTTTTTCACAGATGAAATCTCCATTGCAATGTTTTAAAAAAAAACTCCAGTTGATCAAAAAATAGAACTTATCAGAAAAACATTAACTTGTCTGTAGGATAAAAATCATGAGCTCAAAAAAAACATAGAATCTAAGAAAAGGCAAAAGTCCTTTAATCTAGTTTGAGTTCCCATAAAAAGATACCTTTACCTTTTTTTTCCTTGGGCCTGAGTTCCAAGCTGCTTCTGTTTGCATATCAGCTTAAGCCCTGGCTAAGGTCTGGAAGGAGCAGGGAAAAACTGCTATTTTGAACAGATACTTTAGGCCTAAGGCATTTTAGCCGTAAGTCATATTTCCAGGTTTGGATGTTGAAAATTATGACACAAATTTAAGAAGCAATTTCCAAAATTTTATATCTTTTTACACTAGAAAAACTTGCTCACATAAAACTGGAAATAGGATCTCTACCATCAGAAGAAATTTCTTTAGGACCTCTAAGCCACTTTCCTTGTTCTGAAGTTCCTAAAGTAGCATTAAGTTACATTAAATTTGCCTTAAAAATTTTAGAAAGAACCACACACTACCATGCATATCTGAAATTAGGCTTTGAAAATTCCCAAGACTGTTACTAAATAATGTCATTTCAATAAGCTAGACCAACGTTTTAATTCAACACTTTTTTTCTAAATCTTACACACAGAGAAACAGATACCAAATCATAATTTACTATCCTTGCCCAAATCAATGCACTGTATACCTAGTGAAATCTCCTTGGGCCACCCAGTTCAAAAATTGAAACTCTTTAGAACTACCTGAAATCAAACTAAACAATTGCTTAAACCCAACTTTTAACTGCAAGATAGTGCAATGCTTTAGAAACCCATTCAGATACCAGATTGTTACAATAAAAAAATCATTTTTTTAGACACACATTTAACCTAGTTTATCTTTAAGAAACAATCAGACAACCAGATAAGAATATATCCTTCCAAGTTTTGAACTTTCATTTAATTATGACTCCCATCAGTAGCACCATAGACTTTCCCACTAGTGGACCAGATGTTTTCACGTAGGTATAAAATCAAGGGTCTCAGTGTGACTGGCTTTACTGCATTCAGTGTCCCTTTCTTTTTAAGTAAACAAAGGTGGCGTAATCCTTAAGATGCAGATAAGGACCCAGGGAACTCCCCAGAGCTAAATAGCTCTGGCAGCTGCTGGGAGTCCCTTAATCTTATCTTTCACCCACAGGATCAGCTCCTCCAGTTTGGTTTGACCTTAAGCACTAGGCTCTTTTTTTTTCCTAACTTTTTAGTAGCCAGCTCCCAAAAAGCCCATCCTCTGTTTACAGTTATTTCGAGTGCTAGGCTTCCCCAATAAAACATCTCTAAAGCCAATTAACACCAATTTAATAATGAGGACAGGGCTTTGAGAAAAGTCAAAGCGAGATGTCAAAGTTGTTAAATCTCCAGCAAGCATCTCTATTTGCACTCAAGCTGATTACGGGAGGGAGAGAAAACATCGCTTTCCTAGTCTCAGTATTAACCTTAGTTGGAATCTATCATCTGCTTTGGGCTTCATTTTTAAGCAGCCCGACTCGAGGAAGACCCATTCGATTCTTTTGCCCCGGGATTTGGTGATTGCAGCTGGGGAGGGCTGTAACATTCAGGGGGGGGGTTTGGGGACCCGGTCCCTTCTACCCCCACGAAGGAGGGAGAGGGCCAGGTACTCCAGAGCCGCTTTTTCTGCTCGCCGGGAGGACGGAAGGGGGGAGCAATCCCGCGCCAACTCTGCCCGCTCTGCTGTGGTGCGAATGGGCCCAGTGGCAACTGGTTGCCGGCAGAGGAGGGGGAGGAGGGGCGGTCCCCCTCGGACCTCACCCCCGATTCCGTCCACCCGTCCCCCAAACCTGCGGGAGCATTCCCCCTCCCCCCCCAGGGGAGACGGCCACGGGCGGAGAAGACAGATGGGTGGAAGGGCCAGAAGGAACAGAGACAGGACAGATCCGCCATACCGCGGAATCCTCCCGGCAGACTGCGCAGACCCCACCCATACAGGAGGAGATTCGCAGAGGTCCTGAAAGGTTAGATCACCATGATCTGGATGGCCATGCGGCCCCGGCTGAAACGGGAGGGACTCTCCTGGGGGCCATTCAACTCCTAGGGTGGGCCACTCTGAAGCGCAGGGAGAAAACACAAACGTGACGCAAACGCAGACACACAGTAAAGTTTAACACAAATTCAGAAGCAAAAATTAAAGACAGACAGTGAATTCAACAGAAAGAGTTGCCGGCAAAACCAGACGGGTTGGCAGCAACGAGGGTTCATCCGCCCCTCTACACCGACGAGGGTTCATCCGCCCCTCTACACCGACGAGGATTCATCCGCCCCTCTACCTGATGGGGGGCACCTCCGTCCCCCCCGAGTCCCCCAAAGCGTCCCTTGGGGGGTGGCCTGTGACTCCCTAGCATGTCTGCCGCCACCGCCAGGGGGAGCTTACGCTCTCCACTGACAGCCACACACACACACTGCCAACCCCACCCGAGGCTCTGAGAGCTTATGCCCTCTGGGGACTTACGCCCACCATTGAGCCGCCAGAGACCAAACCTGAGCGATCGCACCTGAGCAATTATGCTCTTTGGGGACTTACGCCCACCATTGAGCCGCCAGAGACCAAACCTGAGCGATTGCACCTGAGCAATTGCGAAAGAAGAACAAGGGGGAGAGAAGGAGAAGAAGGAGAGGGGAGAGAGAGAGAAAGAGAGAGAAAGGCGCCTTACTTACCCCCGAAGCAGTTCGTAGGTCTCCCTGTCCGGCGATGCGCAGTTCCCGGCCAACGCACCAAATGTAAGGGTCAGGCGAAACGTCGGAGAAAGAGACCACGAGACTAGCTTCATGCAATGGCAAGGGGGATTTATTGGATCCATTCCAGTGCGCTGGGACTCTGTGCTCACTCAAGAAGGGAGAGCAGCCCAGAGCCCAGAGCAGAGGTCAAGCAGAGCTTAAGTACACTTTTTGGAGAGGGTGGGGGGCTTTGCATACATCAGAACAAATCATAATGAGGTGCGGGGAAATTGAACAACAACTCTGATACATGATTAGTCCATTCATTGGCGGGAACAGGCTGGGCAGGGGTGATTGGTCACTTCTAAACTGGGTACACATTCAAACTGATTGGTTCGGGCCCTGTGACGAACTGCACAGGGCCCTAGGCTGAATGGCCAGTAGGGCGTTGTCTTAACTATCTCAGGAATCTGGGTGTAACAGAGGAACTTAATAGTACCTAATATTTTACATTTCAATTCAAGGTTTCCAGCTTAGAAACTTTACCCTTTCAACTGATGTATGTACATTCCATGTATGTATTATGTCAAAACACATTCTGCTGTCATGTATGACTAAAAAAATAATAAAAATAAATCACATGGTAAAAAAAAAAGAAAAAAACGTTCCTCACATCTTCTTTCAATTGCTTGAGCCCCAAACATTGCTTTTTTGATATGAGCCCCTACACAGCAGCCACAGATGTGAAACTATTTTTAATTTGAGATTATCACAAATCCTCTGCTTTATGCAAGGAGTATTGTGTTGTTTTGTAGACATGCTCCCAGATAATATTTACAGAGTGGATATTTAGTGTATTATTTATTTTAGATTACATATATTGCCTTAATGTTTTCTCTCCCTCACTTTTTTATGTAGTGTTTTATGTTTCATATTCTCCATTTATAAAACTTTTGTGATACAAATACAGTGGTTTTGAACAGTTTCCATACCCTGCTGCATTTTTATCATGACTGTAATGAAATATATCTGCTTTTAAGTTTCTCCTAATAAGAAATTTTAAAAATATTGTGCTGCAGTCTGGCTGGGCACAAGATCACGAGCCACTCACAGCTTTGTAGATTCAAACAGCAATTCTTTATTCCCCAACTCACACTGGCCCTCTGCAAACACGTTCTGCAGAAATTCAGGTTCTGCCCACAAAATTCACGTACTCCACCAGGCTTTGAATCCCAAAAACTTTCTGAATTCCATGAGAACTCAACAGGAACTCAGGAAGCAGGATATGCCCTATTCCCAGCAGGAATAACCTTAAACCTGGAACTGCCCTAAACCCAGATTGTCCTAAACCGGGAACGCCCTAAACCCAAGGAGCGGGATACTCCCTAAAACCTGCAGGATACACCCTAAACCTGGATCCGCCCTAATCCAGTAGGATCCTCCCTAAACCCAGATCCACCCTGGTCCTTGAGCAGGGTCACCTTTCTCAAACATACATGCAATGTCACAGCAAATATCCAAGGCAAGTCCATTTCCAGAGTCCTTCTTCTAAGCAAAATGGGGTACGCTGGCAAGGAAATTTCGATGTGTCATTCCTACTTGGCAATCCTTGCTATAAGCTTCAGAAGTTTTTCTCTAACATATTATCCCCATTTAATAAAAAAGTACACAAGATGTAAATTTTTTTTATTCTTTTCTTTTTAAGGGGAGAGGAATGAGTACTTAACCCAGGTTAGTTTTCCTAAACCCTTATATCACCAGGCCTTTTTAAATTGTATTTTATTTTATTTTCAGTTTTCAGACAAAGTGTTGCTTAGTTGCTTGGGGCCCTCATATTATTTCGGCTGAATTAGAAACTGTGATTCTCCTGATTAAGTCTCCCAAATTACTAAGATTGCTGACATGAGACACCATGTGTGTAACCCCCTTTTTGGAAAAAAAAATGTCACTACTTAACTTTTAAGAAAATTTAAAATAATGATGAATCCATGGCTCCTAAAGGAGATAAGATTTGCCTTTGTGTCAGGCATATTTGATCTTGATATGTACTTAAAAATTGTGGGCACAAAAGAAATCATATATGTAAGATCCTGTCTCAAAATTTAAAAAAAAGAAAAAAATGAAGATATAGCTCAGGAATAATATTCCCTCAGTTTAACAACCAGTACTACACTCATATAAACACACACACACACACACACACATACACAAGGAACTTGTGGGTCTTTGAAAATATTTTTTGATACTGAACAGCTGTATAAACCTCATCTATTACAAAAGGCAGAATTAGTGCCATAATATCAGTAGTCCGTTAGCCTTATCTGTGTACAGAAATTTGGAAATTCGATTTTACTCCTACTCTAGCCAAATGCAGAATGTATTCTCCAAACTTTGGGTCAGGGCTCTTCTTATTTTTTATGGCTTATATAAATGTGTGGCTATGAAAGAGTACTAGTCAGGTACCTAGTCAGGAAATATTTTTAATGATTTTGCTTTTGCTTTTAGAACACTGTCTCCTTGTTGAGAACAAGTCCACCTTAATTTATTTGATTGTGAGATATCTTGTGAAGAAGATTCACAGTGACCAGGTCCAGAGCCAAGGCAGGTTTCTCCTGGCATGGAGTGGAAGATCTGTTGAGGAGAGAGTCATAGAAAGAAGTTGAGGCTCTCACCATCCAGAAGAGGTTATAGAGTTTGAGAGTGATGAGGATCTCGTCAGGAGAATGATGACAAGTAATGAGATGTCAGTCCAGTTCCTCACCAGACTTTCCTGTCCTAGTGCATCCTTGTTTCAGTTGGCTGAATCCCTGTTCATTAGCTCTATTTTTACACTAAATTTTGGGGCTTTATGACCCCTCTGGCAATCGTTATTAACTACCACCAGATTTATCCAGGACATCATTTACCCTGGGATCAGAAACATCTGGTCTGGTGGTCTCCACCCTTATCTTCTCACTTTATCTTCTTATCAGGAGAGGACTGCCTACCAGAGTCTTCTCTCTGTTTATCAGAGTAAGGGGAAGTAATTGTCTGAGGTCATACATAAGGGATCTGTGAGTGTGCCTGGTGAGACTGCAGGTTTCAAATTGGAGTTTTTAAAATGGAGTTGCTTAAGCTCAGGGCTAAGGCCATTCTCACCATTCACCCACTTGATTCACAATGAACATCCTGGGGAAGGGGTACGTAAGCTTGGCACTGTGAATCATCCATTCCATTGGCCAAAGGCCGGACTTCACATATGTCCAAAAGTCAATTCTCATTGTGGTTTGTTGCATTGTTCCATAACCACCAATAGTTACCATAGTTGAATTACATCTGGTTAAGACCAAAGTGTTTGCAAGGTACCCAGGGATTGAAATGATAATATAATCAAAAACAAGTGGTATGATAGGGTTGAGACATTTAGAAACTTGTCTTGCCTGTTGGTCCCAATGAACTAATTCTGTTACATTGTCCCAGTTGATTCTAATAGTCACTGAAAGGCTCTCAAATTCTCTGAGATATATTGAATCTAAATATTGACTAAAATACAAGAATGAGGATGGTTCCTCTAATTATATGTACATAGGCATTGCAATTCCAACTCCCATCATTCTGTGCTTACTACAAGAGAGACTCTGTCCTTAAATCACCTCCTGGGATAGACATGGGCAGAAAAACAAAAGATGGAGTTCTCACTGTTCCATTATAAGTTCAGGAGTTAGATCTCCAATGGCTATTTTTGCTTAAAAAATAATGTGACTTTCCAGTGTTTTGTAGCCTGTGAGTGACAATTGTAGGCTTTCAGAAACTGTGAGAACATGGGTCTGTTTTCCAGTCCAGCGACATACACGCCCCACATCCTTGGCAAATTGCCCCAGCAATCCCCCTGCTCATTCCACATCTGCAAAGTGGGACTATTGTAGTTCTGAATCCTATGGTGGTATTGGGGATCAAAGAACTGGCTGTGGGGATGAGTGGAGACTCCACATAACTGGAAGCCTTGTAAAACCAAGGTATGCCCTGGAGCCATGGGGCTGCATTTTGGGCCTGAGAGACATTAGTTTACAATGCGTGGCCTGATTGGCTACTGCGGGAATTTAGCAGGAAACCTCCTCTGCATTTAGCATGCTTGTTTTGGTGCCAAGAAACTCGTAGAGAGACAAAGGGGCAAGAAAAATGATAAGGCTGTGGTACACACCCAGACGACATGTGCTTAGCAAGGTTAACTTCTTTGTGCTGAGTTCTTATTAATAAATGGGAAGAATAGGACCCACCTCATGGAATTTTCAGGAAGACTGAAAGATACAAGTGGACAAAGCTTCAAGCCCTGTGTCTGGCATACAGTAAACTCTGTACATTTTATCTGTGTTTTAGAAGACAATTTAAAATTTTTCTTCCTCCATAGACAGTAACATCCTGATATCTTCTCTTTCTACTTTTAGAAGAGTGGACTCACCCTGACCAACCCTAACCCAGCTGTAACAGGAGCCATGGAGGTTCCTGAATAAGAGTGACTGCAAGATGAACCTGGGAAAGGAAGACAAGGAGAGGAGGCCATGGCTAGGAGGCTCAGGATAGACAGTATTTTAGTCACCCCGAGGGCAGGCATGTAAAGGGCCACTGAGAGATCACAGTGATGGAGTGCAGGCTCAGGCAAGTCCAGAAGGACCAGGACCAAGAACACAGGACTTGTTGTTATATATCCACTGCCCACTCTGCTCGGTGCTTTACCCTGGGCCAAGGAGCGCAGCATGACCAAGTCATTGCAGTCTTTTCCACTGAGTGAGCACTGTAAGGGACACTGCCTTTGACTGACACTTGGCACCACCTGTGTGCTCTCTCTAGAGGAGATAGGTTCCAGAAGGGAAGACCATGGCTTTTCCAGGAGTGAAGATAAAAAAGAGAAAGAGAGGGAATGGAGTGAGAAATCTCAAGATGGAAAGACCAGATACTCTCAATTCCCTGTTCAGATAAGAAACCTGGCCTCTGACCTAAGCACACAGGATAGAATAAGCAATATTTAATCACAAGACACATTTGAGTGAGGAAATTAGGCAAATAAGTAAAGATTTCCTGACTTCGCTCCCAGAGCCCCCTCCCAACTCCCACCCCCTCTTTTATTCAGCAAGACAATGGGGTGACATGAAAAGGTTCCCAGAGGCAGGACACATGTCAAGGCAAATGTGGAGATGAGGGGAGTGCAGATTCCCAAATTCAAACAGCCCCTTAGGGCCCGGCCCGCCCACCCTATTTTTTGCATTTATCATTGGCTGGGAAATGGGAGTTAGGGTTGCTGGGGTCCTAACAGGCAACTCCTACCCGCTCCTGGCCCTGCAGCTGGCATGCTAGGAGGGGGACCCCCCTGTGCTGGGGGTGATGTTCATTTGAGGACACAGTCAGGCCGGAGTCAGGTCTCTGAACCCCAGGACTAGGACTCAGGATGGGGGAAGGGGTGTCTCCAGCTGGGATGTCTGGGGAATCAGCTTCCCACACTCTGTCATGTGGCAGAGCAGCAGGGCACCTGAGCAGGACAGGATGAATGCCCCCCGCAAGGAGAAGCCCCCATCTCAAGTCCTCAGAGGGCCCTGCCTAGTCCCTGAAGAGTTAATAGCCCCAGTGCCAGGATCAATTAGAGAATGGCAGAGTGAAGACAAGTCACCCATCAGGCTGCCCGGGACCCCATGTATGAGTGACCTCAAAAGCATGTTCCTTCCCCTTCCTGTGCCTCAGTTGCCTCACGTTCCGAATAGGAAAGTGTGCTCATGGCATTCCCACGGGACCATGAGGTCATCAATGTACAGCAGTTAGCCGAGTCCCTGGAACAGAGTGAGGCTTGGTAAACATCAGTGATCTGCTCCAATCCCTAAATGCACAGATGAGGCCCAGAGAGGGCTGGTGGAGCTCCCCAAGTCACAGAGATTAACAGCAGACACAGGACTTGACTGGAGCTTCGGGCTGTCCAGCAGAGACTTAGGGGAAGGATGGGTAGAGCCCAGGACCTGGCCCTGCCCTCCTCCCCTCTGGGAATGGAGCATGACAAGAAGGTAGAAGGAACCTCTGAAGCCACTGCTCCCTGGGGCTGGGGAGACCCGAGCCAGGTACTGGCAGGGCCTCCCCAGGGCCTGGGCAGGGGCAGCTGTCCAGAACTGTCTGTCCGTGGACGGGGCAGGGAGGCTGCCACTAGGAGCATGCAGTGTGCCAGTCCCTGGGGCCAGGCCGGCTCAGCCTGCTGGCTCCATTCAGAGCCCGCCCCAAGGGATGCTGGGGGAGGCAGCCAGGATCAGAGCCACCAGCTTGTGTGCTCCGTCCCCCAGCAACAGGGTCTAAAGTGGTCAAGGAGGAAGGAGGGTGCCCAGGAGGGCTGGGGGAGGTGCCCAAGGAGCTCAAGAAGGCACCCAGGGGGAGGGGACCAGGGGAAGAGGCCTGGAAAGGCAAACCCATGTGTGAGGTGGGCCTGGGGGGCTGGGAGAGCAGCGAGGTGCTGTGGCTTTGGAGGTCCTCAAAACCGCCTCAGAATTAAGTCCAGAGAGGCCTCGGTCCTGGCTGCTGCCCCAGAAGGCCAGTGCTTGCCTCTCCTCATCCCCAACCCTTCAGCCTCTTCCGGAGCCCACAGGCATGACTGGCCCCAGCCCAGGGGTCTCTAAGGAGCATCTCAGACCGTGGCTCTCTGGCTCAGACCTGGAGGGGGTGCCCGGCTGGGACCCCGCTTCCCAGCCAGAAGGTGGGTGCGGAGAAATGTAGGGAGACGAGGTCCACCCAAACCGCAGGCTCAGTGGGACCGCAGCCATGTCAGGTCCTGTCACCAGGGAGAAAGGTTAGAGTAGGCTCTTGTCCCCCCCCAGAGGAACCCCTGGGGAGCCTGGGTGCAAAATGAAAAGGAGGCAGACAGGACATGCCAAAGAGGGCGGGGAAGCCAGGCCCCAGACCCCCAGAGGAAGGGACTGGGTATCACAATTTGATCCAGGGAGACATGGGCTGGTGGTCAGCCTCCACCCCTGGCTGGCCCTGACCCAGTCATTGGCCTGTCTCCCGGCTCCCAGCTCCTCCACCCAGCATGCCCCCCCAAAATAAAACACAACACCCAGGCAACTCTATAGGGTCCAGAAACCTCCAGGGTCCCTCGGTCCAAGGAAGCCAGCAAAGGATGGGGCGGAGGGCAGAGAAGGCAGAGGGTCGATTCAGTGGCCGAGGAGCTAGACTTCAGGAGGGAGAAGGGCTGGGGCTCAGAGCCCCTCAGCCAGCACGGGTGCCCCACGAAGGGCAGCCTGAGAAAGCAGGCTCGGGAGGAGGCACACACCCACCCGTTCTGCAGAGATGTCACAGTGAAGATGATGCAGACTTACAGGCCAGGCCCGAGGCCAGAGGGCAGTTTGGGTGGAGACAGAAAGAGGCCCAGAGGGCAGGGCCCCGATTTGAGTCCCTCATCAAGGCCACACACTCTCACCAAGTACATCCAAGTTTCCAAGTTGAGCCAGTGGAGCTCCTGAGGCCTGGGGGATAGGATAGGAGGGGACAGAATAAAAGAAAGCACTGTCCACCCAAAGTCCCTAAAAGAGGTAAGCACCTCCCACATGGCAGGACAGAGTTGCTGGCCCAGATGGGCCCAGCAATGGACACTGCTTGTTGCAGTAGCCAGGGAACCAAGAAGCAGGTAAAGCCCAGCCCAGTACCCACTGAAATGACCCAGGACCTAGCCTCGTCCTCCCACCCCTGACCACTCCAAGATGCTTCTCCCCCACTTGAACCTCAGCAGCTTTCCAGGCCCAGAGTAGGGGGTAGGGTGGGGCTGGCCACAGCTGGGTCCTCAGGGGGACCACAGTGTCTCCAGCCTCAGAGTTCATAACTGTTTGCCCATCTGTCCCCGAGACAAGCTCCTGGGGGAGGGGGACCACGATGTCAGTGGTTCACCAGGTATGTAGAAGCTGTCCTGGGAGTGACTCAGGCAGGCATGGTGGGTGGCATTAGGCCACCTATATGACCTTGAATCCCTGGCTGTCCCTCAAAGCTGCCTCAACTGCAGGCAGGTGAGCATAATGGTACCAACCTCACAGAGTTGTTGATAGGGCTCATGAGAAATGGCTCATCAAGCAATCAGCATGCAGCTGGCCCAGAGTACATCTTAGTAAGCACTATAGATAAATGTCCTGTCCCCTTTGTCTCAAGTCAAACCTCCCTCCCCGGAAGCAGTCTTGGGACTCTCCTAAGAAAAATAAAGCGAGACAAGAGGCACAGAGAAGTTCTGGGACAGGCTCAGACTCCCCCAGCAAGTCCAAGTGGGAAAACAAACTCAGTCCTGGGAATCCACAGCCCTCTCCATTCCCCTAGAAGAGCCTGAGCAGTGGGTATTTGGAGCCAGACAGGAAATTCAGAATAAAGCCCGCTTGGAGACCCAATTAAAATGGACTTGGGGATACAATGGGCACATGGGGGCAGGTGTTTCCTTACTGACCTAGCTAGATCCTGGTTGGACGGGGGTAGCTAAGTCTAGAACCAGGCTCAGGGACTCAGGTGCGTGTAATGGGGCACCCACCAGCATCTCCTTTCCACCTCCAACCCTAACATCGGGGTGAGGGGGAGGCAGGCCTTGGTAAACTCCTCTCCATGGGATCTGGAGACCCAGGAAATGAACGTCCCAACTGACAGATGGTCACAAGCCCTGCTGCAGGTGCAGGTGGACAAGGCTGCTGGCCTCTGTGGCCCTCCTTTCCTCATTAGACAAACAAGAAATATTCCTACAACCTACTCCCTGGTACTCGGAGGTACCAATGAGAACCTTTGGGGACCTTGAGGGTCAAAGCTCGAGGTCCAGGTGGCCTGCCCTGGGGACTCTTCAGACAGACCCTATGTGCATGCACCAAGGGCCACTCCACAATGCCACCCATGCCAGGCAGTCTCTACCACTGTCCTGCCCTGGCTCTTCTTCACCTGGGCTCCAATCCTCTTGGGAGAGCCAGTCAGCACTCATCCCTGCCCTTCCAGACATACGTGCCCAAGATTCCCCAGATTTCGTCCTTTAAGGTCCTTACAGACAGCGGCCACAGCCTCCCCTTCTCCTTCCTCCTTTGCAACCCCGGGGAAGGCACTCAGAGCCAGAGGGGACTACACACCTTCCTCAGCAGCCACCTCTCTTCATCCTGCACCAGCTGTCATGTCACCTCCTCTGCAATGTCCTCCCTGAGGACCCTGTCTAAGTCAGATAAGCAGAGCAGTCTCTCAGCAAGAAATTGCCTCTTGGTGGAACTGTTTACTCTTTACTGGGGTCTCACTGCCACATACCCCACCCCACCGACTGTCTGCTCCCCCAAGGTAGAGAGACCCCACAACAGCAAAAGGCCTGGCCCGGACTCAGAATATCCCTCAGACAAAGGAGCCTGTGAATGAATTTGAAATGGCAAACCCAGAATGACTACGATCTGCCTGCTAACCTATCTTTAATTTCTTGGACATGTGCAAATACACTCAGAACGGCCCCCATGCCCAGATGCCCAGCCCATCCATGCACGCCTGGACACCCTACAGGGACTACACGGTTCTGGAGTCAGAGAGGCCTATATTCGGATCCTATCTGGTCCTACCTGAGCCTCAGTTTCCTCATCTGTAAAACGGAGATAATCATAGCCTTACTCATAGATACTGTGAAGTGCATGTTAAGGAATGAATGAAGTGAGTGCGCAGATCAGTCCCTAGGACCTGGAAATTGCATTTATTTTTATTGCCATACATTTGGATAGTCCAGGCTGCACTCCCTGCCTCCTTTAACCCCTCCCCAAATCTGAGGGCTAATCAGTGCTCAAGGACCCCAGGGCTCCCCCAAGGCGCACATCCGGCCAGCGGGGGCGTCAGCCCACCCATGGCTGGCGCCCAGCTGAAGGTGAGACGCCGCTTTGGCCGGCGCCCCTCAGCGCGGGGACTGGGACTCTGCAGTCCTGGGGGCGCCAGACTCTGAGGAGCAGGCGGCCTGCGGAGCGGATCAAGCCGGCCCCACCAGGGCAGCCTGCGCCTTCCCAGCCAGACCCCTGCCATGGCCGCTTTGTGCCCAAACCTGGCCCTGAGTTATTCCGCTGCAGCCTTGGAGCCCTCCCTTGGAGCCCTCGCGCGTGGGGGGTGGACCAACGTGTTCCCAGGACAGTGGCCTCAAAGAGGTCCCGGGCTGCCCGCCCCCCCCCCCCAGAGCCGGACAGACAAGGGCCCAGGAGGGGCAGCGTTCCCAAGCACCCGTTGGGCTCGCCCAGGTCGAGGGGCAGGAAGAGCCCCCAGGCCCCCTCCCCTGCCTTACCATCTGTCTCATCGCCACCGCCCCCCCCACTCGTACCCAACTGCCTACCCCACCCCACCCCAGCTGCTTCTCCACCCCCCTCCTCCCACCCCACCTCCCACCCGCTCGCTCTTCCCGCTCCTCTCTCAGGACCCAAACCCTATGGGGCCACTCTGCAGACAGGCGCCAGGTGGCTTTAAGGGGCCTCAGCTCTCCTGTCCTGAAAATCTCTGTTGTCCCCAACACGGAGGTGCATCCCCCCACACACCACCAGCCTCAGGTCACAGCCTGGCTTGGAAAAGGGTTGTATTCTTGGCTGGCCCTCTGCGGGAATGGGCTGGAAAGCCTCCTGGCCTCATTTCCCCAACTGTCAGATGGGGGGTGGGGGGAATGTGAGTCCAGTGCCAGGCGATGGGGACATGGCATGGGCACAAAAGCAAGGCGCTTGGCCAGGTGGTGTGCACAGCAGGCAGGCCCAGGGAGGAGTCATCCTCCTCGTTTCATGGTGAGAATTACATCGAGATAGGTCTGAGGCAGAGAAAGGGGCCAAGCCACTGAAGTTCTTAGGACAAGATTGGAACCCTGAAGCACCCGTGCCTGCAACCATCCTGTTTAACTGACTCAACACCAGGGGAAGCCTCTCTCTGGTTTCTGGACTGCACCAGGGAAACCAAAAGGGTACTGAGTTGGTAGCAGGTGCTCCCAGAATTTGAGGGCAAGATTCAGAGAGCTCTCTCTCCAGACTTCCCAAAACCTCCCAGCCCCTCCCAGCCCCTCCAAATCATCAACTGCAAACACTTTCGGGTCCCCAAATCCCCTCATGAAGCCCCCTGTCATCTGAGCTCAAGTGTCACCTCCAGGATGGCCCTAACCAGAAAACCTCCCACACCATTCCCTGCCTATTCCAGGATTGGCGTTCCAGGATGAATGGACCCATATACTTGTAGATGGGCCCCTCGATCTTACTAGAATACACTTCTTTCTTCTCACCTGTGGATCTTCAGCACGTTGAGCATACCTGGCATATAATAGGTGCTCAGTAAACACTTGGGCTGAATGAATGAACAAATGAAGAGCCAGTAAATAATGTCAACTCTAAAAGCCTTGAAACCCAAACTGTGTCCAAGATAAGAGGACTCCACAAAGAGTAATCTAATAAGTTTGGAAATCACAAACTACTAAAAAATATCTGAGTCCTACATTAGCATTTTAAAGGCTCAGAGAACCCTAAAGGTTTAAAAAACTTTTTAATTGTTTATTCCAGTGTTTGCCAACTGCATTTGGCCATAGAAAATACTTTTTAACCACCCTCACGACCACAGCTTTATAAATGATCAACTGATTCTTAGAAGAAAGAATTTGCTTCTTTTTTTTTTTTATAGGACTGAGTCTAGCACAGTGCACCACACACAGAAGATGCTCCAATTATTTGAATGAAAGCATATAAAGTAAATTCACCCATGTGCATTCTCTCTGGGTGAAAACCTATGAGCCTAGGAGTTCCAAATTTTTGGTACAAACTATACCCAAAGTAACACAGCCCCTGTACTGAGATTCTGAACCAGGCAAGCAATTACGAAAGTCCTTTCCCTCAGCTGCAGACACACAAGGCCATTTACATACATTCATTCACATTGACTCATGCACACATGTACAGATGCATGTGTGAGCACACATGAGCACACCAGCACAAACACACTCACATACAAGTACACATACCCACAAGCACATGGACTCATGCACACACAGACACATGGGCAACCCATTCTGGGGCATACACCTTCCCTCCCACACAACCAGCTTTACTGTGCCTGGCTGAGGAGGCTCCTGAGATGGGCAGCAGTCCTCTGGTGGGGTGAGAGGATGGACATGAGGAGGGATGCACAATCTGGCATCACCAAGAGGGCTAGGTGTCACCCAGCAGGTGACAGATTAAAAGTTTGTTGTTGTTTCCTGCCCATTATCTCCAGCGCTGCATTTTGAGCGTAGATATAGATGAGAGGGAATGGGAGAGTCTGCAGTGGGATCCCACCAGAAGAAATAACTAAGCCTCCGCTGTATGGCTACTCAGCTTACAGCTCTCTCTCCCTTAAGATTTCTTTCTATTTTTTGAACCATGGGTTGAGCCCAGAGATGCTTAACCACTGAGCCGTATCCCTAGCACTTTTATTTTTTTATTCTGACACAGGGTCTTGTTGAGTTGCTTAGGACCCTCAATAAGTTGCTGAGGCTGGCTTTGATCTTGCGATCCTCCTGCTTCAGCCTCCTGAATCACTGGGATTACAGACCTGTACCATCGCACTCAGCTCCAGGGAGTTGTCCTCACACTTTCCCTGGGAGGGAGGAAAATAAACTAAGACTAAGCAGGAACACAGCAAGGGTATGTGGGAGCAGGGTTGGGAGCCCAGACCCATCTGCTCAGAATTGCCCCAAACTCCAGAAGCTTAGGGGTCTCCAGGCTGTCTCCAAAGTGGGTCCTAGCCTGGGTCAGTGGCCACAGCAAGCTCCCCCAGCACATCTTGGCCCTCCCCTAGGCACAGTTCTGCCACAAGGTCACTGTATAACCTTGGACACCTGACTTGCAATCTCTCTGGGCAAGTCTGACCATCCATATGAGAAGAATGCTCAGCTGAGGATTCTCCAAGATCCATTTTTGCTCATGAAAAAGAAAGCCTGAGGCCCCCACCTAAGCATCAATTAGTGCCAATATTAAATGAGACCCTGCCTGTAAAGAACACAGGCCAGCACCTGTACCAAGAGGGCTCTTCTGATGTTAGCTGCTCCTTGTGGTCTGATTTCACCCTTCAGGGTCCAAACAAAATGCCATTCCCTATACTTTGCCTGATTTCCGCTATCAAAAAGAATCTCCCCCAACTCCCCAACCCCCTAGCCCTAAGCCAGCCCTCAATGCTGGACTGCCCTGTCTGGTCTGGGGATTGAGGCCTCATACCCTTCCAGTCTATGGGCTCCCTCAGCACATGGCTTCCTCTTGGTTCTCAAGCATCTTCCTGGGAGCCCAGGCTAAGCTCAGCTGGTAAGATGCTCCAGATTCAGATGGAAGAATGGATGTATGCAAGGGAGGTGGGGGAGAGACCGAAGGACTCACTGAAGGAAAGAGATGCCTACTGGGTGCAGCTGCCCGGAGAAGAAATGAAACCAATTGGTCAACTTTGCTAATAATAATAAAAGAAGTACAAACAAAAACGATGTGCAATGTCTTGCTTGCCTGATGGGCAAAGAGCAAAAAGGGCAAGGGGGATGACACAAACAAAGAGAAGAAAGAAAAACTCCTAGGTGGGCAAGGGTTCAGAGGAATGTGCCATGCACCTGGGCCCTGTTGTAGAAGAGTTCCCCGGCACAGCCTTTGCACAAGGTGACTCAGAAAGATCTACCAAATTGCTGGGCGCACTGGCGCAAGCCTGTAATCCTGGCAGCTCAGAAGACTAAGACAGGGGGATCACAAGTTCAAAGCCAGTCTCAGCAACTCAAGGCACTAAGCAACTCAATGAGAACCTGTTTCCAAACACAATACAAAATAGGGCTGGGGATATGCCTCAGTGGCCAGGTATCCTCTGAGTTCAATCCATAGTACAAAAAAAAAAAAAGTATCAAATTTTTTGAGTGATACCCTTAGACCCAATAATTCCACTTCTAGGAGTCCAGCCTAAGAAATACTCAAACAAGAACACAAAAATGGATACCTGAGGATGCTCACTGCAGCACTGTCACTAACAGCAAAACAGTAGAAAGCAACTGTATGTCCACCGCTAGAGGACTGTAAGTTCTAGAGGGCTGAGAATGTAGCTCAGTGGTCCAGTTCTTGCCTCGGGTACTGAAGGACCTGGGTCTGATCCCCAACTCCATGAAAACAATCAATAATTCTGGTGCATCCTCTCCATAGAGCCCCTCTGGCTGTAATGTGGAGATGTGTGACGCACATGTGGTGCTAACTCCTTCACCAACAGTTCTTAACCCTGGCTGCACATTCAAGTTTCCCAGGAAGTTTTCAAAGAAACACTGACCTGGAACCCCTCGTCAAAGACTCCAGATGCTGGGCCCAGGTCAAGTTATTTTTTTTTTGAGTGCCTACAGTGATGCTAATTGTGCACCCAAAACTGAAATGTCTGCTACGTGAGAGTCAGTGTAGCCAGGGAGTAGCAGGCACAATCTGTGTTTAAACTGACACATACAGGTGTACACACCCAGGCCTAGTGTAAAGGCACCACTGAAAAGGCCCTGGGGAAGGGGGCACCCAGGATGCTAGTGCTCTGGAAAAGGAGCGGGACTGTTTTTTAAGATGTCAATTCCCCGCCCCCCAGATTGGAACATGGACAGCCCTAAAGGCAGAACTCCACGGATGGACAGAAGTGTGGGAAGGAGGGCTCCCCCTGGGCATTTTTATTCATGGCTGTCTCACCCAGGCCAGAGGTGGGCCTCTGCTGTCCTTCACAGCCACAGAGGTAGTTATAAATAAAGGTGGTGGTGACTGACTCAGGCTCTGGACCTAGATAAGGCCTGCCCTCAAGCCCCAGCTCTGCTACTTCCAGCAGTCTGATCTTGGGCAAGGGACTTCTGTGCCTCAGTCTGCGCACCTGTGAAACTGAGGTAAGTAAATCAGAAAGCTGCTGTGAGAATCTCATGGAGGAATGGGGGACAAGAGGAAGACAGAGCCCCATGGTGCCCAAAGAGCCAGGTCCTCACTGTCCCTCCATGTGTCCTCCACAGGGATGAGGGCTGGTGACTCTGGATGGATACATGTCTGGCCTGGTCACCACTGGATTACAACAGCACCCAGATGACCAGCAATGATTTGCAGAACACCTGGAGCCAAAGAGCCACGGACACCCCCAGCTGGGACCAACAATGCCCATCACCACCAACTCTCCCTCTCAGACACCTGGAAACATCACCATCAAGCCTCAAGCCTCTCCCAATCTGTTGCTCACCCTAAACCTTATAAAGGGCTAGAAAGGACCCAGCTGCCCTGCAGCAGATGCCCTAGAGCAGCCAACTTAGATGTATCCACTGTGGCCCCAGCACTTGGAAAAGAAACTTTTTTTTGGGGGGGGGGTGCTGGGGATTAAACTCAGGGGCACTCAACCTCTGAGTCACATCCCCATCCCCATTTTATATTTTATTTAGAGACAGGGCCTCACTGAGTTGTTTAGTGCCGCGCCATTGCTGAGGCTGGCTTTGAACTTGCGATCCTCCCACCTCAGCCTCCTGAGTCGCTGAGATTACAGGCCTGCACCACTGCACCCAGTTTAGCCTGCATTATTTTAAAACCCAAGTTTTGTGTGTTTGCCACTTCTTGTGTTCCAGGAATTAAAATCCTATAGCACCTAAGACATGCAGCTGATCCAACTGGTTCCATCCCATTTCATAGATAGGGAAACTAAGACTGAAAGAGAACACACTGTATAAAATATAGAAGAATACCTACATCTTTCTGTGTGTTCAGATATATTTCAAAAACTGACAATTGATATAAAAAGGAAATAATAGTACTAGATGAAAACATCAAAAAAACCTATATAATACACATAAAGATAAAAAATAAACTAAGCAGAGATTTAGAAAGTGCCCTCTGCACATGCATGCACACAAGCACGCAAGCGAGTGCGCACACACACACATACACTCACTTACGATAATGCAAATATACAAAGAGTGTGCTAGATAGATCGTATGGAACACCAAAAGCTACTAAAATCTAAAAGAGGTGTAGAAAAAAATTCTCCCCATCACCAGTGAAAGGAACCAACCCTGTAAACACCTTAGTTCCAATCTTCTAGTGACCTGAAATCTAAGAAAAAAAAATTAACTATACAGTTTGTGTTATACTTAATTGTGGAAACTCTAGCATATTTGTATATTTTCCAGTGAAAAATGAATAAAAACAATAAACTCTTACATATAAATATTAAATGTTTTGCATTAGATATATGATTGATGAGAATCCTCTGTGATAATTTATAAAATTGAAACTAATTTCTATTAATTTCACTGTAATTAGTTTGTAAATATCAGAAAGTCTAGCATTAGAAAGAATTCTAAAAGATAAAAGATTGCAGGCATTTCTATTCATATAATAAAATGATACCAATGCTTACCTTCATTGAAAGCCAATGTGGGAATACAAGCCAATGTTTCAAATATACACATTCCTGGGTTTATCAGGATACATGTCCTATTTTTAATTTATTCAGGAAATTCCTTCCTTCTATGGCAGAATGTCTAAAAATAAAACAATCATGTTCATTAGCTTTTTATTGCAGTGACCAAAATAACTGACAGCGGTAACAGAGAACTAAAAGTTTAATTTTGATTTATGGATTCAGTGTTCTTAGTCCACAGTCACTTGCACCAAGGAGAAACATCATTACCAAGTGGCATGATGAAGGAAATCCTTTTTACCTCATTGCATCCTGGAAGCAGAGAGACAGTTTGGAAGAGGCTGAGGATAGATATAATCCAAGGTCACATTCGCAGTAACTTGCTTTCTTCAGCAATGCCTCAGAGGCCAAGAGTCACCACCCAGATGTCCATTAGAATTATTAATCTCATCATTATTTATTTATAAGATTACAGCTTTCAAAATCTGATTTTTTTTACCACTCAACATTGTTATATTTCCTAACACATGAACTTTTTGGAAGATATTTCTAGGCTCTCACCATAACATTCTGTCCATGCCCCAGGAAATTCATGTTCATCTCACAATACAAAATACATTTGGTCCATCTCTATGAATCCCATATTTTTAACAGTTCTGGCATTGCTCAAAAGTCCACATCCAAAGTCTCCCATGGGACTTAAGGAAAACTCTTAACTATGAGCTCCTAAAAGGAACAAAAGTTAGTTATATGAATAGAATATACAGTCGCACAGGGTAAGTGTTCACATTCGAAAAGAGAATGATAGGTGTAAGGAAAGAAAGAATGGGACTAAAACAAGAGTAAAACCCAGAAGCGCAAACATGAAATCCTTATTGATCCATGTCCAGTGTCTGGGACACACAGGATCAAGATATTATCTCCAGAGGGCTTTCATAGCTCTACCTCTGTGGCCTTGTTGTTGTGGCTCACATAACTTCTCTTTCTTCTGGAATTTGTTTAAGTGCAGCTATCCTTGACAGACATTCCATATTAATGGCATCTGTTGATAGTCTCCATTGGGACTTTTGCTTCATACACAGATTTACACCTGGCCCTCTTAATAATTCCCTGCAGAAGTTTCAATCCTGCTTTGCTCTGCCTGACCTCCCAGGTCTTCATTTGAAATCTTGTTCAAAGACTTTGTGACCCAGTAACTATGAAAAGTACATAGAATCTCTTTAGTGTCTGTATTCTTTTCATCTTCCTTGGTTCCAATTTTGCATGCACTTTTCTTGTCAGAGAGAAAATTTTTCAACTCTTTTAATTATCCCCCTACAGACTACACCTGTTAAAGGTTCCACCACTTCCCAAAATTTCCACACTGAGAATGAAGCTCCCAGCTCATGAACACTTGAGGAATATACTCAAGCCAAATCCAAACCATAGATCCTTGTTTGTATGAGTTGCTCTCTGTTGATGAACAAACAAGCTCCTTTCTCCTTCTCCAACCCTATCTTAGGCTCACTTGTTCAATTTGAATCTTTCATAATCTTGTATTAATCAATTTTCTGTACTTATATAAAACATCTGAGTCTTGGTGTTTCATAAAGACAATCATTAATTTATTTTGGAATCCTGGGGATTCAGGAGGGTGCAATTAGCCTCTTCTTAGCTCTTGAAGGGGCCTTTTGTCTTTGTCACAATATGGAGTATAGCATCATGGTGGAAGTACATTCAAGAGAAAGATCACATGGTGAGACAAGATCCAGAGATCCTAAGGCTTCTGGCTTGCTAAAACAACTCACTTTCATGGGTATTAACTAGGGTCCTGAGAAAACTACATTAAATTATTTTTGAGAGTGGCACCCCAAATGGCCCAATGACTCCAAAAATTGCACATACAACTTAAAAATAAGGGTTGAGATATGATGCACTCATTTTCTCCACCCATCTCTTAAAGGTCCTACCATGTAGTGATATCAACAACATAAATGTACCTTATCTATTTTTGTGGCCATGAAGCTAAGAAAAACTAACTCATTGAATATGTTTAAAACAAAATCTTTTGTGTTCTCCCTTTCATTCTTGTATTATCATCAGTCTGCAGCCCTACATGCCAGAAAACAGTAACTCTATTATTATCATTAGTACAATATGTCAACATTTTGTAACTAATAACTTTCTCCCTGGACATGGTTCTACCTTCCTGGAATATTCTGTTCATAGAATTTAGAGAACTATTTGCTGTGTGCAGCATATATTGTTTTCCTCTAATCTTAACTTCCTTTAACCTAATGTATACTTTTCTCCATTTTTTAATCCCCACAACAATGTCTCTGAGATGAAGTCACTCATGGCAAGCAATTTGCATCATTATTACTCCAGCACTACCACCACAACCACACACACATTGAGGATCAAAAATCCAAAGCATAGCTTATTCAAAAACTGCTCAATCTATAGTAATCATTATTCTTTATGGCTAATAATTTATTGATCAGATATTCCACAGATTGTTTATGTGTTCCTGTGGAGATAAAGGAAATCTAATTTCCAGAAAACCACATTAAAATATTCAGGTGTTGGGGCTGGGGATGTGGCTCAAGCAGTAGTGTGCTGGCCTGGCATGCGTGCAGCCTGGGTTCGATTCTCAGCACCACATACAAACAAAGATGTTGTGTCCGCTGATAACTAAAAAATAAATATTAAAAAATTTCTCTCTCTTTTTCTCTCTCTTCCTCTCTCACTCTCTTTTTAAAAATATTTATTTATATTTATAAAATATTCAGGTGTTTAGTTTTCAACAAAATGTCACAAAACATACAGAATGTATGTTTTGCTCATTCAAAAGAAAAATTAAATTCAAAGAAACTTTCCCTCAGATAGTGCAAGTTTTTGAATTACTAAATAAAGACTGAAATATTTGTCTTAAATATGTTCAAAAAACTAAAGAAAAATATTTAAAAATAACTAACATAAATCTGTAAATGCATGGGAGAGATATTAAAGATATGTAAACTATAAAAATGAACTAAAAATTCTGGAGCTTAAAAATATAAACTTGAAGTAAAAAATCTTCTATTTGTGACTGACAGATTCTGCAGGCAAATGGAAAAATCAGTGAACTTGAAGATAAAACAATTGAAATGATGAAATTTAAGAAAGAGAATAAAGGGAACTGAACAAATGTCTATAAAGTCAAAGAACTTGTGGAGGAGGTGCATGAAAAAATCATGGACATTAAGGGAGTCCTGTTAGGAGAGGAAAGTGATTATATATATATATATATATATATATATATATATATATATATATATATATATATATAGAGAGAGAGAGAGAGAGAGAGAGAGAGAGAGAGAGAAAATGGTTAACAATGACCAAAAGTTTGATGAACAACTGAAAACTATGAATCCAAAAAGATGAACAAATTCCCAAAAGGATAGACTTAGAGGCTTACATGTAGACAAATGTAATAAAATTTTCAAGAGATGGTGACAGAGAAACTTGAAAGAAAAAAAATGCAGATGCAATTGTTTACAAACAGGAGATCCTAAACTCAGTAACAACCAACCTTTTCAACTGAAAACATGCAGCCTAGAAGACAGTTGTCCAAAACTGTGAACCAAGAATTTCTATCCTGAAACACTTTTCCTCAAATAAATGAGAAATTAAGATATTTTCAGACTTTCAGAAAAACTATTGAAATGTGATCACCTGAAGTGCCCTGTAAGAAATGCTAAAGAAATTGCTTCAGACTGCAATAAAAGATACTACAGAATATCTCAAATGTGTGTGAATAAATAAAGACCCTTGATATAAATGTAAATGCATAGGAATATAGAAATGGAAGTGTTAGTGTAATTTTTCTTTATAACTTCATATTTTATTTCCTGTATGAAGCCATACAAATTGACCACAAATCAATATTATTGGGCACATATTTTATAAATCTGTAATTTGTGACAAAAATATAAAATGAGTAGACATTGCTATATAGAAGTAGAATTTTGTGTGTCTTTGGAGTTAACTTGGTATCAATTCTAAATATTGTGTTTCAGTTGTAGGAGGTAATATATATGGTTTTGAAATATTGTACTCCAAAAAATATCAACTAAACACAAAAAGGTGAAATGGGAGGAAATGAGGGGCAAAAATTATAATATATATACAAATAGTTAAGTAGCAGAATTAAGTACTTTCTTTGAAGTAATTACTTTAAATTTGATGGGTTAAACTTTCAATTAAAAGGTAGAATTTTCCACTAATTCTTCAAAAATCCAACAAACCATAATCCAGAGTCTGATTTCTAATCTGAAGACACAGGTAGGTTGAAAGTAAATAGATGAAAACTATATCCAACATGATAATCCTCAAGAGAAATTTGAGATGATAATCCTCACGAGAATTTTGAGACTTCCAATCCAGAACCATTCAAGACCACAGAGTATCATCCATATTGGTAAGAAGTTTAATTCATCAATAAGATGTGATAATTTTAAATATACACACCCTACAACATAGAGGCAAGTAGATGACATTAATAGTGACAGAAGTGATGGGAAAAATAGTTCTATAATAATAGTGGGAGACTTCAATACACCACCCCAAAGATTAGATAGATCATTGACACAAAAGGTCAGTAAGGGAGTAGAGGGCTTGAGCACCACCACAAACCAACAAACCTAAGAGATATAAAAATAGACTGCCCACAATGAAAGAACACATGTTTCCTAAGTGAACTTGGAGCAGTCTCCAAGACAGAACACATATTGGGTCATAAAACAAGATTTAATAAAATTTAAATGCTTGAAATTACATGAAGTACTTTAGAAATCATTCATTCTATCACTGTGTAAAAGAAGTTGTACAGGAAATTAGAAAATACTTTTATGTGAATGAATACATACACAAAGCCTACCATAATTTATGAGATGTAGTGAAAATATTACTCAGGGAGGAATTTGTTACTGTAAATACTTCAATGAAAAAAAGAAACAGCCAGGTGCAGGAACTCATGCCTGAAATCCCTGCAACTGGGGAGGCTGAGACAGGAAGGCAGCAAGTTTAAGCCAGCCTTAGCAACTTAGCATGACCCTGTCTCAAAATAATAAATAAAAATGGCTGTGGATGTGGCTCAGTGGTAGAGCACTTGCCTGGCACTTGTGAAGCCCTGTGCTACATGGAAGATATACAAATTTTTTAAAAAAAATATAAAACAAAACAGAGAATTAGTGAAATAAAAAATAGTTCTTTGAGAAGAGCAACAAAATTGGAAAAATTTTAGGTAGACTAATGAAAGAAAAGAAGAATGCTGTCTAAGGATTGAAATCCAAAGTGAAAGTGAAGACACTTTTTGTGACCTTATAGAAACAGAAATGATCATAAAAACATACTGTGAACAATTGCCTGCCAAGAAATTAGATAATAAACAATTAGAAATTTTTCTGAAAACATACAAGCTGGTAACATTGATTCAAGAAGAATCAGAAAATCTGAATAGACTAACAAAATAAGAACCACAGTCTTTTAAATACAGAAAAGCACATGCAAAGATAATTTCACTGGTAAATTCAAGCATTTAAAAGAATTTGTGTGAATAATTTTGAAACCCTTCTAAAAATGTTAATAGGTGGGAACACTTCCTAACTCAATGTATGAATCAAAATTATCCTGACACCGAAGATAAAGACATCTCAAGAACAGAAGGCAATTCTGCAGTTGCAATATAGGATTACTCAGAGACACACTACAATTCCAAAAACTGCATATGTAACTTAAAACAATAACTATTGAGATATGATGCACCCATTTCAAGGGCACAATTTGACATGGTTAAGCATATGCAGAGTTGTTCAACAGTTAATACAGTAAGTCTCAGAATGTTTGTTCAACTGTGAGAATAAAAAACACATTATTTAACTCATTCCCCATTCCTTCCAACCCATTGGCACAAGTAACCACTAACTTTGATTCTTTGTGAATTTTTCTATCTAAGATGCAATTATATACTAAATGGCCTCTTGTGACTGACATGCTTAGCATGCTTCTTTAAATATTCCTCCATCTTGTAACAAATTGTAGAGTCTTTATTTGTGTCACAAGATTGTGTTTCCAATTGGATGGATATATGGATATACCACATTTTGTTTATCATGTTTTAGTTGATGAGTCTAGATTTTTTTGTACATTTGAAATCTTATGAATAATATTGCTGAGAACAACCATGTACAGTTTGTGTGTGTGTGTGTGTGTGTGTGTGTGTGTGTGTGTGTATGTATGTGTTTCTTAAATGTCAAGTGTTAGCTCATGATTTGAGGGCCAATGACATAAATATCTGTCATGCTTTCTCCTGGCATGAGAGAATCCTCTGTAAAGGCACTCATTGGTTTGCATTGTGTGCAAATCTGGCTTTGGCCTTACTTGATAGAAATGCCTCCTGGGGAAGGGACAGAGACTCCAAATCTGCTCACTCACACTTGTACTTAAGAACATCAGATAAGCCCTGCTCTGTGCTTTTTGGAATATAGTACAGGATTAATAAGTTTAGGTGGGCTGGCCTGTAACTTACTCAGAATCATTGCAGTTTATCTCACTGCATCCATTGTCAAAGGCTGCCTAATCATCTCTTAGGACTCCATTCCCATTTCACACCTCAAGGAAACCTTCATGGTTGAGCTCTATTATTCCTTGCACACCTTAATTGTCTCTTTCATTTTACCTCCTTTAATTGCTGTATGGGAGTTTCACTGTTTGAATTGCATCTATCCTTCTTTTCATTAAGTCCCCTGGTTTCCATTCCAGTAGATACAGACAAGAAATAAATATATATTTGATGATGAAAATGTTATGTTGACAAAGCAGGCAAAAAAGTGGAAATAGAGACACTCAAGCAGAGTACTAAAGAAAGTGAGCAAATGATCTCTATGAATATCTGAGAAAGGACAGAAAGGGGTAAGAGTCACATGCTACTGGCTAGAGAAAAGTCTCAGGCATTTGGAGGCCTTGGTAAAAGATTCTGGTTTTTCATCTGAGGGCAATGGAAATCACTGCAGGTTAGAGTACACTAGCATGATACATGCTTTCAATGTTTATTCTGGGTAATGAAGAAAACAGAAGAAACTAAATGGTGCCAAGGAACCAAGCCAGGGCTAGGAGAACAAGCTACTTGGAGGCTGTCCTAGACTTCATGAGCAAATGTCCGTCTAATAGAGCTGGTCAAAAGTTAATCAAGCTTTCTAAGGAGATGGCAAGCAGCTCCCTGAGTTACAACTACTCTCAGGGATTGGGTGGTGAATAGGGAGGTTCTAACCTCATTAATCCAGTATCTGATGGCAGGTGGGTTGGACACATCTCCGAGTCTCTTCATAAGGCAGATGATGGGGTTCTGGAAAATCCATGGAACACACTATTTGCTTTTGAGTTGAGGTGTTGACCACGTGGGAGGACGAGGATGTGTTCAGTGGTAGAAATGAGATAAGAGGCACTCCTTAGTGAAGGTGCAGTCTGAGCCAAAGTACAGAGTTCTTTGTGGACTCTGATATTTCCAGAGGGGAATGGTGTATGAAGCAGAGAGGGAGCTGAAGCTGGAAGGAGATATAAGACCACATAGAAGAGAGCTCCCACAGGGAAAGATGATGCCCAAAAATCACCGGTAGAAGAAACAACAGAGATTTAGAAGGAGCCAAAAAAAAGAGTTTTGGGCCACATGGTACTGTGCAGCTATTTGTCTCCCTGACAACTAAGTCAGAAAATTCTTGAGGGAAGGGATGTCCAATTTTCACTGTGTTCCCTACCCCACTCTCCTCTGAGAAATCCATACAGAGGGTTGCATTTGTAGCTTAGTGTTAGAGTGCTTGGCTAGCATGTGTGAGGCACTGTGCTTGATTCTAACCACAATATATCAATAAATTAAAAACTAAGGGTGCATCAATAATTAACAAAAGAAAAAGAAGAAGCAATTCAGAACTGGCTCCCTAACAAACAACTACATAAATAAAAAATCCTGAGGGTGTGAGGGCTTTCTCCTTGGGGCTGTTCTGTGAGTTCTCATATGAAGTGGAGAACAGACAATTCTGTATTGGGACCATTCTTTGATGGAAGACAACTATGCTCATAACATATCACAAATGGAGTCCCTTTCTTCCATCAATTGTCACCCACTCCAAAAACACTAATCTTGGAATTCTCAGTGCTCAGAACCAGGTGATTTCATCTTGAGGGCATAATGGGGCTGGGGCCTTCTGAAGACTCCCATTGGTGGAACAAGAAGTGGGTGAGTTCATTCTTTCCAGAGCCATAGTAGTGGTAAGATGCCTCCAAAGGATGGATTCCCCAAAAGAAAACCTGGGCCTTTCTGGACATTAGTAGCCCACCTGTCCTTTGAGTGTAAGGGGATACCTTTGGAGAGATTGGATGGTGGCTGCCTGCATAAAGTGCTAAGAAGTTAATAGGGACTATAAGAGGGACTCCTTGAAGTCACAGACCATGTTATGCCCAAGCTACACGGTAGTCCTTGTCAAGTGGTGAACTTTGACTTCTTCAAGGATCTTGCCCTTATGAGGCTTCTCAGTGTGAAGGATGGGATGGTTCCAAGATTGGGAGCCAAAAGATGTGGCTGAGTCCGTATAGATCATGACCCCTATACATCTAGCATTCCATATCTGTAAAAGGTGAAAATGACCTCTCAGGCCTCCTGCCAAACTAGCTTGGATTGAATTAGAAGAGGATGTGGCATGTCTTGGAGCAGAGTGGGAAGGAATCAACTGATGAATGAACCAAATCAAAGAGAGGAAGGAGAAAGAGTTCAGGTCTCAAGCTACATCTGTCACTTGCCTTGATATACCCAGCATAATTTCCTCTTAATATTGGGTGACATCTCACAACAAAGGCATGCAAAGTTAGTTTTGGATTTACTATAAATTACTGAGATTTCTAGACTTGCTTGGATTTCCTGCCCATGCCTTAAACTCACCCATGGCTGGATTTCCCTTATCAAATAACAACTCTCTCTGAAACTTTTGTGGTGCCTCATAAATTCTAGCTTTCCTTGGCCAGATAAGAATCCTCTCTGAAACTCTAATGTTGCCTCATAAATTCCATGCCTCTGTGTTATACTTGTCAAAATTTTGTTATCTGTAAGTTCTCAAAACAACCTCTGTGTTTTGTAACTTTCTGGGCTATAAAGCTTTGCTTCTAGAAAGCTGCAGGGCTGCCTTCTGTGCTTGCTGTTTTCAGGAGAGAGAACTTGGTCAGTCAGAATTACAAGCTTGCTTTATTTTCATTTTAACTGGAGTCAGTCCTCTTTTCTTTGCATCATGGTTTAACATTTTGAAGATCCCAGCGTGATCAGACCGCCAAAAGTTCTGAAACTGGAACTTTGCTTGGGGATTCTGGGCTAAAGAGCCACTCTAGCGGGTACATATCTTATAGATGTTCCAAGTCCCCAGAATGTGCCTTCAGTTCCTCGGGTTGTTGGAGTGAACTGCCACCCTAAAATGATTAATGCAGGAGACCATCTTCACACGTGATTTGAGTTACCTCCCTGCTCCCTGGATGGGCGAGAGGCACTTAGGCACATCTTGTGTCCAGAGCTTTCCTGACCCTTCTCAGGTCCGAGGCCTTATCTGTGCGGAGGCGTGTCTGGCCACTACCCTGAAGACACAATCCTTGCCCCTGACCTTGGAACACTGTTCCCCTTAAACTTCATTGGATGGAATTTTCCCTAGAATTTTTTGTTCCCCAATAAAAGTCCACTCCCTGGTGTGTTCTCTCTCGCTAGCCTCTTCAGTAAGCCTGGAGGTAGGAGGAGCCATCCTGGAGCTAGTTTAAAGGTAATTAAAATCTTGTCTCTTTAATTCAAAGCTGCCTAAAGATTTCTCACGTGTTGAACCTTAATTCAAGAAGTTGGTGCTGGTTGTGGGCTAAAAATTAACACGCAGATATGTGGCACCATTATAACATCTGGTATTGGTATTGGGCTAAGGGAGATCTCTTCTGAAGACAGAGAGGTGGCCTAGCAAGGGTCACATATACTCCTATCCAGAACAGTAACGAAATAACATTTTGTCATTTACTGGTTGGAATTCCTCTGGAAAGGCAGAGAGGTGGCTGCCGAGTTAATATGCACTCCTGTCTTGGAGCTCTATCAGGATGTTGCACTGTTCCTTGGTTTTGGTGCCTGGTTCTTGTTTCCTTGTGTCGTGTTTTGTGTTATATATTTTTTCTACCTTTTGTTGTGTTACTTCTATAGTAAAAACTTAAGGTAATTGAACATAAAAATGGATAATAAAGCAAGTAAGACTTACACCCCTTTGAGTTGTGTTTTAAAGAACTTTGATAAGCTTCACCCCTCTTTAAGTAGGATTAGGGAAGCAATGTTTTCTTTTCTTTCCCTAGTTGGCTGCCTTTAGTACACCCACTGCAAAGGGAAATGTATCCAGGGGATGTAAGAGCTATATATCTCCCAAATTAACAAGGGAGTCCTAACCTGTCATCAGGCACCCTGGGAACCCCCACCAAAATTAACTCTTGAAAAACTCCTTTAAAATCCCTATCACTCCAGATCAAGAGAGTTACAACCTTTGGGATGGAGTCTCCTGTGTTTCTCCTATGTTAGTGAAGCAATAATCCTCCCTTTTCTTTTTCTCAAAACCCTGTCCTCATTATTAAATCAGCATTAATTGGCTTTGAGGACACTAACTGAACTTTCAGTTACAAATTTTCACACCCCAGTGGGGAATCTAAAGGAGCCCCCATTCTACTTTCTTGGGGAAGCCTAGAACTCTAACTGCATGCTGAGGATGTAAGACTAATTTTTTGAGAGCTATCTATTGGAAAGATAGGAGATACGCAAGCATGCCTGAGATTGAACCGAACCAGGGGAGCTGAATCCTGTAAGTAAAATGAGGAAATGAAAGACTCCCAGCACTGCCAAAGTCCCTTTTACTTTGGGGATCTCCCGCCTTCCTTTCCTGCATTTTAAGGATTGCTCCACCTCTGTCTACTTTAAAAAGGGGTGGGCACTAAATGCAGTAAAGTTGCCACACTGAGACGCTTGATTTTACACTTCTGGTTGCCCCTCTGTGACAACATCTGGTCCACTTATGGGAACATCTATGGGGCCACTGGTGTAGGAGTCATAATTAAATGGGAGTTCAAAACGTGGGGAGATTTTTCTCTTATCTGGTCCATCGGTTTTAAAGGTTCCTGTCTGTCAGCAGTAGTCTGGCTCTCCTTTCTGTCTTTCATTGTGTTGTATCTGTTTCTGGCCCTTTAAAATATGGGCAATAATGTGTTGATAGTATAGATTGTTTCTTGGGAATGATCTTGGTTGAATGGGCTATCTATAGATGTAAATGTGTCTAAAAGATGATGTTTTACTGTAACAATCTGGTATCTGTATGGGATTTTGAAGCATTGCACAGTCTTTCAGTTAAAAGTTGGGTTGTCAGAGATAAAATAATTAATAAGGAGTCTTAACAGTCAAAAACTAAGTTGGATGCAAAGGTGCTGCCTCTAATGCATGAACACAGAAAGACTCTCAGGAAAATCCCCCACCTTCCTTCAGCTCCTCTTTATCCTCTCACTGTGGTGCAGCCATGCTTCTTTCTTTCTTTTTTTTTTTTTTAGAGGATGATATGAGCACCCTGCTACTTAAATGCAGCCAATGCATCCACAACTATTAAAAATTCGGGTGAAACATTTCCTAGCCTAGGTAGCTCTCAATCAATGTTCAATACAGAGCAGGCATGTTGGGCTCTGTCTTCCAAGGCCATTTCCTATTATTCTGTCTAGGCCTACAGAGCCATTTACCTGAGTACACAGTGTCCCAAGTTCTGATCTGCCTTCGATGTGTAGAGGTAACTTTAGCCAAACTTTAGCCTAAAAATGTACTTATTATGCTTATCCTGCATCCCTGTAAAGAACCAAAAGTAAATTTCCCCTTGACTAAAAATGCCAGCTTTTCTGTTCTCACCTCTTACCTTAGACCTCTCAAAATTATCTAAACAGCCTATTACCAAGAGGTTTACACCCCCTGAGTTTTGAGTAGGCTTTACAGCAAGATTTATCCTGTTTGTCCCTGAAAGAAGACAAAATCTAGGAATGGCCACACAAAGAAGTGGACCTGCTCAACAGCAAATGGCTTATCTTAGTAAGAAACTTAACATCATAGCTTTATTCCCAAAGTTTACAAAAAGTATCATAATTTTAGACATCCAAACCTTTCCAACTATGGAATAAAAATGGTTAAAATGCCTTAGGCATGAGGTTTCTGCTCAGAACAGCAGTTTTCCCTAGCTCCTTCCTGACCTAAGCGAGGACTCATATTGAAATGCAAATGAAAGCTCAGTAAGAGACAAGGTCTCAAACTCTATAAAAAGGAAAGTAAAAGTTCCCTTTATTTGAACCTTATATTAGACTAAACCAGAAAGGTAAATTGTATGATACTTTACTAATTACCAGCTGGTTATTTTTTCTAGGACTCTTGCTTTTTCTTAGATTCTGTATTTTGTTTGAGCCCATGATTTTGATCCTACAGACCTTTAGGTTACTGTTTGTCCAATCAGCCCTATTTTTTTTCAACTATTGAGTTTTTAAACATTGCAATAGAGATTTCACCTGTGAAAAGCTACAAGGCCTTTACTATTGTGTTATGTGTGCACACTTATGTTATGTGTTGTATAGCTATTATGTGCATATATCCATATCATGTACATGATATAAAAATTGGCAGATAGATAAGGAGCACTCATAAAATTAAAAATTGAACGAAATACCTTTAATTCATGCAGTTTAAAATGATTCAATTTAAATTGGGTAAACAGATGAAAACAAATATGTTTTTAAAATTAAACTTAACTCAAAATTCTCTCTAGGTGATCAAAAGTATTAATCAATAAGATATTAATGACTATGACATGTCTAATATTACTTGGTTCTAGAAATTTTCTTCAACAAGGACAATGGCTAATACTGTTTAATTTACTTGTTAATATTTTGGTAAAATAATTAAATATATTTGACATGGGATTACTCATATTTATAAGGAATTTTGTTTGTTAGACATCCAATTAATTTACAAGATTAAATTGCTAACTGTTAAATATACTATCAAGTACTCTTGATTTTTTCAATTTCATTGGGTAATATTATTGATGTTTTCATAAATTGGTAAATTTTAAAAAAGAGTTTAAAGATACTTTGTCAGCACTAAAAGGTTTTACTAAAAATTTAAAGTCTCAATAGACATAATTCTATATACTCAAACTTTGTGTTTTCATAAATTGGTAAATAGATGTAATTCTATATACAAATGTCTATTGAAGATTTTTATGTGTGAAGGACAAAGATTTTCAACTATTTCAATTAAAAGTGATGTAAACAACATAAGTTATTTCTTTTTATTAAAATAAAATAATTTGCCTAAAATACAAAAATTTTAAGTATCGTTTCAAGTATTGTTTCATTTTTTTACATATATTCTTTAAAACTCAAACTTGGTTAATATAAAAAATATCAATGATCAATGTAATTGCGGTGCTATTACTCTTGCTTGTATACTAGATAGGAAGTGGCTAGGTACATGTTAATGGCATCATTGAAGCTAGGCATGGGCTCATGTATGAGAGGGGAGAAGAGACACTCAGCTCTAAAAATTTTCCAAGACTTTTATCATTAGAGAACTGACTTTTAATTTTAGCTTCACATTATGTTTCATTTTGAGAGATTACACTTCCAAATTTTAAATAAATTCTGTTTTGTTTTTATACAGGTGTGTATAGTGATCTTTTTAGTATTTGGCACTGGATCTAGACATCTTAGAGGCAAAGAAGATAATAAAGTTCTCTTTTAGAGTCTTTTCCAGTCCTGGGATTCTCTGTAGGTGGACATCAGAGCCTTGAAGAGTTCCTGAGTGTTTGGTTTCTTTCCACTCTGAGCCACGGGGTGGCTGTACAGGATCTTTACTTGAGTAGAATTCATAAAGAGATCTGTTAGCTCCTGGATTCTTTCCTCTCAGCCAGCAGATGAGTAGATAGATAGTTTGAGATGAAGGTTTTTTAGAAGTAGAAGGCATTTTGGAAAGTTCAAGCCTTTTTAACAGAAAAACATCAGTGTGAGTTCCAAATTAGAAGTCCAAACATATAAGAAATGAGAGGACCGACAGGCAGGCAGGAGGATGGAAAGTGTATGATTGTGGACGAGCCCCCTGGAGGGTGGACCCCCAGAGGCAGGGCTGCCCAGGAACACTGGGCAGCCATCTTCTGTAACTATTTTACAGGAGGCCACAGACCCCTGGGTTTGGTGGTTTGGTTTCTTGAGCCTGCAGGTGACTCAGGATAAAGCAGGTAGTTTTGGAAAACCGGTCAGTATATCTGGCAGACAAAACTAAGTGTCCTTGGCTGAATTCTAGGAAGTGGACTTGCCAGGTGTTTGCCCAAGGGCAGCCCTGAAGCCAGTGAGAATCTTCCCCAGGCAAATAAATTTCTCCCAGAGCTGGTGGGTTTTTTTGTTGTTGCATAAATGAATTTGTATTTTTGCTATTAGCATATTCTTTCCACTTGGAAACTTTTAAAAAAATCTTTTTTAAAAATTTTTATTATTTTATGTTATCACTCACCAGCATTAGGTGAATTATTTTTTAGTGGAACCAGAATTCTCCCTCAACTAATGCCACAGTTTACTTACTGAGCTCAGAGTTGATAGCTAGTATAAATAAATAATTGCTGAGTGAATGGCTGATGTGGGACCACTCCTTGCTGTTTTGATTGATTGGATTTCTGAATGTCAGTCACCTAAGCTCATTTCCAAGAGGGCTGGCCAAAGTAATGATGTTTGCAGTAAATTCATATTGCATGTATTTTGTTTCAAATGATATATGGTAGTTTTTTCTCCTTAAAATAGATACTAAATTGCTAGAGATGTTGAACAATTTTTCGTATATTGGTTGATCGATTGTATTTCTTCTTCTGTGAAGTGTCTTGTTCCTTAGCCCATTTATTGATTGGGTTATTTGTGGGGATTTTTTTGCTGTTAAGTTTATTGAGTTCTTTATATAGCCTAGAGATAAATGCTTTATTGGAGGTGCATGTGGTAAAGGTTTTCTCCCACTCTGTAGGTTCTCTCTTCACGTTATTGATTGTTTCTTTTGCTGAGAAGAAGCTTTTTAGTTTGAATCCATCCCATTTATTGATTCTTGATTTTACTTCTTGTGCTATAGGGGTCTTGTTAAGGAAGTGAGATCTTAGGCCAGCATGGTGAAGATTTGGGTCTACTTTTTCTTCTAGTAGGTGCAGGGTCTCTATTCTAGTGCCTAAGTTTTTAATCCACTTTGGGTTGAGTTTTGTGCAGGGCGAGAGATAGAGGTTTAATTTTATTTTGTTACATGTGGCTTTCTATTTTTCCTAGCACCATTTGTTGAAAAGGCTGTCTTTTTCTCCAGTAAATGTTTTTGGCACCATTGTCTAGTATGAGACAGCTGTATTTGTGTGGGTTTGCCTTTGTGTTTTCTATTCTGTTTTGCCAGGTTGCTCATGACTAAAACACTCAGGCGTCACTCCAGGGGAACTGGGCTACACAAAATAACCACACAAGAGACAGAAATACCTTTTTCTTTGGGGGTGCTGTGATGGCTCCTTTGAACTTAAGGGCCTACAGAAAGGCAGGGGGGGAAAGAGAGAGAGAGAGAGAGAGAGAGAGAGAGAGAGAGAGAGAGAGCGCAAAAGAGCCCACACATGCTGACCCCTTTTATTGAGGAGAAGATATTCAAATGAGGCAAGGGGTCAGGTTTCAAGGGGCTAAGTCTAGCTTCATGATGTCTATTGTCAGCAGGTTGACTGACATCTAGGAAGGCCACACCCAAGGGCAACGTAAGAGAAGGGGACACACAAAGGGTGTTTCCATGGAACATTCTATCCCAAACAGGGCAAAGGGTAATATCACAAAGGAACAGGTGAGCATAGGAAGGCATGCCCATGCACAAAGACACAGTCGCTTGCACCCTAAAGATTGGGGCTATCATCTCGGTTACCTAGGCAACCAGATCATAGAGTGACCAACAAAATGATGATGCCACACCAATCAGAAGGAGAGACAGACGTAGTCACATGCTAATCGGCCTCCCACACTGTTTCACTGGCCTATGTGTCTGTTTTGGTGTCAAAACCATGCTGTTTTTGTTACTATAGCTCTGTAATATAGTTTAAGGTCTGGTCTTGTGATGCTTCCTGCTTTACTTTTCTTGCCAAGGATTGCTTTGGCTATTCTGGGTCTCTTATTTTTCCAAATGAATTTCATGATTGCTTTTCCTATTTCTATGAAGAATTCATTGAGATTTTAATGGTTATTGTGTTGAATCTGTATAATGCTTTTATAGTATGGCCATTTTGACAATATTAATTCTGCCTATCCAGGAGCATGGGCAGACTTTCCATCTTCTAAGGTCTTCTTCAATTTCTTTTTTTAGTTTTCTGTAGTTTTCATTGTAGAGGTCTTTTACCTCTTGTTAGATTGGTTCCCAAGTATTTATTTTATTTTTTGAGACTATTTTGAATGGGGTAGTTTTCCTAATTTCTCTTTCAGTGGATTCAACACTGATGTATAAGAACACGTTTGATTTATGGGTGTTGATTTTTATATCCTGCTACTTTGCTGAATTCATTTATTCGTTTTAGAAGTTTCCTGGTGGAATTTTTTGGTTCTTCTAAATATAGAATCATGTCATCAGCAAATAATGATAGTTTGAGTTTTTCTTTACATATTTGTATCTGTTTAATTTCTTTCTTCTGTCTAATTGCTCTGGCTAGAGTTTTGAAGACAATATTGAATAAAAGTGGTGAAAGAGGGCATCCTTGTCTTGTTCCAGAAGAATACAATCAATCAACAAATATATGAAAAAATGTTCAACATCTCTAGCAATTACAGAAATGCAAATCAAAACTACTCTAACATTTTATCTCACTCCAGTCAGAATGGCAATCATCAAGCAACAACAAATGTTGGCGAGGATGTTGGGGGAAAAAGGAACACTCACACATTGCTGGTGGGACTGTAAATTGGTGCAAACACTATGGAAATCAGTAGGGAGATTCCTTAGAAAACTTGGAATGGACCCATCATTTGACTGAGCTATCCCACTCCTCAGTTTATACCCAAAAGACTTAAAATCAGCATACTACAGTGATGTGGATAAATCAATGTTTATAGCAGCTCAATTCACAATAGCTAAACTATAGAACCAACCTAAGTGCCCTTCAACAGATAAATGGATAAAGAAAATGTGATATGTATGTGTGTGTGTGTGTGTGTGTGTGTGTGTGTTATAGAATATTACTCAGCTTTAAAGAAGAATGAAATTATGGCATTTGCTGGTAAATGAATGGATTTGGAGAATATCTTGCTAAGTGAAATAAGCCAATCCCCCCAAATCAAAGGCTGAATGATTTCTCTGATATGTGGATGCTAATTCATAATGGGGGTAGGCTGTGGAAGAATTGAGTTACTTTTGATTAGGTAGAGGTGAGTGAAGGGAGGGGAGAGAATATGGTGATAGGAAGGATAGTAGAGTGAAACAAACATTATTATGTTATATACATGTATGATTGACTGATGTGATTCTTCTACAACATGTACAATCAGAAAAATGAGAAATTATATTTAGGTATGATATACTAAAATGCATAAATGCATTTTGCTGTCATGTGTAACTAGTTGAAACAAATAAAAAATTAGAAAAATAGATACTAAAAATATCAATTGGAAACTACAGTTAAAATTCACCTCTGTTGGGCTGGGATTTGCTTCTAGAGTGCAAGGCCCTAGGTTTGATCCCTAGAAAAATAAGAAAAAATAAATAAAATGAAGAAAATTCCCTCTAGTTTTGTTTCCCCTTAACTATACATGGGAAGTCTACAGCAAGTTGAAGATGTATAATTTACACTGATGGTAGTTATGTGAAGGGAACATGCAGCAGGACAGGGTTTTCAATTCTCCTTTGAGACCAGGAAGTCTTTGATGGTTTGGAGGGACTCCTGTTGGAGAATGACCCAGGTTACATGTGGACTTAAGAAATAGAGAAATAAGAAAGTAATGCTTTCTTATTTGATCAATTGTGATCCCCATTTTATGAATGAATAACTATCTGGAGGTTTATTCAGATTAGGAGGTCACCCAGGCTAACAAGCTGGTAACTGGTGTCATCAGAATCCACAGAATTCACACCCAGATCTATCTAACTGTGGGGCTCATCTGTTCTGTCCCTCACAGATAATTACAAAGTCAGGTGGAATGAGGTAGGAACTGTGGGAATGGAATTGATGACGTTTTCTGAAATTTAAACAGAAGGATATAGGGAGAAGTGGGGCACTTTCTAAGTGATATATGAGAAGGTGAATGGAGGTGATTTTTTTTTTTTTTGGTACTGGGGATTGAACTCAGGGGCACTCAACCACTGAGCTACATCTCCAGCCCTATTTTGTATTTTACTTAGAGTCTCACTGAGTTGCTAAGTGCCTCAACATTGCTGAGGCTGGCTTTGAACTCTTGATACTCTTGTCTCAACCTCCTGAGCAGCTGGGATTACAGGCGTGAGCCACCTCGCCTGGCATGGAAGTGATTTTTGGAGGGCAATGAGAAGAGCCAGAGGAAAGGCTGAAGAGTAGGGAAGGTCATGAGGAAATAAATGGTCCAGGGAGTGAAGGAAGGGGGTGGGGGTGGGGGGACAAGAGATTGAGGCTGAGGGGAAACAAAACAGAAGACAAGCAACCAATAATGGTCCTTGGTCTATGGATAGTGGATTTCCAAGTCTCAGAGAATCTTATCAGTATGGAGGGCTGGGTCAGGGGGAAATGGAGATTCACCAAGGTGAAGTTTCACAGTGCAAAGAGATGATAAAGGAGAAGGCTGTCTGGTTCTGATGGACCACCCTCTGAGCTGGTCTTTGTGTGTGTTTGTGTGTGTGTTTGTTTTACTGTGGATTTAACCCAAGGGCATCCTTTCACTGCATCCCCAGTTCTTTCTATTTTTTATTTTGAGAAAGGATCATTCTAGGTTGCTGAGACTGATCTTGAACTTGTGGTCTTCCTGCCTCAGCCTTCTTAATTGCTGGTATTACAGGTGTGTGCTGCCCAGCTGGGCTCTGAGCTGGTCTTAGGATTCAAAGGTGGATTTAATCCTCAAGGAGCTCACAGTCCAGTGAAGGCTGAATCAGGATTACAGAGTTCTGTTCTTGGGGCTCACTGCATTTGAGGGCCATTACCTCATTTCATTTTCTGTGCCTGCATCCCTGTTTCAGCCCTGCTGATGACCTGTTATTGCTTGTCTACTCAGGGGAGCTGTATTTCCTGGCCACCTCTTACCCAAGTGCCTACGCGCCACATGGATCTATTTACAAATTTGTTGATCCTTCAAGGTAAGATTTGGTGTCATTTCTTCTCAGGCACATTTTTATTAATTTTTATTAACCATTTTCTCCATGACAGTGACCTAAAAACAGTGTTTACTTCCCAAGAATTGTCAAAAATGATCAAAAAGTACATCTATGCCCTAGAAGAGAGCAGTTTGGGCAAACTAGTGAGTAGGATAATGTGTCCCTGGGAATTATGGGCTCCTTGGGAAATGGTCTTGCTGTAGTTGGAAACCAGGACCTTGAGGCATTATACGGTGACTGGTCTATCCCTCTGGTGCCTATTTTTTAAAAGATAGTCTTCTGAAGATTTCTGTCTGGGGGCAATATGACAACAGGAATACGCCCCCAACCACCTGAGCAAGTATTGCTACCCTGTCTGCTGGACTTGGTTGAGGTCTCAAGGTATTTGGCCAATACCTTCAGCAGTCAGCTTTCTTTCTATTTCCATCTGACCTTCTCTGGAATCAGTGGTAGTATCTCATCACTTGGTAGATTCTTTTTTGTTTGTTTGTTTGTTTACTGCTGTTGCTTTACCCACTTCTCTCAGAGTCTAAACATCTTCCGGCAGAACAGATCAGAGCCACAATCCAGTTTCTCATTGGTGAGGTTGTTGAGTCTGGTCAGTGTTTCTGCCCCTGTAGGGTGAGGCAGTGTGTCCATACTGAGCGGTCTGGATAGTGCACTGCAATTATCTCAGGAGTTTTACTCAAAGCAGGAAGATCTACCCAGGAATTAATCACCTTACAGAGGGACCTGTAACATGACCTTCTGAGGCTCCAGTCTCCCAGATGTGATTGGTGTTCAGTAGCCATTAGGCCTATGTGCAGGGCTTAGGGGCCCTGCCCAGTTCAGCTTCTATTTAACTGGGCTCTGGGGTTGTGTGTTCCCAGAAGTTCCTAGAAGAGGCTCAGTACCCTAGGTTGTGCCTGTGGGGCTCTGCTGAGAATGCAGAGCAAGTGCCAAGGTGTGAATTTGATACTGGAGTGTCTCTGCTTCTGTGCATACGTCCCCTGTACTCAGGGGAGGGAGAGATCCCCAGCCTTTGAAGTGCTCAGGTGAGTTGATAATGCCTGGGGTGGAGGGTTCTGGTCTTTCCACACAAAGGTTTCCTGTGTGAATCACTTTTTCTTTCCTTTGGTAGTTGCCTTATTTGTTTTGGAGGTAATTCAACTCTTCCAGAAGAGCAGCTATAAGAGGCCAGACAGAAGGTAGTAGTAAGGCCTCTCCCACAACCGAAGACATCTCCTCACTCCTTCGCCTTTTTCTGTGGTGGCATTTATTGAGTTATTACAATGTGGCAGGCTACCCTCAGTGCTGTGCATGCACGTTCTCCTGGAATGGTGGCAGCATCCCAGTGAAGCAGGTTAGCAGCTCAGTCTAGGCCTAAGGAGACCTAAGCCTAGGCAAGTTAAATCACTCCCTTAAGGTGGCTAGGAAGACCTGGCTCAAGATAGGAACTCAGTTCTCCTTTGGGATCAGTTATTTCAGCTCTGCTTACTTGGCTCAGTTATCATTACATTGACTCACACAGACTTCTAAAGCTGCAGTGGGCCAGACTCAGCTCTGCTTGCTTGTTCAGCCTGTCTTTGCACTTCGTGCACCTGTCCCGGCATTTGGAGTGGCATGGATGGATTTCTGTATCCTTCCTTTCTTTCTGACTTTTCCTCCTGCCCTTCCTTTAGAGGTAGCCAAATACCGTGCTTGAGAACAAGGACCCTAGAACCTGGTTTTGAATCTTGGCTTTGCCTTTGACTAATCTTGTGACCTTGAGCCTGATTCTTAGCCTTTTAAGTACCTTAGTTTTTTTTTTTTTTTTAAATGGGGATAGCTGGGTGATGTGGTACATGCCTGTAATCCCCAGAATTTGGGAGGCTGAGGCAGGAGAATTGCAAATTCAAAGCCAGCCTCAGCAACTAGGCAAGACCCTGCCTCAAAGTAAAAAATAAAAAAAAGGGCTGGGGATGTGGTTCAGTGGTTAGGCACCCCTGGGCTCAATCCCTGGAAACAAAAATAAATCAAAACTAAATAAATAGGGCTAATGATAGTACCTATCTCACAGGGTTATTATGAGCATCTAGTGAGTTAATATTTATTAAATATTTAGAATAGTGCCTAAGTGCTACAAAAATACTTCCTAAATAATTCAAATTACTTTTCCCCCACACCTGGGCTAAGGATGATGCTAGCAAAAGGGAGATTTGGAGTCAGATAGAGAAAAAGTGGGGATTGCGTGGGGGGGGGGAGTCTCAGCTCTGCTCTGCATAATGGGAGTTCTCACATTGTCCAAAGTCCATTCTATTTCAGAAGATGCACCCAGGGATGAGCAGTTTAAGAAGGAGTGTGCTGCTGGACAGAGAGGCTTGCATTACATAGGGCTCTGACATGCATTTTGGGAGGGATTTTCCTTAAAGGGGAACCACCACCACCACCATCATCTGGTGAGCACATGTCCTGTGCTAGGCCTTGTTCCGAGTGCCTTTTTTTTTTTTTAAATCTCATTCTTTGTTAATCATTTATAGTACACCAGGCACTCAGCTCTTATTTAATCTTTGCCATATCCATGTGAGATGAGTAGTATTTTATAGTTTGCATTTTATAGGTGAGAAATTAGCAAGGCTGATCACCAGGATGTGAACCTGATTCTGTCTGTTCCCAGGTCCATATTCCTAACCCCACACTGCACTGTCTCCCAGATCCCAAGCCCTGTGATGCCCATGCCTTTCTCCTCTCCCTCTGAGCCTGTGGGGTATTCCTATGCCTTCTACCCAATTCCCGGGATAAGAGAAGGATGACTCCAATTCTTGCCAACATAGGCTTTTCAGTGATCTTGATCTCCTGGTTACATCTTCACAGTTTTCTGTCCTCATCCTTTCTGTCTGTGTTTTTAGGCGAGCACCCCCAGGCAAGTGCAAATATAAGCCATTGCGGGTGAAGATCACCAGTAAGCGAATCCAATTCAGGCCACTTGCTGGTGAGTTCCTCTTTGAGTCTTAGGTATCAATCTTGACCTTGAGCTGCAGGAAGAGCCCTCAGCAAAGACACTATAACCACAGGGTGGAGGGACTTGGTTTCTCTAAGAGGATTGTCACTTGTTGCTCAGTCTGTATCTCCCTTCGAAAAATCAGAGTGGGAGAGACACCTGCCTCTACTGTGCCTAATTGCCCTCTAGACATTCATTTGGTTTTTTCTTTCATTTATTTAAATGGCCATATATTCATTCATCGGGCATCAGTTATTTAGTGCTTACTTTGTGATGGGCACTGTGGTAAGCCCTGGAGATACAGTAATGGACCTACAGGATGTCAGAGTCAAGTGGGAGGAGGGATGGCAAATAAGTAAATATAGCTCTGAGGTTCCCTTATATAAGTCCAGGGCATTGAGAAGGTACCCTAGTTAACTTGAGGAATTTTTCCTCCAGACAAAGTGGGTAGACAGGAAAGACTTACAGAAGATGGATACCATCTTAAGGGAAATATTCCAGAGCCATATATCTCTGGAGTGACCCTATTAAAAAAGGAGGATATGTAGATCAAGGCCATTGAAGGGAATTTTTGTATTCACAGGGGTTTGGGGGGCTGAGGAAGGAGGATTGCAAGCTGGAGGTCAGCCTCAGCAACTTAGTGAGAATTTGTCTCAAAATAAAAATAAAAATGGGTTGGGGATGCAGTTCAGTGGGAGACCAGCCCTGGATTAAATCCCCAATACTACAAAAAACATTAATAAAAAGAATTAGGGTTAAAGAATCTTTATGCAAGCCAGGTATGGAGGTGTGTACTTGTAATCCTAGTTACTCAAGAGGCTGTGGCAGGAGGATTTCGTGGGCCTGGGAATTCAAGGCCAGCCTGGGCAACATAGTGACACCCTTTCTCTTAAAAAAACTCAAAAAGTTAATTAAAAAATCCTTATGCAGTTGTAAGTTTTCTGGTTGGTGCTTCTTTTATAGTTATTTTTAGGATTTAGATTTCTCACTCAATATAATGCTTGTCTCCCAGTGACAGTCTTGGACTTGCTAAAGGAGCAGTCGGAGAAAGCTGCTAGACAATCATCCAATGCCACATTAGCTTCTAGCTCACACCAGGCTTCATCTCGGAGAGGCTTCTCCAAGAAGCCTGCTTCTCCCACAAGCAGTAAGAAGATGTCACAAAGACCTGGTGCAAAGAAGAAAGCCAGAGTGTGGTCCCCAGGCCCCCAGGGGAAGAGGAAGAAGAACCTACAAACCCACCATGGTGGGATACAGCCATCGGCAAAGTAGAGGCCATCAGGCAGAAGTCTCCCTTGACGCTGTGGTCAAGGTAGCTGATGGAGACGCGAGAGAGGACTACCCCACGGAGCCAAGTGGAAACTGCTGCTGAACGTGGGCCTTAGAAATCTGGGAAGTCTGTGTGGATTTGGGGGCAGGGCCCATGTGATTTTTTTCTCCCTGGGAAATCTCACCATCAACTGAATGAAGGAATGCACCTTGCCCATATGTAGTGCTTCTAACAAGAGAACATATCCCACCTCACCTGGGCTATCCATGCACCAGTCTGTCAACCTGCTTGCAATCCCACTGGACGGCCCAATCTTATCTTGTTAATGTCTTCAACTTGAGATAATAAATCAATATTTACTTAAACTAACATATGTCCTTTGATCTCCTGGATATTTGTTTGGCATTAGGAAATCTAACATGCCTCACCAGGCTTGGCCAAGAATCATATTGTGTTTTCCTCTCATATCCAGGGATCAGGAGAAGGCCTGTTAGTGACAGGCTTCTCAGGAAAGCCCCTCTAACTGGTGTTCTCCTTTCCCCAAGGCAGAACTGGCTAAAAGTAGACTTACTTCTAAACATCCAGCCCCTCCTGTTTGACCTTAGTGAAGGGCACAATAAACGTACTACATTCTACCATTCTACCTGAGTACTTCTTATGAGCCAGATTTATATATTTCATCTTGAAATCCCCACACCTTGCTTCTTATGTGTTGCCATGGACCTCTGTTGAAGAGGAGGAAGATGCGGCTTACCTGACCTGACCTGACCATGGTGGGGAGGGAACAGAAAACAAATTGATTACAGTTGGACTTGAACCAACTGCTGTGTATCTGCCTCCCTAGAGGGCCTTCAATTAAGGGGTTGTGGCTTTTGAATGAAGTACTGGAGAAATTAAGAACTTAAGAGAGGGCCAGGCTTGGTGGCACAAGCCAGTATGTAATCCCAGTGGCTAAGGAGGTTGAGGCAGGAGGATCATAAGTTTGAGGCCTTATGCACTTACGATGTAGCAAGGCCTTCAACAACTTTGCGAGATCCTGTCTCAAAATAAGGGGCTGGTGATGTGACTAAGTGTTAAATACCTCTGGGTTCAAATCCCAGTACCAGAAAAAAAAAAGGAAAATCTCTATGGGGTAGCAAATTCAAAATGTATTCAGACTTCAGCTTTCATATAGCCTAGTCTAGGGTGTTGAAAAGTTCAGAAAGTCAAAACATACATATATGCAAGTGCTTGCTCTTTTCAGAGACCAGTATGGGGAGGAACAAGAGGAGATGTCTTGGTTGCAGGGAGATGGAATTAGAACGCTTCAAAGATCTCCTTTTTAATAATTCTGTTCCTTTGATGGCAGATCTGGTATTAAGGTATCTGTGAATCTGAAATGACTTTTCAAAACAGCATTTGGTGTTAGTGAAGTTCTGACACATTTTTCATAATTATGGATACTTTTTTGTACCACTATGTCCTATTTCCCTTAGGCACTCAGAACACATCACCTCCACAGCATTCCTAGCAGTAGATTGCCCAACCACAGAAGAGCAAAATAACCAACAAAATATGAATGTGTTTGAGTGTGTTTCTTCAGAGCTCAAAACTTGTCAGCCAAGATACAAAGTCTTACAGTTGTAGAACTCTTAGTTAACTCAATTTAAAGAGCAAGTTTCTTTGCTCTTTGCAGAATTCTAAAATTATGTTGGGGAGATAGTTGATTTCATCTCAGAGAATTTGATGCTTACTTCTTGCCAGGTGCAGAACTCCTGGAGACCCACAGGTGAAAAGAGTTCACCTATAATTGTTTGTCTAGTGTGAGCACAGGTTAAGAATTAACTTGAGGGCTGGGGATGTGGCTCAAGCGGTAGCGCGCTTGCCTGGCATGCTTGCGGCCCGGGTTGGATCCTCAGCACCACATACCAATAAAGATGTTGTGTCCGCCAAGAACTAAATAAATAAATAATAAAATATTAAAAAAAAAAGAATTAACTTGAAGATAAGGTCACAGGACTCTGACACACTAAACCTGCACCATTCAACAGAAAGATAACCTGAGACCTTAAAGGGAGCCACAGATGTAACTCGAAAATTTCTAGTGGCCACCTTTAAAAACTAGGTAAATTTAAATATCCATTTCACCCAGCATGTTGAAAATTATTATTATTTCTGTAATCAATTAAAATTTACCAATTACATAGTTTATACTTAAAAAAAAAAAACAACAGTTTTTGTTATGAGTTTTCTAAATCCCATGTGTACTTCACTCCTCACCCATCTCAGTTCAAGTTTGCCACATTTCAAATACTCCAGGAGCTCAAGTGACTCCCGGCGACCTTACACACAGCCCTTCATCGAGTTTTGGTCCGAAGATCTGGGAAACGGAATCTCGAGTCGGGAAAATTCGTGTGTTCATAAAAGATTCTTGGCATCCTCCTTTGGTGACTTTGGAGTCACGCGGCTTTCTGGAATTCGGGAGAAAAACCGAAGAAAAGAGAAAGGCTGAGCACACGACTGACTCTCCAAGCAGCCAGGGCTCTATTTTGGGGAGTCGCTCCCAGCCCTTCCAAAGGGCAGGACCTTGGACCCAGGCTGCACTTGCAGGCCCGGTTGCCACGTGTCAGCCACAGCGCCGGCCAGCATCCAGGCCAAGCTGGTCACCGCTCGGGCCGGGAAGGGCGTGGGGGACGCACCCGCGGCAGTGGGGACAGGCGATGGGGAGCGGTGCCACAGCGCCGCCCGCCGACTGCGCGGCGTTACTGCAGCGCCTGGCCCGCTCTGTTCCCGAGCGGCCAAGTTCACCGCTTGTCTGGCTAAGTCGGACTCCTCCGTTAATTCGGTGGATGGTTCCTGGAGATAGGGGTTGAAAACAAGCCCACGAAACCTCACACCTCATTTCTGGAGTTGTGGACTGCAGTTCAGGCTGCAGTTTAAGCTTTTTTTTTTCTTTTTCTTTTTGTGGTTTCCCTTTTCCCTGCTTCTGGTTGCATTCAAGCCTTTTCTAACCTGTAATCACAGTGGGGATACATAACATCAATTTCAGTAGGAATAATATTGTCAAAGTAAATTGCCAGGGATCACTTTGTCCGTTTTGGCATTTTTACTCGTGTATTTGAGTGTGTGTGTGTGTGTGTGTGTTTTCAGGTCTGATATTTGAAAAAGCACGTTGAGTACAAGACCCCGGGAGGATTGAACTTGTGAGCCTTGGTTTACAAGGCCAGTGTTCTGACAACTGAGCTAATGGAGCCCACTAGACCCTGGCCATTGTAGTATTCAAAAATGTTGAAAATAACTTTGCTTTAGCTGGCAGGCAGTGAATGACCCCCGGCATTCATTATCCATTACAAAAGCTAGAAAATGCTAAAGACTAATTCTTACCACATGATGGTAAATGGGGGAAAAAACACTCAAAATCGTATGTTTGTGGTTACAACACATGAAATTGTACATATGTCATGCACACAAAGACTGGAAGGGAAAATAAAAAACGAAATCGTGTTCTAATCATAAGTTAAGTTTATGCCTTTCAAAACCCACTGATATTGTTTCTATGAAAAATGGTATGTCAAAAAAAGTTTGGCATTTAAAGGGAGGCTTATGGAGGGGGTGTCTTTCTCCCAGTGAATTACTGATCATGAATGAATAAATTGATGCGACTCATTTGTCGAGTTCTCATGTAATACCAGATGAACTGGATCGGATAAGGAAAGTTCTGTCCCTGCTCTTTTTTTTTAATGGTTGGGACTGGGAACCATGCCTCATTCCCTTTGCTTAATGAGCCATTTATTAAGGAACAAAGTTGTGGCCCCAGCACATCCATTCATAAGGAATGAGAGGAGAGTGAATATCATGCTCTCCCAGTTTTCAGTGGGTCCCTCCCTTTTCTCCACCTATCTGCTGAGTCTCTCAGTGAGATCTTGCTGATATTAAAGCTGCACCACTCTCCTTATCAAGCTCTTTTTCACCCCAGAAGGCTTAACCTTCTTCCTACTAGGTAATGTGTTTATTATGTTTATGACTCTTCATTTAGCTCTCCTTGTCAGGTCTTTAAGGGTAGGGGTTTTTATCTGTATTTCTAGCACCAAGAACAGTGTTTGGCACATAGTAGATGCTCCATAAATGTTGAATGAATGACATCTATGATCATATTAATTTACTAAGACAGGAGAAATCAGGATGTGATTTGGAATATGTCTTCTCCCTCATTTCCACTCCCTCTGCTTCTTCTTCCCCATTGGAATTTTGCAACATCTTTAGCTTCTTTAGCTTGTCTGGATTTTCCTTTGTCCTCTTTCCCCTGACTTTGTTTTTGACATTTATTAAGGCTTTGCTCCCTCCTCTGCTTTAGGAACATACAGGGCCTTATTCTAGGCAGGATAAAGACCACACTACCTAGTCTGACAGCTTTTCTAGATTAAATTGCAAGGGTTTGTTAATTATATCTTTTGTTGGTTGGGAATTGTGATTGGTGAATTGTGATTGGTGTGGCAAAGGTCAAACTATCTTGTGTGAAAGCGATTGGTTACAGTCTCTGGAAGAAGGGCTGGGGGTTGGGGTTTTGTTACAGGGCCGAGGCCTAATGAGAAATGAGGCAGCTTGGAAGATACTCTTCAAACCCAACTTCTTGCAATCATGCCAGAAAATTTCAGACATGTTGCTCAGAGTAACAGGCATGAGTTTATTCGAAGGCGTAGGAAAGGGGAAAAAGGGTCTTAGGGGAGAATGGGTCCTCTCAGAGAGAAGAGGGATGGTACACCTCTGTTGCACTTCAATTTTATTGGGTGGGTACAGAGTTCCAGGGAACTATCCAGACAATCCCCCCCCCCAGGTCCACCTCTTGATTTCTCTTTCTCTCTCTCTCTCTTAGTTACAAATAGACATAATATCTTTATTTTATTTATTTTTAAGTGGTGCTGAGGATAGAACCCAGTGCTTCACATGTGCTAGGCGAGTGCTCTACCACTGAGCACTTGCCTTACCTTAGCCCTACCTCTTAACTTCTTCCTTTTTTTAATAATTTTTTAAAAATATATATTTTTTTAGTTGTAGTTGGGCAAAATATCTTCATTTTATTTATTTTTATGTGGTGCTGAGGATTGAACCCAGTGCTTCGCATGTGCTAGGTGAGCATTCTACCGATGAGCCACAACTCCAGCCCTCCCTCTTGACTTTTGACTGACAGCAGGATAACATCAGGCTTTCAAGTGCCCATTACCATGACAACTCTGGGTCACTTTGACCCAGGCTGACTGGTTCTGATTGGAACCTCCGGTTCTTACAGATTTTATTGGTAGGGGGTATTAGTCTTATGGCCTTGAGTTCTGGGATCTGGTCTTATGTCCTTGAGTTCTGGGATCTGGCCTGTCACAAAAGTCCCGTTTTTTCAGAGTGACTTGTGTTCTTTTCATTGGAATTTAGGACCTGCATTTCTCCTGCACATACCAGGTAGTTTGCTGAGGAATGTAATATATCCTGTCTACTTAAGCCAGGTAGGACTGCAGGTAAATTGCTTTTTAAAAGAGAAAGCATGTGGGCCCATATTATGGAATTATTTCCTTAACCTTGTGTTCCCACCACTCAAGTCTGTCTGTTCCCTAGCAGCTGTACCCAAGGCCTAGTGAATTTCATTCCAGAAGTTTCTGTTCAGCCCAGTTCCCAAGATCAGCAGGTACCCAAGTGGGTATGTGTGACAGACAGCTTAGTTCAGAAGTTCGGTTATGGATGAGCCAAAATCTGCTTAACAAGGTCTCCTGGCTCCAGTTTAAGTGTCCTGAACCAGTGCTATTCCACTTTGGTTTTTATCCATAACAGTAGAAAGGACATGGAAAATAGTTGAGTCCAAACCACTTCCCTTGGCTGTTTTCTGTGTTAAAGGATCTTCTTTTGCTTCCAGGGGAACATTTTCTTTGCTTCCTCATCTGCCCACACTGTCTCCTTTCTGTTAGCTGCCCCTGCTCACCTGGTGGAAGCTCCCACAGTCCCGAGGTGGGGCAAAAGCAGGCAGACCCCATGATGATCCCCCTTCCTCCTTGGTGTTGGAAGCTCCAGCTCTCCCTTGAGAGCTGGAGGTCCTGAGTCCTCTCCTCCTGGGAGCAGACTATGACCAGCTAGTCCAAGGTCAGGCTCAAGGTCAGAGAATGTGAGAGTGTAAGGGCCGGAAGGGACCTTTGAGCTCATCTAGTGGCCTTCAGTTTGGAGACAAGGGAGCTACAACTCAGGAAGGGAAAGGACTGGAGTCACGTTATGCACAAACTGGTAGCTGAAGCCACATCAATGACCTGGCTTTCTGCACTTTTCCATGGGTTTTGTCTTCTGAGAGTTGGTCAAAGAAAGTTAAAAAGCAAAAACAAAACAAAATAAACAAACAAACAAAAACCAAAGCCATTAGCTACAAACACACACACATACACAAAAACAGCAACCAAATAAAATCGGAGTCCATAAAAAACACTTTTTGGTTCCAGCTCATTTTTTGCTGTGCAATTGTCAGAGTTGGGGCTTCAGTGTGAGAGGGTCCTGGTTCCCAGATCAGCTCTGCCCCTTGCTGGTCCTGCAAGTTACCTAACATTTGAAGCTCTTGTTCTTCATCTGGGAGGTGGGTCTAAGAAAGTTTGCATGAGCAGAGTAATTGGGAACATGTGCAAGCCTGCGATGAACCCTACATTGGGCAAGTTTGTAGGAGCCATTTTTCGAATACCTCAGATGATTATTAGCATTTTTAAACCATTAACATGTTTCTTTTTTAAAGAAATATTTTTATTAGTTGTTGATGGACCTTTATTTTATTTATTTATATGCAATGCTGAGACTCATATCCAGTACCTCATACATGCTAGGCAAGCATTCTACCACTGAGCCACAACCCCAGCTCCATAACATGTTGCTTAATTAAGATATGTATATACTTTAGGCATCATGTGGTTATTGCACACCGAATAGACTACTGTATAAGATGAACAAAACATTCATACGGAGAAATTAAAAAAATCATGTGACTTCCTTTATTGTTATATTTCCTTTATTGCCATGATCTGGAATGGAACCTGCAGTGTCTCTGAGGTGTGTCTGTAAATATGATGCTGTTTGTGAAGAGATCAGAAGAGGGCTGGCCTTGCCTCCCTTTCCTGTTCTGCCTACCTGGACCTGTATGGTCAGGTCCATTTCCTGCCTTCCCAAACATAGCCAGTAATTCCACCTTTCTGTCCTCTCAGGAACCCTATAGCATGCACTCTTCTCTTTATCCCCTGGACAGACTGTCTCAGAAAACATGATAACCTAAAATGATCAAAACTCTCCCTTGACTCCAAACACTTGTCTGCACACATTGCTTCTGCCCCTTGCCTCCCCCCCTTTATACTCACCCCATCTACCTTCTGTTACCATTTGGATCTGGAAGGTCCCCCAAAGGCTCATACATTGAGGCTGGTCCCTAAGGCAGCAGTGTCCAGAGGCTGGGCTTTTGGGAAGTGATTGGATCATAAGGGCTCTATCCTCATCAGTGGATTAATCCATTTGATGGATTCATAATTTGAATGGACTGCTCAGAGGTGGTGGCAACTGTAGGCGGGTGGAGGATGGTTGGAGGAACTAGGTCACTGGGGTTGTGCCCTTGGGAACTTTTATCTTGTCCCTGAACTCTTCCTCTGCCTCTCTGTTGCTCTGTCTCCTTCTTGGTCTGTCTGTCTATCTCTCTCTCTCTCTCTCTCTCTCTCTCTCTCTCTCTCTCTCTCTCTCTCCCTTGCCTGGTTACCATAAGCTGAGCAGCTTTGCTCTCCCTCAGCCTCCCTGCCATGATGTTCTGCCTCACTTAGACCCAGAACAATGGAGCCAGACAACCAAGGATCCAGACATTTGAAACCATGAGTCAAAATAAACATTTCCTCCTCTAGGTTGTTCTGGTCGAAGGAACAACAACAACAACAACAAAACCTGATATACCTGCCCCCACAGGTGCACTGAAAAGATCCTCATTGGTCATTGGTCCAGGTCAAAGGTGACCTGATTAAAACCTTGGTGTGACACCACTGAGTACTCCCCTCTTCATCACCCCTCCTGCAGCCCTAGGCCTGCACTCCCCGGGGTCCAGCCCTCTCCCAGGAGCCTGATTCTCAATCTTCACGGTTTCACCCTCCACCAAGCAGAGGTCAGGCACATAGCACCTGGGGTGGCACCTGGCTTTCTTGCCAGTTTAGTGACAGTGTGGTGAGCCAAACCAGGTGTGGTCCTGCCCCTGCAGGGCTCATCAACTAGTGGGGGAATGGACATTCTTTAGAGAATTGGTAGAATCATGGAGACCAAAGCTGAGGAAGAGGAACAGCAAATCCAGATGGCTCACTTTTCTCCTTTTCAAAATGGGGGTGCCAGTGACAATAATGACAATAATACAATCGCGTGGGTATGTATCTGTGAAGGATAAATGAAATGGTACATGTAAGTTCTTTCCCCATATCTGGGGAGTACTACATCCATGTCAATTACTTGCATTATTCGTTGAATCTGAGAGTGTTGTGTGCAGCTGTTGCAGGAGGTCACTTGCAGAAAGAGGGGTGGCAGGAGGTAAAGGGAAGGAGGAGGACCAGGGGACTTGGGTCTAGAGTTTCACGGGTGTAACCAAAACTGCTCCCAGACACCTGTTGATTGAGACATTATCACCCTCTCCTGGGTGCTGATACAGGGGTCAGTGAGTCATGTTCAGAAAGGGGAGGTTCTCTCATGTCCCAAAAGTTCACAGATTAGAATGAAACTTATAAAAGTCAAACAGGCAAGTGTTCAATGGAGCTAAGAAGAAGATCATCTTTCAGTGGACGCAGCTGTTTCCTGTCATGTTCCCTGTTCTTTGCCAGCCTTTGGAATGGGTTTCTAACCCCCATGTTCCACAGTGACTGAGCTGGGCTCTGGGGCTTTTGGCGGTAGAATGAGATGTTGAAAATGGTTCACAGACAGGAGAGCTGTTGAGACAGTGAGGAAGGTCCAGGAAATTCTTCAAGACTTTTGGGACAGTCCTAAGAGACAGAGAAACTAGCCACCTCTCAAAACATCTCTTATGCCAGGCACTGTGGTGCACGCCTGTAATCCCAGATATTTCGAAGGCAGAGGCAGGAGGATCTCAAGTTCAAGGGCAGCCTCAGCTATTTAGTGAGGCCCTAAGCAACTTAGTTGAAACAGTGAACCCCTGTCTCAAAACAAAAAAACAAAACAAAACAAAACAAAACAACAACAACCAAAAACCAAAAACAAACAAAAAAAACACACAAAGAGCTGGGGATGTAGCTCAGTGGTAAAGTGCTCCTGGGTTCAATCTCCAGTGACAACAAACCAACCAACCAACAAAACCCCCATCTCTTTTGTGTCCTAAGAGCACAACGGATGTAGGAGAAGAGATGGCCTCTAGTCCAAAGGGTGTGGGCATCTAAGATAGAAACGTAGCCCTTGAGCACCTTACAGCTCATCTATCCCCATAGGCCTCAGTTCTGTCTGCACTTTAGGCTTACCCAGTGCTTTAAAAAAATGTTTAGAACAACCAATAAAAAATAATAATAATAATAAAATGTCTTTGGGGCCCCAGAGATTTTGGTCTAATTGCTTGGGGTAGGACCTAAGCATTTCTTTTTAAAAGCTCCCCAAGTGATTTTATTTGCAGCCAGGGTTGAGACTCACTGGTCTAACAAAGCTTTTATCTTGTAAAGGAATGAGCAGAGGCTTTAAAAGTGTGACTAACTGAGCCATAATAAAGGCCATCCAGTCACATATTAGCCTCAGGGTCTGAACTCAAACCCATTACCTTAGGGCTCCTAACCCAGGGCTCCTCCATTAGCTTACAGTAGTTCCCCTTTAGTACCAACTCTTAGGATCAAATTTCTTACAGAAAATAGCTACAGTCTTTATGTCTTTAAGTCTAAATCTGAATCTATTATTAGCACACTGTAGCAGGTCTGTTGACAATTAAGACTGTTCCAGAATTCTCCTTCATCTGTGGTCTCAGAATCTGGAGGTGATGATGAACTCTGGCTTTGGAGTCAGGAAACCTAGTTTCCTATGGTACTTCTTCCACTACCAGCTCTGTGACCTTGGCCAAGTGACTTAACATCTGGGAACTTAAGTTTCTTCATGTTTCCTCTGATCATCCACAGACCAGTTTCTTGGTTGTGAAGATTAAATAAGATGAGGCTACCAAGGTTTTAGCACACAATCTGTGCCTTTTAGGGGACCAGATTTCTGGGGGGCAATTCATATGTTTTAAATAGTAGTAAGAGTTCTTCCTCATTATCTTCTTCTTTCCTGTATACTTGATTTCTAGATGTGCAGTTCTCAACCAGGGATGAGATTGCACTCCTGGAGAACGTGTGGCAATGTGTAAAGATATTTTGATTGTTTTAACAGGGTTGGGAGTGGGGACAGCCGTGGGTGCTCCTGGTTTCTGGATAGGTCAGGGATACTAACTAAACATTCACAGTCTCCTAGGCAACAAGCACTTATCTCACCCAATGGTGCCAAGGTCAAGAAGAAATCGTGGCTTAGATATTTGCAGTGAGTTGGGAACACGAAGACCTCTTTGGTAATAGGGTAATTCCACTGGTGAGGCAAGGAGCAATGACTTGAGGGAGCCGTGAGCAGCCCATCTCCAATCCCAGTTGCTTCAGAAGAAGGACTTTGCACCTCTTCCCTATGAGTGGCGGTGGCAGTCTGCAGATAATAATAACACTGGTATTTATGCCCCTTAGAGGTTCTGCGGGGATAATCTTGCACCCAAAGTTTAGAAACACTGGTCTCAACGGTTAAATAAAGACAAGGCGATTGCATCAGGTCCCATGGAGGCTGTCTCTTTCCCTGGCTGTGTTCTGGGCACCTGGAGTTTGCATTAGTCTGCCTCTCATGAGCTCATCATTTATAAATGACAGCCACCAAAGCAGGAAAGCATGAAACAGAGTTGGCAAGGGAAAAATGTACTCAGCTTTCTTGCTGTTGCCTTGAATTTTATTTTAAAAATAAGATGAACATAATACTGTTAGGGAAACTCTGTTACGTGACTAGAGAAGAATGTGTATAAAACTTCATGGGAACACAAAACATGTTGGTTCTTTGTTATCTCCGTTATTTCATTTGGCTGTTGTTGAGCGAGTGGTCACTAGGTGGCACTAGGTCACCACACAAGAGGACGCTCCTGCCCTAGACCCAAGTTATTCATGTCTGGGGATTGCGAACCCCCCACAGTGAAAAATAGAGTAATAGGAAAGATTCAGTTCTTAAAATAAGTCAGCAGCCCAGTGAGGCAAATAGGACCATGGCAGGTACATTTTCTTGCTTGAACTGATGGAAAGGGACGTTTACTGCCCACAGGCTTTGGGCTACAGATATCAAATGATGAAAATACATGAATTAAATAAAACCATGCAGCAGGCCTGGCCTGAGAGCAAATTTTGCTGAAAATGTGTCATTTTTGTCCACTTGGAGCTTTTTCAAGTTAATTCCTGTGTCCTTTGGACATGATCCCACCATATTTTGAGTACCATCTTATTCAGTGGCCATGCAAGATGTTTCAGGCTCACCTTTTATTATTTCTGTTCAAGCTCAGAAATCTGCTATTCATTCAGAGACCTGATACGTAGGTATACTCTTTGCTAGTGCGATATCATTGCTTCCAGGTCCTCTTAGTTGACAAAAGTGAAAAGTCATTCTGTGTCATCTCATGAAGATCTTCCTTTCTCTTTTTTATAGCTGCATAGAATTTCATCAAATGGATATGACAGAGTTAATTCAACTATCCTATATGTGGCTATTAAAGTTGTTTCTCATACTTTGTTTTTACAAACAATGCTACAATGAATGACCAAATACATGTGTATTTTTGTACTGCTGGAAGTGTATTTTCAGAGTAAATTCCTACAAGTGGAATAAATACATTTGAAAGGTTAGTGCACTTATGGTTTGTTAGATACTAATGACTCCACAAGAATTTCAGTTATTTCATCCATGGTGAAGGCTGAGTACTTCCTATTTCACCACAGCTTTGTCAACAGAATGTGTAGTTTTACCTTTTAATTTTTGCTATTCTGATATATGACAAATATGTCATTTTAGTTTGCATATCTCTCATTATGAATGAGTTTATTATCTTTTGTATGTCTGAGGGCTATCTATCTAATCCTTTTTTTTGGCAAATTGCCTGTTCACCTATTTTCCCCATTTTTACTGGGGTTTCAGTTGTCACTCAATTTTTGAGGTGTTTTTTGTTCTATTTTCTTTGTACCAGTGAACTCAGGGCACTTAAACACTGAACAACATCCCCAGCAACCCCCACCCTGCCACCTTTTTTTTTGAGACAGGGTCTTTCTTGGTTGCTTTCAGCCTTGCTAAGTTGCTGAAGCTGGCTTTGAACACTCAATCCTCCTGCCTCAGCCTCCCAGGCAGCTGGGATTATAGTTATACACCACCACACTCAATACAGCATTTGAATTTTTTATGTCCTGGTAATATTAGCACTTTTGTAATATGATGCTAATATTTTTTCTCAGATTGTCAGTTATCTTTTTTTTTTTGGCAGGAGATTGAACCCAGGAGCACTGAAACCACTGAGTCATATCCCCAGTGCTGGTTTTTTTTTTTTTTTTTTGTATTTTATTTTAGAGACAGGGTCAGTTGTTTAGTGCCTCATAATTGCGGAGGCTGGCTTTGAACTCGCAATCCTCCTGCCTCAGCCTTTGAAGCCACTGGGATTATAGACATGTGCCACCATACCTGGTGTTAGTTATCTTTTGACTTTACTTATATTCTGTCTTTCCCATAAAATTTATTTTTTTATAAGAAATGTTTATTTTTACAAACTCTATGGACAAACTCATCAGTCTTTTCTTTTGCTACCTTTGGATTTTGAGTCATGGTTAAAATACCTTTGCCTACACTATTGTTGAAAATAAATTCATCCATATTTTCTTTTAGTTCTTGTATGGTTCCATTTTACAATTTAGTTCATAATCCATTTGGAATTTATTTTGATCTGTTGTGTGAGGCATATGTCTAATTTTGTCTTATTCCAAATGGCCATCTAGTTTCCTGAACACCATTTATACAAAAGTCCATCATTGACCCAGTCAGTTTAAATGCCATATTTTTCACACACTGAAATCCCACATGGTCTTGGATTCATTCCTGGGATTTCTACTCTCTCTGGGGAGTATATTTCTACAGTCCTGGGTCAACACCACACTGTTTTTTTTGTCTTCATATTTTTTATTGGTGCATTATAATTATATATAATGGTAGGATTCATTGTTACATATTTGTTACATATTTGTACCTGCACACACTGTTTTAATTGTAAAGATTTCACATTAGTTTTAATGACCTGACAATGTCCCTTTGTAATTTTTGTTTTTCTGATGTTTTTTAAAATGTGTTTTCTGGGTTCTTCCCAAATGTTTTCCCCATAAGAACTTTAATATCAACTTGTCTAATCCTCTATATTTTTCTGTGCTTACATTAAATTTATAAATTAGCAAAGGGATAGATGCTTTTTATTTATGATATTAAGTCATTCTATTTAAGATTAGTTTCTCTCTTTTTGTTTAAGTTTATGTTTGTGTTTTCTGGGACTGTTTTCAGTTTTGTTGATGTAGATTTTGCACATTTTCTGCCAAGTTTTTCTAAGTATTTAATTTTTGCTGTTGCCAATGTTTTTTTCCTACTGTTATTTCCTATAACTACTTATTATGTATGTAAACCTATTTGTTTCTCTACTGTGCATTTTTGATTCAGCAAAATCTAACCTTCATTCACAACTTTCGCTCTTGTCCTGAACAATCTAAGAACTTAAACTGTGATCTCTTGACTCACATCAGTCATTTTATTTTTCCAATAGTTAAGTTCCTCCTTAATATCTTCCCATTCATCAAAACTATTTGTATGACTAGCAGTTAATACTTATTTAGATATACCTACAAGTTTGCCAATATCTTTGCTTAACGTTACTCCTGAAGACTTGTTTTTATTCTTTGTTCACTTTCTTTCTGCCTAAAGTACACTTTTAGTAGGTTTTTCTAAAAGGATGTGTGTATTGTACACTCTTGTATGTGGTACACTCTCTCAGTCATTTTTGGAAAATGCCACTATCTCCCATTCACTCTTGGATGATGGTTTAGCTAGATAATATTTTCCATTGTCTTCTGCCAACTGTGGTTGATGGTGGGAAAACTTTAGTCATCTTAATTTTGTTGATTCTTATTAATTCATTTTTGTATCTTTGATGGTTTTTAAGTTGACATTTAAAAAAAAATAATATACTATTGTTTCATTACGATATTTATGGGGGTAAATTTCTCTTAGTTTTTTCTTTTCAGAATTTTATGTTTCTGTAGTTGAGGTTTTCTCTTTTAAATGCTAGAAAATTCTTGAGTATTATCTCTGAATATTAACTCTTCCCATTGTTTCTATTCCATATTCTATAACTTTTAATGTAGATATTAGACATGATAACTATATTCTCCGTGTGTCTTAACCTTTTTTTCCTATTTCTGTCTCTCTGTGTTACATTTTAAGCAGGTTACTTATACCTATTTTAAAAATTAAAATAATTTCAATGGTTCTGTCTAGTTCTTTGTCTTCACCCATTGGATTTTTTCACTGAATATACATTTCTTTTTGTATTTCATATGTTTTCATACTATTCTGTTTTACCATATAATTTTTATTCTCACAATTACCTTTAAAACAAGAGGGGGGGCAGATGAGGATTTTGTGTAATCTGAAGCTATACACTTTGAAAGGCCCTTCCTTAAGTAAAAGAATATACAACAACAAATGCAAAACTAGGTATAGTAGAGAATATTTATGTGGAATAAGAAAATGAATCACAGCAAACTATAGATTCAGAAAACTAAAAATATCACAAACATGACACAAAATCCTGAAAAATCACAAAACACACACCAGAAGTAAGAATGATTTCTTTCTCTAATTTATTAGCCTTTCTGACATCCAATATCAGGACATAAATGCTGCTCATGGGGGGATGTTCCTACCATCAAGAACAATCAATACTACTTTCTTTATCCCATTAAATTTTACAAAAAGGGCACATTTTACTGTATTTCATATACAGAACTTGGCTTTCCATTATTTGTGTTTAGTGTGTTTTTATTTTCTTTTTTCATCACTTTGTTTTTCCTGTATTTTCTAATATTCAATTTTTGTATGGTGAGAAAATAGATCACTAGAATCTTCTAACTTTTGCTACATTCAATCACTTGACTATTCACTAGCTAATATTTCTATTAAACCATCATTTTAAAGGTAGGACTGAGGTATACTAACTAAACTATTTTCAAGGTCTACTGCAGAATCAGCATAACTTTCTTGAGCTCTGCAGTTAGAGCCACTGTTTCTGTCCAAAAACTCTGTTCCCTTTTTTTTGTTAAATTTTTCTTCTATATTGAGTAACTCTCTTTGAAATAAGGCATGGAAAATTGCTTTTTAGATTTTTATTATTTATGAAAATCTATTTTTATTTATAATTGATGGACAATCTGCTTAATTTTAGAATACCAGGTTGAATACTATTTTTCCTTTAAATCTTGAGGTTATTCTGTATTCATCATCTATAATCTATCATAAAGGATAAATACTTGGGTTTTATTCTTGCTTTTTTGAAGCTGACCATGGTTTTTCATTTTAGGATATTTTCTTTGTTTTAAGCATAGCTACTTGATAAAATCTGGAGATATATTTAGCATATTTAAATTTTATTTTCTTCATTATAGCATTCAATCAAAATTGAATATTTCCAGACCTAATTTGCTTTTCAGTATATATGTGTAGGAAAATGGATAAAATATGGAAAATAATATATCTGTTTTTCAGACACCAAAAACAGGCATAGCAGGTGAGTGAAACCATAAGCAATAAGTACTGACTGGTTAGGCGAACTATGACTTTATTTTAAAAATGGTTCTTAATAAGTGCAGTTTGATAAAATGCTGTTAAAACTAATGGGTAAAGGGGAAGTAAAAATAATCAAAGTATACCACTGTAAAAAATACTTGAGGTCTGGCACCTGAGAGCAGACTGTAGGGAAAACTTCATGTTATGATAGGAAAGAATCCCCCACTTTCCCTTCACCCTCTTACCCACTTAACCTCACCAGAAACTACCAGGATTCCCAGAATAAAAGGTTTCAAGTTCAGTAGTCACACTCTTTCCAACTACAAAAAGCAGTTTCAATTCAACTGAACAAAGAAGCTAATGTGCAAAGTTAAGGGGATCTGAGACATCAAATAAAAAGTTAGGTTAAAGATAATTCTGGTTTTTTTTTTTTTTGTGTGTGTGTGTGTGTGTGTGTGTGCGTGTGTGTGTTTTGTTTTGTTCCAAGGGTGTGGCTATTCCTTGGTCACCTGAACTCAGAAAAGAAACTGTTATTTTGATGAAGTGTTAGTGGGTGTCCCACATTTAAAACAGACAAATGTTAAAAATTTTTAAAAAAGCCTAATTACAAAAAAAAAAAAAATGTTGCTACATTCTCCCTCTACATTTTGCTTTTTAAAGTATCTATTTTTAAAAAAAAATTCATTTTTAGTTTTAGGTGGACACAATATCTTTATTTTTTTTTAATTTTTACATGGTGCTGAGCATAGAACCCAGTGCTTCATGCATGCTAGGCAAGCACGCTACTATTTGAGCCATATCCCCAGCCCTAAAGTATCTTTTTTAAATTTTTGATATTTATTTTTAGTCCTGAGAAGTAGACAGCAAAACAGCTTCTGGAAGAATTTACAACCAACTGCATGAGGTTCTGGGAAGCTGAGAGGCAGAAGCCGGGCTGGGAGGAGCAGATCGGAAGTCTGACTAAGGAGCAGATTTCCCTTAGTCACTGGAGGCCAAGTATAACTAAAAAGAGACAAAAATCAATAAGTGTTTGTAAACCAGGAAATGACACAAATTATCATGTTAGTATAAGTTATAAAAACTTCATATAATCAAGAAAATAGAGAGATCATGAACAGGATTAGAAAAATAATAGATGTAAATTTTATTTTTAGAAGCTTATTGGTGGTACATAAAAAATAAAGATGAATTTTATATTTTGATTCTAAATGTAAGGCAGAGAGATTTGCAAGTCATATAGTACTTCACAAACCTTACTTCAGTTACAAAAATATAATCAATTGATAACTTCTACTTATTTTACTCTCTATCTTCCTTGGCATTTCACCTGAGGTCACACTTGTAGAGTGTGACCAAAAACTAAGCAAATAACTAACCAAGAAGATAATCACTGAAGTTACACTCTTTCTCAGAAAACCCCAATCAATTTCAGAGCAAAGGTGTGATACAACACCTATTCATTTCCTTCTTTGGGAAAACGTCCCTTTTGTGAATCAGATAGAAGAAGAAATTGGCCAACCTCTATCAAAATATTACTAGAAATAAATACGAGTTATCTTCATTTAGAAGTAAAGTGAAATGAAATAACACCAATGTACAGTATCTTTCAGGATTACCCTTGAAAAATAAAAAATGAAAAAACTTTTTCTAATGAGCAGAATACTTGGCAGCACACTTCATCCTTAATTTCACTTGGAAAAAGAAGTTACCTCAGGTAAGAAGGTACATGAGAAGGTACATAAAATAATAGGAAGAAACCAAGACTTGGTCAAAGATTTAGAAGGAACTTTTGAAGACTATAAAATTTGGGGGGTACAGTAATAAGGATGGATCTCTGAGAGAGACAATGCAGTGTAAATATCATGGGATTTCATGCTATCACATACCAAAGCACATACATCATGGACATTGTACAAGACAACAAAGTTGACAACTGGACTTGGCTTGTTGTTTTTAATCCAGCCTCTGATGCTGCACAGGATGAATGAGGACTGATTACCATAGTGGTTTCCAGTCACTGTATTTTATCTATCAAATGCTTCTTCCAAATATCTAGCCAGCTAGGAGGAGAGGTCTTGTTACAGCAATATTAAAGCAATTTCCAGACCTCCTGACTTCCCTGGAGCTGGGGGAATTTTAGAGTACGAATGGGAAAGAAGAGAGGAGCAGGGTTGGCGTGGTTGACTGAGGAGGTGCAGAAGAACTAAGCAGAAACCAGGGCCAGGTCTTTCTGGAAATGCACCTGAGAACAGGAGAGCTCCCTACACAAACTCAGCAGCCAAGGGTGCCAAGGAGGCACCTCCCACAGGACCACACTTCCCAACAGAACCACTTCTGCAGGTGCCAGGACCCCACCTGGAATACCCAGGGTGTGTGCTTGCCTGGCATGCACAAGGCCTGGGCTCCATCCCTAGCCTCACCCAAATCGAAACAAGTCAGAATATCCAGAGATGGGGCTAAGACCAGAGAATATTCCAGAATTTCTGCACGTGATATGATGTCTGGTTACACTAGCAGAGGACAAGGTTTCCTTGAAGGTAACCAACCTGTCCTATTCTGATTCCATGACCAGTCAGCCACTGAGGGCACGGTGGCCACAGGTGAGATGGACCTGGGTCAGGTGGACAAAAAGAATCATCTGCTGGATGGATGTGAGCTACATATGACCTGGGGGGACATCTCTAAGCAGCCTAGGGCCGTCCTGGGGTGACATGCACAGCCAACATTGTCATATGCCTTAATACTTGAAACCGCAAGGGAGGATTGTGTGAAAACTGACTTGAGTGCCAAACAAGGGCCAGTTGGGTGGCTTTTGACTCTTCTACAGCACCCTGAGTCTCTGAACTGTCCATGAAAACCGTGAAGTGGGAACGGGTGCCAGTCAGCCTAAGGAGACCATATTGTGGGTGATTTTGACAGTGATAACCTACAACAACCAAATTCCACTGAGTTTCTAGACTGAGATAAGTTCACCTCCACGGCATCAAGGTGCAGCCTGCAGGTCGCCTCCTCTTTGAAGAACTCAGACTGCCTCGGGCTGCTATCTGCCCCACCATGTCCTGTGGCCTCGTCCCTCCCTCAGGTAATGGTGTTGCTGGGTCACTTCCTCCACTAGAGCCTCGCTCCTACCTAAGGGTGTCCTGGGGACCAAGAGGACAGGCATACAGTAGGTGCCTACAAATCACCTGCTGTCGTGCTGACATGATGGGTCTGATTTTTTGGTTCTCGTCCTCACTTGGGTCATCCAGACAAGACATCGATATTTGCTTAACAGTAAACTGTGCTTGGATGAGAACAGCCATGGGGTGGCCCCAGGCAGCAGGCAGGGCAGTGGGCTGGGGGGCCGAGGCTGAGGCATTCGCAAGCCTCCACCAGGTGCACCATGTGGGCTGGGAGGCAGAGGTGGGCTCGCCACTCCTTCTGGGAGCCACCAAGGGAGGAGCCACAGGGAGGGGGGGCCCCTGTACCATCCGTGAGCTCGTGGGTGTTCGTTTTAGATCAATTCAGTTAACTGACAAGTGGGGCACACCGTCCTATCAGAGAGGACCCACAAAGGAGGCCCGCCCTTCCAAAGCAGGCTCCCAGTCGCTGCGGGGACTCCAGGGAAGCAGGAGCTGTGAGGGACGGGCACCCCAAGGGTTCCTACTCCAGGCCAGCTGAGGCTGGGGCAGCTGGAGGCTGAAGGCCAGCTGGAGTGTGCCCGGGAGTGAGGTGAACAAGGGAATCCTCCGCGTACTCATTTATTCTTTCACTCTTTCAGCAAAAATGCACTCAGCGCAACCCTCTGTGGGGTGCCACTCTGGGTGCTGGGCTCCTTTGCAGGGCTGGAATGGCGTCCTCGGGCAGTTCTGAGCAGGGCTGCCCACATGCTGTGCACGCCTGCGGGAGCTCCTGCCAGCTTCAGCCGCTGGAGGCTGTGGCCTGGTCCAGGTCTGGGGGCAGACCCTGAACTAGGTGTGGCAGTGGGCAGGAGTCATTTTTCAGGGGAGTGGGTTGGCGGGTTGGTCACAGGTGGGATTCCTTCAGCCAGGCCAGCCAGGCCCCCAGAAGCAAGCATGGGGAAGAAGTGCTCCCACCACTGCCTGGGCTGAAGGACAGAGCCGGGCCTGGGAGAAGGAGGCCAGGAAGCAGGAGGATGCGCCCCAACCCTCCCTGCACCCAGATGCAGCGGCCCGTCACTGTCCAGCTCGGTCAGGGGATTCGCGCCCTGAGCTCCTCTGGTCTTCGTGCCTGTAGTCGTCTTCCTCTTCCCTCCCTCTGGAAAGCTCTCTCAGTTGCTCTGATGGCTCCTGGTAAGCCGCCAGGTTCCTGCAGGCCGCGATGACAGAGGGGAAGGTCCCTCACCTGGGCCCCGGGAAGCTGGGTTCCTGCAGACTATGGGAAGAGCAGCCTTCACACCCGCCACCCCACCACCACTGCAAAGGGACCTGCATGGAGGGTCAGGCAGGGAGTGGGCAGGAAGGTGCCACAGACCTGACCTGCAGGCACTAGGGAGCAGCACAGGGACCCGCCCAGGCCTAGCCCCGGCCAAGCACAGACCACAGAAGCCAGCCCTGGGACTGTTGGGTGAGCTGCTACAAAATAGGGGTGCCAACATAGTAGGTTCCCCAGAGGGGGTGGACATGTCTGTGAGGAGTGGGCTGCCCAGGCCCCCCACAGCTGTGCCCAACACTCACGGCCTCGTGTCCTCCTTGTCCACCTCCTTGTCATCCTTTTCCCGGAAGCAGCAGCAGTAAATGATGATGCCGATGATGATGAGGGCTGCCACCACGCCCCCAGCAATGTCCGCATACAGGGCCACGTTCATGAAGGCTGCAACAGGTCAGAGTAGCTCACTCCCCAGCCCCTGACGTGGCTGGTGCCAGGGGGCAGCAGGCAGTGCAGGGGGCTGGGGAAGGTCCCTCCCAGCCTCTGGGCCTGTGGCACTGTTGGCTTCTGGCCACACCCCTCAAAAGATATAGTCTACAGGACCGTGACCAGTCAGGCCAGGGATACTCCTCAGGTTAGAGAAGGGACAGATTGGTCCCTGGTTCTGTACCTCAACACCCTGTGTCACCCAAGCTCTGAGACCTCGGGTGTTCGTCCCGCCAGCTCCTAGCTCATGCTGGAGCTAGACCTGGTGTCTAGCTGAAGAGTGTCCCACCCTAAAAAGATGGGCCCGGGCTATGGCAGCTGTCCCTGGGTACAGCCCCATGATCCCTGAGTGACTCTTGGGGCAGAGGACTGGGACCCTCCAGAATGCCAGGTGCTGAAGTCTCAGGCTCCACTTCCAAAGATCCAGTGAACTACACTGGCCCCCAGGTGAGGGCAGGCCTGGGACAGGAGGCATCTTGCCAGGTCCCCATGCTGCCCTGCCAGTGAGTGGCTCTAAGGGAGTCCCAGTTCATCTCCCGGGGCTCAGCTGAGTTGGGACCATGGCCAGCCACCTGCCCCACAGCTCTCACAGGGTCTGACTGCCACGGTGATGTTGCAGAAGGCCGTCCCCACGTCGTTGCTGGAGGTGCAGATGTAGTAGCCTGACATGTTTGTGGAGATGTTCTTCAGAAAGACGGTCTGGCCTGAGACTGAGGGGACAGCAGAGGGTGAGGCCGGGGCAGGCAGGGCCCGTGGACGGAGCCACAGCAGCCACTTGCTCTGGGCAGGGGAATCTCCACTTCCATGGCCGGAGCCCAAGCCACGGTGGCTCAGTGGCACGCGGCTTGTTAGCCCTGCGTCCTCGGCAGGCCCTGTGGCTCCCTTGGGCCTGATTCCCCACCATGGTCAGAGCTGGCCACACCTGCCCCGCAGCTCGTGGGCGGGACATGAGGTGCTGCTGGTGAATGTGGCCTGGTGTGGCCTGAGGGCTCCAGGGAAGCACAGGAGCAGGGCTCGGAGGGTGCTTCACGGCTGGAAGGCTGCTCACCACCCGAGACCTAGCTCGGAAGGCCAGGCTGAGCACAGGTGTCTGCCCCAAGGGTGTGCGTGTGCGCTGGGGGGAGTGGGGTGTGGGTATGGGTGTGTGGGGGTGGGGTGTGGGGGTGTGTAGGGGTGTGGGGGTGTGGGGGTGGGGTGTGTAGAGGTGTGAGGTGAGGGTGTGGGGGTGTGGGGGTACAGGTGTGGGGTGTGGGGTATGGGGTGTGGGTGTGGGGTGTGGGCGTGTGGTGTTGGCTGGGGAGGAGGCAGGCTCTGGCTAGGCTCTCTTACCCCCATGGCTCCAGGGAGCCAGCCTCTCTGAGCCTCAGCTGGGAAGTGGAGTGAAGACACCATCCTGAGTGAGGGAGCAACGGCAGCCTCAGGAGGAGCTGGAGACCCGGCCTCCTTGTTGACTACAGAGCCAGCCTCCACACCTGCTTCCACCGGGTGGTCACATGCCCTCCTGGGCCCTCGTCCTGCCCTCGCTCTTCCAGAGCTGCCCCTAACCTTCAGCAACAAGTCCAGCTCCTCTCCTGGTGACAGGTTATAGGCCTGGCCTGTCCACCACCTGGCTTCATCTCCTGCCCCTTCCCCAGGGGGAAGCCCCGCCTGGCAGCCTCTGGTCTCTCCTCAGCAGCCTTTCCTGTCTGGATGTGCCACGCAGTGCACAGAACCCTCCACGTGCTCAGCCCTCCAACAGTGTTGTGTGGTGGGTGGAACAAGGGCGCCCATCTCCAGGTCCTAGACACAAAAGTCCTGTTCAGGTCTCGAACTCCCTAGAGAACACCACAACTGTCCTTCAAAGTTCATACTATGAAAGCCACGCATGCCCATTATGAGGATGTGCAAGGGACCCAAAGCTGTCCCTCCAGCTGGTTTAACCTGGAGTCTACAAGCTGACCACAGCTAAGGAGGGCCCTTGTCCTTTGGCCTATTCTGTCCACAGAGGAGAAAACACAGAACAAAATCCCAATGGCGCTGTTGGAGCCAAGAGCGAGAGGTTTCATGTGTTCTGAAGGGTCGGAGGAAGCCTTGCAGGCGTGGGCGCCACCAGGCCCCATACCTCACCACATGGCCTAGGGCTGCTTTCCTCCAATCTTTTCACAAATGCAGTACTTTCTTCTAATTCCTCCCTGCACACTGGGGCACTGACCACTGGATTCTCTCAGAGGCTGCTCTTTCTGCCCTGGAATCCCACCTGCGTGTTCCAGAATAACACTTCTGGTCCTGGCAAGGGAGTCCATGAGCAAAGCGAGCTTAGGTGTCTCTGGGCAGGCGTTAATGCGCTCCCTAAGGCACAGCTCTCCACGTCCCTGGGTGCTAGCCAGCCCTGGGAATCTCTGATAAGGGTTTATGGCACCAGTGGTCCCATTTCCTCAGTGCACTGTTTCTTGTTAAGAGGGGAACACGCTGTGGGGAGGAACACGCTGTGGGAAGTGCTTGCAGACCCTGGGTAAGCTTAGACCTGAAGCTTGACAAGGTGACACTCCGTCTAAGGCCAGGCACACACAGCGCCCCGCCGACGGTACCTGGCGGGTAGGGCAGCGTGAGGCACAGCTGCTCTGCAGTGAGCCGGGCACAACCACTCTGTGGGTCTGCCTTTGTGAAGGAGCTGGGGCTCCAAAGCTGCCTTGTAACGGGACTGATCAGTTCTGACATCCAGGGAAACTGCTGTTTCTGCTGCGGTGGTGACACCTTGTGGCTAAGGGGTACACAAAGGGGACAGCCATTGCCTCCCACCTTCACTTGGTTGCTGCTATGAGAAATTCCCCTCCCGGAAGCCCTGGTCCCCCCAGACACCAATGTCGGGTTATCAAGGCCTGACTTTTCTGCCCATCCCCTGCCTCTATGGCTTGTCCATGAGCTCTGGCTGCCACTGCTCACCCTGGGGGCTAAGGATCCTCCTGACCCACCCCTGCCCTTTACCACCTCCTTCCCTAAAGTATTCCAGCCTCCTTCCCTGATACTCGAATCCTCTTCCTTCCCGGATGTGGAACTCAGCTGACCGGCATGGGCTACAAAGTGTGCTCAGAGGTCTCCCCTGGGTGAGCTCCTCCAGCCCTGCCCACAGCCTCCCAGGAAGGTGACTAGGCTCCTCCTGGTTTTGTCGTTTCTCAGATAAGGATAGCAAGGGCAGAGAGGCTGCAAGAGACTCGCAGCTACAAGAGGAGAAATCCTGGCTTCCTGGTGGCAGATCCCTGTTCCTTTCTCTGCTAGTTTGTTTCCACTGAGTGCCAAGTCAGAAGGGACCGATCTCTGATGTCGGACATTCTGTCTGCGAATGCAGGAGGTCGGAGAGGCCATGCCAACATGGTGGGCTGCAGTGTTTTAAAAGTCAGAAGAGGTTTCGGACCGACACACAGAGGAAGAAGATGGGGACAGGTTCCGGGCCCGTGGCAGGTGGGGTGGGAGAGCCTCTCCTCAGGACCTCAACATCTGGCACTGGTGCGGCCATTCACAGCCCTGCCTGTCCCCCAAGGTCCCCATTCTGACTGAGGCAGGACAAAGCTGCTCCCTCCAACCTCCTGCCTTGCTCTTAGACCCCCCAGGGATCACCTGAGAACTAAGCTTTGGCTCCTGGTCTCAGAGAGGTCTCTCCCGGGAGAGGCAGAAGGGCTGGGACCCGGTGCCCTGGGAGGCTTCCAGAAGGTGCTGAGGCCCACGGCAGAGGCCTGCCTCCCTGAGGGACCCTTCAGGCCCTGTCATCCCTGTCTTCAGGAGGGTGCAGCACTGGGTGAGCAGCGGGCAGCTGGTGCGCTCATGCAGGACTTTCCACACGGGCCGGCGCCAGGCAAAGGCAGTATAATATTTGTAGAACTCTTTTTCCCTCCAGCTTCTCTCTGGACTTAAAGGTCAAATACCAGCTGCCCAGCACAGAGCTGGTCTCCTGGCAACAGTAGCAAACCTCCCGCCTCCTTCCTTGTGGCCCATGTGGTGAAACTGGGGGCAGGGCCATAAACGGGTGGTGACTTTGCAGAGGAGGGGGTGGTGAGCCTGGGTGGACTGGGATGGGATACAGATAGGAGGTGGGACTAGGACATTCCCCTCTTGGGTGGAGCCACAAGCTTAGACTCAGGGCCTCAAATGTACACTTTAGGTCATAATTAAAATCCCACCAGTGCCTCTGCACAGAGTGGCCATCAGTTTGTGCTTTCACAGGAGAAGAATAGGATGGGGAATGAGGAAACTGAGACAGCACTTATCATATGCTTCTGCTGAGTGCTTCTGCTAGGTGCTTCCCGTGAATCATTTTCATTTCTGACAAATACCTGCCAGGTAGGCCTTATGAGATACCAGTGCATGAATGGAAGGCCCCAGAATCACAAGTGCCCAGTGGAGGAGCAGCCCTCCAGGGCATCTGACTGGTCAGCCCTGCCTCCCGGCCACTCTCGCCTCCCCTGCTGTCCCTCACCTGGCGGGACCAGTGGCTGCTCCTGGTTCTGGGTGCTGTAGCTCTTCCAGCTGTACTGCGGGGCCGGGGAGCCCTCTGCTGACTGGCAGGTCAGCTGGATGTTGTTCCCAATCACTGTCTCTCCCTCAATGCTGCAGGAGGGTGGCACTTGGAGGGTGGCACTGGGAAGGAGAAGGAGCACGTTGGATGGGGTGGGCCGCCACCTGCCTCCCCAACACCGTGTTCATTCCCAGGCCGAGGAATCTGCGCTCAGTGGTGAGATGGGACGCTGGGAGATCACTTCACTTCAAAGTATGGGCTCCCGCTGTCGCCCGCCGAGAGGCAGCACGGACGTGGCCAGCATGGTGTCCGGCAGGGGCACCCCAGCTCGGATCCTGTGCTCTCTACTTCAGAGTCACGGGATTTTGAAGGCAGTCCAATGTGGCCATTATAAAGATGGGGAACTGAGGCCCAGAGGGGTCACCTCTCATGGGTGCTGGCAAGCTGGGATAGCCCCCAGTTCTCCTGACTGCAGACCCAGCGCCCACTGCACATCCCTAAGCTGAATCCTCAAGAAAGACCAATTTTAGCTCAAAGAATAATATATCTTATTAATTTATGCTTAAATTAAAATGTAATAACCTGTCTTCCTTGGAAGCCAGGGTGAGTGAAGAGGGAGAACATGGGAGGAATAGATGAACTCTAGATAGGGAAGAGGGTGGGAGGGAAGGGGAGGGGGCAGGAGGTTAGCAAGGATGGTGGAATGGGATGGACATTATTATCCAAAGTACATAAATGAAGACACGAATTGGTGTCAACATACTTTATATACAACCAGAGATATGAAAAATTGTGCTTTATACTTATAATAAGAATTGTAATACATTCTTCTGTCATTTATTTTTAAAAAATCAATTAAAAATTAAAAATGAGAAGGATTTGTTCAATCATTTGCTCTTCTTTGGACCTCCTATAGGATAAGGACCCCCTTTCTGTCCTCACGGGCCCTGTCACTGGTCTCTTTCTCTATTTATGGTGCAATTTATCACATGCTCCTGAATGGTAGGTTGTTTCTTTCTTCTTGATAGGAGACAGGACACACACTTCAGACACACAAAACTGTAACCTAATAGGAAGATTTATAGCCAGGAACACACAGAGAACTCACTAGGTTATTTTGGAAATTTGCTCTTTATTTATCTTCTACTGTTTCTCGGTTTGGGCAGATAAGGTATTTTCTACCATGGCCCCTGTTTCCTCAGTGGACAGTCTTGTGAATGCAGTGGGCAAGTTGAGGGGGGAATAAAGATACATGAGAAAAACAGAAAGAGCCAGAACCCCCTCTGCTCTTAACTTTTGTCCTTACGTGTGGACTACTGGTGTTGAATTCCTCGTGAATTATTCTACAGCTATTTGCCTCGTAGCAAAAGTAAAGGAAGTAAAATTGATTCTTTTAAATAGGAAGGTACTAATGGCCTTTTCCTGTTAATTCAGTGGCAACACTAATGTTGGCTTCTAAGCATAAAAGACAGGAGGAGTGGGGAGGGAGATGTTTCACAGCAAATGTTATTGATCTTGATGCTGATTTAGGCTGTATTATTGTTTATAAAGTTGGTGACTTAAAATTTAAAAAATCCTTTGTGTGTGCAATTTCTAGGGAAAAAAAGTAGACAATTTAAATGACATTCCCATTTGAGAGAGGAAATCTAAATGAGTGTTTGGATACCGTCTATGGTTAGATCATCGATCTGTGTGCTTGAAGGCATAGCTACATTACACCAGTTTAGGATTATTTTTCCATCTGTGAAAAATGTGAAGGGGGGGGACTCTGTGGTCAATGCCACAGTCACATCACCACATGCCCCGTTGTGACAGCCAGCCCCGACTCTACACATGCCTGAACATGGGATTTAACCGACACCTAGCACCCAAGGCCACCCTGACTGTGAGTGTGGGCTGCATCCCCACAGGTCGCAATGCAACCTTTTTTTGTTCATTGGGTATTTTTAGAGGAAGCACAGGATAGAAAATAGAAAATAACTTTGATTTTTGTCTTGTTTCCTTGGTTTTTACAATGAGACTGTAAACTGGTTGTCTCTTGTTTCTTTACCTCCCTAGTGGACACAGTTTGAGACACTAATAAATAATAAAATAAAAGTTTTCAACCTCACAAAGCAAAAGACCAACCTGGAGGCAACGACAACTCTTCATTGCACATGTGGCCTGTCCACATTTCTCTACAATATCCTTTTCATATAATGCCATTTATTATCATTAGACACTTAATATACTTTATAGTAGTGATGAATAACAAATGAATACACTGATTTTAATTTCATCAAGGACAAAAGATATATTTAAAGAAAATATTAAAATTCTAGAATAGTACTGCCAATTCAACTTTCTATAATAATGGGAATATGCTCGATTTATGTGGCACGCTATGACAGCCACTAGCCACAGATGGCTACTGAGTATTTAAATTGTGACTAGTCAGACTCAGAAACTTAAGTATTATTTTTATTATTATTACTTTTGATGGTATCAGGACTGAACCCAAGGACTCACACATGCTAGGCATGTAAGTGCTCTACCATTGAGCTCCATCTCCAGCCTAGGAACTAAAATTTTTATTTTATATACTTTTGCTTAATTTAAACTTAAATAGCTTCAGAGAAATAAAGGAAGGGATCACTAACGCTCTTGATTTGTAAAATTTAACAAAGATAGCACCATTGAAGTTAATGTATAGATTTTGCTACAGCCTCTCAAGACACTGAGATTACAGGCATATGCTACAGTGTCCAGCTATTTTTTATATTCTTGATGCTAGCCATTCTGACTGAGGTAAGATAGAATCTTTTTTTTTAAGTTGTAGATAGACACAATATCTTTATTTATTTATTTTTATTTATTTTTTAAAAGCCTTTTGGGATAACTCACAGAACTTGATAGATTTATGAGAAAACTATTACAAAAATAGGAAATCCAAAGAATCCTAGGAAGTAAAAAATAAAAGGAAAATTAACAGTGATGAAAGCAAATACATACTAGATTTTAAAACATGCTAGAACAGCCCCTTCCCAAAAACTTACCAAAAATAAACATTAATTTAAAAAAAAAAACCCACAACATCAAGAGAGAATATTAAAAAAGACAAATGTCAAGTGATAACTACCTATTTTTGGAAGGTAGAAAACAGATTCAGAAAGTCATTAAACTGGGCTTGGAGGCTCAGTTTACCAGAAAGGCTAAAATAGAGTTGCAAGTTCAAGTGTTGTGAGACACGTCTCAAAATAAAATGTAAAAAAGGCTGGGCATGTAGCTCAGTGGGAGAACTCCCCTGGGTTTCAATTCCCAGAAATACAAAAGAAAAAAAATTAAATATTTATTTCTTTAGTCTTTAGATGGACACTGTATCTTTATTTCACATTTATGTGGTGCTGAGAACCAAACCAAGTGCCTCACACACTCTAGGTGAGCACGCTACCAATTGAGCCACATCTCCAGCCCCTGAAAAATTTTTAAAAAGGTCACTAACTCAGCAGCTCAGAAATTCAAGGGAGTTCCTAAAAGAAGCTAGTATATTTTCTCCAAAGTGCCTTAAAAGCTTAGAAGTTAGAAATATGAAATGCATAGATGAATCATGTATTTACAAGACTTAAAACTTTTATATGAAAGTACGTAAAGTAGTCTGATCTCCAAGGAACCTGCCTCTCCTTGCAATCGAACTGGGAACTAAAACCAGAGATTGAGTCAGACCAGAGACAAGCCAGTCCCACCCCTCCCTTCAGACACTCCGGCAAGGAGCCAGGGGCCCGCCATAGCAGAGAGGGGAAGTCACCAAAGTTCGGCCAATGAGATTCCTTCCCAGCGGAATCTACTTTAGCAGGTGTGTGACTCCCACACACATCAGATACAAACAACGAGGAAACTTCAAAAATCTCTCCATGGGCGTGACTGTAAGGGCCAATGGACTCCCGACCCCCAACTCCCCCTACTGCCAGTGACGTTGGTGTGACTGTAGGGGAGGCGGGAAGCAGAGAAGACTCCCCATCCCCAACTCCCCCAACTGCCAACTGAGAGGGCATGAGGGTAGGGACAGAGGGAAACAGAGGACACTCCAGACCCCCAACTCCTCCTACCGCCAGCCGAGTGGTCGTGATTGTAGGGGCTGAGGGAAGCAGAGGGGATCCTCGACCCCCAACTCCCATTACCACCAGTGGCGACACCAAAGGTCTTAGCCGCCAGCTTCCGAGGGTGTGCCCACCAAAGGGGTCCGGAAAAATTAAACTATTGACTCCCAGACCACAGCTCCACGGCACTGGAGCTTAGATTAATGAAAGAGAGAGTGCTCAGTCGTTCGGGAAATAGGGCACGCGGTGGGGCTGACCGTGTAACCAGATCCTTGGGGAACCGCCTCCAGTGAGCAGGACCTGGCTGGCTGGCAGGAGGAAGGAGAGGAGGGGCCATAGAAGTGAAACGGCTCCGGACCAACAGGATTGAGAGACTCCCAGGAGCCGCCTTACAGGAATTGCTGTCGACACATTGAGGGCAAAACTCAGCTCGGAGGGCACAGCTCTGCCTACGGGAAGAGAAGAAAATGGATCTCTAAGACCTAATTTTATTTCTTATTTTATTTTATTTTATTTTTTCTCTCCCCTTTTCCCTCTTTCTTTCCCCTTTCAAGTTTTATTTTTCTTTCCATTCTCCTCTATGCTATCTATCTCCCTCTCCTTCTTTCTTTTCAAGAGCACCTTCCTTCCCCTTCCCCCCAACTTTCATCCCAAGCATTTCGTCCTCCATTATGTGTAATTGTCTAAATGCAAATAGGTGAATGTTTCGAGACCGTCTATAGCGCTCCTAAATACCTAGCTACTACCAACACCCTGATCCAATCGACGGTTAGTATCCCCCTTCAGTAGAGCAACCTTCTAAAGTAGCCAAGACATACTAACCCTAATACCTTCATAGCACTTAACCTAAAGTCCTAAGAACAAACAACAAATCACTATATGCATACAGAATCCGGAAGCCCTTTATAAATTCAATGAATCAGCTCTAAAGTACAATAAAGCCCAACATCTCTAGACATAATCTGCCACCACAAAGGAGAGATAACAGAGATATACAAAGCCAAAACAAATGTATAGGAGAAAGCAGTTACAAAGCAGTCAAACAAAGCTGGAAAGTAACGTGAACAACATGAAAAAACAAGGCAAAAAAGGATTACAGATAATGCAGGACAACTTAAATCTACAGGAGGACCTAGAAGCATCAGAAACATGGACAGGGAAAGAAATCAAGGCATATCTAACTCAGATGGAATGGAATATTAGAGAAGACATGAGACAGCAAGTCCAAGCATTGAAAGTATATTTTGAAAACAAACTAAATAAACAAATTCAAACTGCAAAGAATGAGCTTTACCAGGAGATAGAGATCTTAAAAAAACAAACAGTAATCCTAGAAATGCAAGAAACCATAAACCAGATTAAAAACTCTAACGAGAATATTAAAAATAGACTAGATCAAGTAGAAGTCAGAACATCAGATAATGAAGGCAAAGATTATCAACTTGAAAAGAATATAGTCAACACAGAAAAGATGCTTAAATCTCATGAGCAATCTATCCAAGAGATATGGGATCTCATCAAAAAAACAAATTTGACAGTCATTGGGATAGAAAAAGGCACAGAGGTTAAAACCAAAGGAATGGACTACTTATTAAATGAAATAATCCTAGAAAACTTCCCAGAGATGAAAGATGGAATGGATTGCCAAATCCTGGAAGCCTACAGGACCCCAAACATCCAAAACCGTAATAGACCAACTCCAAGACATATAATTATGAAGATAGCCAACATACAGAACAAGGAGAGAATATTAAAAGCTATGAGAGAAAGGAGGCAGATTACATTCAGGGGTAAACCAATTAGGTTAACAACTGATTTTTCATCACAGACTTTGAAAGCGAGAAGATCCTGGAAAAATGTATGTCAAACGCTGAAAAATAATGGATTCCAACCAAGAATACTGTATCCAGCAAAATTAAGCTTCAGATTTGATAATGAAATTAAAATATTTCACGATAAACAAAAGCTAAAAGAATTCGCAGCCAGAAAACCAGCACTGCAAGCATTTTGGGCAAAATTCTACAAGAAGAGGAATGGAAAAATAGTGCCCCAAACTAACAGTGGGAGGTATCTCAGTAAAGGGGGAGGAAAATAACCAAAAAGTAAAACTAGCCAAACTAAAATAAATAAATAAATAAACATAACTGGAAGTACAAATCATATTTCAATTGTAACCTTAAATGTTAATGGACTAAACTCACCAATCAAGAGACACAAGCTACTAACCTGGATCAAAAAAAAAAAAAAACAAATCCAACAATATGATGCCTTCAGGAGATTCATATGATAAGAAAAGAAATACACAGGCTGAAGGTGAAAGGTTGGGAAAAATCATACCACTCATATGGCCCTCAGAAGCAAGCAGGAGTGGCCATACTCATATTGAATAAAATCAACTTCAAACCTAAGTTAATCAAAAGGGTTAAAGAAGGACATTATATCCTGTTAAAAGGAACCATCCACCAACAAGACATAACAATTATCAATTTGTATGCACCAAACAATGGTGTGGCAACGTTCATAAAACAAACTCTCCTCAAATTCAAGAGTCAAATAGACCACAACACAATAATTATGGGTGACTTCAACACACCGCTCTTGCCATTAGACAGATCCTCCAGACAAAAGCTGAATAAAGAAACTATAGAACTCAATGATACAATCAATAATCTAGACTTAACGGACATATATGGAATATATCAACCATCATCAAGTGTATACACTTTCTTCTCAGCAGCACATGGATCTTACTCAAAGACAGATCATATATTATGCCATAGGGCAACTCATAGTAAATATAAAGGTGTAGAGATAATACCATGCACCATATCTGATCATAATGGAATGAAACTAGAAATCAATGATAAAAGAAGGAAGTAAAAATCCTGCATCACATGGAAAATAAACAATATGTTAATGAATAATCAATGGGTTACAGAAGACATAAAGGAGTAAATAAAAAAATTCTTAGATATAAATGACAATTCAGACACAACATACTGGAATCTATGGGACACAATGAAAACAGTTTTAAGAGGGAAATTCATTTCCTGGAGTTTATTCCTCAAAAAAAGAAAAAAACAACAAATAAATGAACTCACACTACATCTCAAAACCCTAGAAAAGGAAGAGCAAAACAACAGCAAATATAGCAGAAGACAAGAAATAATTAAAATCGGAGCAGAAATCAACGAAATTGAAACAAAAAAATTGAAAATATTGATAAAACTAAAAGTTGGTTCTTTGAAAAATAAATAAGATCGACAGACCCTTAGCCATGCTAATGAAGAGAAGAAGAGAGAAAACTCAAATTACTAACATACGGGATGAAAAAGGCAATATCACAACAGACACTACAGAAATACAGAAGATAATTAGAAAGTATTTTGAAACCCTATATTCTAATAAAATAGAAGACAGTGAAGATATTGATAATTTTCTTAAGTCATATGATCTGTCCAGATTGAGTCAGGAAGACACACACAATTTAAACAGACCAATAACCAAGGAAAAAATAGAAGAAGCCATCAAAAGACTACCAACCAAGAAAAGCCCTGGACTGGATGGGTATACAGCGGAGTTTTACAAAACCTTCAAAGAAGAATTAATACCAATACTTTTCAAGGTATTTCAAGAAATAGAAAAAGAAGGAGCTCTTCCAAATTCATTCTATGAGGCCAACATCACCCTGATCCTGAAACCAGACAATGAAACTTCAAAGAAAGAAAACTACAGACCAATATCTCTAATGAACATAGATGCAAAAATTCTCAGTAAAATCCTGGCGAATCGAATACAAAAGCATATCAAAAAAATTGTGCACCATGATCAAGTAGGATTCATCCCTGGGATGCAAGGTTGGTTCAATATACAGAAATCAATAAATGTTATTCACCACATCAATAGACTTAAAGATAAGAACCATATAATCATCTCAATAGATGCAGAAAAAGCATTCGACAAAGTACAGCATCCTTTTATGTTCAAAACACTAGAAAAACTGGGGATAACAGGAACTTACCTCAACATTGTAAAAGCTATCTATGCTAAGCCTCAGGCTAGCATCATTCTGAATGGAGAAAAACTGAAGGCATTCCCGCTAAAACCTGGAACAAGATAGGGATGCCCTATCTCACCACTTCTATTTAATTTAGTCCTTTAAATACTAGCCAGAGCAATTAGACAGACAAAAAAAATTAAAGGCATAAAAATAGGAAAAGAAGAACTTAAAATATCACTATTTGCGGACGACATGATCCTATACCTAGAAGACCCAAAAGGGTATACAAAGAAACTACTAGAACTAATAAATGAATTCAGCAAAGTGGCAGGATATAAAATCAACATGCATAAATCAAAGGCATTCCTGTATATCAGCAACAAAACTTCTGAAATGAAAATGAGGAAAACCACCCCATTCACAATATCCTCAAAAAAAAAAAATACTTGGGAATCAACCTAACAAAAGGGGTGAAAGATTTATACAATGAAAACTACAGAACCCTAAAGTGAGAGATAGAAGAAGATCGTAGAAGATGGAAAAATATACCCTGTTCATGGATAGGCAGAACCAACATCATCAAAATGGTGATATTACCCAAAGTTCTCTACAGGTTCAACCAATGCCAATCAAAATCCCAATGGCATTTCTTGTAGAAATAGATAGAGCTATCATGAAATTCATATGGAAAAACAAAAGACCCAGAATAGCAAAAGCAATTCTAAGCAGAAGTGTGAATCTGGAGGTATAGCGATACCAGACTTCAAACTATATTACAGAGCAATAGTGACAAAAACAGCATGGTACTGGTACCAAAACAGGCGTGTTGACCAATGGTAAGAATAGAGGACACAGAGACCAATCCACAAAGTTAGAATTATCTTATATTTGATAAAGGGGCTAAAAGCATGAAATGGAGAAAGGATAGCATCTTCAACAAATGGTGTTGGGAAAACTGGAAATCCATATGCAACAAAATGAAGCTGAACCCCTTTCTCTCGACATGCACAAAAGTTAATTCAAAATGGATCAAAGAGCTTGATATCAAATCAGAGACTCTGCACACCTGATAGAAGAAAAAGTTGGCTCTGATCTACATATTGTGGGGTTGGGCTCCAAATTCCTTAATAGGACGCCCATAGCGCAAGAGTTAAATACAAGAATAAACAAATGGGACTTACTTAAACTAAAAAGTTTTTCCTCAGCAAGAGAAACAATCAGAGAGGTAAATAGGGAACCTACATCCTGGGAACAAATTTTTACTCCTCACACTTCAGATAGAGCCCTAATATCCAGAATATACAAAGAACTCAAAAAAACTAAACAATAAGATAACAAATAACCCTATCAACAAATGGGCCAAGGACCTGAACAGACACTTCTCAGAGGAGGACATACAATCAATCAATAAGTACATGAAAAAATGCTCACCATCTCTAGCAGTCAGAGAAATGCAAATCAAAACCACCCTAAGATACCATCTCACTCCAGTAAGATTGGCAGCTATTATGAAGTCAAACAACAATAAGTGCTGGCGAGGATGTGGGGAAAAGGGTACACTTGTACATTGCTGGTGGGACTGCAAATTGGTGCAGCCAATATGGACAGCAGTATGGAGATTCCTGGGAAAGCTGGGAATGGAACCACCATTTTACCCAGCTATCGCCCTTTTGGGTCTATTCCCTGAAGACCTTAAAAGAGCATACTATAGAAATACTGCCACATCAATGATCATAGCAGCACAATTCACAATAGCTAGACTCTGGAATCAACCTAGATGCCCTTCAATATATGAATGGATAAAAAAATGTGGCATTTATACACAATGGGGTATTATGCAGCACTAAAAAACAACAAAATCATGGAATTTGCAGGGAAATGGATGGCATTAGAGCAGATTATGCTAAGTGAAGCTAGCCAATCCTTAAAAAACAAATGCCAAATGTCTTCTTTGATATAAAGAGAGCAACTAAGAACAGAACAGGGAAGAAGAGCATGAGGAAAAGATTAACATTAAATAGAGACGAGTGGGGGGAGAGAAAGGGAGAGAGAAGGGAAACTGTATGGAAATGGAAGGAGACCCTCATTGTTACACAAAATTACATATAAGAGTTTGTGAGGGGAAAGGGGGGAAAAAACAAGGGAGAGAATTGAATAACAGCAGATGGGGTAGAGAGGGAAGATGAGAGGGAAGGGGAGGGGGGATAGTAGGGGATAAGAAAGGTAGCAGAATACAACAGTCACTAATATGGCATTATGTAAAAATGTGAATGTGTAACCGATGTGATTCTGCAACTTGTATTTGGGGCAAAAATGGGAGTTCATAACCCACTTGAATCAAATGTATGAAAGATGATATGTCATGAGCTTTGTAATGTTTTGAACAATCAATAAAAAATTAAAAAAAAATAAAATGCTACTCTTATAAAAAAAAAGAGATAAGATTCTTATCCCTGTTTTTTCTCTTCTACAGACCATAGTTCTTAAAATAATGTGAACATTTACACTGGTGATTGCCTTTGTCAAAAGTGCACTGTTGGCATGTTATATTTTCAGGGGAGTCATTGGATTCATTGTTGGATTAAGAAGATATTGATGGAAATAATAAATGACCACATCAATCCATTCTCAAAAAAAAGTCCCCTAAATAATAGATTCCTCAACATATTATTGTATCTCTCTTGCTGAATTGATTTATTTGTGGGGCTAATTTCACAGTGTACAGGCAGACTTAAAAAGTTTCCAGAAATTTGGAAATAATAAACCTGGAAGAGAAACTAACTCCAAGAGTAAAGAGATAGGAAAATATGCATAATTTCTAAATTAAAATTTTCTTCCTTTACTCTCCTTTATGCCTCCATTTTCTATTTTTTATTCTTATCCTACCAGTGAATCTGCCCTGCCTCCCTGAAATGAAGAGCAACTTTTTCATTCTGAGAGAGGAAGTAGCCTCGGGGGCTGGCAGGTGCCAAAGAAGCTGAGAATGGAGATGCCCCCCTGCATGGGTATGTCTAGCACAGGCTAACTAAATCTGATAAGTTTTTTTTGAATTTTGTCCTATTTTGTTCCCTCTTCAGGCCAACTAAATATGTATATCATCTGTTTTTTATTTCTATAAATTGTAAGTGCTTCAGGGGGGTAGGGACTCTAACTACTGATTCCCAGTTTAATTCAACTGCATAAACTTCACTTTTTCCTTTTCCATGTTTTTCCTATTTCTCATGCTAGTAGTTGGCCAAATCCAGTCAGCCAGGATGCAGGCAGGGTCCCTGGCCTCGACTGTAGGCAAGAGTTTGTGTATGAATCGACCTGAATGACCAAACTTTCCTGGTAGTGTTTTAATTTTATGCTTTCTTAAACCTCTTGCAAAGAACAAAAGGCCAGAGTTTTATCTGCAGTGCAGGGAGCCATCTTGGAGATCCATGAAAGGAACTATGCCAAATACTATAGGGTAAGACTGCTAATGTCATTGCAAAAATTACTGAGATCATATCACTCAATACAATAAGGTCTTCCAGAACTTCAGGGATGATTCTGATGAATTAATGAAATCAGTGACCTAATATTAAGTAGAAAAAGAATTAAATAAAATTAAATGAAGGTTGAAGGATAGTAAATCAACATTCATATATATGTGAATATATATGTAGCATATATATGAATATATTTAAATCTAGCATATACCCAAAGGTTTTCTTTTTAAGTTACTTATAACTTATAATAAATTATTAGATCATGATTTATAAACAAAAATAAAACATTTTTTGGACTATCTGATCCCTCCTTAATTTGTAAACTCTTAGAACACACTTATTTTCATAACATAATTATTTAAGTAGGACCACTAAAAATCTGTCTTCCGTGTAGTAGGACATAATAAGAACCATTGATTACATAAATAGGGATTTACCTGAAATGTCATACTTAAGAAGTGTGTGCATAGAATCAGCTATGGTCAATTAAAGAATTAACTTTTTTGTAACCAATGCTGTTAAAGCCCTCTTGGAAAACCTGGACTGCTACTGACTTCCAGGTCTCAGGCTTATGACTGAGCAAATAGGGCCATTTACTGATATACCCAAGACTCTCAGTGTAATTTGTGAACCAAAAAAGCGAACAAATAATATGATGCTGCACCTGGAGTTTGGTGACAGGTCCTTGGCTTGTCATCCTATCCTCAAGGGGCTTTTAAAAGTCCAATCTGAGATTTCTCAAAAAAGTTATGGCAAAGTAAAGCTAAAAAACCTGTGTGGTCAATTACAATTCTGGATGCACTTATACAAACAATCAGGTCAAATTTAATGAGGAGAGACTATTTTCAAACTGTAATCATCTTACTTTGATTATCTTTAATTGGGGGGTGATTGTAGAAAGAAATCACAAGGGGGTGATTACAGAAAGACAGTGTGTATTTTAATGGAATACTCTCTCTTGTTTTGAGGTTATTATGTATCTGTAACCTAGACTGACCCCTGCCATCTTGTAACATTCTCAGTCCTTACCCATTTTTTTTCAGTTCTTCCACTTTCCTTCAATATCTGGCTTTTTGAGCAATCCAATGTTTCTCTCATTCTTCTGACTTGAATCAGTTAAAACTAAAATCTGATTGTCCAAATCATGACAGGAACTTCAGGTTGTAAGATAGCTGTCATTTCCCCAAAACCCTCGAAGATGAAGCTGGACAAGTTAATATAAACTTCAAAGTATTCCTCTCCACTATAACTTAGGCCACTGAGAAGTTTCACTGAATTAACTATGTCTTCTAATGCTTCTAGGAAGAAACAATGATTGTGACACTCACATCTAGACCATCACCAAAAATACTAAAACTTCAAACTGGAAAATCCTTCAGAAGGTCATTGTTATTCACTTTTCATCTAAAAATACTTCATACCAAATATTTAAGAATCTGCTCTGGGAGTTCAAAAACTGGGTTTATAATCTGCTCTAACCATTAATCTTTCTCTTTTTTAAATTTCCACAGAAATGTCCCTTATTAGATTTCTGATAGCTTGCCCATCTAGCAAATATCTTATCCTCCCATAGAATATGGAATATGGAACTGTTTGAATCAGATTTTTCTTTGCTGTGAACTATAGACCTAATAAGAATAAGGGAGGGGAGGGAAGGTTTATATTGGCTTATGGTTTCAGAGATTCAGTCCATGGTTGCTCACTCTCTAGATCTGGGCCCAAGGTAAGGCAGGACATCATGACAGAAGGGCATGGTAGAGGAAATCAGCTATCTGTATATAGTTACCACCCAGTTAATGCACATCCATATATTAACCCATTGATTAGGCTACGCCTTTCATAATCTGATGATTTCACCTCGGAAAATTCTTGCATTTTTCTCAAACACAAGATATTTGGGAGATACCTCTTGAAGCCAGATTTAAAGTTAGGTAGTCAGTGTAGTTAGGTAAATCGGGTCTAATATCCAGTAAAATCTAAAATGGAGGCCATGCTGATAATGATTCCAGGAAACGCAGGACAACTCATGAAATGGAAAGGCCCTAGGCCAAAGTCCACCCCAAAGGAATGTTTATGGAACCCAGGAAAGAGCTCCCAACAGATTTGGAGATAGCCCATCCCAAGAAGTGATAATGAAGTCCTTCCTGCCCAGATTACTTGTTTGGCCCACCTGTGTCCCACCCCTCAGGCCTTCCAACCTACATTCCATCACCAAAACTATAAAAAGGGGAGACAACTGCACTTCCACGGATTCCACCTGTTGGGTCACCTTCTTCCTCTGGGAGAAGTCTTTTCTGCTGTCCTTTAATAAACTTCTAATTTCTACTCTGACCTTGCCTCGGCGTGCTTTTCTGGTGTTATTCTTCAACATTGGGGAAGCAGGGACTCACTGGTCAACAGCGTAACACTCTTATCAAAACCAGAACAAGAACCAAGTCTTTAGTCTTGTTCTTTACTGTTTCTTTATCTTTGATCTAATAGATGTTCTTTCTCTTTGCAAATACCTTACTTACAACTTCTAACTAAATCTTTTCTCCATAACAACCAACACAAATCTTTTGGAAACTTCTTGAGAGCTTTCAAGTGGGGAAAATAAGGGATTAGCAGCCCACTAGTGTGATATTCAAATTAATTTAAATTGAAAACCTATGAATAAACAGCAGACTCAGAAAGAAATAGCAAGTTAGGGTGGCTCAAATTTTGGGAGAAGAAAGATCATTACCACTGGGAAGTACAAATTCAGTTACTTTTAAGATAAAAAAAAATTCCATAGAAACTTGCATTCTTCCTCTGGAAGTTCTAAGTTTCTCCCCTTCTCCTGTTTGTTGAATTGATATGTAAACCATGAAATGCTGTTCAGTGAGTTCCTCTTATTTAATACTCCCATTTGCACATGTAAATAAACCTTGAGTTTTCTCCTATAAAGCTCTTTGCTTTCAGCTAATTCATTGCCACCTGTGAACATTCTCCTCTCTCAGACTAATGGGCCTAAATTAGTCAAAGAGATATTTTCCTTATAACTCATGGTTCAAAACCCAGGTGGAGGAGATAAGGCACACTGAGCAAGGTGTAGGTGTCCTATGCAAAACACCCTAAAACAGAACATTTTCAACCTTGTCAAGTGAAACCTGTATTGAAAAATCTGCTTCAAGACCTTTATGTTTAAAAGCTTTGAAGGGGAATAGCATGGATGGTGAAAGGAGACCCTCATCATTATACAAAATACATGTATGAAGATGTGAATTTGGTGTCAACATACCTTATATACAATCAGAGATATGATAAATTATTGTATAATGGTGTATTAAGAATTGTAATGCAAAATAAATAAATAAATAAATAAAAATTTTAAAAAAATCTTTTAATGAAACAGTTTTGTGCCATTGGAAGTGTCTTACCCACTTCCAGCATTTGCTCTGTGCCCTCCCATTGCATTCTGAAGGTCATGTTGAAGTTCCAAGTCTACAGGAGATTGGCTTCACTCAACTTTGAATTGACAGAGTAAAGACATAGGGTCCCTCACTCCTACTCTTGTACCACTTAGTACTTGTATTCTTACCCTTGATTAGTGTTACCATTATTATTATTATTATTATTATTATTATTATTATTATTATTACTATTATTACCTTTGATTAATATTACCTTGATTATTATAGTATTTTCTTTACTCTTCTTTATTTATCATCAACACATTTGAAGTAGTTTTTGGATATTATGTATTTCCTCATTAAGCTTTCAAATAAAATCTTGAACATGTGTTTATTTTTTATGTATTATAGGATCATTATTTTGCTCTTCAGTAGAATTAAACTTTAAAAATAAAACTATAAAAGGGTAATTCTCTTTTTAAATGCTAGTAAAATGATAAGGCTAGAAGAAATTGGAGAGATCATTTAATTCATTTAACATTTTATTTATTTGAATTCATAGAGACACATTGAAATGGTTTTCCCACCTTTTGGTTGTCAGTGTCACAGCTATAGCTAAATACAAATTTCCAATTTTAAATCCAGAGTTTTCACCCAATTGTAGCACACTGTTTATTGAAAAATTTATTTAATGGATCTGTCTTGCATCAAAGGAAAAAATAATAATATAATGATAAACTGCCTATTCAGAACCTAAATAAACACATTAATAAAAAAGTAGAAAGTAATCTATTTTTCAATTCTTTTTTTAATTAATTTCCACTAATATTCCCTCCAAAATAGGAAAAACTACAAAATTATTTACACAACTGAGTATGGTTATATAAAAACATAATTATATATAAAATATATACATAATTACTTTATCAAAAATTTGTGATGTCAGAAAAGGAAATACTAACCAAAAAATACATGTGACAATATTTCATTACTTGAGGTCTCTAAGTAATGAATAATTTGGGCTAAGGAGGAAATTAAATTGAATTTCCTCCTATTTCCACTAGGTACTTGCTGTGCAATCCTAAATTAGTTATATAGAAAGAAATTTGATTTTCAATGTGAAGCAAAAGTATAGGGTTCAATATTGATGACAATTACCAGAAAAGCATTACATGTTTTATGCTAAATCTAAATGATTGGGACAGGAATACAGATATAAAGTTTTAAGTTGAAGACAGTTATAACAAAGCACTGCACATTTCATCCTTAAGGTCATGGTAAAAAAAGGACCTCTGCATGTATGTTCACTGTTCAAGATAAAAAAGCAAAAAAAAAAGTAAAACTAATGCAAACAGGTCTGACCACAACTCCTTGACCAAGAGCAACCAATACCTTAATTTAAATGCATTTTCATGTTAAAAGATATGATCATGGGAGACTAGCACAATTTTAGACATACTTTTGACAGCTGGGAAAATTGGAAAGGCACACTAACAATTTGCAGCATAAACATTATTATTCCTACATAGCATACAAATATGCATATTCCCTATCCACAACTGTATTACTGTTGTTCACCCCTTAACTTTCTTGCCTCTCCATCTATGGAGGTGTCATTTTAGCCTCCTGGCAACTTTGACTATGTGGTAGCCATGTTCCCATGGGATTCAATGCAATAAATACTTCTTACCTCTCTTTGCTAGCTTTTATTTTTATCCTACATGAGTTAAAAGAACCAGTAAGCCAGTGACAAATGGAAAACTGTATTATAAATAGCACACATTTCAGGGTTATCAGATTCTAGCCCTAGCCAGAGCCTTGAGTGATTTTAGGAAGCATTGCAAATTTCAGATAACTGATTGATATGCAAATTATGTTCTCCCTGATAAAGATTTTAATTGACTTCCTCCACTTAGGGAAAACTAATCTTATTGGGGAAAACCAATCTTATTCCATTTTCAATTTGTCTCAGAATTTTTTTTTTATTTCATATAAATTTGTTATGTTTTATGTTTCTTTTGAAAATGTTATATCTGCATCATTCCCCACACGAATAAGTAACGTCTTAAATGCTCATTTTCATATCTTTATGAAAGTCATTGATTTTACCTATTCCTGAAAATTACCTTTTGACAGATACTTACTCTAAGCCTCTCTAAGTTTTGGAAACTATTAAATTAGGTAATGTGTATTCCTGGCATTTAATGCATTGTATTTTCCAGGCATATGCTTATATAATCTTAAATGTTTTTCTTACAATAAACTGGAAATGCATGTTTACCTACTAATATTTAATCAATAAAAACATTATTCATGAATGAGCAGTAGATAACATGAGTTTTAATTTAATTCGAATATATTCTTTCTTAGCACAACAGTTTACCAAATATGAGTTAGTATATCATTTACTTCTACTACCTTTAAGCTATGTGTTGTAAATTTTAACAAGATGGTTTTCTTTTTGATTATCAGAGTAGGAAGTAAAATATAACACCAATTAAAGTCTTCATTCTTTTAAGAAATGTGAATTCTAATTAAAAGATACCATTATATCTCAGATTTACACAACCTTAAACCTCTGGGCATCATGGGCTAATAGCTCCAGGCTGCAGGCCAATTTCAAGTATTTGAGGTCTAGGGAATCTTGGTTAATCCAAGATACCTGGGTAAATTTGGGGGCTCACAACATGGTACCCAGAAATATGGCACCTTGGAGTGCTTAGTAATTTGAGTTTAAGAAGATTTTCAGTTTCAGAAGGTCTTTCTGACCTTCTACCATCTTCCACTCTTTTTTCTACCCCAAGAAGTCATAAAAACCATAATTCCTCTACCACACTGCAGACCCTAAAACCTAGGATGGTGTCTGACTTATTTTCCTTCTGTCTGAAGTTCATCTTGTATCAGGTATACTGCTCCAAATATAGGAAGAAGAAATGTCATAGAGACACAAAAAACTACTTGAACAAGACTACCCAAATCCATGTCCCCCTGTTTATTACCATTAGATCATGCCCTTCTTTTTCAATTATGCTTATACAGAGTGATTCACTTCTTTCTTCTGACTTATAAAAACATATAGTTTTCATGTCTTTGGGTCTTCATTACTGAAGCCTCCCATGACATAAAATTGTAATGAACATATTTGTTATGATTTTCTAACTATGTCTTTTGTTAGAGGGATGTCAAGCATGGCATTTATGATTGCTAATGAAAAACAATGACTGCCCCTCATGGTGAGTTTTTCTTTATCAACACTTCAGCTCAATCAGTTGGAGAAACAACAATAGAAACTTACAGTGACAACAATAATAAAATTCTTTTCAGTATCATTTCATGACCATGAAAAATTACAGTATATCAAACGAGCATTCTTCTCTTGTCCAGAAAATTGTTGTTTTGTTAACTTTTTTTTTCAAAAGGTTAATCATACTGACCCCATTCTGTATCATGAACATTTCCCTTGATGACTATTGAAAGCATTCTGTTCTTAAGTCTAGTTGCTTTTTCCCATCCTATTATGCTCAGCAATTAAAACAAAACTGTTCTTAAATTGAAAATCAGTGATAAGATCACTATTAAATGAGAGAGATGGTTCAATGATAAGAGTGTTTTTCTAGTATGTCAAGACCCTGAATTCCATGCTGAATATGATCAACAAGAAAGGAAAAAAAGAAATAAAGAGAAAATATAACTCTTCAGAAATTGGGCAATTCCTTCAGATACTATTCTCAGTCTCAAGTAATAAAAAAGAAACAGAACTTCTACCAATATCAAATATAACACAACAAATAATTGTAGTAAGGTGTAAAAAAGAGGGCTGTGATGGCAGGTTATAGAGTTTCTATTAGAATAAGTATGTTACTCAAACAGAAGCCACATGGAAAGCCTCTAAGGTCTCCTGTGAAAATGGGGTGATGGTATTGTCACAGGAGAAGAGATGACTCTAGAGAAAGGTCCAAATAGCTCCCAGAAGAGAGGGGAAATAACTCAGGATCAGTGGGGTTCTTGGCATACCCAGTGGAAAACAATTTCAGCACAGCCAAACAAAAGCATAGATGTGTTGAGAGCCACAGCCAAAGGGACCCCAGGAAACTTCCAGCTGCCAGCTGATGATTGGCTCACAGGCCCCAGCAAACTTCCAGCTGCCAGCTAATTGGCTCTTCTGCGGTGATGCTCATTGGGCTGTTTCCCTGCCCTTTCAGACCACAGAGCTGCTCATTGGGGGACTTTTTTGGCCCCGCCCATGCAACCCAGCCAATCGGCCTCAAGATCAGGAGGAGTGGGGGGGAGGGTTGAGAGGCTTGTGGGAAGCCCCTGATGGCAGATGGGTTCTGAGCGAATTCCTGAAGAGTTTGTGCGATGCCACATGTGTATTCTAAAAATAAAGTTCATTTCTGTTTGATAAGTGGCTGGTGAATTGTGCCCAGCCAGACTGTGGCATAGATGGATGTTTATTTAATAAGGTAAATACACATTCAAGGGGCAATGTGGGCTAGCTAGAGAGTGAGAAGACCTGACTTGGGCTAGCAGTCAAGAGCTAGGAGAAGAGCTGTATCAGGTGTTAGACTGAATGTGAATCCAAGATGGAGCTACGGCAATTTCATGCCATTTTTCCCTGCACTTGTGTACTTCCCTGATCTTATAAGGGCAGGCTCAAGGGCATAGGCCAAGGGCATGTTGCATAAACACATTTTCTGCATCTCAAGGACTTATGGGCATTTCCTTTAAGATTCAGTATTTCTCTATCTTTATCCTAAGTCTCTATCTTAGTGTGGGGGGCAGGGGCTGGATGGGCACTATAAAAGTGATCTCAAGATGAGGGAACAGAGTTTAGAGGTGGGAGGGGTTCTCTGTACAATGGATGCAGAAAGCTTTCAAAAGAAAAAGGTACTTTGGATCATAAAACAGTTGACATCACTAAAGAATAAAATCCAAAGCCTTTTCTGATGATTATGCTAAAAGAGTATTAAAAAAGTAAGTTCTATGAGAATCTGGTTCTATGCAAGTAGCAGAGAACACTGTTGTCCCTAGGGAGTTCTGTGACCACATGAATGTTACACATTACTTACCCCCCCCCAGTAGGTAAAAAAAAGAAGAGTAAAAATGTTCTATCATTACTCTATAAAAGATCTGGAAGACTGAAATCTACCTGAGTGGTGAAAGTGAAATTTCAGAAGTTTGGAGGTGAAAAATGAAATCATTAGGACTTATAAGTGCTTTTCCTTTTCTTTTTTCTTTTTTTCTTTTTTTTTTTACCCTAGATGACTCTGTGTGTGTGTGTGTGTGTGTGTGTGTGTGTGTGTGTTTGTGTGCGCGTGCGCTCATGTGCATATATGGGCATGTGCTAAAAGCCTTTCACTAAGATTTCTAGAGTAGGAATAGGACAAAAAAAAGATGCTTAAGGAACATGCAAAACATCCAAATGTAGATGTTCAGAAAGTACTTAAATCTAATCTTAAGTGTAACAGTGGTCTACTTTGTGCTTTGAATGTAGCCCTTGCTGCTCTGCTACTACTACTTATTTTTAAAATGGACACACATGTTTCTCTCTCTTCCTCTCTCTCTGATCCTCCCTAATCTCTCCCCCTTCCTAATCTCAGGGGAAACAAGATTACTTTTTTTCCCATCCTAGACAGAGTTATGTCCTTGAGCACTCACCCACTATAGGAATAAAGTAATGCAGACTTTGGGATGGTACAGATCTCAGAAATAGCTATATCCGAAAATAACAAGTGAATTAAACTACAACAGAGATCAGGTGGAATGTAGCCTTTGAATCACCTCTTTAAAATCCCACTGTTCCTGCTGGTAGTCAGAATCGCAGCTTCTAGGACAGGAGTCCCCTGTGTTTCTCCATTACTAGCAAAGTAATAAACCTTTTCTATTTTCTCAGTACTGTGTCTTTGTTATTGGATTGACATTGTGGATAAGGACCAAGCTTTTGGCAACAAATGTGTACCCCAGGTAAGACCCAAGAGTGTCCCCTGCTCCTGCTTCCTTGGGCAGGCCTGACTATCCAAGGAACACCACTTCTAGGCTAAGGGTGTAAAGCTAACATGTTGACAGCCAACTGCAGGAGAGTTAGGAGACCGGCGAGTGTGACTCAGGTTGAACCAGAGAAGCTATGCCTGTGAGTAAAGGGAGTACTGAGGGACTGCCCTGGATACTCTGGAAGCACCTTTTGCTTTGGGAAACTCCTGCCTTCTCTCACTAAACAGCATAGTTTGCTCCATCATGATCCACTTTGAGAAAAAGGAAACTGAAATCAGAAACATGATGACAGCTTTGGCCGTTTGGTAAATCCCCCAGTGTGTACACCAAGACCCTTGATTTCACACATCTGGTTTCTCTTTATGGAAACATCTGGTCCCTCTTTCTGGAGACATCTGTGGCACCACTGTTAAGTGGGACTGAAGAATATAAGGATATTTACTCCCTTTTGATCTGTTCTAGGTTCTCATCTCTTTGTTGTCCTTGGTCTTGGGAATTCCTTCTGGTTGTCTGTTTTGTTTGTGTCTGTTACTATCCCTTTTAAGACATGGCCAGGGGCTGGGGATGTGGCTCAAGTGGTAGCACTCTTGCCTGGCATGCGTGCAGCCTGGGTTCGATCCTCAGCACCACATACCAACAAAGATGTTGTGTCCGCCGAGAACTAAAAAATAAATATTAAAAATTCTCTCTCTCTCTCTCTCTCTCTCTCTCTCTCTCTCTCTCTCTCTCCTCTCTCCCTCTCTCTTTAAAAAAAAAGACATGGCCAGTACTGCTTTGATTCTATACACAGTCTCTTGGGAAGGATCTTGGATGGTCAATTTAAAGGTTATGTTTGAAGGTCAATAATTTTGGCCATGGTTTTGGGCTCCTCTCTTGTTGTTTCTCTCTGTACAATATTGCCATTGGAATTGGTCTATCAGAGGTAAAGTAAGTTGAAGAAAGGGGCACAGATATGTGTAAGTCTGTCTAAGAAAACACTTTACTGTAATGATCTAGGTTTTAAATAACTTTCTGGATTATTATACAATCTTGCAGTTGCAGTTGGTCTATAAAAGGTAAAGTAAGTGGAAGAAGTTTGTACATGCAGATCTATCTGATTTAAAGATTGATGTCTGTCAGCCCTGGTTTTGGTGATCTTCTCATCTCTCTGTGTTGTCTGTTACTGGCCCTGTAAGACATGGGCCATGCTGCATTGATCTTATGAGTTGTCTCTTCTGCAGAAAGATCTTGGCTGAATAGGCCACCTATAGGTATAAACCTGTGTAAAAGAAAGATTGTTTACCATAACACAATCCAGCCTTGGAAATGTTTTTCTGGATTATCTTATAATCTTGATGTGGAAGTTGGTCTGTCAAAGGTAAAGTATATGACAGAGATTCTGTATATACAGGCATTTAGGCAGTTGCAGGATCAGGGGGTCTGACCATCAGGAACTCAGTTGAAGGTGCCAAAAGGAATTGCCTCTGGTGTGCAAGGATATCAGGACACCAGAAGAAAGGGCCAAGAAGATTTAAATCTTTTAAACACAGTTCTAGAACTCCCAGCACTGTTTCTTACCTGGACCCAGGCAGTGACAGATCATCTGACTGTGGGTCAAGGATACAAGCTGGGGGAAAAAAAATCCAGTAAAGCTGCCTGAGCTGTAGGAAAACGATCAAAGAGAAGACAGACCTCTGCCCTTCCTCCCAGCCCTTTTCCCCAGGGTGGTGGGGTGGGGGAAGGTGGGAGCTATTGGCTACAAAGGATGTGGCAATAGGTCCAAGCCTTGTCAGGGACAGGAATAGTCTTCCCTTTAAAAATCTGACAAAACACTTCATTTGGCCAAGTGATATACACCATTGGATGAAAGCAGTCCTTGCAATAATATTATTCCATCAAACTAAATGCATGGGGAGACTGGCAGAATAAGTAACTGCACCCAGAAAATAAAAAGACAAACTAAGGCCAACCTGTGTTTTGTATGTAGCCTCTACAAAGGGATATTCAAGGAATCCTGAAGAAGAGGGTGGAAAGGGCCTCCTCCATTGCATATTACTATGCCTAGTATAAGAAAAAGGACCAAAGAGATCCTGTGGGTGTAATTATTAGTGGAAAACTCACTTACAGTTGATAGCATTGTGATAGGATAAGGGAGACATGTCAGGCTCAAAAAATATCTTGTACTCCAACTGTTTGAATGCAACCTGGAAAGATTTTACATAGTAAATGATTAAGGCACAGTTTTTGTAAATGCTGATTGTCCAACACTCTCCTGGGATGAAATTTGTTATGTAACTTAAATGCACAGATAATATTCAAAAGGATTGTTTCAGAATACAAATTTAAGAAAGGGTTCAAACAAAAGAAAAGATAAAAGAAAGTTTTAGGCACAGAAATATATTTTAGTATGTAAAATTAAAAGGTAAAAGAAATGTTTCTGGATGAGAAAGTATTTTGTCTGGTAAAGTAAGGTGTAGGAGTTTTGCGGAAGGTAAATTTCAAAGAGTTTGTGTTTGTTATTAAATTGGCTTTAATGGACTATTCCCTGAAGAACTTAAAAGAGTGTACTACAGGGATACTGCTACATCGGTGTTCATAGCAGCACAATTCACAATAGCTAGAGTGTGGGACCAACCTAGATGCCCTTCAATAGATGAATGGATAAAAAAATGTGGCATTTATACACAATGGAATATTACTCAGCACTAAAAAATGACAAAATCATGGCATTTGCAGGGAAATGGATGGCATTAGAGCAGATTATGCTAAGTGAAGCTAGCCAATCCCTAAAAAAAACAAATGCCAAATGTCATCTTTGATGTAAGGAGAGCAACTAAGAACAGAGCAGGGAGGAAGAGCATGAGAAAAAGATTAACATTTAACAGGGATGAGAGGTGGGAGGGAAAGGGAGAGAGAAGGGAAATTGCATGGAAATGGAAGGAGACCCTCATTGTTATACAAAATTACATATAAGAGGATGTGAGGGGAAAGGGAATAAAACAAGGGAGAGAAATGAATTACAGTAGATGGGGTAGAGAGAGAAGATGGGAAGGGAGGGGAGGGGGATAGTAGAGGATAGGAAAGGTAGCAGAATACAACAGTCACTAGTATGGCAATATGTAAAAACGTGGATGTGTAACCGATGTGATTCTGCAATCTGTATACGGGGTAAAAATGGGAGTTCATAACCCACTTGAATCAAATGTATGAAATATGAGATGTCAAGAGCTTTGTAATGTTTTGAAAAACCAATAATTAAAAAAAGGAAAAATTCTAGAAATAAAAATTTCAACACTTTCAAAAAAACACAGTTAAATTGATTTGGAACATGGAGCAAAATCTGAACCATTAATCTGAGCTTATCTATCAAGATGATTTTCTTGTATTTCTCAGGTTTTGTTATTTAGGGAAACAGTCTTAAAGGAATTAGGGTTTGTACCTGTTTTAAAGTCTTAAATGATTACTTTCTAACTGGTTAAACAAAAATTGCTATTTGGTTATAAAAATATATTGCTGCTTTGATACTCAAATATATGTGACAAGGTTTATGTATGCATCCGAGAACTATATCTGTCTGAGCCTTGTGTAAGTGTTATGTAAAAGTTTATAAAATGCAGGTTTATGTAAGTTAACTGGCAAGATAACCAATAAGTGCTCTCTTTTCTACATTGTATATGACACAGAAAGGCCCCACTGTCATTTGAAGACCTGTTTTATATCTACTGTGCATCAATTTCTGATCATTAACATTGTTTCTTAAAAGTTATAAAAGATTTAAGGATATCCTTTGATTTTTGTTAGCCCATGCAGACTTGTGATTTTTGTTACCATACACTCTGAACTCTAAATTGTACTTTAAAAAGTTAAACTTAGTTAAATGTAAAGCTTAGGATAGCACTTTGAGAAGTTGGTGTTTGCCAAACTAAAATTATATGTAGCAAAAGTCTCAGATTTATATAAAAATAACACATTTGGTTGATATTTATTCATGTCATTTGATGTTTTATAGCTGAATAAGGTAACCTATGATCAATAAGTTATATATATATATGATTTTGTGTTACTGTTTGCACTGGAATTGGAATTTAAATGCATTTTTGGAAAATAATAAGGAAAGCATGATCTGTTTAAAGGTGACATAGTAAAACATGGAAGCATTCTGCCACTTTTTCCACAAAAGGAAAGTTAAAACTCTTTTAGCCTTTCTTTGATTCATGTTTCAGATGTAATGTTGTGCTATTTGTGAAGAGCCCTGCCTTACCTGAGACTCTGCCTCACACCTCACTCCATGTTAGAATGGCTCCAATATAGGCTAAACTTCAGCTTATTTAAAGTGTGTTCAAAAGAGTGATTTTTGTTGTAACGATTACTGTGATCTCAAAAAGGGCATAAGACTAAGTAAAGGTTCAAGATTATGAAAATCATTTTTCTTTGTTCATAGTTATCACACAAACTGAATATGTTTTTGCTATGTTAATTTCATTTTGTATTTTCCTTGTAAACTTTATAACTGTTCCCTGTTTGTGTTTGGCAAAGATACTGCTTCTTAAAAAATGGATTAATTTGAAATAATAAGCCATCACTTATACAAGACAGACAGTATATAATGTTGATGTTCAGTACCAATACTAAACCCAATTAAGTGAAAGGAGTAACTGTAAAATTATAGATGCTGAAAATATAACCTGTTACTTTCTCTATAAGACTGGTGAACCTGGCTTTCTGGGTTTTTAAAACCAAAAACTTTGAGACCAAAGTCAAGGAAGTAGAAGGACCAAGGAAAAAGCAGTCAATTTTTGGCTCTGGCCCTCTAAGGTCATCAAGGACACAGAGAATGACAGGACCCCTCTCTGGGCCCTGCATCTCTGTTGACCCACTTAATCTGCTGATCAGGAAGATCAAGAGGACGTGAGAGAATAGGAAGCCAATCAGTGAACATTCCACAAAGTGGAGAGACATTGGAGAAGGAAATGTCCCTGAGGCTTCCAAAAGAAGCCAGGTATGGTCAGCCAGACTTGGACCCATTCTGGAAGGTGCTACCACAGGTAGGCAAAAGCGAAAGCAGCGAGAAGTCTTCACACACATCCCCAAGACTGATCTCTGAGGAATTTCAGCTGACTTTTAAGATAGGAACAAGGTCAGCTTTGACCAACTTGATTTTAAACACCTGGCAGGAGAGTATAGCCTAAGCACAGTCCTACATGGAAATTTAAAAGAAAAAAAACAATGTTTTTTTTTTGTTTTGTTTTAATGTAAAATAAGATGTGCACTTGTATCAGTTCTACCTAAAATAAATCAATCTGGAGACTGTAAAGGAAGGGCTCCTGTATGGATGTGCCTCATAATAATGATCACGAAGGACCCTAGAGTGGTACATTTGTCCTGAGTTAATTTGAGTCTAATCTCATAGACTTAAAAAGCTTCGTAACCTCTTATATTGATAAACTTGATCTGTTTTTCACTGATAAGATTATCAGTTACTGTCCTCATGGTTTTCAGAGATTGACTAAAATACTACTTGCTTTTGAGCTAATTGTTGCAGGGAATGGATGGAGTTGAAGAATGTTATGCTAAGTAAAGTAAGCCAATCCCAAAAAACTAAAGGCTGATGAATGTTTTCTCTGATTTGTAGATGATGATCTAGGATGGAGGGGAGGGGCATGGGAAGAATGGGGGAACTTTGGATTGGGCAAACTATGATGGGAGGGAGGGGCATGGGAAGAATGGGGAAGTTTTGAATTGGGCAAAGGGGAGGGTAGGGAGGGTTTACGAGGCTAGGAGAGATGTTAGAAGTGTCTCTACACCATGCAGAGTCAGAGAATTGAACTGTTGCACTCCATTTGTGTACCATGAATTGAAATGCATTCTGGTGTCATGTACAACTAAGTAGAACAAATAAAAATTTTAAAAAAGACAAAGAAAAGAAATCTCCAAGTACAAATAAGAAAAAAAAAAGTAGTGTTTTACTGTCTGGTTTATTGTTGTCTTAGCATGATTCCTTCCCAATGTATGCCTTGTCCAGTCACCTTCCGTTTGCCACTGTGGGTCTCTGGACTGCTCTGATGCTAAATACTCTTAACTGTATACATCTCACCTAATAGAGAACAAGGAGTTTGGGTTACCTCCCCCAACTTCACCGCCTTTCAGCAGGAATCAGTGTGGAGATGTTCTCGCTCAGTTTTCCATAGAAATGAAATGTAGAAATTGACAGTGGGGAAATGTAACAGTGCTCTACTTTATGCTTTGAATGTAGCCCTTGCAGCTCTGCCACTGCCACTTATTTTTAAAACAGACACACATGTTTCTTTTTCTTCCTCTCTCTGATCCTCCCTAATCTCTCTCCTTCCTAATCTCAGGGGGAACAAGATTACCTTTCTTCCTCTTCCTAGACAGAGTTATGTCCTTGAGCACTCACCCACTATAGGAACAAAGTAATGCAGATTTCGGGGATGATACAGATCTCAGAAATAACTATGTCCAAAAATAACAAGTGAATTAAACTACAACAGAGAACAGGTGGAATGTAGCCTTAGAATTACCTCTTTAAAAGCCCACTGTTCCTGCTGATGGGCAGAATCACAGCCTCTGAGACAGGAGTCCCCTGTGTGTTTCCATTACTAGCAAAGTAATAAACCTTTATTTTCCCTTTTCTCCCAACACCTTGTCTTTGTTATTGGATTGGCCTCAGGGACAAGGACTGAGTGTTCAGCAACCTACAGGTTATTTATGTAAGGATCTTACAGTCATAATAATCTTGTTATTTATTTATTTGGTACTGTGAATCTAACCCTGGTGCACTTTACCACTCAGTTACATCCCCGGGTGCTTTCATTCTTTTATCAAATAAGCATACTGTCTGTCTTCACCTTGGTTTAAAAGAAAAATTACAAATTTTTGAACATGTCTTCATAAAACCAAAGGTCTTACTGTGTTATAAAAATTTTGTTGCTAGAATCAACATTTGCTTTACAGTTGCTCCAATTTTGTTATTGATTCTGAATAGGATGTTACCTGCAATATTGATTTTATTTTATAAATCATCTCACATCCTCCCTTTCTTCCTTTTGTCCTCCAAAAACTGATACTACATATACACATATGATCATAAAAACTGTTTCCAATCTTAATAAAAATCCTAGCAAGTTATGTTGCAGATATTGACAACTTATTCTAAGTTTATATGAAATGGTGAAAAGACTCAGAATAACCAAAAAAATATTGAAGAACAAAGTTGGATTGCTCACACAACCCAGCTTCAGGGGTTACTATTAACTACAGTAATCAAGAAAATGTATTATCAGTGATGCAACAGATAAATCGATCAATGGAAAAGAATGGAGAGGTCAGAAATAGACCCACACAAATATGGTTAGCTCATCTTGAAAAATAAAAAGAAAAAGGCAACACAATATAAAATAGTCTATTTAATGAATGGTGCCACAAAAACTGAAACATTCCCAGGAAAAAAACAAATCTATACTCACACCTTGTATCCTTTACAAAAAGCAACTCAAAGTGTATAACTGACCTAAATGTAAAATGTGAAACTATACAACTCCTAGAGGGAAACAAAGGAGAAAATGTAGGTAGGAATGAATCTGGGTATGGTGATAATTATTAAACACAAAAGCATGATCTATGAAGGAAATAATTGATCAACTGGACTTCTGTGAGAGGGAAAACTTCATTTTCTGAGAGACATTGTCAGGAGAATGAGAATACAGGCTACAGACTGGGAGAAAACATTTTCAAAAAAAAAATATCTTATAAAGACCCGTTACTCCCAAATACAAAGAACTGGTATGAAGTAATAACAAGGGGAATATCCTGATTAAAAACAGACTAAGTCTCCGAATAGACACCTCCCAAAGAAAACAGACAGATGGCACTCTTGGAAGGAATAGGGATGTGGTCCAACTGCATGTTTGTGGAGACAAGAGGTATGTGTGGACTGTACTATTCATTCAGTTTTACTGTGATTCCAAAAGGTCTCTGAAAACTAAAGTCTATTTTAAAATTTTAAAAATGTGGCTACAGATGTAGCGCAAAACTTAGAAAGCTTGCCTAGCATGTGTGAGGACCTGGTTTAGATTCTTAGCACTATAAAAGTAAACTAAAATAAAAAAAGGAAAAAAAAATGAAATAAATTGAAAATAATTGTTGCTGTCGTATTACAGGTTTCACCTATCAGGTATGTTTTAAGACAATAACACATTAAAGTAGGCAAGCTTTCAGAGTATTTATCTAAAAATCGTAGGAAATGATTTCCTTTTAATTCAAGTTGTTTGTAATATATCCCTTTTCTAGTATGCCTGTATTTGCCATTTTATACATTTTTTGAGATATCGTGATATGCTTTTTCTTTAGAAATATTATATGCTATAACACACTTAGAGATAATTTATTAAAGGGTCTTATGTCTCTTTAACAATATAAATATATTACCTGAGTCTTAGAAAATATGAAAAATGAAAAGTACCTTTGGCATCTCTGCACAATTGAGAAGACCTCCTTTTTCTTGTTTGGCATAAAAATGAAAACAGAAATAAATGGTAAATGAAAAGATGAGTCTTTGGCTCAGAGGGTGTGAGAAAATGACCCTTACAGATCTGATAATCCCATTTTACTAGTTATATCTTTAGCTCATTCCCAAAAACTACACTCAGCTCAAAATAACAAAATTATATCTGATGATAATGTTTCTTAAATAATAACTACACAAGAGCCTTAATAGTTCTTCTTGAAGCAAATTATTGGGGTTGGAAGACAATAATTCAAATGTCATTCTTAAGAGTCTTAAATCTTTTCTATTCTAGATTATGTATCACGCAAGCCTTTTTAATTTTTTTGTCATTACTGAGGAGTCATAATGAGAGAAGCTGTAAATTTCATCAAATTGAATAAAAACTATAACTGACTTAATTTAGAAATGATGATTAATATGATATAATTCATAATAACTAATTTCATTCCATTGAAATGACCCCAGAATGTAAGGGCAATCTAACTATATTTGTCAGAATTTTCTCTTCCCATGAAACTCACAGAACTGAGTGCTATTTTAAGGAAATGCTATTATAAAACATTTATTATTGATACATGCCATATGCTATTTTAAACATGAGATTTTATAAAATATTATACATGTTGCCTTAGTTCAATTTTTGTTGCTGTAACAAGTGTTCCAGGCTGGGAAATGTACAAGGGAAAGAGGTCTATTTAGCTTACAGTTCTGAAAGGAGGAAAGTTCAAAATCAGGAGGCTGTATCTGTTTAAGGCCTCCTATTCTGTCTTCTTGTGGGAGATGATATCAAATCATAATAGAGGAAGGACGAGAATCGCTGAGAAAGTTAAACTTTCTTTTTAATAATCCAATCTGGAGGTTTAAATCCATTTTCATAAAATCTCACGCACTCTCCCAATATGAGTCTTGATTCCTTCTGAGGGTGGAGTCTCCATGACCTAATTATCTCCCACTAGGCCCCACCTCTCAATATGGCTACCTTTGGGACCAAGCTTCCAGCACATTAATTTCTGGGAGAAAAATTATGTCCAGAGTACGGCACATGTACAGAAAGTACATAAAACACAGATGTAGAGTTTAATTATTCGAAAGTCAAACCCCTGGTCACTACCAACCAGGTCAGGCAAAGCAGACTACTAGTTGAGGTGTTGTTTCCCACTGATTTTTCCCCAGGTACAACTGTCTAGCTCTCTTCTAAAGTAACCATTATACTAATAATTTAAGAAATAATGGCCTTGCCTTCCTATACATTTTTTTTCTTTTCCCAACCAAGAATGCATTTAAAATAACTGTAGCTCACTTTAATTAACTCATAAATATGTGTTATTATAGGTCTTCTTCTTTCAATTAATGTAATGTTCTGTGGAATTTATACATGTTATTACATAATTTCACTTGTATACTTTTATATCATAGTCCATTAATATATACGAATCTGTAGAATATATATCGGTGGGTACACAATTTATTCCTATTTTTAAATACTCTGGCATAATTGGGACTACTCAGTAAGATGCTGAAAACATTCTTGTATGTGTGCTCTCCTGCATTTGGGTACACAATTGGGTTCAGTTTATATTACAGATGAAGCCTCCAGCTACCAACTGCTGTGGAAGAACTTTTATATTGCTACAATTCCCACAAACTTGGTAGTTTTTGTCTTTTTAATTGTAGCCATGTTAAAGATATACAAAGAATATGCATGAGGTTTTCCAGTTGGATCTTGTTTATGAGCACTTTGGCTGAATGCTTTCCAGAAGTCCAATAGTCAAAACACCTTTTAGGACAAGCATCATTAATACTATTGCCCATATTTCTACTAGCTTGTGTTTCTTTGTCATAGGTCATACTATTGTTTATTATCTCACTTTGAATTTTTATTATTTTACTGTTGGTTTAGTGTTTTAAGTAACATAATTTCTCTTGAATAAAAATTTACACATTAAACATTAAATATTACTTATAATTTTATATTTGATGTATTTTCTGTATCTAGATTCATTATCAACAAAAAATAATGACTTCATGTTTCTTCTAAACATAATGACTTTCTTTTCTTTGTGCACCACATGGGCTAAAACCTGAGATTGATCACTAGTGATGATAATAGATGTGCCTATATGGTTATTGACCTTAAAGGAAAATTCAACAATTCAGCAAGTAAATTATTTTTGTTCTTTTTTTAAATACAAATAACATTACATAGAATAAGAAGTTTTCTCCAAGATAGGCAGACTGGAAACCTGGAGAACAGGCCCAGCGGCCTGCCAGTGTGGTAGACAGATCACCCTTATTTGAGGAGGGGCCCAGCCATTGCCCCCAAGGTAGGCAGACCACGCAACCTGGAGAAGGGGCCCAGCGGCCCGCTGCCGGGATGGACAGATCACCCCAATTGGAGGAGGAGCACAGCCGCTACCCGCCCCTGCAAGGGAGACTTTGCAACTATACAAGAGCAATATAAATATATAGGGGGAAAATTAAAAAACACAAGAGTTTCACCAAGCAGAAAGTAATGCGAGCAGTATGAAAAGACAAGGAAAGAAAGGACCACAAGCAATGCAGGTCAACTCAATGTTAGAAGAGGTAATATCTGCAGCAGATGGAATGTCAGATAAAGAATTCAGGATATACATGCTTCAGATGATCTGGAGTCTCAAGGAAAACATTAGACAGCAAAATCAGACAATGGAAGATCACTTCGACAATGAATTACATAAACAAATCCAAGAAGCAAAAGATCAACTATACAGGGACATAGAGGTTATAAAAAACAAACAAACAGAAATCCTAGAAATGCAGGAAGCAATAAACCAACTCAAAAACTCAAATGAGAATACTACCAGCAGAGTAGAACACTTAGAAGATAGAACATCAGACAATGAAGACAAAGTATTTCAACTTGAAAAGAACATAGACAGCTCAGCGAGACTCTTAAGAAACCATGAGCAGAACATCCAAGAAATATGGGATAACATAAAGAGACCAAACTTAAGAGTCATTGGGATACAGGAAGGTATGGAGGTCCAAACCAAAGGAATGAGCAACTGTTCAATGAAATAATACGAGAAAACTTCCCAGACTTGAAGAATGAGACAGAATCCCAAATCCTAGAAGCCTACAGGATGCCGAATGTGCAAAATCATAAGAGATCCACATCTAGACACATTATAATGAAGATGCCCAGCATACAGAATAAGGAGAGAATTGTAAAAGCTTCAAGAGAAAGGAAGCAGATTACATTTAGGGGTAAACCAATCAGGATAACAGCTGATCTTTCAACAGACTCTGAAAGCTGGAAGATCCTGGAACAACATATTTCAAACGCTGAAAGAAAATGGGTTCTAACCAAGAATTGTGTATCCAGCAAAATTAAGCTTCAGGATGGAAGATGAAATTAAAACCTTCCAGGATAAACAAAAGTTAAAAGAATTTGCAGCTAGAAAACCATCTCTTCAAAACATCCTTGGCAAAACACTACAGGAAGAGGAAATGGAAAATAATAATGAAAACCAACAGTGGGAGGTAGTACAGTAAAGGGGAAAAAATAATCAAAGAGGAAAAACAAACCATGTTAAGTAACATAAATAAACAAATATGGCTGGAAGAACAATCCATATCTCAATAATAACCCTAAATGTTAATGGCTTAAACTCACCAATCAAGAGACACAGGCTAGTAGAATGGATCAAAAAAAAAAAAAAGACCCAGCAATATGCTGCCTACAGGAGACGCATTTGATAGGAAAAGACATACATAGACTGAAGGTGAAAGGTTGGGAAAAATCATATCACTCATATGGACTTCAGAAACAAGCAGGAGTGTCCATACTCATATCAAATAAAATAGATTTCAAGCCAAAGTTAATCAAAAGGGATAAAGAGGGACACTACATACTGCTCAAGGGAACCATAGAGCAACAAGACATAACAATCATAAATATATATGCTCCAAACAATGGTGCAGCTATATTCATCAAACAAACTCTTCTCAAGTTCAAGAGTCTAATAGACCACCATACAATAATTATGGAGACTTCAACACACCTCTCTCACCACTGGACAGATCTTCCAAACAAAAGTTGAATAAAGAAACTATAGAACTCAATAACACAATTAATAACCTAGAGTTAATTGACATATATAGAATATACCACCCAACATCAAGCAGTTACACTTTTTTCTCAGCAGCACATGGATCCTTCTCAAAAATAGATCATATATTATGTCACAGGGCAACTCTTAGACATTATAAAGGAGTAGAGATAATACCATGCATCTTATCTGATCATAATGGAATGAAACTGGAAATTAACAATAAAAGAAGGAAGGAAAAATCATGCATCACTTGGAGAATGAACAATAGGTTACTGAATGATCAATGGGATATAGAATACATCAAGGAGGAAATTAAAAAATTCTTAGAGATAAATGAAAACACAGACACAACATATCGGAATCTATGGGACACAATGAAAGCAGTTCTAAGAGGAAAATTCATTGCCTGGAGTTCATTCCTTAAAAAAAGGAAAAACCAACAAATAAATGATCTCACACTTCATCTCAAAATCCTAGAAAAAGAAGAGCAAAACAACAGCAAAATAAGTAGAAGGCAAGAAATAATTAAAATCAGAGCTGAAATTTATGAAACTGAAACAAAAGAAACAATTGAAAAAATTGACAAAACTAAAAGTTGGTTCTTTGAAAAAATAAATAAGATCAACAGACCGTTAGACATGCTAACGAAGAGAAGAAGAGAGAGAACTCAAATTACTAGCATAAAGGATGAAAAAGGCAATATCAAAACAGACAGTTCAGAAATACAGAAGATAATTAGAAATTATTTTGAATCCTTATACTCCAATAAAATAGAAGATAGTGAAGGCATCGATAAATTTCTTAAGTGATATGATCTACCCAGATTGAGTCAGGAGGATTTAGACAACCTAAACAGACCAATATCAATTGAGGAAATAGAAGAAGCCATCAAAAGACTATCAACTACGAAAAGCCCAGGACCGGATGGGTATACAGCATAGTTTTACAAAACCTTTAAAGAAGAACTAATACCAATACTTTTCAAGCTATTCCAGGAAATAGAAAAAGAGGGAGAACTTCCAAATTCATTCTATGAGGCCAACATCACCCTGATTCCTAAACCAGACAAAGACAATTCAAAGAAAGAAAACTACAGACCAATATCTCTAGTGAATCTAGATGCAAAAATCCTCAATAAAAATCTGGCAAATAGGATACAAAAACATATCAAAAAAATTGTGCACCATGATCAAGTAGGATTCATCCCTGGGATGCAAGGCTGGTTCAATATACGGAAATCAACAAATGTTATTCACCACATCAATAGACTTAAAGATAAGAACCATCTCGATAGATGCAGAAAAAGCATTCGACAAAGTACAACATTCCTTTATGTTCAAAACTCTAGAAAAACTAGGGATAACAGGAACATACCTCAATATTGTAAAAGCTATCTAGGCTAAGCCTCAGGCTAGCATCATTCTGAACGGAGAAAAATTGAAGGCATTCCCTCTAAAATCTGGAACAAGACAGGGATGCCCTCTCTCACCACTTCTGTTCAACATAGTTCTTGAAACACTGACCAGAGCAATTAGAGAGATGAAAGAAATTAAAGGCTTAAAATAGGAAAAGAAGAACTTAAATTATCACTATTTGCAGATGACATGATTCTATACCTAGCAGACCCAAAAGGGTCTACAAAGAAACTATTAGAGCTAATAAATGAATTCAGCAAAGTGGCAGGATATAAAATCAACACGCATAAATCAAAGGCATTCCTGTATATCAACGATAAATCCTCTGAAATGGAAATGAGGACAACTACTCCATTCACAATATCCTCAAAAAAATAAAATACTTGGGAATCATCCTAACAAAAGAGGTTAAAGACTTATACAATGAAAACTACAAAACCCTAAAGAGAGAAATAGAAGAAGATCTTAGAAGATGGAAAAATATACCCTGTTAATGGATAGGCAGAACTAACATCTTCAAAATGGCGATATTACCAAAAGTTCTCTATAGGTTTAATGCAATGCCAATCAAAATCCCAATGGCATTTTTTGTAGAAATAGATAAAGCAATCATGAAATTCATATGGAAAAATAAAAGACCCAGAATAGCAAAAACAACTCTAAGCAGGAAGTGTGAATCAGGCGGTATAGTGATACCAGACTTCAAACAATACTACAGAGCAATAGTAACAAAAACGGCATGGTACTGGTACCAAAACAGGTGGGTGGACCAATGGTACAGAATAGAGGACACAGAGACTAATCCACAAAGTTACAACTATTTTATATTTGATAAACGGGCTAAAAGCATGCAATGGAGGAAGGATAGCATCTTCAACAAATGGTGCTGGGAAAACTGGAAATCCATATGCAGCAAAATGAAACTGAATCCCCTCCTCTTGCCATGCATAAAAGTTAACTCAAAATGGATCAAGGAGCTTGATATCAAATCAGAGACTCTGTGTCTGATAGAAGAAAAAGTTGGCTCCGATCTGCATATTGTGGGGTCGGGTTCCAAATTCCTTAATAGGACACCCATGGCACAAGAGTTAATAAGAAGAATCAACAAATGGAGAGAGATGGGAATTTGCATGGAAATGGAAGGAGACCCTCAGAGTTATACAAAATTTCATACAAGAGGAAGTGAGGGGAAAGGGAAAAAAAACAAGGGGGAGAAATGAATTACAGTAGATGGGGTAGAGAGAGAAGAGGGGAGGGGAGGGGTCGCGAGGGGGATAGTAGAGGATAGGAAAGGCAGCAGAATAGAACACACACTATTATGGCAATATGTAAATCAGTGGATGTGTAACTGATGTGATTCTGCAATCTGTATACGGGGTAAAAATGGGAGTTCATAACCCACTTGAATCAAAGTGTGCAATATGATATATCAAGAACTATGTAATGTTTTGAACAACCAACAATAAAAATTTTTTAAAAAAGTTATTGCTTGTGTTATTGAGTTCTATAGTTTCTTTGTTCAGCTATCTAGTGATGAAAGAGGTATGTTAAAGTCACCCAAAATTATTGTGTTTTGGTCTATTTGACTCTTGAACTTGAGAAGAGTTTGTTTGATGAACATAGATGCTCCATTGTTTGGGGCATATATATTTATAATTGTTAAGTCTTGTTGGTGTATGATTCCCTTGAGCAGTATGTAGTGTCCTCCTTTATTCTTTTTGATTGACTTTAGTTTGAAGTCTACTTTATTTGATATGAGGATGGAAACCCCTGCTAGCTTCCACAGACAATGTGAGTGGTATGATTTTTCCCAACCCTTCACCTTCAGTCTGTGAATATCTTTTTCTATGAAATGAGTCTCTTGGAGGCAGAATATTTTTGGGTCATTTTTTTAAATCCAACCTGCTAGTCTATGTCTTTTGATTGGTGAGTTTAGGCAATTAACATTCAGAATTATTATTGGGACATGATTTGTATTCCCAGCCATTTTTGTTTATTATTGGTGTTTAACGTGACTTGGTTTCTCTTCTGGTTAAATTTTCCTTTAGTGTAATCCTTCCCTCTGCTGATTTTCATCATTTTTTTTTCATTTCCTCTTCTTGGAATACTTCGCTGATGAAGTTCTGTAGTGCAGACTTTCCAGTAGTAATTTTTTTTAACTTTTGTTTATCATGGAAGGTTTTTATTTCATCATCAAATCTAAAACTTAGTTTTTCTGGATATAGAATTCTTGGTTGGCATCCATTTTCTTTCAGAGCTTGCTATACATTATCCCATGATCTCCTGGCTTTGAGGGTCTGGGTTGAAAAATCTGCTGAGATACGAATTGGTCTCCCTCTATATGTGATCTGATTCCTCTTTCTTGTGGCTTTTAAGATTCTGTTCTTATTCTGTATGCTAGGCATTTTCATTATACTGTGCCTTGGTGTAGATCTGTTGTAATTTTGTACATTTGGTGTCCTGTAAACTTCTTGTATTTGATTTTCCAATTTGTTCTTCATGCTTAGGAAATTTTCTGATATTATCTCTTTGAAGAGATTGTGCATTCCTTTGGTTTGAAACTCTGTGCCTTCTTCTATCCCAATAACTCTTATATTTGGTCTTTTGATGCTTTCCCATAATTCTTGAATGTTCTATTCATGGTTTCTAACTTTCTTCTCTGTGTGGTCAACTTTATTTTCTAGATTGTAAACTTTGTCTTCATTATCTTATGTTCTTTCTTCCAAGTGATCTAGTCTGTTGGTTATGCTTTCTATTGAGTTTTTTATTTGATTTAGTGTATCCTTCATTTCAAGGATTTCTAACTTTTTTTTTTCAGGGTCTTTATCTCTCTCTTGAAGTAATTTTTTGCTACCTGTATTTGCTCTCTTATCTCATTGTTGGAGTGATCAATTTTTGCTTGTATTTGCTTATTTAGGTCATTCTTTAATTCACAGATAATTTTAATTGTGAAACTTCTGAACCCCTTCTCTGACATTTGCTCAACTTTCCTGTTCATAGGTTCTGTTACTATAGTGTGTTTGTTTGTTTGGGGCATTTTTCTCCCTTGTTTTTTCATGTTGTCTATGTGTCTTCTTTTCTCGCAGTGTGGATCTGAGATATTAGAGTTTTATTTATTTATTTATTTATTTTTGTTTTTGTTTTATTTATTTTTTTTTTAGAGATATTACAGTTTTGCCGCAGTCTGGCTGGGCACAAAATATCCGGGAGGTCACGAGCCACTTGTAGGTTCAAACAGGAACTACTTTATTGCCCAAACCCCATGGGAACTCTCTTGAACTCCACCGAAACGCTGAGAGAACCAATGGGAACTCAACAGGAACTCCGCGAGAACTCAAAAGTAGCAGGCACCCGAGGTAGCAGGAGCCTCCTTATTGCCGGACAGCAGAGGTTTATATACACAACTGAATACACAGCTTGTTTCAATTTAGCATCATCCAGTTACAGCAATCAGTCATTATCTTAATAATTATACACACCTTAACTTAATCACCATCATCCCAATGGCTTGCTGGCATCACCTCCCAACCACTCCTTCTGGCAAAATGCCAGGTACCATCCCAACTTGGCTGTGGCTCTCAACACAGTTTCTTCCCTATATTCTTGCAGTACCCTTACAGATTGTCTGTACCTCATCTTGATGTTGGGCTTCCAGACCCTGCTAGTGTCCCTCAGTGGATGCTACTGCATCCTGGATCTGGGACCTGAGTAAGCTGGAATGGGTAAATCTGGGCCACCAGGATTGACCTCCCAGTGGTAGTCTGCTGGTCAGAGGAGGCAGCCCTGCACCAGAGGCTAGGCTCTGGTGAGTGTCTGCTCTGCCCAGGAAAGCGATGGGCCTGGCCTGCTGTGCACCCTGGCCCTACAGAGGCTGGTGTGAGTGTATCTGGACTGCTGGGCTTGACCTCCCACTAATATTATTTTCTTTAAATAATTATTTTTGCTTTTGTTGAATACCTTCTATTTACTCATTAAGGTCTGTACCTACTTTCTCTCTTTCTTTCTTTCTTTTTTTTATTAACTTTGTTTTGGGTTCTCTTTCTAACCCTCATTCTCTTTTCCTAAACTCTAACTTCTTGATTTGCATCCCTAAGTTATGGATTTTTTAGACATATGGAATGCATGCATATAGGCTATAAAATTCTAAGAATGTTTTCTTTTGTTGAATCCCTAAAGTTTGATGTGTCACATTTCATGATCTTTTTGGTTTAGAACTATTTTCTAACATCATTTGTGATTTCTCCTGTGACATTATAAGGGTTTGTATAACACATATATCATATGTTGCTGAAATTTTCAACTATTTGGGTAGGGGAGGTTATTCTTGTTGCTTGCTAATTCTACTTAGAATACTTAGAACACAAATTATTTCAATGCTAAAATTTACCTGATACATGCTTTATTATCCAAATATAATAATATGATTTTATATATATATATATATATATATATATATATATATATATATATATATATATATATTCTTTACTCATAGTTTCCAGTGTACTCAAAAAAAATTGTACTCAATTTTTTGATGAAAACCTGGTATCTTAGGCATAAGAAACTAGGCAGTCTTAATTAGATTGTTAAATACTTTCATTCTTCAGTGTATTTTTGACTTTTAGTAGTTACTCAGTGAACTGTGCTAAACCCCTTCTATGATTATGCACTTGTCTATTTCTTTTGTTGTTCTGTTGCATTTTGATTTATATGTTTTAAAAGGGTGTTTTCAGACACATGAAACCTAAATATTGCTATTTTTTCATAGATTTGATACTTCAGCATTATGAAATATTCCCTTTTATTTCTGGAAATGATTCTTGCCTTAATTCTATATCCTAATGTTACAGACCAGTTTATATGGAGCTTGTATTCTTTTGGTGTATGTTTGCCCATTATTCTTTTTAACAACTTTCTATACTCTTATAATTTAGGTATTCCTTATACAGACAGGAAAAAGTTTTGTCATGATGTTTTTCTTTACATTATTTATTTATTTAGTGCAGAGTGAATATATTTATCAGAGCAAATTTTCTCCCCATTTACCTGTAGTATAATTAATATCTTGCATTAATTGCATTCTACTACCTTAGTATGCATTTTTCACTTTTCCAACACTTCTGCTTCTTTTTACCCCCTCTGGCTTTCTTTTAGATTGACTACTATTGTCTAATATTTGTGGTACTTTTCCCTGTGTTCATTTGGATGTCTTACACTTTTCACAGATGTGCTTTCCTTTGTCTAATGTTTAATAAGTAGTTACACTAGAGATGACAATATTGGCTGAAGTTTTCACTTTACAGTGGTTCCCAGCATGTATTTTAGGGACTGTTGGTAGTTCTTCAATATTTTACCTGCAATGGCAAAATTATTTTCATATAATGTAGATGACATGTGTATTTTATCTCAGAAGTGTAGAGTATTTTTTTTCCTAGAACCTTACTGATGTTTGTTATCACCAGACAATTGACTTTCACACATACCTAAGAAATTGTTTTCTATTGTAGCAAACATTAATGTAAAAAATGTACTTATCTTGCTAATTATTCTGAGAATTTTTCCTCATAAACTATGTCATCTGCATTAGATATATGGTTTTATTGTTTTTTATGGAAAAGCATATGCTTTAACTACTAGTTTTATTTTTTAATATGGCAAAGAGTAAAAAATATACCCACTTTGTTTTGAAAAAAATCCTTATAACTCCCCATAGTTTAAGAATGTTAAGGGGTACTTACTCCAAAAACTTTCAATACTATTGACTTACTCTTCTATACTTTTTCACAAAGAAATTAATTTGGCAATTACCTTTTTATTGAAATACTTTCTTTAGAGATTTTAAAATTAATCCTTGACTACCCAAATATGTTGTTAAATGTTTAAATCATCTTCCAACACAGGTCAAGGAAATAAGATTAGCTTTACCAAAACTTCTTGAATATTTTGTTTTTGTCATAAGCAATATTGTTACAATCAATAGTAAATCAATGCAAAAATTATCAATCATTCAACTCCTTCTTCTCTCCTGCATTTTGAAAAAAAATCTCCCTCTTTAAAGAAACTACTCTAATTATTCTTTCACTGTTGATTTTCATTACTTTAACTCCACATAGTATAAATGTCTGAATTTTATTTTAAAAGATAATTTTGCTGTGTGTAGAAGTCTAAATTTGCTATCATTTTTCTTCTTCTTTTTTTTCCAAACCAAACTGTATCCAGCTTTATTAAAGATACTTTTCATACATAATCATGGTATTTAAGGCAGAACATGGGCAGACAATTTTTAACAGTATACAACAACATTCAAATTATCTTCTTGGATGGACTATCAAAATCAGAAAGCCATTATAAAACCCAATGAAGTCTTCATTCAATGCTCTGAATAGTGAAAGTTTAGAATGAGGGTTGATATTTTATATTTTGCATGTTGTTTAACATCTTTTCACAAGCCCACCATTTCAGGAAATGAAGTAAAAATGACAAAAATTATTAATCTGAAATTTCACAATCGAGAAAATGAACTGCTGTTTTTCTGAGGGACACTATCTCAGTGATATCACTGCAAAGTCCAGATTCCCTGACACACTGACAAAACCATTTCTTGGGAGTCAGGTCCCAACAGGTCTGAGTTTAAGGGAGTTAAGTCGATACTGATGGCAGAGAGGGAGAGGAAGAACGAAAGATAAATTTGAGTTTTTCCATACCACAAGGTGTTTGTGCCAAGGTGGCTATGTGTGCCAACATCTTGGGAGCCAACACTAGAAAAACTAGCAGGGAAAAGTGTTTTGCCTACAGTAATCCAGCTTTGGAGACATTCTATTTATGATGTGTTTTAGGACTGGAGTTGTTTGTGTTCTAGGGCTGGAGTGTGTTTCAGTGGTAGAGCACTTGCCTGACACGTGTGAGGCCCTGGGTTGGATTCTCACTCTGCACCACATATAAAAAATAAATAAAATTTAAAAATCCATTGACGACTAAAAAATATTATCTTATCTTCTTGCACATAGCAAGCAAAATTAAGTTTAATGTCTATGACAGAAAATCTAATATCTGGAATTATTGGGTTCTGTTATAAATTTTGTTGTTCATACCTGACCTTTGTGATGTTTTATTTCTTTATATTCTTAGGGTCTTGGTCATATTCCAGGAAAGTTTTTATGAAAATATATTGAAACGTAATATACTATCAACATCCTGAGAAGAATTCAAATTCTTTAGTTGGGAGCTGGGAGGATAGAGCTAGGGTCATCACAAACCTCTGCAAATTTGACATTTCCCAGGTTATCTGAGTCCCTTGAACCTGGCCCTAGTCTTTTCAATGGTTTATGCCTTCTACCTTGGTATTGTTGTAAGGATGCCAGCATTTAGGTCTGTTTGCTTAGGCCTACAAAGCTAGAGAACCCTAGACTGTAACAATTTACCTCTCAGCTCATGAGAAGCATGAGCTAAAGCAGCTTCATCTCTTATGTGATATTTCCATATTGAAAGTGCCCAGATGGCTAAAGTTGACCTCATGTGTGGATTCATGATTAATCTTTCTCAATCTTCCTATTACTGTGAATTTTTCTCCTTATTTTAATTCATTACAAAATATCTAGCATTTTAAGCCTAGAATTTTCCCCACTTTTCCAAACCAATTTTACTTGGTGAGTTATCTGAATCACTTAATGCACAAGTACCAGAGGTGGAAATTAATCATATCTTTCATGATGACTGTTATTCTAACATATTAAGATATTAATTTAATTAATTAATTTAGTCATTTTTTCTTTATTGGATGGTCAGCTAGTAAGTTTACTCTTCTAAAATTCTGATGTTATCCCACAAATATGCCTTATGCAAGTAATGCAAAATGTTGTGTAAGTAATATACAATAAATAATTATTATACCTGGTTTTTATTATATTATTATTAACCATATGAATAGCTTTATTACAAAATAAATTTTAGAGCATGCATTAGAATTATTAGAGAACACATAATAAAATTTAAAAGGCAAGGTTTTTGGACTAAATTCCTATTGTAACTGTAACAAGTTTTATTTCTTTTGTAAGCTATTTGATTTATATCATAATTCCTTACTTTGTAAAGTAAGGGATTTTATATTTCAGAGCTTTATTATAATGCGAACTTATGTAACTAGAGAATCCAGTTATTTTAGAGAGTAAATACAATGTAATGGAAAGAAGATGCAATCTATGAATAAACAAAAATTTTATTTCAGCTTTGTTGTAAGTTAGTTATCATTAGTAATACTGCATAACATACCATCCCCAAAGTAGGCAGGATACAGTAACTGATAGCTTGGTGTTAGCCTCCAGGCTGGAGTTGACTGGGCATGTTTCTATACTGTATATTGGGCTCTGTTCTGACCTGTTGTTTTGTATCTTGTATGTATTTTTTGTTCTAATGAGAGAAGCACAATATACTAAGCTCAACTGTACATTTCTCAATTAATATCCTATTGATTATAACAGGTATCATAACATAAAATGAAATTCTAGTAAGAAGGATGAACTCTACCAACCATGAAAACAAAGTGAATTATATGAGTTGGGAAGTATAACTTCCCACATAGAGTTGTGCTAAGAAAGAGAAATAAAATGTCTTGTGAACACATTGTCAGTAATGCAATATTTATTTGATAAATGTGTAGGTATCTGTTTGAGCCAATGACAATTCAATAATGGAAAGATAAAAATGATCAATATCACACCACTTTCTTTTGGAAACTGACCTACCTATGTTTAAGAGTTAGAGGTGAAGATTGATGTCAGTGCCGTCTGAGGTATGAACCATGCTAACACATTCTGTATTCATCTAAACTCAATGGTTAGAATGAATTCCTCCCACAGGGCTCATGTGAGGCCTCCTTTTAGCAGTATTGTGACACAGTATCTCTCTGACTTTCCTCCTTGACTCACTTATTTTGTATTGAGAACTCATTTGCATATAATAAAATGACACTAATTGCAAAACCAATGGATGAGCCAATAGACTCTTAGAAATAATTTTTTTTTTAATCATAGGAACTGGTAGAAAAGTAGAAAATATAATTTATGCCAGGTTGTCTTGCATAAATAAGCACTTGATAAGGGATTATATTATAAACTCATCAAAGGTTCACATTCTCTTATTTAAGGTGAGTACAAAGAGCTCTTTGGACAGTCACTTGTATTTAATTTCCTTGTAGATTGTCTACATGGGCTGGTGTGAAGTGTGGGAGCAGGACCCACTGCAAGACCGTGTGTACTCCCCGACTTTTCTAGCCCTGAGGGGCTCGTGTCTGTACAAGTTTCCAGCACCACTGGTAAGTGTCTTTATCCAAACTTATGGGTTTCCCCCAATCTTGCCACAACAGAGTGACATCATCTGAATGATACCAAGTAAAATACTATGTGTGTATTTTGAAAATAAGATACAGGAAAGAATACAAACCAACCCAAAAGTTCCTGAAATAACCTGCTAAATATATACATTATTGCATTAAATATTGGTTTTCTAAACTCTGAAAAATTTGAAAGATGTTTCTGTTTACATATTAAATGTGATAAATAATTAATAAAATCCTAATGCTGATTAAAAAAATCCCATGAAGACATCAATAACATTTCCAAATATATTCCAAGCTATTTCACTGTATTTTGTTTATCAAACACACATTTTAAAAATTAATGTATTAAAATGAATGAAAGTGAAGTGATTTTAAATGTTTTTTATATATTAACCTACACTCATATTATTAATCTCATATTCCCAAAGAGACTTTTAAAAAAGAGCCCATTTAATATACCTGGCATAAACAAATAAACAGTTGGTAAACACAAAGGTAAACATTGTTACAGTCATATAGGAGGAACACATTCTCTATCAAAGCTAAGTCAGGGTTTTACTAACAATAAGTTTTCAATTTATTATTAACAAGTAAAAGTAAGAAAACCTCAGAATGATCCAAGTCAGTGCTTAGTCTTTCTCAACTTAATGAACTTTTGTAATGTTAAAAGTTTAAATTAGAGTGTTTTGTTCTTGGTAAAAATCAAAATACAAAAAAAAAATCAAAATACATTCTGTTGATCTATTAGTTATTACTGTCAAAGTTTGTTTTTATAGATATTCCTAAATCAAATTTATGGAATTTTTGATAATCTATATTCTATACTCTGGGATTTGTACTAAATATGTGTGAATATCTATTGAATGGAATACCTATTGCTTTTGGAAACATGTGCTTTATAGACAAAGAGACATTCAATAAATATTTATTGAATATAAATACTAAATGCCAGCCCAATTACTTTCAGATCAAATAATACAGAGTATCTTGGAATTCTCAAATGTGACATGCAAATATTGTGAATGTTTCTCCATGAAATTCAAAGTTCAGAAACACACACACACACAAACATTTATATTTTTGCTACCATTCTAACTGAATAATCTTATGATTAGACAAATCTATTTCAAACATAAATAAGCATATCAATTTCTTCTTAGTGCTGATGTTTTCATAGTATCTTAAGCCATCTTGAAAGAACCTCTAACATAAATCATGCCTTTTAAAAATCGAATTTGGTGATAGCAAACCAAGAAAAAAATTGTCTATGTGGAATATAAATACTTAATGTAGAGAATATACACATTATTTATAAGATGAAAAACTTTGAGTAAATGGAAACTGTTGCATATGACATAAAAAAGTTATTTGGAAAAGGAAGAGAGTAGTGATAAATCAAAATCATGCAAGGAAACCTTCTGAAAACAACTTCCTAAATAGAGAGACTAAAAGATCTGTTAAAGTTTCACTTACCATGGACCATTTTGTGCAAATTAAATAAAGAGGGAATAGAAGCTGTCTTTAAAAAAAAGTGACTTTTTTTTCCTCGTATTTTAAAGGTGACTACCTGGGACTGGACTTGAGCAGAGAAAACATTCTCAGTTTATGAGATTATGTGCAAGGTTCTCAAGGTATGGGCAATAAGTAGTAGTTCTTTTAATGGTGCTTCCTCAGAAAATGATGGTTCTGGTGCTCATAGTTACTTTCTGAAAATGAGCAATCCAGAGATATAAATGAAAGACAATATTGAGACAAAGAAAACAAAGTGTGTGTGTGTGTGTGTGTGTACAGAAAATATAGAATGCAGAAAAATATACAGAGAATAATGCAGAATAACACACAATCATATATTGTGCTTCCTCAGTTTGAGATGGACCAAGAGATGCTTTGTAGCAGTTCATCCAGGAAAAGCAGAGAGTTGAATTAGCTGGGATCAAACCCAGGGCTTTGCACATGCTATGCAAGAGCTCTGTCGTGGAGCTACACCAGCAGTTCATGCATAAATTTATTTTGAGACAGAGTCTTGCAACCTACCCAGCTTGGCCTTGAACTTTCAATTCTCCTACAGTAACATCCCTCCCTTATAACTGGGATCGTAGTGTGCACCATCAGGCACAGCTTGTTTGTATTTTTTATGTTAGTATCTGACTAACTCTCTGAGTATCTGAAAAAGCTTACAGTTACCATAAATCAATTACTTTTCTATGTGAAATGCAAGATTATTGCAATAACAGGTCTATGAATTCTATAAAATTCCCATTGATTTTTGCAAATTTTTATAAGTTAAAATAGGAATAAATTAAAGAATAAAGAATTTTGGTTTCTTTATTTTTAAAAACTATTTTATTGGATATTTTTAAAGTCTATAACGTGACATAGGAGATGCACGAAACTAGTGAAAATTTTACATCTATAATGTGGCTTAGCAATTTATTTAGGGTTTTGTACCAAGGTCAGCTAAAATCTACTCACTTATCATGATTCTATATACATTATTATTTTATTAACTAGAGATCTGGACTTGTCCACTCTCTATATTTGCTACTTTGCATCCTCTGATTTATATATCCCCATTTTTGCCCACTTCCTATCCTTGGTAAACACTATCTTGTTATCTATTTCTGCATATTTAAATCATTGTTTTGGGACTTTTTTATTTCAGATTCCACATAAAAGTTTGCTCATGAATTTTTTTGAGTCTGTCTTTCACTTAGCATAATATCCATTAAACTCATTCATGCTTTACCACACAGAACCTCATTTTTCAGAGGTAAATAACATTCCAGTTTAAAAATGTGCCAGTTTCTTTATCCATTTCTGCATAACAGATTGTTGATACTTGAGTTTTTTCACATCTTGGGTGTTGATAAGCATGGGAGTGAAGGTATTTTTATCAGATAGTGGTTATATTACTTTAAGTTATATGCACAAAGTGGGATTGATATGAGGGAGTTCTAATTTTACTTTTTTTTTTTTTGGATATCCATACTATTCTACTTAATGACTGTACCAATCTCAATTGCCACCAGCTGTGTAAAGAGTGCCCTTTCTTCCATACCTCACTATTTGTTTTCTTTTGGCTATTTGATAATAGCCATCTAAATAGGTATGAAGTGAACTTTTGTAGTGATTTTGATTTGCATTTTTTCTGATCATTAGTGATGTCGAGCCCACTTGCTATTCATACATAATTATGAGGTCTATAATGGTAATTCAATGCATGTCACAATGTGTAATAGTAAAATTAGGTTATTAAGCCTCTCCATGTCTTCAAACTGTAATTGTTTTTATGTGTTGAGACTTTTCCTTTCTTTGAGATACGTTAGGCTATTATGACCAATAATTGCCCTACTGTGCAACAGAAAACCAAAACTAATTTCTGTTCTCAAACTGTGTTTTGCTGCCCCTTGATTACATTCCTTCCATCCCTCTCGGCTTTGGCTTCTCAGTCTCTAGTGACCACTGTTTCATTCCATTCTTCTAAGGTAGACAGAATACATGGTTATTTGTCTTTCTTTGTCTGACTAATTTCACTTAGTGTAGGGATCTACAGTGGTTTATTTTACCCATTTTTCCTTTTTTGTTTGTTTGTTTGTTTGTGATATTAACCTGTATGATTTCTTTACACATGCTTCATATTAGCCCCTTCTTAGATACCTGCTATAGAAACATTCCTTCCCAATCCATAGCTTGCCATTTAATTTTGTTGATTGCTTCCTTTACTGTGGAGAAGCTTTAGTTTTTTGTGGTCCCCTTCATTGATTTTGACTTTTGTGGTCTGCATTTTTGATGTAATATCTTTAAAAATCACCATGGCCAATATCCAGAAGTCTTCCCCTTATGTCCTCTTTTGCACATTTGATACTTTCTGGTCTTATGTTTAGATATTTTATGCATTTGTGAGTTGAGCTCTGTGCATAGTATAAGAAAGGAACCAATTTGATTGATTGATTGATTGATTGATTGATTGATTGACTTAGATGTGAGAATCCAATTTTCCTAGCACCATTTACTGGGTAAATTATCCTTGGCTCATTGTACCTTTTGTGTGCCCTTGTCAAACCTTAGTTGGCAATGTGTGGTTTTAGTCTTACTTCTGGTCTCTCTTTTCTGTTCCACTGGACTAATTTTTATTTATTTTTTCATGCCAATACCATATTATTTCAATGACAGTGGCTTTGTAATATAATTTAAAATCAAGGAGTGTGGTCTCTAACACTGATATTTTATCATAATTATTTAGATCATTTGGAATTAATATTATTATTACATATGAAAGTTAAAATTATATTTCCTTTTAATGTGAAGAATGCTAACAGAAATTGATAAGGATTATATTGAATATGTATGTGGCCTTGTGTAGTATGGGTATTGTACAATATTAATTCTCATTCAGGAGTATTGAACATGTTTCCACTAATTTATCTTTTCTTCAATGTATTTAATTTCTGAGGAGTCTATTTCTTCACTTTCATTTTTTAATTTACTTATTTGAATCTTTTTTCATAGTTAGACTAATTAATTAAGGAGTTGACAGTTTGGATTGATTAATTGGATTGTTTCTTCCTATGAGTTTTCTGTCCTCTATTTGGTTTATTTATATTCAAAATGTCATTATCTTCTTCTTTCAACTAATTTTGAATTTAGTTTGCTCTAATTATTTTAGTTTCTTGAAGCATAATGATAAACTATTTATTTAGGGTCTTCTTTTGAATAAAGGTGTTTATTCCTATAAAATTACTCCTTATCATGGTTTTTGCTGCATCTCACAAGTTTGAGTATGCTATGCTTTCATTGTTATATGTCTCAAGATGATTTTATATTTTTCTTTTTATTTCTTCTTTGGCACATTGAATGTTCTTGGGCATGTCATTTAACGTCCTAATATTGAATAATTTCCCAAAGATTGTCCTGTTAGTATATCTGCTTTTATAGCATTTTGGTCTGAAATGATTGCAGATATGATTTTTAATCCTCTTAAATTTGTTAAAGCATGTCTTATAGACTGGCATATGATTTATCTTGGGGAATGTTCCATGTGCATTGGTGGAAAAGGTGTGCTCTGTTGCTATTGGATGAAGACTTCTGCATATATTAAGTCCATTTGATCAAAAGGACAATTTGAATTCTGTATTTTCTTATTAATTTTCTATCTAGATATATCCATTATTCAATGTAGTATGAATTATCCCTGGTATTATTATATTACTCTCTTTCTTCATGTCCATAGATGTTTGCTTTATGTATTCACAAGCTCCAATATTTGGTGCATTTATAATTGTTATGCCAACTTGATGAATTAAAAACTTTAATTAATGTATACTTAAATAGTGAACTTCTTTGTCTCATGTGATAACTTCACACTTGGAGTATATTTTATCATATATAAATAGAGCCACTTCTGCTCTCTTTTAGATACTATTTGCATGGAATATATCCTTCTACTTTCTTCACTTTGTATTTATGTATTCCTTTACAGGTTATGTCTATCTTTTATAGAAATATGTAATCGTGGATTTTAATCCATTCAGCCAATCATATCTTCTTCCATTATAAGATTTATTTGTACTTATGATTATTTTGATAGGTAATAATTTACTAGTTTACCCTTTCTTTGCCTCTCCTTTTTTCCTTTCCCCTATGCCATGGTGATAATTTCCTTTATCTCTAAGCATTGATTCCCCTTTATCATTTGTGTATCTGCTATTTTTGGCTTTGTGGTTACCACGAGGCTTATAAAAAACTTCTGTCAGTTATAATCTACCACTTGAAGCTGAAAACAACAGCTTATTGTTTATAAAAACTCTGAACTCTTACACCACACACACAGTTTTTATTTTTATATTGTGAATTTGGTAATAACTAAGTGAAGTCTTGGTTATTTTCAACTCTTCCTTTTAATCTTTAAACTAGAATATGTATGATTTAAACATCACAGTTACAGTATTGGATTGTTCTGTATTTGACAGTCTATTTATTTCTATCAGTAAGTTTTATATTTTCATATACATTAATAATAGTAATTATCATCCTTTCATTTTTACTTGAAGAACTCCTATAAGCATTTGTTGTAAGGCAGTGATGATTTCCTTCAGCTTTTGCTTGCTTGTGAAAGATTTTATTTCTCCTGCATTTTTGAAGAATTACCTTGCTTGCTACAGCTATCATTTTTGGCAAGTAGTATTTTTTTCTTTTTTTTTCTTTCAGCTCTTTAAGTATATTATCCCATTGTCTGGTGGCCCTTATAAATGACTTGACACAACTTTTCTTTCTTTCTTTCTTTCTTTCTTTCTTTCTTTCTTCTCTTTTCTTTCTTTTTTTTAAACAATCTTTCTTTGTTTCTGAACTTTGCTTGGTCAAAATGTGTCTCAGAGGGGATCTCAGTTGGGGAAACTTTGAGCTTCATGTATCTAATGATGTTGTAATTTTTTTGCAATTATTTTATTAAGAGAGCTTTTTTTCCCTTTCTTCTGACCCTTCTTCTAGCACTACCAGAATAAAATATCTCTCCACTTGGTGGTGTTCCATGTGTCCTGTACATTGTCTTCATTCTTTTTAATTCTTTTTACTTTTTTTTGATTGAGACATTTCAAATGACTCTATCTTAGAGTTTACAGATTCTTTCTTCTGCTTGATTTATTCCAACATTGAAACTCTAAATTGTATCTTTATTTCATTAATTGAATTCTTCATGATTTCTAATTCTTTTTTGTATCTCTCTTTGTTGAGTTTTTAATTCAAAGCATGAATTATTTTCTTGATTTCATTGAATCTTGTGTTTTCTCATATCTCACTGAATTGCTTCATATTTATTATTTTATATTCCTTTTCAAATAATTCATAAAATTTCCATTTCTTTGGGGTCAGTTACTGGAGAATTACTGTGCTCCTCCAGTGGAATCATGTTTCCTCACCTTTTCATGTTTCTTGTGTCACTTAATTGATGTTCACATATCTGATTCCAGATTTTACAAAGTAGCTCTTTGTTTGCAAAGATTTTTACCTACATATCTTCACCTGATGCCTGATGGTGGTGGTGGGGCAACATGTGGTGCCCCGAGTTCCACATGGATGTAGTGCTGTGGTCTCTGTGAGCTTTTTCAGTTGATCATTGTTGGTTATGGCCAATGATACTTCTGTCTTCTAGGCTACAGGAATTGGTGGCAGTGATAGCGGCTGCATAAGTTACTAGGGTGAGGGCTTTGGTAGTGAATACCAATTTTTATATTGAATACCAATACCTTGTATTGAATACCATGTATTCAACATGGTAGGGAATACTGTGGGGGGATTCAGTGTGACATGACTCACAGGCATTCAAAACAAGATTGGGATCCAGGACTCGGGTGTTTGGAACAGCTGTGAAAATAGGTTGTTGAGCTCAGAGACTTTTAAAACTATCGCAGCACCTGTGGCTGGGGTACCTATTCTTTGTCCACAGCACAAACGAATATAGTTCTCCTACTAAGAGAGTCTGTTGCTATGAGGCACATCCAGCAACTCAGATATATACTCAGAGTCTGGTATCAACTGTGATTCTGACCCTGGGATTCAGGACATAATCCTGACACAGATTGGAGAGAAAGGGACCCCCTGGAGGCTGTTCCAGGGAACAGGCTACAGATGTAATTCAGGACCCAGAACCCATAAAACATGGGGTTGCATGCAGTGGTGACTTTGGAACTTGGGATGGTGGGACACAAGGGTCCACTATGCTCTGTGAGGTCAGGTGGGGTATCAGCAATTCCAGGAATAGTACCACTGCAGCTTAGGAAGCAACGATGGCCTTCTCCAGAGAGAATCGGCAGATTAGACTGTGGGTGCCTAGCCTAGTTCACAGTGGGCTGGTGCCATGACTTTATGACCTGGAGGATGTGGTGGTTCAACTCAGCCAAGGCTATGATTCCCAGGGGAACAAGCCTTCCTGTATCTGTTTAGCCCTAGAAGGTGGAGCCACATGGGTCAACAAACCCTTCAGATATCTCAGGATGGAGCTCTGTGTACTGGGAGGTGAAAGAGTCCTTCTGTGCCAGAGGCTTAGCACCAGTAGAAGTTGGGGTCCTGCCTTGATAGCGATGTTGGTGGGATCAATGAGCAGCAGCCCCATTGTACCTGAGGCTTAAGGTCCCTGCGCGAGGTGTGAGGCACTGCATGTGCTCTGGAGCACTCCTGCTCGCCGGAGGTCTGAGGTAACCTGGAGGCTGGTGCTCCCTTGTTGTGGTGCAGGAGATGTGAGTGCTCTGGTTGACTAAAGTTCTGGGTTCCCAGGTAGAAAGGCATCACTTTTGCTTGACCTTAAGAAGAGGGAGTTCAGTCATTGGAAGGAAGGATGATCTGCTTTGTGGTAGTCTGGCCCTAGAGCATAAGGCAGAGGCGCAGGTCTGCTTGCTACTGGGTGCGCATCATGCAGTGTTGGCCTCATCAAGGGTTACCTACCCCCAAAGCAGAAACCACTCCAGTACTGGCTCTGATTCCAAGATGGCCCAGCACAGCAGCAGCATAGGTTCAAGTAGAAGGTGACATTTCAGTTTCTTCTCTAACGGTAGCTCGGCCTGTGAACTCTGGGGAGCTCCGTCACCTACATTCAAAGCCTATCAGAACTCTCTTAGTGAAGACTTTCATGTCTTCAGAGATAAAAGAGTTTGTCTGCCTCCTCTTGCTTACCTGTTTTGTCAGGGAAAAGACCTTCTTGATCTCAAGTTGACCACAAGGAAAGCGTTGAGGTAGAAAGAGCAAGGAATTTCACTTCTTCACATAGATGGCCATCCTTTGCCTCTGTGCTATACAGGATTCCAACTGCTTATTTTTTGTTCTCCTGTCTGGATTCTGGTTGAAATATAGGTGTTTATTCCTTGTTTGGGGTTTTGTTGGAGTGGGGATGGGAAAAAAAAACAAAACAGGAGCTTCTGGTTGGCCATTTTTCTGTAGACTAGAAGTTCCACAGATGCTTAATAAAATCATTCCATGTCATCATATTTATTTCTGTAACCAAGAAGAGTCGCCTCTGTTTTATGCTAGATGTTTATCCGCCTCCTAAACAGTCATTAATATAGGAAATCCGGAACATTTACATATAACCAAGTGTATCAGAACTCTCTAAAGTCAAAGTAGCAGAGATATAATTACCTCAGAAATGTTTTGAAATATTTTCCTCACAAAGAACCTTAGATTAAACCTGAAGTTGTCTATAGTGCAAGATCTAATGAAAAATATGATTCATTCCTTAATCAATACTTTGTCTGGTGTAAGTTCTATATTGGGACTAATTGTTGAAGAATGTCCTGAAATACTTGAGGTCTTGTTAACAAAAGAAGGCAAGATGTAACCGCACATGAAAAGGAGGTCCAACCCAAACCTAGTTTTGTGAAATACTTAACCAAATCTGCTACTGAATTGAGTTCTAAATATATATTTTTAGCAAAAGAATTAATAGGAAGAAAGAGAAAGGGCAGGGAGGAGAGGAAGGAAGAGGCAGAAGAAAGGAAAAAGTTGGACTCCAGGAATTAATCACTTCAACAAATGTTTTTTGTATACTCCCTATCCATGCACTAATTACTTTTTCACAGGAACAATCTAGAATTCATTTCTGTATTCATTTTTAGGCTTAAATTATTTTCCACCTATTCTCAAAGTAGCTAAATTGTTTTGTAATACCATGTTAAAATATTCTATTTAAACTTAATATATTTTACTATAATGTTTTAAATAACTACAATTTTAAGAGAAGTATTAAGGGCTGGGGATATGGCTCAAGCAGTATCGCGCTCGCCTGGCATGCGGGCGGACCAGGTTCGATCCTCATCACCACATACAAATAAAGATGTGTCCACCGAAAACTAAAAAATAAATATTAAAATTCTTCTCTCTCTCTCTCTCTCTCTCTCTCTCTCTCTCTCTCTCTCTCTTAAAAAAAAGAAGTATTAAAATGATATATGACACTCTAATATCTACAAGCACTAAATATTTTATTTCTCCTTTAAATGTTTTTGGAAAAAAAATAGAATTATGCAGTTTGTGATCTACGTTTTAATGTAAGTAGCCACTTTGAATATTTTCTATGAATTCTGTCAGTTAAACTTCAAAAAACCCCAATGACTTTCATAGATTTTTTTCTAACCCATCATTTATCTGTATTAATTCATTTAATCTCTTAATTTGACATTAAGTTTCTTTCCCCATTTGTTCTTACTCTCAGGTATATCACAACAATTATTATGTTTTATTTAACAGAAAATTGTTAACTTTTATAATATATAAGGTAGCTTAAACACTTGTTTTAAGTCTGGAAAAAATGGCAGACATTGGCACTTTTTACACTTTTTTCATTCTATTAGAGTAGCAGCATATTAAGTAAATAAATACACAAGTGTTTGGATACTAGGTGTCCCTTGAAAAGCTCATGTGTTAATGCAGGAATGTTCAGAAACAAAATGATTAGAGTATCAGAAACCTACCATAGCCAGTGGATTAACCTATTTGATGAATTAATAATTTAAATGGGTTACTGGGTGGTATTTGGAGGCAGAAGAGGCATGGCTGGAGAAAGTAGGTCACTGGGATCATGTCACGGGGGATTATTTCATTTCTTCCTTCTCATGCTCTCTGCTTCCCTATCGCCATGAGCTGAACAGCTTTCCTCTACCATACCTTTCACTGTGAAGTTCTGCCTTATGTTGGGCCAAGAGCAAAGAGGCAGTCAACAGTGGACTGTGATATATAAATGTATGAGCCCCAAACAATTTTTTCCTCCTCTAAGTTATTCTTATCAGTTATTTTGGGCATGGCAATGAAAAGTTGACTAACACACAAGGAAAAATAGTAACTAGCTAAGAATTGATATTCTCTTAAAGATTTTTATGAAAATGATGTCATTTTATTCAATCTAAATTTTGAATTTTTAATCCTGGGTAGAAAAATATTTTAATACATTGAAGATATTAGAGTTATGTATCAAAATTGCCTTCTACAAAAGCAGTAGCAGCTTATACAGTCATCACTCATTTCTGAGTATGCCTATGTATCCACACTCCAACCAAGTTAAAATCAAAGCGTACTTCTTATTTTGATTTTCTACATAAGATTTGTCATAAGCCTACATGTTAGCTATATTTTCATTGCTCTGACCAAAATACCTGACAAGAACAACTTAGAAGAGAAATGTCAGTATTTTTGTTTTGTTTTGTTCTGTTTGTTTTGTTTGGGCTCACTGTTTCAGATATCTTAGTTCATGGTTAACAAACTCCATTGCTCTAAGTCTGAGGCAGAACATCTGGGAAGGAGAGAGAGAGAGAGAGAGAGAGAGAGAGAGAGAGAGAGAGAGAGAGAGAGAGAGAGAGAGAGAGAGAGAAAGGGAGAAAGGGAGAGAGAATGAATATGGAGCCAGGTACAAGATATAGTCCCCAAGAGTACAACCCTAGTGACCTACGTCCACCAGCCATGCTCACTTATCTTTAATCTTTAATTATCTTCTAGTAGTTTATTCAAATTATTAATCCTTGGAATGGGTTTATCCACTAATGAGGTTACAGATCTCAAAATCCAATATTTTCACCTCTGAACATGGCTTCACTGTCCAACACATGCTGGTAGGAAGGATATCAAAAATACAAATCATTAAGGCCTATTAATTGCTTTGAGAAAGTCTTTACATGGGTAATTGAAGATTGGAGATAAATTTCCTCAGGCACCAAATAAAATATAAATGTAATCTTCATTTTTTATATAAGAAATTCTCCCACCATGAATGAGCACAACTGTGGTGTTCTGTATTTTACGGTACTACATTGTACATTGCAAAATAGTATTCTGAGGATTCATCTGCTCAAAGGGAAACTTCATCTCGTGTTTGAGCAGAGAAGTTGACATTACAACCAGTACTAACTGGATTATTTTCCTAAACCACCAGATCATATTCTGGAGTCTCCTTTTGTGTCAAGAACACTGTTGGGGAATAACTGTATTGAAAAAAAGGACAGAATCAAATAGTTGGGGTTGGTGATCAATACTGAAGGGTCATCTTCTATAATCCCACCATCTACTCCCATGAGGTCTTGTGTTAAAGAAATGGCATAAATTGTAGATGTCTGCACCCAGAAACATATCTCTCAGATGAAGCAAATTTAAAGGTAAATTTAAATTTCTGGAACACTGAACATGAACATCTGTTCTGGGACCACTCATCAGGGAAATCTTGCATCTTCAGATGTATTGATAATGAAGCTACAGCAAATAAAACCTAAATGAAGCTTACAATTATGTAAGCTTGTAGTGTCCCAAGTGTGTCCCAAGTGCTTTTTATATTAATTAGCTTAATGTTTACAACATCACTATTAGTTAATTATTATTATTCTCATTTTGCAGATATGAAAACTGAGAAATATGAAAAGTAAATAAACAACTCAAGAACTCAGAGCTAGTAAATATCAGATGCAAAGATGTAAATTTTAGAGTATGTCTCAATATTCCTTGTTATTACACACGGTTGGACACGGCCTCTTTCTCTGTCCACATAAACACTGATAAGTAATTCTGTGACAAAGTAAACAAATCTAGGATTAAAAAAATATAGGTGTAATGGTTTCTAATCCTGTTAATAAGATAGGAACCATGAATTCACCCTATACAAATAAATAAGTGGAAAACATGATAAGGTGAAGGGTACTTGTACAGTTTCAAAGTACCTCCTCACAAATTACCTATTACAAAAGGAGAAGGTAAGTTTCAGGGGACAAGGGGGATAGTACCACTGGAATATACAGACAAATATGACCATTTATTAATGTGACAAATACAAATCATGCTTTTCTGGTAGCTTGATAGTAGAATATTACCAATAGAAGAATAGCAGATTTGTGACAATTCTACTAAAATTGTGTCAACTGAATCTAACCAGGAGGAAACGACCAATCCAATCCAAGAAAAGGGAATCTAATGTCATCTAACAAAATTAAATATGATTTGACCAAATCAAGGGTAGTCACAAGGAAATGCCTGACAAACCCAGATAAGTCACATTCTGCAAAACATCCTTTTGTCTTTAATGGGGTCAACCTCATATAGGCAGGGGAAGGTTAAGGCACTGTCTTTCTTGAAGGTAACTAAAGGGAGAATCCACATGCAGCAGATTATTCTGAAGTAGTGGGTTATGGATGAAGGACAAAGATAAGATGAAAATGTAAAGTCCAATTGCTTGTTTTATGGTTGTATAGTAGTTATGTGGGTGGATGTCCTAATGTTCTCATTTGTGGAAAATGCATGCTGAAGTAAGGAGGTGGAGGTGGTAAGATGTCATATTGATAATTATTAAATCATTCAGGGAATGAGTCTTCTAATTCACATGTGAATGTTCTGTAGGTCAAAATGCAGTTTAAAAGCATTGCATTCCAGGAGTTGCTAAATAAAGAGAACTGCAAAACAGACGTAAGAAAAAATAAACCTTTGCGGAATAGAGTCAATATGGTAATCATGATAGAAATGCCTTTTAAAAGGCAACCAAGATAGTAATGAATATTCCAGGACAATGTTGATTAAAACCTTGCTCAAATTAAGAATAGCCAAAAAGAAATGCTATGAACAACGAATACAAATGGCTGGGGGCATAGCTCAGTGGTAGAGCACCTGCCTAGCAGATTCAAGATCCTGGGTACCACCACCAGCATCACACACACATGCACACACACACACAGTGGAATAAGTAAAAAGATAAATAAGAAAAAAACAACCTTTGTTTCTATAATTAAAATATAATGCAACAATCACATTTTAAAACCATACATATCATAAGGTTTATTCATGACACATTTTGATATCAAATATATTTTCTCATATATTTTATTAATTGTTCTACTTCATGAATGCTAAACATAATATTATTCATTTTACTACCACTGTTGGCATTCTGAACAGAAAAGACACACTACAAAATTAGGGAGTATTTTTATAATCCATATATGATAGTAGTGATATATTCCACATAGTCATAAATACCATTATAACAAAAAAGAGATGTAAAAGATAATATATGCTATCAAAGTATATTGTGTTATTGGACATGTGCTAAAGGTTAATCACAGACAGAAATGCTCTCAGAACATTTTAATTTATATGAATTATCTACAGTGAAACTTTGTGTAAATGACTATTAGCAGAAAGATTACAACTTGATTCTGAAGTTAGTCCTTTAGAAAAAAAGGTAACTCTTCAAAGAGAACATGTTAGTCAAAAAGATGCTTCTACATTTTGTGTACATTTTTGTATCAGATGGCACTTTTTAAATGATGTGACTTCTTAAGTTTTTTGATTGCTTTTCATTATATTGTCACTTAAAATGATGGTGGTTTGTAGTCTTCAAATTTACACTTTGAAATTAAACTGCCATAAAATATTTAATGTCTTCATAAAATCCAAGTTTCTCAAAAATATTTATTTTTTCCTCTGATAAAGGAATTTTATTTCCCTGGTGATTTTCAAGAGGTTATTTAGGCTGTAACATGACATTGTAGTGTTGTTGCTCTGGGTGGAAAGAGGGTTTCAGTCACTCTGAGTTCAGTTGAAGACCAGAAAGAAAACATCTCAGGACATTTCTGCTGCCCATAATACCAGTTCCAGTAACTTTAAATCCAACCTCCTGTCTTAATAAAACGAAGTAACCATCATTGATAAAAACATGATTTTGTTTTTTTAATTTTTATAGCATTTTCTTCCATTTATTAATATTTTAACATATACTCTCTTGTGACAATGAGTTCCATAAATTTACCATCTGTTATATAGAGAACTTCTATTTTTCAAAGACAACTTTCAAGCCCCAGTGTATTAATTAATTAAATCTCATTTTTCAAAATTGGTTTATTTGGCCTATTTGTGCTCTGGAAAACTCAAAGGAATCATAGATGAATACTCCTCTCCTGCTTTAATTTCCCTTCCAACAGGAGACTTATGATCTTTTTAGAATGTCCTTCTCTAGTGACATTTCATTTTCTTTCACACATCATTATTTTTTCTTTACATTGCATTTTTATGTCAGGTGTGAAAAAAAAACATGAATTTTTTATTATATATGGTTTCTGTAACCTTTCTAATAATTCCCAAAAGATTAGTTTGGCCTTTATTTTTTTAAAATTTATATCTTTATAATATTTTTATGAAGTTTCTAAAGCAACTGAAGGTTCATGTGTAAGCCAAGTGTGTGTATCTCAGCAATGGGATGTGGTAATGCAAGAATTCAGTCTTTAAGCATTCTTAAGATGTGAATATGCAGAAGATATCTAATAATGCTTTTCAATATTTGGGGTAAAAGTCACACATATGCAAAATAAACCAAAATCCTATCTGATTTTCCCAAAATGTAATTAATGATCTATTCTTTCCCTCATCTAAGTGGCTGTCAGTGGCAATCTCTTCATAAAAAAATTACAAAACTCCCATGTTGCAAGAATCTGTTCCCCTTCAATCTACAGCAGGACCCAAATACTATTTGTTTATGAGATAGGGTCTCCTTGTGTTTTTTCTATGCATGGCCCTGATTGCCAGAATTGTTTGAACATTTTTTTTATATTTGTTGGCCATTTGTATTTCTTCTTTTGAAAAATTTCTGTTTTGCCCATTTATTGATCAGGTTTTTTATTGATAAGGTTTTTGTTGTTGTTGTTTGTTTGTCTGAGTAGAAAGTAAAAGGCTTTATTGAAGGATAACAGAACAGACTCCTTCCCACTCCCCAGGAAGAACCGAATTGGAAAGATAGAATGCCATGTTATTTATTTTTGATATATTGTATCTCTGTTTTCATTTGTTTCCAAAGATTTCTTGATTTATTTTCTCATTTCTTCTATGAACCATTCATCATTTAAAATAATATTTTTTTCAATCTCCATGTGTTTCTTTGGTTTCTATAATTTTTTTCCTTTTGACTTCTGGATTTAGTCCATTGTGATCCTATACACTTTATAATCATTTATTTTTGCATTTGATAAGACTTAATTTTAAGTCTTATGACTTACAATATGGTCTGTTTGGGGAAATATTCCATGAATTGCTGAGAAGAAAGTGAATTCAGCTTTTTGGAGTGAAATATTGTACAGATGTCCCTTAGGTCCATTTGATTTATAGTATTATTTAGATCAGAAATATCTTTTGTTATTTTGTGTCTGGATGACCTATTGGTGAAAGGGGTGTATTAAAATCATGCAATATTTTCACATTGGGGTCTCTCTGGTACTTAGTGTCAAGAAGTATTTTTTTTATGTAATTCAGTGCACCAACATCTGGGGCATAAATATTTACTATTGGTATATCTTCTTAGTGGCCTTCATTGTATATTTTGATTCATTTTTCTTGAAATCTTCTTAGTAACATATGAGAATTGCTACTCCTACTTGTTTCTAAACTCTATTTACATGGAATATTTTACATCCTTTTACTTCAGCCTATTGGTATCTGCCTATGAGATGACTCTCTTGCAAAAATTATAGTGTTGCATGCTGTTTTTAATTTATTTTTTTTATTTTAAATTATTTTTTATTTATATATAACACGGAATGCATTACAATTCTTATTGCATATATAGAGCACAATTTTTCATATCTCTGGTTGTATACATAGTATACTCACACCAATTCATATCTTCATACATGTACTTTGGATAATAATGAGAATCAAATTCAAACATCATTAATTATCCCATGGCCCCTCCCTTCTCCTCCCATCCCTCTGCCCTATCTAGAGTTTGTCTATTCCTCCCATGCTCCCCCTTTCTATTCCGCTATGAATCAGCCTCCTTATATCAGAGAAAACACTCAGCATTTGGTTTTTGGGGATTGGCTAATTTCACTTAGCATTATCTTCTCTAACTCCATCCATTTACCTGCAAATGCCATGATTTTATTCTCTTTTATTGCTGAGTAATATTCCATAGTGTATATATGCCATATTTTTTAATCCATTCATCTATTGAAGGGCATCTAGGTTGGTTCCACAGTTTAGCTATTGTGAATTGTGCCGCTACTATAAACATTGATGTGGCTGTGTCCCTGATGTTTTAAGACATCAATTTATGTCTTTAAGTTTAGAAGTTGAGTCCAAATACATTTTATGTAGTTACAGATAGATGTTTGAAACTTCCTGACACTTAATTTGTCTCCTATATTTACTTTAGTCTTGATTTTCATTTATTTAGTTGCTCTACTAGAGTGTTTTATCTATCTGAAATTTTGGGGTTTGTTATTGAAATCTTCTGTGTGTAGTGTATCTTTAAATATTTCTTTTTGTTTGTTTTTATATAGTACTGGCTTAGTGATGAATTCTAGTTTATTCTTATCATATGAAGTTTTTATCCCTTCATCCATTCTAAAAGATAGCTTTGCTGGATATGGCAATTTGCTAGACAAATTTTATGAGATAGCTTGGACTATCTCATTCCAAGTATTCATTGATACAGATGTCAGAAATGAGCCTTATTGCTTTCTTTCCAAATGTGACATGGCTTTTTTTTTTCTTTGCACTTTTTAATATTCTTTCATTATTTTCTGTGTTAGGTATTTTTGTTATGATGTGTCTTGGAGAGGTTTCTCTTTGATATTGTCCATTTGGAATTATATGTGAAACCTATATGTGGATTTCTAATGTCATTTCTAATGTTAGGATCCTTTTGTGTTATTATCTCACTGAAGAGATTCTTCATGCCTGAAGCCATTATTTTTATGTTTTCTTCTATCCAAGTGACTCTCAAATTTGATTTCTTGATGATGCCCCAACGTTCCTGTACTCTCTGGTCATGGTCTTTTACTTTGTCTCCTTTACTGCATAATGAATACTCAAGTTCATATTCCTCATCCTCAAGGTTCAAACCTGTCTTCAAGGACCAAAATTCTATTTACTCTGCAATCTAATTTGTTGATGATGCTGTCAAGTAAATTTTTAAATTTTTTCATTGTGTTTATCATTGTAGTTATGATTTCTTTTCAGTATCTCTATTTTTTTTAATTGAAATGGTCTTTCATCTCTTGAATTTTCTCTCTTACTTTGTTCTTTAGATCTTCCTTTAGTTAACTGAACATTTTAACAATCTGTTTTTATAGTCTTTCTCTGGGATTTACTCCGATCCTGTCTGTCAGTTCCTTTGTTAGGGGATTATGAAATTTGGGGGAAGATTTGTTTGCCTGTTTTTGTATGTTTTCAGAAGTCTTGGACTTGAACATCTGTTAAAATGGAGTCCTCTTCTTCTTTTATATGTGTGTCCTTTGGTGTATAATTCTTTTTTGTGTGTGTGACTTCTTTCTGATTCTGCTGTATGATAGATGTCCAGCAGCGGAACTTGACATCCTCATCTCCTTGTTTCTACTTGGGGCCTTGTTGTTGGTTTAGGGTTTTTTTCTCCTCTAATCTATGTGTTGAAGTATTGCTGAGGCCCGGTCAGGCCCTTTTGTGTGTGGAGTGAGTTTTGCTGTTATTTGACTGATTTTTGAGTATTATTCAGAAGTAGGCTCTGTACCCTATAAACTTGCATCTCCCAATTAATTCACAGCTCTTCTGAGAGAAAAGGAAGGAAAGTAATATCAATACTGTTAGAAATCATTTTAAAGCCTTAACATAAATATCCAGTGTCTGCTTTGAAATCTATTACACTACCTACCACCTGAAGAGCATGGTAGGATCAGCTTCATTATCAGTACTAAGAATAAACAATCATGAAGTAGTTCAAATATTAATTAGCAGGTGTCAACTATGTTTTCCCCTGTATTAATAATCACTACATAAATGGGGTAGGAATTACAAAACCATATATTTCTATCAGAGAGTAGATTATAGTTAGTTAAGTGAGGAGAAAATAACGTAAGAAGGCAAGAGAAAGTTTGAAATATTTTTAAAAAATGAACAAAGGAGGTTAAGCAGGAGAGAGAAAGTAATGACAGCTATAAAGTAGGAATATAAATAAAATTTAAAAATAAAGAAAGAGGAAACATGAAAATTGGGCTATTAGTGGGGAAAGAAAGTGACAAAGGAATAAAAAAATAAATAAGAATACAAACACATAAAATAAAACAACAAAACAAACCCACAAAAAATATTATCCCATTAAAGTAAAAAAACAGGCTAAATAATAAACAGATGAAGTAAAAAGCAATTAAAATGAAAAATATATGAATACATATCTCTATATATGAGAATATACAGATATATATTCTTAAATCTATTCATGTAGCAAAATCACACACATACACACACACAAACATACATACACACAATCAAGTTGAATGGAAAAATTTAAAAACATAAAAAAATAAGAGACCTATAATATTTAAATTTTAAAAAAGACAGAGGAATAGGAAAAAATTCTTAATAAGAAATAAATGGTTTGTTTTCTCTCAGTAGTCAAGTGTTTTGGGAAAAACAGATGTTCATTGCTAATGCTATAGTGCCATTTTTTTATAGCACAATTTTCATATACACAAATATTGTCACACCATTTGTGTCTTCATACATGTGCTTAGAGTAATGATGTCCATCTCATTTCATCATCTTCCTTACCCCCATACTCCCACCCTACCCCTCCTACCACTTTGCTCTATGGAAAGTTCATTCAATCCTCCCATGCTCTACCCCATTGCCATTATGAATCAGTCTCTTTATATCAGAGAAAACATTTAGCATTTGGTTTTCTGGAATAGGCTAACTTCACTTAGCATTATATTCTCCAACTCCATCCATTTATCTACAAATGCTATGATTTTATTCTCTTTTAATGCTGAATAGTATTCCATTGTGTATATATACCACATTTTTTAATCCATTCATCTACTGAAGGGCATCTAGTTTGGCTCCACAGTTCAGCTATTGTGAATTGTGCTGCTATAAACATTGATGTGGCTGTGTCCCTGTAGTATGCTGTTTTTACATCCTTTAGGTATAGACTGAGGAGTGGAATGGCTGGGTCAAGTGGTAGTTCCTTAACATTTGGGCCAATGGCTAGGGGATGTCTTCTTTGTGTTTCTCAGCAAGTTCCCAGATGTTGTGTCCCGGAGCCAAAATTGGTTGAAGTAACTCTCTGCTTCCCATCTTACCATATGGTATTTGTCAGACTGGGGAGTACAAACAAATCATGTGTTCCCAGAAGTGGGGCTGTAGCTGAGTTCTAAATTGGAAGTTCAACAACTGTGATTTAGTCTTGGCTATTTTTTCGAACTCTGTGAGAGGGTACTTGAGATTAGATCCACAGCCCCTGGTGCTAGGCAGATGCCAATCTCCGCTGAATGTCTGGGTCTCAGGAACTTCTTCAAAAATCTACTCTTAAGGTAGGGAGTCTCCACCTCTGCAGGTCTCTCATATTCCACTTCCAATGAGGTGAATTGGCTAGAATTAGACCTGAAGTGAGGATGTGCCTGTTTGACAAGTTACTGGCATCTTCCCAGATTCTCATATGAGTCACCAGTCAAAAAGGGGACTCTCTCTAAGCTTCCCTAGCCTGTATCACACAAGGTATAAGTCCTCTATGCACCTGTTTCTACCATGCTGCGGACACTAATTATTCCTGTTCCAGAGCTTTTCTCTGCCAGCGTCCCTCCCGAAAAGGCGTGAACGGCACCACCTGCGACCTGCAGCTGCCCCGGCCGAAGCCCAAAGGGGGCGGCAGCTGCGGCTTCCCTGGCAGAAGGGTGCGCGGGCGCAGCTCGGTCAGCGAGTTCAATGTCACCTACGTGGTGGAGCGGAGTCTGTACAGCCATCTGAACCTGACCCAGCTAGTGCGGCCCGCCTCAGACAGGACCCTGAGCAAGGCCGAGAAGCAGGACCTGAGGCGGTGCTTGCTGGAGGAGGAGGAGGAGGAGGCCAAGCGCAAGTGGGCAGCCACAGTGGACCGCTGTACTAAAAGGGTTCTCTTGCGAATCCACCAGAAGTCTGTGAGTCTCCACAATGGTCGTGAGGACGGCCTTGTCATTTCCGTGAGGTGCAGTCAGGCAGTATGGCCTCTCTTTTTCTGGAGACTGGCTTCTTCCCCTTCTCTTCCCCTCATTCCTTCAGGGTCCATCACTCCATCACCTCCAGTTCCTAAATTGCTCTCGGTCCCTCGTGACTTTCTTCTCCCTTTCCATGTCTCCTGTGGCCCAAGGGAAGCTGTTGGATGTTTAATTAAAATGCAATCCTGAGGCTGATGCCCAGAAGGGCCTGCAGGGTACAGGGGTGGGGCTGGGCTGCCTTGTAGGAGTGGCCTTCCTGATCCCCAGCCATCATGGTCACTTGACCTCAAAGAAACTGATTGAAAACACAAGGACAGTTGGCCCTCGGAAAGGCAGGCTGACTCTTTCAGTTCATGAAAACAATAGGCACGGGCTCATGGAAATTTTTCCATCAACACAGCCCACCCATTGGTGATTGGAAACCGTTATGAAGCCCATCTCTCTTATTTGTAGGTGCAGGTGGTGAGTTCTGAAATCCAATAGGGGAAAAAATGAATTTGAGCACTTTTGCTTTACTCAAGTCGATTTAACATTCTTATCTTGTGAAACAGAGAAACTGATGTTTGGCAAAGCCTTCTCATGCCACATGGACTCTTCCGTACATAATGAGGAATCAAGTCCAAATAATAAAATGTTTTTTCAAGTTTAATACTGAAAGGTCAGAGAGACCTAGTACAATTTATTTTCTGGGCATGAATTATTTTGAACTTCAAAATATAGATATTTTTTTTTCCCCTGGAATTACCACCTCACATTGAGCTTGCACAATGACCCATGTGAAATGGCATGGAGGGAGGAGGAACTGGCACTGCTGTCCTCTGGCACCTTGCTTAATCCACCCGGGCTGTTGGCTCCGGGCCCCTTTGAAAGGTCTGAAAGAACCTTTACAGCAGGATATGCTTCGATGGTGGCTTTTCCCAGGGTTCCTTCACATTCATGAATAGGACGTTCTTCCCCAGACGATTACTGTAATTTAAATTCATTCAGTCAAGTTCTGCTTTTGTGAAAATGAAGACTGATTGGTCAATGCCATCCTTAAAATGACCTTCTCTGTTCTGAAAGGATCTTGGATCCTTCCTCACCCTTGGGTTTTCCAACTCTTCTCACATGCATTGACTTTCTTCCTAGATCTTATTTTCTATCTTTTCACATTTGCATGCTTCTTGCAACACTTTTAATACTATTAGTCTTGTACCAAAAGCTTTTCTTCTGGCTCTTTCTCCATTATGGCAACAGTTTTTGTTGGTTTTGTTTTGAAATAACAGAATTGTCTTTTGTCACTCATTCAGCCTCTGGTCTACTCTGACCCACAGATCTTTTATAAAATTCTTTTGTGTGTGTATGTGTGTGTGTGTGTGTGTGTGATTACTCTATATATACTTATATAAAACCTCAAAGGAACAAAGCCACTTATTAATTGATGACTCATCTCTTGTGAGTTTAAATTATATAGTACTGAGAATTTATCCAGTTTGAGCAGCTTGAGTTGCTCATGAGCCTCTCATTTATTGCCAGATTAATAATAGAACTTGATCAGGTCTGTCTCTCAAGAAGTTATATTTCTGAGATTTGTGTTAATTAACATTGTGGGCCAACGATCAATTTTCACTGACTTTGAGGATGAACATCGGGGCTAGCTTGTCTCTGAGCATCCCCCACCAAGATGGTGCTGTGTAATCTTTGTCCCAATTATCAGTCTGAGCTGGGTATTTTTAAAATGCTATGAACTTGAGAAACTATTGGATCATTTTAATGCAGAGAATGTAAGAGAGAATATGTGTTTTCACTATAGAAGGTGTATTTTTTTTTCTTTTTCCTGCAGGAGATGGAACCCAGAGCCTTGTGCATGCTAGGCAGGTGCTCTGTCGTTGGGCTACACCCCCAGCCTTGGGGCTTTGTTTTTGTAAAGGATCATTCTTATTTCTTTGCTTCTTTCATTTGAAATGTTCTTTTCCATTCTCCTTGCCATATGCTTCCTTCATTTTTCCCAGAGTGCACAGTTTCCTTTAATCTTTAGCCTTGATCTTTTTTGCCTTTCAAAAATGCCATATATGCTTGATGAAACCTCAGGGAAATGGTAATGCTTTGTATTCACTGGAAATGGTCACATGTCTTCCTTTTTATTTGGTCATTCAGTTTTTGTTTGGAAGAACAGACATGCATGACATTTGGGAATTTTATCCATTTTAAATTCAGCCTCCAAAACATGTTTTCAACTGCATGACCATCCCATTGACTAGCTCTCCTCATCCCAAGCATCTATCTACAATGTTTTATAATTATCTATACTAGAGATTATAAGCCAAATAAAATCACTTAAATTTATTTAGATGGCCAAAGTCAAAGATGGTTTTATTTTTCTTCCTGTATTCTCTTTACAATTCATTTTCTCTTTTGAAGGGGGCTGCTTCAAGGACTACTTGATCTTATTAGAAGAAGTTGGAGATTCATTCAAGCAATGTTTATTGTTATATTTTTGTCAGTTCTCCATTGATAAGAGCAGCAGTGTTTCAGATATCTCAGCGTATCACTGGGAGGAATTTTAGTTGATGGGGAAGCAATCCAGCCCATTCTTTCAGCTTTTTATTTGAGGCATAAATGCATACAACGGGTGTATAGAAAACCTAAATGAGCTTCTAATTTACTGCAGTCATCATTTCCACATGAATTCTTTGTCCGTTATTTCATATGCATCAGAAATAACGTGCTGGGCTCCAGAGTTGCAGATGTCATTTAGAGCAGGGACGTGCAAAAGCCATAAAGTAATCAGGCATCTGGGCGCCATACTGTGTCTGTGAAACCCTGACTCACAGGAAAGGAACTGAGTAAAGTTGCTGCCTTTGCAAAAATGAGAAAACTGATGTGGCATTATAAACCAGAAAGGAAAGTCAATGTTAAAAAATTTGCTTTGAGAAATGATCATGGTGCTACTTCCCAGTTGGATGATTTGGTGGCTGTCTTTGCACAGAGAGTTCTTTCTCCTTTTTTTGAGCTACACAGAAGTCTAGTTGAGTAAAAAGGAAATCAGGTTGACTAATATTTAACAAAATTAAATTTACATCACTGGAAAGCAAGTTGGTAGTAGATTTTTTTATCAGCAATGGTTCTGCTGAAGAAAAACTGTTCTGTGGCATCCTGAATGTTAGTTATCCTCAACTGCCTTGCTCTTTCTACCCTGCCTTATGCCACAACAGCTACCTCTCTTGTTGTGACCTGTTCCTGGCATGCTCTGGTGTTACAATTGAGCTCTCAGATTGTAAGGCCCAGAATGGGGCTCCAGCCCTTCATTTGCATATTTATGATATTGCTATGATTTATGTATGATTTATGATATGATATTGACAAAGCCTGAACTTCAGCATCACAGTAGTCAGGAAAGGCTACCAAGTGCTCAGCATGGCCATAATGAAGTAACCAGGGACACCAGCATTCATAGAGGGTCTGCTTCATGCCAGGCAGTGTGCTAGGGGTCTTCAAATATGTGATGTAAAGATTATTTCACTAAATGCAGAATTCAAAGCTTGGAGAGTTCTAGTAGTTGACCTGTGGACACATAGCAAGTAAGTGACCAGACCAGAACTTGGGTCTTCCTCTGTGCAATTTCAAAAACCAAGTCATTTTTCTTCCCAGGATGCTTCTGTTTTCTCAGTGTAGTAAATTTTAAATGGCTAAAATATATTTATATTAAATAGGCAATGTTTATAAGATGCATTGTACTTTCCTGTTCATTTCTTCCATTTAATAGCTGTTAACTAGAGTTTTCTAAGAAACAGGTAATGCAAAATATTGGAGCCCAAATCCACTATTCAGCTTTTATTGTTCACTGCTTTAAAAAAAAAATCATTACTTACAACAAAAATTAGTGTGTTTGGGGATGGGTGTAGCTGGAGTGGTTATTGAGTGGCTTTTGCTAGAAAAACAACGGAAATTTGACCTAATTTCTGGAAATACTAAGTCACTGAAATATAAGCCAGTTCCAAGAAGTTTGAAACTAACAAAAAGGATGATAAAGTTTTCACCTTTTTTTATAAAATCAACATTTTTCCTGTTGAAATTAAAGAGTGTGGTCCAAGTCAGTCACCGAAGCGGGCTTTCTCTCTCTGGGCAAGTGCGCCTCTGCTTCATCCACTGTGAGAAAGGAGCTAGAATTAATTAAGCTGGGCAGTTAGATGGGAAAGTTACCAGCTTTTTTGGCTAGGACAGGGAAGCCTTGATGAGTAATTTTGGCCTGTTTGGACTACCATAAACATAAACCTCTTCCCCTTTTCAGCATTTAAACTTAAAACAAGCCTTTTAGGAAAGCCTGCTCCCAGTAGCCCAGCAAAGACCCGTTTTCCAGGACCACTAAGTGATATGCCTTTATTGTCACTGATGTTTATGGCTGATGTTGAGGGAATTGGAAGGGGAAGTTCTATGTTGAGATCAGGGAATCCTAACAGCACTAAATTTATGGCGAGTTTTTTGTTTAAAAAAAATCCAATTATCTTTTGCATGTTTCGGGGATTTAGACTTTGGGTGCAGGCAGGGGGCCAAGGGTGTGTGAAGGGCAAAGTAAGTGGAGTTCTCTTATGACATGAATCATGTGTTTTTTTTTCTCCTCATCATTTCTTGTTTCCTCTTTTCATCCTGTGCCGTATTTGTGATTCAGAGATGTCCCACAGAAGGCACGTGTGTGGGCTGGTGCTCAGCTGACTTAGCATAACTGGTTTATCCTGCCCTGCCCCCTCCTTTTCACAGAGAACCTGCAGTTTTGGAGGATTTGACCTGACAAATCGTTCTCTGCATGTGGGCAGTAACGCCACTGATCCCGTGGTGAGTAGACACCAGAGGAAAGCCGAGGGTTAGATCTCACATGATGTGGTTGATGGGTTTGAGAGTGGACCCTGGGTTTTGCTCAGTATCTCAAAGCATGTTTGAAAAGAAGCCCTCCTGCACCCATTTCTAAGACACTGCACTGTCCACACGGAAGAGGGGATGACGCCCCCCTCTGGCCTCCCTGGCTTTCCTGAAAGAGGCTCAGTTCTTTAAATGACTTTGCTTCCAGTTTTTCTCAAGTAACAAATCCAGATGAGTCTGGCTTCTGTGGTCCCATCATTTGCACCCACAAACCTTTTCTTTACACTAGTTGCGGGTGCACAGAACTACAGCTACACAAGTAGTGAGACCCAATGGGGCCCATGACTGTTCTGACAGTAGGTGATGGCATTTCTAATGAGCAGTCTGACTGTGACTTACAGCATGGCCCCCCAAGGTCTCTACTTAGCCTAGGTCTTTCTGATGTGGGGTACCCTAGAACGAACCCAGTCTTCTTAGCACCCAAGCAAGCCCAACACCTCAGCACCAAGGTTACTGGCTCCATGAACATGCCGTGGGTCATGGTCTGGGGCCACGCCATCACTGTGGCATTAAAATTCTGTCCCCTAAAGATTGACCTACAGTTTGCTAAGAAACTATGAAATGAAAATGTCAGCTTTATATTTGTTGTGCTCAATTATCAGCTAAAATTCCCATCTGTGAGATACAGAATGAGAATTTCCTGGAAGATAAAACTATTTTATTTGGATATCCAATTGTATTGATTCATAAGCCAATAATTTTTATATAGTCAATCTTTCTTAAAAAATGAGAGAAAGTATTTTTCTTTTCTTTCTTGGGGTAAGTTTATTTTCTAATGCAAAAAAGAGAATGAGAGATGGTCACAGTCCCATTTGTTCAGGGAAGGAAATTTATGTACTCCTAGGCATTGACCACACGGAGCATCTGCGACAAAACTCTAATCAGATGTTGCATTTCTCGTGTCTGAGCTTCTACTGTGCCCTTAGCACTTTCCTAGCATGATCCTATAGTGTCATCCCTCCCTTCTCCCCCACTGCTGTGATTACATGGGCATTGGTTCATGTAAATCCCGCTGTACTGATGAAATGGAGCTCCCCTGTGTGCTTAAAATGATAGAAAAAAAGTCATTATCAGAGAAGAATGTACTAAGATTTAATAAAATAAAAAGTGACTCACATCCCATTTTAAACAAAAGCCTCCTAGTAGGTTTTAATTTCTAATTGAAAACATAAATAACAGCATTGAGTTAACATAAGAAAAAAAGGGAATGCCAGTGTTTTCCTGAAAGCTAGAATATTAATGGTTTGGATAGTAAAACCTGTTTCTGGGCTCCATTTTCCAAGACTGAAAGTATTTATGTTTTGTCTCACAGGGTAAAGAAGGAGACTTTGTGTACAAGGAAGTCATCAAATCGCCCACTGCCTCCCGCATCTCTCTTGGGAAAAAAGTGAAATCAGTGAAAGAAACAATGAGGAAGAGAATGTCTAAAAAATACAGCAGCTCCGTCTCTGAGCAGGTATGTGGCCACCCTGCAGAAAGCCCCTTGGGTCTTCCTGAAAACAGGGAAAGCTGAGTATGAGCCATCTGAGATTTTTAAATGGTGCTAAGTGTGCATTCCTTGTCACTAACCTGCCATAGGACCATGCTTTGTTTACGTAGACACTCAATTCACAAAACATTTATTCAGCACTTAGGGTTGTCCATGCACTGTGCAGTGTGCTGGAAATATGAAACACAGGCCCTGCCTTCTGCCTCCAGAGAGGAGGAAAGACAGCCACATAAAGAAGAGATGATTCTTTTGTGTAATAAGCATTGCAAACTTGAACACAAATTTCTCTCACCAGAATCCAACCTCAAAAAGTGTACCTGGACAGCAGACTTTCCAGACATAGCATAGATTATTCTAGAAACACATAGCAAATCGGAAAAGGAAACTCAGAAAATGCTTCCTGGCTATGGGACTTTGATAGATGTGAGGCTTCCATGGGAAGAAGGGGGGGGGTGCTTTTACTAACTGGGCCTATCTATAGCCGTGAAGAGATCACAGAATTGATTTTCTTCCTAGCTCTATAAAAATTTTCACTGTCAGAAATATGATCAGTGTCTGTCTTAATTGCATGGTTCAAAGAATAAAACCACTTCGAGAGCTGGGCCTTGAGGCAATTTTGACCATTGGATTTCCAAGCACCACCCCAGCCCCCACTATGGAACCTTTGTGGTACTCATTCTGCAGCTTGTTAAAGTATCTGTATATGAACTGATTGCTTGAAATAGGTGGGGAATGACACTTTGTGTACCCAATAAAGAACAGCTGGAAGTACAGAGATTTTTGCTCAGCTGATGCCCCCTGGTGGACATAGTGAGCTTAACACTAAGCATCTTCCTGTTGAGTTACTCAGCACCCATTGGTGGGCCCCCATCCCCACCCCCACTGCCCCCACTTGAATTCAGAGCCTGTACATCTTCAGTTTGTGTCCGTGGATCTCACTGTGGGAGTGCCAGTGATTTTTGGAATGTAGTAACTTTGTTAAATACCGAAACCATATATTTCGCTATATATCTGGGTGTTAAGTTGCTAACTACTTAGACAATTTGAATAATTTGTATAAATGGGAATATGAGAATCTGCCTAGTTGTTTTTCAAGGAGAATGCTTTTTTTCTTTCTTTCTTTTCTTCATTTCGATCTATCTCTTTCCCTTCAGAATAGATTAAATGTCCTCTGATAATACTCTGCAATAATAGAGGATTATATTCGACCTACTTTTGAAGTCCAGTCTGTTACTGGACTATTGAGTATGCTGAGTCCCTAAGCCTTTATCTAAATATTTTGTCTATGTGGAAGATAGATTTATACCTGAATATTTACTTGAAAAATAATTTTTGAATGCTTACTAAATAGTACCAGGTTTACAACTTTAAAATTATGCAAGAACATAGGTTAAAAAGGAAGAGAATATTAACCATAGAATCTAGTATGAATGTAAAAATGGATTTGATTGATAGAGTTGACAAATTGCTGAGAATTACAAAACAAAACCTGTCCACTCATGAAACTTGTATTTATTGAAACCATTTCTGGACTCAGGCCTCAATGGCCCACCCAGCTCCCCTGCTTCTGTACAGCCAGACTCTGAGCACATGGACAAACCCAAGCTCAAAGCCGGAGGATCTGTAGAAAGTCTTCGGAGTTCTCTAAGTGGGCAGAGCTCGATGAGTAAGTCCAGTTTGTAATTGTGGGTGATTTTCTTGGCAGTAAAACATCAGACATTTATTGAACCTCAAGTTCAGGCAAGTTAATGATAAGTAAGACCAAGTCCCTGCCCTTAGGGTGTTGTTATAGAGCCAGACCTGCAAAATACCTGGATTTGGATTCATTTGTTTGATATCAGGTGTACAGCAGGGACTCAGAAGAGTGAGTGATTAATATTGTTTGGGGAACATCGGCAGTGCGTCTCAGGGGAAGGATCTAGAGAATGGAGAGGAATAAGCTGGAAGAAAAGCACATGAAGGCTGGGGAAGGGAGGAGAATTAGAAACATCACTGATAAATACTGCTCAGCTGCTGCAGGGCCAGGGGTGGTTGGTGTTAGCCAGATGGTAAAGGGGGAGAGAGGAGCTTTAAATCCACCACTTTCTTACCCTGGGGTAAGTGACTTGACCACTCTGTTTCCTCATCTGTAAATGTGATAAAAATTCACTGTGCTGTGCATATGAGAAGTCACAGTGTTAAAGGCAAAGCCTGCTTCTAGCACTACAGTGTCCTCCAGCAGGGAGTCTCTAGGTCACTTGGATTCCCGCCATGAGGATGATGTGTCCTGAGCCCGCTGTCCAGCTAGGGTCTTGATGTGAACAGCCAGAGAACTCAGGACTTTCCTGCTCTGGTCCTGCCAAGGCTGTAGCACATGACCGCTCTTCCTGGGCATCTGCAAAGCCTTGAGGACCTTTCAGCTTCACTTCGTTGGGATCTAGTTTCACCCTCCCTCTTCCTGTTCTTCCTGCCCAGGTGGCCAAACAGTCAGCACCACCGATTCCTCCACCAGCAACAGGGAGAGCGTCAAGTCAGAAGATGGGGATGATGAGGAGCCACCCTACCGGGGCCCCTTCTGTGGGCGTGCCCGGGTGCATACTGACTTCACCCCCAGTCCCTATGACACAGATTCACTCAAGCTCAAGGTGGGCCTCTCCCTGGGCACAGGGCAGTTAGCCCAGGCCCTTCTGTCTCGTTGAGAAGCTTTCTTTTCTCCATACCTCTGACCCCTGGGATGTTGCTGTGCAGACCAGAGGATGTCTTGGCCACCTTGGTGTCCTGGGCACCTGTGTAGTAAAATGAAACGAGAACCAGCCTGCAGTCGAGGCAGAGAGGGTCTTGTGTCAGTCACTCTGTTATCCCCACCTCCTACCCAGCCCCTGTCCTCTGTCCCCTGTCCCCAGCTGCCCTCTAGAATTCTAATGGCTCCTCCATGCCCTGGTTTTCTATGCTTTTCCATCTGAAGATGGATTACTGCTTGCCTTGTGGAAACAGAGATGTCTATGTGGGATGTAGAGATGGAGTTCCATGAACTGTATGAAGTGATCACAGGGCAAGGGTTGCCACTGGCTTAGGACTGGTAGGAAATTCTTTCCCCAAGAAGAAGGGGCCCTACGGGTGATGGGAGGGTGTTCAGAGAGCTGAGGGCCAAGGGCTGCCTGGCTGAGGGCACCAGGAGACAGCCCAGGCCCTGCTGGCCTGTAGTGCAGTAGGGAGGCAGGGCTGTGATGTGGGGCCCATGTGTCATCCAAGTGCTCCGACTGGCCTCTTGGTAACTTCCAGTCATTCTGTGTTTAGTGCTTAGAAAGGTGACCTGTGGGACCTGGTTCTGCCTTCATAGTCCTTTCCCACTTGAAAGACTGGCAGGTCTGACTGATTCACTATCCATGCTTAGAAATGTTCCTAATAGAAAGACCTTTGTTCCCTGTGCCACAGAAGGGGGATATCATTGATATAATCAGCAAGCCACCCATGGGTACCTGGATGGGCCTGTTGAACAACAAAGTGGGCACATTCAAATTCATCTACGTGGATGTTCTCAATGAGGAAGAGGAAAAGCCCAAGCGCCCCACCAGGAGGAGGAGAAAAGGCAGACCGCCCCAGCCCAAGTCTGTGGAGGATCTGCTAGATCGGATCAACCTGAAGGTCAGTCAGTTCTTACTCTGGTAGCATGTCTCCACCTTGCCTTTTCCTTCTCCCAAATAAAGGAAAGAGTACTTTCAGGTGGTCTACATTGTCCCACAAGGGTCACCCATTAATATGATAAGTACCCATTCACAGAAGGCACTGACAGTATTCAAATGTTGCCCTTCACCTCTGCTTGGGTGATAGCATAAGTCCTACATCAAACTTTTGCCACTGGAAGTGCTGTAAGCCAAAACCTAGGTGCCCTGCTCACAGCTAGCTCCCTGGGGCCGGGAGGCAACTGGAGACTTTTTCTTCCTTGCAAACCTTCTTACTCCTGAGAAATTCCTGGGGCTCACTAAATTAGATCTCATAAATGAAGGAGGAGGCTTTTCCACTGTGGGTTGGTGATAAAGGAATTAATTGAATTCAAGGGCACAATTATAATGCCAGTAAGTGGAATTCATCCTCCTCGGCTGTGTACATCTTAGCCCATGATTAAGAAAACACCCCGCCTGCCTACTAAGCTGGAGGACTGGCGGGCACAGTACATTACAGATGATATCAATCTTTTGATCAGCATAAAAAATGACTAAGGGGAAAAGAGCTGAGGGGTCTGAGGCTAGTTGTGAGTCCTGCATCACGCGGCTGAGCTGTGATGCACCTTGGTCCTTCTGTCGCACAGGAGCACATGCCCACTTTCCTGTTCAATGGCTATGAAGATTTGGACACCTTCAAGCTCCTAGAGGAAGAAGACTTGGATGAATTAAATATCAGGGACCCAGAACACAGAGCTGTCCTCTTGACAGCCATGGAACTGTTGCAGGAATATGACAGTAAGTCTTTCCAGACACTGAAGTGGCCATTGGTAGGTCGGCCACAATCTTTGGTCCCCTGCAGACCTTCCATAAGCTCTTGGTATCCCTGAAGTCACTCATGGGTCTTGATCTTTCCAGAGCCAAGGTTGATTTCATACTGTGCAAAGTAGCTCCAAGACATAAATTCCCTAGGGCAGATATTCCCATAATAAAACTTAATATAAGCCAGGCCTGGTGGCACATGCCTGCAATCCCAGTGACTTGGGAGGCTGAGATGTGGGGATCATGAGTTCAAAGCCAGCCTCAGCAATAGCAAGGCATTAAGTGACTCAGTGAGACCCTGTCTCTAAAACCTTGTGGCTCAATGGTCGAGTGCTCCAGTGTTCATACCCTGATACCCAAATGGATAAATAAATAAATAAATCTTAATATACCCATGATACCCTTCCTGGCATATTTCTGGGGAACATTTGAGGACAGTGCTATATCTAGTGTCTAGGAAAATGAACTTGCAGTTCTAAGAAACCAGTAGTCTCCACCTTCTGTACCGTTGTGCTGTGCAGACTTCAGTAGGTAATTAGGATCCCTGGGTACAAAAATGACTGGCCAACTGGAAGTTTCTTGCTCAGCTAAGGGTCGATTATTTCTCAAAGCATGTGACAAATGGCTTTCTTATTGAATAGATTGGTTAGTGCCTAAGTAAAATTCATCAGTTTCCATTAAAGAAGGAGGCAATGTCTGTCTGAAGTGAATACGTAGTGTGAGCATTCCCAACTTAAATAAATGACAGCTTATTTTTACAGCCTGTGAACAGGATTCAGTGAGCGTGTGGCTTTTATGGAGTCTATCTGAATGCGTCAGATCCCCTGCTCCATTAGCCTCATCTTATCTTGCTCTTTTTTCTTCAGTCTGACATCAAAAACATTCCTGAAATTATTCATCACCCAGGGAGCAACCTTTACCGTTATTGAATTCAAATACATTTTCTTTCAAGGGCTCTGCTTCAGGAATATTAGTAGCTAATAGCATTTCTCTTGCTAAAAGACACACCAAACTATGGTTAATGGTGGAAAAAGAAATTGTATGTTACAGATGGCCCCAACTGAGGATGTAAAAGTAATATCCATTCAGTAGAAACCATACTTCAAAGTTGGAATCCTGATGTTTTCTCAGACAACTGATCTGCAGTCTGATACTCTTAGGATGTGGGGCAGTGGAGTGACCTGCAACACCCAGTAGGCCCCACAATCAGGAGGGTGAACAACCAACACGGCCGTGTCCCGCGTTGCTAAGCTGGGAGGTTCACCAGGTTGGGTATTCTCAATCCATTCTCAGCTTATGGTATTTTCAACTCACAGTGGGGTTCTGGAATCCCATAGTCAGCTGAGGAGGTATCATTTTAATTCACTTCACTTTAAAAGATGCTCACTCTAAATTAACTGATAGCACAGAGGAGCATAGACATCCAAACCCTCAATAAATAAGCAGCCTTCAGGGATAGATTTGTAGAAAATTACATTTTATATTTAATATTAATATATAACCAGGTCTGTGGTATTTGAGTCTCCCAAGAGACACCCTGGCGTGGACGGCCAGGTTGTGTGCCAGGTCTGGGACAGTGACTGGTATAGTCAACCAGCTATATTAATAGGAATTAATATTAAACCATCTGTTTTCCTAAACCCCATCTGCTCCATAACTTAATTCATTTGCTCTTCCTTGTCCATGAAGAACAGCTGGTTTATGGATACTATTTATTACACTTCCTGTATCCCTAAATCCTGAGTATAAGGCAGGGATCTATGCTTGGTTTCTTTAATGTCACATTGGCTCAGACTCATTGTTCTAGGATTTTTTTTTTGGGGGGGGAGTGGGAGGGTGGTTACTGGGAACTGAACCCAGGGGGGACTTAAGCACTGAGTCACCAGCCCTTTTTACTTTTTATTTTTGAGATGGGGGTCTCACTAAGTTGCTTAGGACCTTGCTAAGTTGCTAAGGCTGGTCTTGAACTTGCAGTCCTCCTGCCTCAGCCTCCTGAGTTGCTGGGATTACAGGCATGTGCCACTGTGCCCAGCTAAAATCAGATCTTGAGATTTGTACCAAGGTTGTTTTGTTGTTTGGGAATTTCCCTCATGCCATATAGTAGAATTTCCTTTTATTGGTTCTGAACCAAAGGCTCTGAGAGATCAGAGGTACCAATTAATGCCAAGAGGCTGGGTTCAGGCTTATCCTGGGGTTACAGGACTTCACTTCCAACGCAGATAAATTCATCATGTTTAAGAAGTATTCCTTCTAAGTAACTGATAACTTAGAGGAACATGATAATAGGTTTCTTTCAAACTAAATTCTTGTGCTCTAGAGAGATAAAAGTATTGAGATCTTTGAAGATACGTAGGGATCTTGAAAGTTTTCTAGCTCAGCCTTCTATTGAGAGCAATCAGTACAACTTCAGCACTGCTTGAAAATCAAAGCTGTCCAGAGTCTTCCAGTGCATACAGAAGGGCAGCCTTCAGATGGTGTTCCATTTGGGAAAGACTCTAATTGCCTTACACTCTCTTGTGTCTGGTAAAGCTCCCTTAAATTTTTAAAAAGTTTTAAATTAAAGTACACATTCTGCATAAAGGTTATCATCAACCATTTTTAAGTGTACAGCTCAATAAAACAACAATTTTCATAAGAATTTTAATTAGGAATTATTTCAAGTATGCAGTATAGAGAAAAGTTGCACTTCCTGAATTCACCTAAAAGTAACATTTTGCTATATTGCCTCAATCCTTATTTTCTTAAGAAATAGTGCTACAAGTCCACTGAAACTGCTGCTACCCAAGAATCCCAATTCTCTTCTTCTCCCTTCTCTAGTTATCAGCTCTCAAACAACTATGCATGCCCTGTGGCCCACCACCCTTGACATTTGAAGATTTCATAAGTGCCTTAGCATCTTCTTGCAGAGGTGTGTATACATGTGCATCCTTGTATGTGCATATTTGGTTTCAGGTGGGGAGAACTTTAGCCCAAGGAGAGTCCCGTCAGGTCCAATTTCAGGTCATACCCAAACAGGGTTTCAGCCCCTTGCTCTTATTTGACGGTGAGAATTTGCAGGGTTCCAGCTCATCTTTCTCATTTTTTGGACTTCAGCATGAATGCTGGTTAGTGAGGGAGAAGATTATGGGTGTGATTCTGCAGGGCATGGAAGAGCCATCAGTTCTTTTTCTCCCTGAGGAAGACAGTGACTCTAGCCCCTTGCCGTATGCCTCAGGCTTTTATAACCTGGACTATGGTTTCAGGTGTGGGGAGGGATCCTTGTCCTCTGTGCAATAACTCCAAGTAGCCTCATATGTCTGCTGAGGCAGGGATCCCCAGAATGCAGAGCCAGCATGCATCCCCATGCAATGGCAGGGAACATGTTTTCTGTTTTATTTCCATTGGTCAGCACTCTGGAGTCTGCTTTGGCGACTGTGGTATACTGAACTGTTGCCACCAGAGACAGATGACACCCATTCCTCTCCCTGCCTTGCAGCAGAGAGCTCAAAACCATCATTTTACAAGTATCATTTTACTAAATAACATGCTAGGCTGGAACAAAGGCCACTCCAAATCCACAGGCTATTCCACAGGATGAGGACATCACTCCAGAATGTCCTGACTTTGGGTGTGGGAGGGGGTCAGTATTGGTTCATGAGCTTCTAACTTGTTAATTTTTCATTAATCATTTAACTATTAGCACTCTTAACTTGGGGTTCTAATCTAAGAAGCTTTCCCTGTGAGAAATGCAAGCAGGAAGTGGCGAGGGGACAGTAGGAACCGCTGGCACATGTGTGGAATGGCAGCCCTCTGCCTCCCCGCATTTTTATTTTGATGACCTGAGAAAAGGCATCATATTTCTGGCTTATTGATTTCTCTTCTCTTCGTGTATGTGGTTGGGGTAGGAGGGCGGGAGGTGAAGAGAAAGGAAAATAAATTAAAGCCATTTGTCATTGCAACTAGCTATTTTATGTAGAAAATGTTTTCTTGGTTTCTGTTTTATGGGACTGAGCACACACTGTGCATCATGACACAATGATGCTCTGCTGTAACCTCAGTGTCCCACATAAGGCTCCGTGGGCCCTCTTCAGGAGGTGCACAGTAATGACACTGGGGAGCTGGGCGCCCATGTGATTTTCCATGGGAATTACTCTCGACAGGTCCCTAAGCAGAGATGGCTGATACTTCCTTTGCCTCCCACCCCTCTTGCCTCTCGCCCCAGGCTTACTGAGGTCTAATTGACATATAATGATGCTTCTCTTTAAAAGGGTTCCTCAGAACAAGGATGCTTAACTTTCACTTATCTACCTTAAGAGCATCTTCCGCTCACTTTCCACATCAGAGGGTTTCCTGAGTATTCCCCATCTCTGTTTTGTGACCAGAAAGTGAAAATGCTGGTCCCAGACAAAGGAGAAGGCCAAACAGAAAAGAAACACTCTAGTTCATCCCAAGCAGCAAAAACAAAACAGCTTTCTCAGTTGAGGGGTCTCTGCCCGCTCTGGCCAACCTTCATCTTGCTGAGGTAATACAAGAGCCAGCACATGTCACCAAGGGCTAAGAGTGCTCCTGGATGCTATTAATAGAATGTGATATTTCATTTGACAATTTTATATAAGCCCCAAATTCAGAGAGGCAGTAATGTAAGTAACCTGAAGTACCTGCCTTACAGGTCTCTAAAAAGGTCATGTCCAAATCCCACCTTCACTTGGCTCTTCCTCAATGGTGACATCACTTGGAGGGGACCAGGAGTGCTCCCCCCACTCCAGTACCACACCCTGCAGCTCCCCTCCCCCGAGGGCCTTGGGTCTACCTCTGTTTGGTAACCGGAAAGGCACTGCGAAAGTCCTGCTCTGATTTGTCTTTGTGCGATTGATATTTTATTTGAGAAAAAATGTATTCATTTGTGTCTTAAAATAATTTGCCCCCTTCTAAAGTCTAAGGCTTAAAATCACGTGGCAGTGACAGGATAAAGCTGGGACCTGACATGGGGACCTCTGCTGTTTGCACCCCTTGTGATTCTTTGTCATGTGTTTGCCTTCTCCAGGTAACAGTGACCAGTCGGGGTCCCAGGAGAAGCTGCTTATGGACAGCCAGGGCCTGAGTGGATGCTCCCCACGAGACTCGGGCTGCTACAAGAGCAGCAAGAATCTGGAACATGGTAACGTCCACCTAGACCTCTAGGAACCTGTTTTGAAAGTTTCCAATTTCAAAAGTAGTACGGTCTCCAAAAGATCAATTCTTTTTTCTGTTTTAATATTTTTAGTTGTAGATGGACACAATAACTTTATCTTGTTTGTTTATTTTTATGTGGTGCTGAGGATCCAACCCAGTGCCTCGCACATGCTAGGCAAGCGCTCTACCACTGAGCTATGACCCCAGTCCCAAAAGATGGACTCTTTTACCCTGATGAACCTAGAAATCGACTTTCCATTTCCAGCCACTTCCCTGTGCTAGTCTGCAGTTGGCCTCTGTGTGTCTTCCTCTGGCTGCTGTAAGAGGTTCATGAATTTCACCTAAAATACCTGCAGCTGTAAAACCTAAAACATGTGTCTCCTAAGCCCTTATGTAACAACAACTGACATGTGAGTATTAAGAACACTTTTCCACAAGGAAAACTGTGTACCAGGTAGACATCAGGGTCACACCAGCAGCCACCTCTTAAACACCCCAGTTGCTCGGCCTGAGTCCAGTCCAGAAGCAGTTACCATGGAAGAGGATGACAGGAAGGCTACATGTATTTTTTGTGGTGTCCCTAACACTCAGGGAGCAGTCAGTATAAAGTTTCAAACAGAAGCAGAGTCTTTAGTTAGAATGGGGTCAGGTAAGCGAATGTCACCATGAGTGGTTCTGTGGTTTCTTGTTGTGACCCTCAAATTCCTGTTGGTGCAAGATTAGAAATAGTAGTGAAGGATTCACACTGCTATCGTGACCTATTGAAGACCGTTGTGAAAAATGTCCAGGTTTGATGGTTTTTAGCTGCTACTGGAATGCCTCCCAGTAGTCCATGTGTTAGCATATTCATGAGGGACCTGCAAAAGCAAAGTTTTGGAAACTACAGGTTGCAGTTCATTACTGGGTTCTAAGGTCAATTAGTGAGTCATGTGTAGCAGTTTTATAAGACAAAATAGAGTAGAAAATACCAGAATGCACTCCATAAGGTACGTTATGCATTCCAGAAGTACACTAGTAAGTACTGTGAGTGTTGTGACTAGTACTCTTTGTGTTTTAGTATTATGTGTGCATGTGTGTTGGATGGTGAATGTAAAGTGTGGTTCTTACTATGGATCATGGTAAAAAACAGTGACAGCCATTGTAGGCACCAAAATCAGGACTAAAGTGATGCAAGTAGGTGCTCAGGGGTCAAACTGATGAGCTGCTCACTCCCTGTACCAGCCTACAGTTGCCTGTCTCAGAATGTTCACTCCTTAGCATGGCATCCTGGGCGCCTTGTTTGCGTCACCCTGATGCCAAGTCTTAGACTACCTTGAGGACTTCAAAATTTGTCCTTTAAAGCTCCTACTCAGGGAATTCTGTCAATCTGGGAAGATAGTGAATCTCTATGTACCCTAATACTCAGCCTTCATCAAGGAACCCAACCCCACTCCACGGAGCACCAGCCATCCTCTGTTGCAGAAAACATCATATTCTTGTGTAGACCCAGAAGGTTTTGTTGTTATTGTTGTTAACAATCTTTCCATAGCCAAAAATTTTCAGTAAATTAATTGCAACTTTTCTGACTGGGTAAAGATTTCATAGGTATCACTAGCAGAAATGTTCATGCCCCCAAAGAATTCAGGTTCATCCACTGAAGAACTAGATGAAAGAAACTGATGAACCAACTTTGAACTCAAGGTGAATTCAAGGATCTTTCCAATCTAATGGGATTTGTATAGAAGTTAGGGTAAAGGAAAAAACGTATTTCCAAAATTAACGCAAGTGGAGTTTTAAGTTTCTGTTTTAACTGATTTTTAAACTTTAATGTGATGTGTTTTCTGAAGAGGGAATTTTCCGTTTATCTGTGATGATTATTCTGTTAATGAAAAATGGGACCATGGTTAATATATTCAGGACTAAACCTCAGCTAATGATCTCTATGTGACAACAAAATAATAACCTACAAATAAATGGCTAGTGTGTTGTTATTTATCAGCGTAGAACATACAGGTGGACGGGGTTTGAAGCCTCATGTAATTATACGCGAGGGAGGACAAATGCCAATTTGACCATGTCTCTGCTTTGCCTAGTGCAAAATATTCCATGTATTGATCTGTGTCTTATCAACAAGGATGGGATCATTAATAAAATGTCTGATTGAGGCCACTGTTCTTCTCCATCCATCTTAATGTGTGCAATTATACTTGATGTGACACATTTCATATCAGCAGTTTGAAATTAGAATGAGCATGGTAGAAACTTTGAAATTATGGAAGGAATCTGTTTTCTTCCTGCTACTAAAGGCCAAGCCACTTGTAACATCAGAGCCCTGGCCTTTTACTTCTCTTCCTTTCCTCATCTATGCAGCATACAGATAGAGATTTTTTTTTTCCAAAAAAGAATGTCTTTCATGTACCCCAAAGTAGCCATTTCCTTTTTTGAGTGGGCATCAACCAACCCTTCCTCTCCCCTCCCAGTCAAATCAGCCCACGGCCTGATTACTCATTGCCACTAAATGTGTTGGGAGGGTGAGATTGCTCCATGAGGAGATGTCAAAATCATAGATTAAAAATTGTTTTTTTTTGCCCAGTCCTATTTTATATTTTATTTACATACAGGGTCTTATTGAGTTGCTTAGCACCTCACTTTTGCTGATGCTGGCTTTGAACTTGCAATCCTCTTGCCTCAGCCTACTGAGCGCTGGGATTATAGGCATATGTCACCATGCCTGGCTTAAAATTAAAACATTTAAAATATTACTTAAAACAATGTAGTAGGAAGAAACCCTGACTTACAACATAGGGGCTTTCCAAAGATCAGAGCCAGACATTTCTTCAGATATTCCAAACCTGATATGGTTTTAGGATTTTTCTTTTTTGGGGCGGTGGAGTTACCAGGAATTGAACTCAGCAGCACCCAACCTCTGAGCCATATCCCCAGCCCTATTTTGTATTTTATTTAGAGACAGGGTCTGAGTTGTTTAGCACCTCGCTGAATTTGTGATCCTCCTGTCCCAGCCTCCCAGGCCACTGGAATTATAGGTGTGCGTCACCACACCTGGCTAGGACTTTTCATTTTTATCTATAGGCCCACAGAAATAGGATCACTGGGGTCACATAGTCCATTATCAGGGTGGTCTCCTCGGGCATCAGTCCATTGTCATAGCAGACAACAAACATGTTACTAACCAAAGACATAACAAAGGATGGTTCATTCGTGCCTGTGTGCATTGGCTGTCTGTAGGTTTAGCACAGTGCTTGGCCCATGGCATGCTTTTGATAAAGCTTTTCAAGCGGCAGCAGTTAATATCAATCATCAGTCAGCCAGTAAAGTAGATTGTTTATGGTTGATAATTCAGTGATCAGTCTGACAAGCCCTGATCTACCAGAGCCATTTCTTTACTGGGACCTACAACCATACAAGTATTTATAGATGGTCTCTGGTAAAGTACTCACTTCAGTTTATTTCCTGGACTGAATCAAAGTGGACTGGTTGTTTCTGGATAAATTTGTTAGCAGGGCACAGCTTCAAGAAGGGTGTGATGTGAGAATTTGTTGATCACCCTTTCAGAGGGACCGTTTATAGAAACTTCCCAGGAACCAGTCCATCTCCCCATTTCATCCATGACTTTTTGGACATGTCCTCACCCAGCAGACATCTCAGGGGTGTGGTTTCTAGAGTGGGTAGGGATGTCAGGCTTCTTCGGAGTCAGCTAAGAGCAGACATGAAGCCCCACTTTCTTTTATTGCCTGACACAGTGTTTCTTTTCCATATAACCGATGTGTTTTGGTCCCCATGTGAGTCCTTTTATTAGTTCTTTCTAAAAATAAAAACTGGGACCCTACTTCACTCAGAGTCCTGAATGATGGCTTTGTGTCTTTAGTGTAACCCAGCAAGGGGATGTGGGAACTGGAGACATCAGTTGTGCCTGCACATCTGAATGCATGGGTCTGACTGACTGACTGGCTTTCACATGTGATTGTCTCACAGGCAAGACTCAGAAAACTGGCCTCTTATCTGCCAAGTTGTCCACTGAGGCCAGCCTGAAGTCTTTCAACAGAAATCAGCTGGGCAACTACCCGACGTTGCCTTTAATGAAGTCGGTGGACGCCGCGAAGCAGGGAAAGGAGGGCAGGCTGGGCCGCGGTCTCACCCCCGATGCTTCCAAGCACTGTGACCCGCCCTTAGTAACTAGTTTGACTAAGAACCGGAGAAGCCTCCCAGTGTCCATCTGTCGGAGCTGTGAGACCCTGGAGGACCCCCAGACAGTGGGAACCTGGCCTCGATCCCATTCCCTGGATTACCTTCAAGGAGAGCCTGATGCTGAAAAAGATGTGCCTACTGAGGTGACAGAACCCTCCCCTCAGATTGTACCCGAAATGCCACAAAAGACAACCGCCTCGACCGCCAAGGTCCAGGCCCCTGGGCGAGATTCCATTGCCGACAATGCATTGCTACTGACCCAAAGCAAGAGATTTTCTGAACCCCAGAAAATGACCACTAGGAAACCCGATGACCCCATGGCAACCACCGACCGAGGCGTATCACCTCCTCAGTGTCTGCCCAGAAACTCTGAGACTCGGCTTCCTGGAGCCAAACACAGTTTAACAAGGACGTCTCTCGAGGGTCACAGAAAAGGACATGATTTTGAAGGAACATACCATCCCCCGGGCACCAAAGAAGGGGCAGATGCTGAGCAGAGGGTCCCTGAAACAAGGACACAGCCCAAAACTCCACAGCCTCCACCTGTTCCTGCCAAAAAGAGCAGAGAACGTCTTGCCAATGGCCTCCACCTGGTGCCCGGGGCCCCTGGCGGAACCCCACCCAGCCCTGATGCCCCGAGCCTGCCCATAAAGAAGACTGGCCCCTCTGATTGCCCAATGCTGGCCGCCCGATCACCCTTGGGCCTGGAGCCTGGCAGCCCCTCCTGCACCAGGCCACCGCCCTGGCTCTCAGAGCTGCCCGAGAGTGCCAGCCTGCAGGAGCATGGCGTGAGGCTGAGCAGAAAGGTGTCCTGCGCCCGGGGTGTGGATCTGGAGATGCTCACCGAAAGCAAGCTGCACGCCGAGGGCATCGACCTCACCGAGGAGCCCTACTCCGACAAGGTACTTCAGGCGCAGCCCAATGGGCACTGGCTGCAATTTTTGTCCTTTCAGGCAGCCAGGTGAGATGGAGGCCAGCACCAGGAGCCTGGTGTTCTGAGGGTGCTGGATGACCTGCCCCACTAGAGACCCCTGGTGGACAGGGAGCACCATCTCCAGATAAAATGCAAATGCAACCGTGCAATCTACTTTTGCTCTTGCTTGTTAGTTTTTAGTTTGGGGCAGTTTTGCTTTCCTGGGAGAATGATCAGTGCCAGAACTGGTTTGTGATAAGGATCATTTTGTGGACAAAAGATCAAGTCCAAGTGTTGGTATCTACTTGACATGAACGACCTCCCCACTTTATTTCCATACAGGTCAGCTGGGGCTAACTACCTCTTTGATGGATCACTGGGAGCAAATAACAGTAAATGGGAACATACTTTGGAAATTTTAGAGCCCTGTTCAGATATAATATACCAATTACAATGAATAATAATCTGTAGATTGTAGAAGGAAAAAATATTTCAAAAATTATACTCAAAATATTTAGTTCTATAATGAAAAAATCATTTCTCATTTGAAGAAGAAAAAAGATCCACCAGTACCAAATTGAAGTTGAAGACAAATCAATAATAGGGGTGTCTCTATATTTCTCCTGGAAATGCATGTTTTGTTATGAACATTCTTATTACAAAATTCTCATGGCCATGGATGCCTTTCAATAACTTTTCTATAACCTTTCATGAGTAAACCTCTTTGAAGGGAGAATTCAACAGTGAATGTGGTGAATGCAGTGGTATAACTTATAACAGATGAAGGGCAAAGAGTAGAATATCTAGAAGAGAAATTCATTTTTCTGCAGTTTAGGAGACTATATTCAGCAACATTGGAGGAACCTGAACTTGCAAAATGGTCAGATAAAGTGATGTGAAGGCATTAGCCTGAAAATTACAGGATGCTCATGTTCTGCCTCATATTTCAAAACGTTTTTCTAGAACTCACCATTATCTGGAAGATGTAAATATATTTTCTCAAAAGCATCCATCCCAGTGATAAAGAACATATATTTACTTCATATTAAAATTTTTGGAGTTATTTCCCAGAAGCTAATTTTCTTATCCTACCTTATGTTTAATTTATCTTAGAAAAAGGATTTTAAAAAATCTGTACCACCCTTCATGCTCCATTTTTGTTCTCCCCGGCAGCATGGCCGCTGTGGGATTCCAGAAGCTCTGGTGCAAAGATATGCAGAGGACCTAGATCAGCCAGAGAGGGACATCGCCACCAACTTGGACCAGATCCGTGTGAAGTTACTTCGGAAGCAGCATGGCATGGTGGTGAGCAGCTCATGCTTCAGGGTCCCTCCCCCACTTTCTGCCATGCAGTTAGTAACAGTGCTGATGTCGGGCATTGATGAGTGCTTAGTGGACAAGGGCTTGGCATAGCCCTGGAAAGGAGACAGCTGGGAGAAAGTAACACAGAGTCAGCCTGGAATTTGGAGGTGGGGTGCTGGGGTCAAGCCCAGGGCCTCATGCTTGCTAGGAGTGCTCTGTACTGAGCTGTACCCCAGTGGCTAGAAATTTTTCAAGATACAATTCTAAAAAGAAAATGATCAATAATCCCAGCTCTATGAAAACTTTTTTTAAAAATCCCTCTAATAGACTCAATATTTTAGTTAGGAAGAATAATGTCAAAGAGCTCTTTTGTACCACATAGGACTAGAGTTAATAACCATATATTATATACTGGAAAATTACTAAGATAGCAGATTTCAAGTGATCTCACAAGAAAAGTGCTAACTATGTGAGGTAGAGCTCTTTTGTACCACATAGGACTAGAGTTAATAACCATATATTATATACTGGAAAATTACTAAGATAGCAGATTTCAAGTGATCTCACAAGAAAAGTGCTAACTATGTGAGGTGATGCCTAAGTTAAAAAGCTTAATTTAACCATTCGGCAACAGGTCTCTTCATCAAAGCTTCATATTGTATACCTTAAGTGTCTCCAGTTTTTCACTGCTCAAATTACAATTTACATTTCTGTGTGCATGCATAATAGTAAATGTTATTGTTTTCAGTTATCAGGTCATAAATCTATTTTACTGTTACAAATTTGTTTTTATAATCAGTATATCAACATGTTCCATTAGATGATTATTTCTTAACATAGCCAATTGCATATTGTTGAAAATTTAATTTTTTTTCCAGTTGTTTAGTTTAAATAACATAGTATAGAACATCCTTTTTATAAGTCCTTGTAGACTTCCAGGGTAACTTCTGAGGTTATATTCTTTGCTTAATCAAGATTGTACAAAATCTCCATGATTTTAGGAAAGATATATATCTGCATATGAACCTAGTAGTCAAATTTAAATGTCCATTTCCCTGTCCTGGCCAACACTTGATATGATCGTATTTCTAAATTCTTTTTAACTATATTAATCAAATACTTAATTTTCTGTTTGATAATTCAAATTCAGAATATAGTAGAAAATCTACTTTATGAAAACCTTTACATTTACACAGGTTTTTCCCTGCAAATCACCTGGGGGAAGAACATAGCACAGAGAGGCAAAATAGGATCTATAAATGCTTGAAGACTTGAACACTAACTGGGATTTAATTCCAGATACCTTCTAGAACCTTCTAGAACACTTTCTTCAACATCTGTTTCATCTTCAAGAAGAATTCTTTATGCTGGTCTTAATTTTAATATAACACTATCATTTGCTAATAATCTAGCAATGATGTACTTCAGTACCATTCCTTTTAGAAATAAAAGAAGTGGACCTCCTTTGGCACATGTAGAGTCTTTGTAACACTTTTTTTTTTCAATTCAGATCCCAAGTGGTGGCCTCACGGAAATCTGTAGAAAGCCCCTGTCTCCTGGGTGCGTTGCCTCTGTGTCTGGCTCATTTCCATCGGCCTGCCCATGTACACCAGCACCCTCTCTGATGCGGGGTTCAGCACACTGAGCCAAGTGCCTTCTCTGTCCCACTCTTGCCTTCAGGAGGCCAGCATCACAGAGGAGCGACACATAAGAAAGCTTGTATCTGCAGCCAGACTCTTCAAACTGCCACCAAGCCCCGAGGCCATGTAGCCAGGCCCAAGCCAGGCTCACGATGGACCTCCCTGGACAAGAGCCAGCCTTTCACTGTGCTTACGAAGCTGATGCAATTCCTCAATCTCTGGCAGGGCAGCCAGAGCCAGATAAAGGGCCCCGAGCGTGGCCTACAGAGTGTGAAAACCAGGCACAGGACCGAGGACCTTCTCCAGAAAAGCCCCCTGAAGGAAATTGGTGCAGTTCTCTTTGACCCCCAAAGGCAAGACCAGCACTTATTTTCAGAACACAGAAGAGCCAAGATGCTAACTAGCTACAAACACCGTGCCTCCAGTCTGTCTTTGTGAATTGTCAGAGGGCTGGGTGGAAAGGGCAGGACAGCCTGACCCATTTCTGATTACACCACTGCCCTTCTGTTGGTCCAGTGGATGCCCAAGCCAGACAGACTTAGCTAGGCCAAAGTAACAGACTCTGGAGTTATCGTACACTATTGACCATGCTCATTTGTTCAGAGGTTAGAACATCTGGCTGCACCAGGAAAAAGAAAGTCCTATCTCCTTTAGATAAACAAAAGACTTTTAAATAATTGCTTCCTAGCAATCAGCTTTTATTTGCCTTAATATGAGCTTCTAAACATTATCTAACTAGTGTCCACAACCCTGTAACCCTAGTTCCAAATCTTCAGCTTAGACTGCCATCTAACATATCTGGGATGTTTCCAGCAAAAAATGGGCTTTTCTAATTGTCTCATTTTAACATGGCTTACTTTGTAGGGGTGTTTATCAAGCAGACATTTCATGTTGGATTTCGGCTTTTAAACTAATCACACAGATTTAGTAAAAAGCCATCTGAAATTCACAAGTTGTGTGTGTGTGTGTGTGTGTGTGTGTGTGTGTGTGTTAACTGCAGTAACTGCCTTTACTTTTAATCAGTTTCATATTCTGCCACATTGGTCACTCTGTTGCAGTATTGACTTGGAATCCTGACAACATCCATTCCAAAATTCAGTCATCAGTTCATGGATCACCTTTGCAGAAAGTCCATAAAGTTGAATATTTCAGAAAGTTGTTTCTAAAAAAGGGAAGTAGTTTATGAGATGCTTTTAAAGTTTTTCTTCTCAGTTTTATAATTAAGATATTGCTGTTCTTCTTATTTAGATAATTCTTCTAATTCAAACAAAGGTTCATTGGAGAGCCAGACAAACCACATTAGCTCGATGTTAAGCATTGCATGTTTTCAGTTGTTTTTCAACTGATTTCAGCATATTGTATCCTCTTTTAGTCTGCTGTCTGATTTTCTAGCAAACAGCAAATTTAGATGACTATTAAGGCTTCTGTTGCTTACAAAATGATTTTTTTTCCTTCACGTTCTTATCATGAGCACTCTTTGAAGACTCAAATGTGATCATGTGTACAAGAAACATTTTGAACACAAGACTTGGATCAAAAGTGCTGTAATATTTCATCTACTTAACGAAAACAAATTATTTCCCTCAGGGGAATAGGAAAAGTGATGTCATTAACTACAAAGCCACCTTTAACATAGGCTTTATCTATCTGGATCCATGTCTCTGAGGAAAAGGACATTCTCAGGTGATGTATTTTTTTTCATGCTTTCAGTATGCATTTTTAAAAAATAATATATGTTTCTTTAATAACATTCATCTCCTATAAGAGGCCATGTGAAGAAGTTGTGGAAATGTAAAATAAAAAGGTAAAGCTGCCAAATTTCTATTAACTCATAAGAACAGCTCATTTTTGTCCTCTCAGACTGTGGATTAGCCCATCTGGAATGTGGGGGATGCTGCAGGGTCCTCAGATAGCTACAGCATTCAAACAATTTTCCATGCTGTGGTAGAAGTGGGGCTTTTCTTCTTACTTTTGAAATACCTCAGCTTCACATTTTGACAGACTTTGCTCTCATCATTTCATGTGGGCAAAAAGACCACACAAAAGTCATGTTAGAGATTTTAAAAAGGATGTATTGGGGGGGGGGCGACTATCATGTGAATTTCCAAATTTTAGTTCACTCCCAGTGCAGGACTTTCACTGAAACTAGCACCAGAGGTGTTGAGAATGCCAAACCATATTTTTATCACTCTTTGAACGTCATTGCCTTTGCATGAAAAATTAAATTCAGGGACCACAAATAATTTTTAGTGTGAACGTCTGATCTAAGGGGGGCTGAGGTTGTTTTTACTTTATAGTTCTTTTTTAATTTTGTTTTTATATCTTTAGTGTTTGTTTGGTCTGCTTTTTCTTTAACCTTTTAATCTGGTCTGAGAAAAGCCTGAATGTTTGTATGTGACATTTGACTGAGGTGGTGTGGGGCTGCCTGTGGATGTTAGTGGACAGGTGGGAGGCTTTAGCAATATCCAGTTTTAATCAGTTGCATTTGGTACAGAATTTTGAGTCATGGTGAAAATCGTTGTTTTCCTTGGAAAGCACAAAAGAAACCTGGAAAGGCAGTTCAGCTCAGGTAGCTACATGTGATATTGTGTATAATTTTTACGTCACAGCTTCTGGAGGGAAATACAGTTTCCCAAATACTATTTACATTCCTAGATAACCGAGAACAAATCGTTTTTTGTGGGCTTCCTTTACTCAGAGGCCCTTTTCTCTGTCCTGAACCCAGGTGTGGTTGAAATTAGAAATGACTCGTGTTAAAAATCAGTTCCTGACATAGCCAAGTTTGCTTTTATAACTGCAGCAAAAGAGATCAATCCCCAAGTCACTGCTACGTGTGCATACTACATTATATTTAAAAAAAAAGTAATCGTCTTGAGTCCAAGTTATCTTGATTTTAAATTAATAGAGAAAACTGTCAAGCAAGTTATATAGCAACTAACAACATTGCACTTTCTGTATATGAAATCAATATTTAAATAACTTATTTTTCTCCATTGCTGTTCTTAAACATTGTAAGTAGCTGTAATATACCAGTACCAATATGTTCTTGCAATTGCTTCAGCCCAAGAAAGCTGTGTATTGTTTTAAAAATTGTAAAAATTATTGTGACGATTCATTTAGCAAAAAGAAAGGTGGACAGAAGGCTTTTCCTATGTATCAGAACTTGTCTATAATTATGTCATCTATGTACCTAGAAAAAAAAGTAAATAAATTTCTTCAGTTGAATCTTCTTCTTTTGTTGTTCTTGGGATATTTCAAAGATGAAGGGGTATATATGAAGGGGAAATTAAGAAATGTGGTTAAAAATGAAATATATTGTGAAAATTATAAACTATTACTTCAGCCACATCTCCACACTATCTGACATGTACCTAGATTCTCTTTGTTGATTTACTGTATTTTTTTTCAAATATTCATTGAGTCATATAATCACAGCATCTTAGAAAGAGATTGCTGGAAATCACCTCTAAGCCTATCATTTTCAAATGAAGAATCTGAGGCCCCATTGGTGGTGGACTGGCTCAATATTACACAGTTAAAAGATAACAGAACCTAAGACTTCCTTTAAAAGAGAAAAAATCCAGCTCTGAATTTTGTAGAAATTAGTCAACTTGACAAAAAATGTATTTTCATTGTTACCATACCACAATTGATAACAAAGACTTTTTTTTTAATTCCTAGTGCTAGGAATCAAACCCAGGGTCTTATGCATCCTAGGTAAGTGCTCTACCACTGAACTGTACTCTCAGCCCCCAAAGACACATTTTTTTAATTGGGGAAGCAAGGTGTTTGTTATACAAAAAAATTTTTTTAGTATATAATATATGTATTTAAGACAAAAAAATCAGCCCCCTTTCTGGGCAACCTCCTCATTCCTGTCTCTACAGGAAGCTATTATAACAGTGTTGTTACAGCTTAGCTTTTCAGAAATATTCAAGTATATATACAAATATATATGCAACTATATTTGTATATATACTTGAATATCATGCAGAAATGATAGTATATTCTTCACACTTCCTCACCCTCATTTTAAATTAATATACCTTGGGAATCTTTCCATGTCAACACCCTGCCTTCTGTTAAAGGCTGCAGAATATTCTATTATGCAGGGAATTTATTTAACCGGTATTCTATGAACATATAACCTTTTGCTGTTACCAAAAAAAAAGCCATTATGAATACTATTCATTTATCACTTACCATGTGGAATAGCTGTATTCAAGTTATTTTTATTCTAAATCCTGATGGAATATTTTAAATCTATTGGTGGATTTCACTAAAGGAAACTACTAAGGTAGTTGTTTTAAAATGATTGTCCCCATACTCCAAATCATTTTGGAAATGGGAATATTTCATATATTCTAAGAGTTGATCTTAACTGCTACATTACTTTAAAGAACTAACAATAAACTTCAAACCCTGTTTATTCCAAGCTGACTGCAAAGTCAATTCAAAGAAAAGACATTTCTCTTAGGATTCCTAAAAAGACTTTATCAGTAATCACTCTTCATATTTAGAAGTTATAAAGAACATCCATTTTATTAGGGAAAAAGAAAGAAGGTGATGGATAACCATTCTTTAACTGTACAGTTCATTTTGGAGTTCCTAGAAACATGACTTCCTTTATCCTTAGCTACAAGGACCCTTTCAGGGTAAACTATACACTGGACTACCCGGGACTATAAGCATGTATGAGTTTTGGGAGAGAAAGAGGTGAATTTTCATTAAGACAGAGGTCAGGGGACCACAAACAACATTTATTGGAAGCATTTCAGTTCCTCATTCAAGGCCCCTCCAGCAACATGAGTTCAGAGAAGACCATCTTGCAAAGAGAATTTAAGTTTATTTCCTGCTATGACTTGAATATGTCCCCAAAGTTCACATATTGAAAACTTAATATCAAAATTTATATAATGATGATATTTGGAGGTGGAGCATTTGGGAGGTAATTAGGATTAGATGAAGTTGTGAGGGGGGGACCCCCCACAATGGGCACTAGTGTTTTTTTTTTTAAGGAGAAAGGGAGCTGGCACTCTTGCTCTATCTGGCCAGGTGATGCCTTCTGTCATGTTAGAATGCAGCAAGAAGGCCCTTACTGGATGCTCCCCCTCCATCTTGGACTTGCCAGCCTTCCTTCCAGAACTGCAAGGAAGCAGTCTCTGTAGTTTACAAATTACCTGGTCTGTTGTTTTATGTTACAGCAAGACAATATGGACTAAGACCACCCCCTATATACTTTAACAGACACATCTGAAAGTTCTGATCAAAGCAAGCTTGAGACCAGTATCAAAGAACTCCAGGGTACATTTGTGGGAGTCATAGTAGTTAAGAATAATCTCACTGGAATTCACCTCCATCTCCACTCAGCTGCAATAGACTTTCTCCAAAACTTAGATAATAAATATGTTTAGAACTGTAAGAGTTGTATGCAAAGGACTGTATGAACCTGAGGGGAAACTGAGTCGGGGGATGGAAAAGACTGGAGGAGATAGTTACATAGATGATAATCTTGTATCATTTTCTAAGAGTGTCAGACTGTTAAAAACACAAAGTTCTGAAAGCGCAAGAAAATAATTGAGAAATGCCATCTCCTGCAAGCCCTAACTCCTGATTTTCCTACCCCTCTCATGAGTGAATGGTCATTTCCCTACCTGGTAGGAAAAGCAGAAACCATTCATTGGAGCTCCTCCCTGGATCTTTCAGTCCACTTGCAAACTCTGTAGCATCCTCATTTAGTCTTCCTTTCTTGTTTCTGCCATTAAAAGAGAGAGAGAGAGAGAGAGAGAGAGAGAGGTGTTGTGTTGGTCCACCTGCCTGATCCTTCTACTTGAACTCAGTATCCCACAGTCCTGAGACCCCAAGCCATCACTGATTCCCTGGCTTCTCTGTAGCTTCCTCCTGAACTTGGTGGCAGCAGGCCATTGCTCTTCTTTTCAGACTCCCCTACTTCTTTCCCTTTTTGTGCTATTTATACTGTGTTTGCTTTGGAGGAAATGCACCATCCATCTTTCAAGTGATCTTGGCACTTGGCACAACTTTCAGTTATGCTGTCCCTGTCCACCTCTGAGCAGTGAGCACGGTCCAGGCTCCTTGCTATGGAATTAGGCTCTTGGGCCAAATGTCTTCCACCTAAGAGGACAGGAACTGAACAGTGCTGATGGAAGTGCCCCATAGTGATGCCCAAGAGGCCATAAAGCCCATCAGGAACCCTCTGCCTTCCTGTTCTTCTCTTTGATTCCTTGTGCCAATGGCTGCCCCAAATTTTTGCTTATGTCCTAAATAATTCAAACACTAAGAACTCTCTTGCACCTATTAAAGTTCCCCTATACATGTTCTTAACCATAAGTTTAAATATTTGCACTGCTACACATTCCCTCCTTACTTTAAATATTTTCATTGAAAAAAAAGCTGCATTACTTTTAAATATATATCCATTGGTAAATAAATACCATAGCAGTTTGATACCTTCCCCTTGTCCATTGAAAGGACAAAAGAACAAACAATTTAAAATTTTTATTCTATTTCTTTTCCTTCTAGAGGTCCTATAATCATTCTACTTCCACCACAGATTTTCATCCTAATGTAATAGGTTTTTATATGTACCTTTTTATCATCCCATCATATTTTTTCATAATAAAAATATTTATGAACAAAAATTTAATTCCATATCTTTTAATTATTATGCTCTGTTAAGAATCTGGATTTTGTTATCCCTATACATTATCATTGATCAATTATTTACCAATAATAAAACAGCATTATTATTGTAATTTTGACAAGTAAAGGTCAAATATAAAAATGAAATTTGGAAATGTTCCACATTATTAGATGGATGACAGCCAGGTGGTGGGGGGATCCTGCCATAGGGTACCTTGGTCCTAGAAAATGTTGCAACAGCAGTTATTTACAGTTATGTCCTGGTTGTCTGAAGCCCCAGAAATTTTTACAATCTGTTAAAACTGTTAAAATAGATGCTTTTTTTTTTAAATAAGAGAAAGGCTTTTATGAAAGAAAAGATGAGAAAGAAACCCCGGCAGGATGTTCAGGCAGATCAGTATGAGGACCACATTGATCTAGAAACAGATTCCTTCCTCAAAGTTATCCAAGGCAGCACACTTTGGAAAGAATCACAGATTGAAGACCTTTGCAGTAGGCTACCTGGGGTTCTTCTAAAACATCCCTTTTCTTGCTCATGAGCCAGAGTTGTTGGTTTTGCCTGTGAAGAAAGATCCATCAACTATAGATTATAATCTTGTGTCATGATTCACACGATTACCTTTTATAGGCTAGAATCGTGGATGCATGATAGTATTAGAAATCTCCCTTTCAACCCCACATTTCCCTCATTTCTATAATCCTTGCTCTCTGTCTCTTGTATTTCACACCCAAATTTCTTCAAAGGTTTTCCTGCCATTGCCTCTTTCTGCTTCCACTCTGGACATTGTCAGCCCACTGCTCCCTGGTTGCAACCAAGACCTCCAAGGAAAGCCACATTCTGCTTGTGAACTGGAGAGCAGACTTCCTTGTCTCCATCCTGGTCCTCTCTGTGGCATCTGAGGACCTCCTACCTCCTCCTCCCCCTGAGCTTCCCTTCAGATAACTCCTGTCTCACAACGTCCTTGGCAGCCTCCTCCTCCTCCTCTACCCATCCTTTGACTGTTCTAGAACCTCACACTTTTACCCCTTGGCCTCTTCTCACCCTTGGTGATCTCTGTAATTTACTTTTCACCCCAGAGCCAGGTTAGAGTGAAAGAAATAACCCCAGACATCATGGCTTGTGAAACTTTAAATCTGGCCAGAGGATGCTTCCCTACTCAATTTGTTCCATGAGGAACTGTAGCCCGAGTTGGAACATAAACTAACCCAGAAGATCACAGCTTGTAACAAACTGCAGAGTCCCGGCCAGGCACAGCCGCGGAGCATCAGCCAATCACAGGCGGCCAACTGACTGAAATCAAGCCAACAGGGGAACCGGGGGTCACTGCGCTGACTCAACGTCCCTTCTGGTTTTCTGTCCAATAGTGCGGGGCCCAACAGCGCTGCAGGCTGGATCGCTTACACCTGCTCAGATTCTGAGCACCGCCGCATTTGCAAATCATTCTTTCCTCAAACTTAATTAACTTTAAATTGCCTATGGTTTTCCCTTTTATAACACTTTACAGGAAATGTAATGCTTTTAACTAAGAGGATGTTTATTATAACAAGAACAAACTACTGGCTAAGATGTTGGCACAGTCATTGTATCTGGGTTTAGTATCTGGGCTCTGGAATAATGTTAAGAAGAAAAACCAGAGTTTCTATTCTTCTATGTAGGCAACACAGCCTCTCCTATTTCTGGTCCTGGGGACTAACTTCTATTCTTGGGGAGTTCTATCTGTAAAACTGGAAAGCTGCCACTCAGTAATGTCTTCTGATCCTTCATTGGTTGGTCCAATCATGTGACATGATTTGTCCTCCAATGGGTAGAAAGCAGGAAGAGGGTGATAGAATTAGCTGTTTCCTGGAGAAAAGCATTGGTATGGTGTTCAGGAGGCAATTGACATGCTTAATTCATTCAATGAACCCTGGGTGATCATTTATTGCCCCTGTTCCACCAGAGTGCAATTACAGGTGAGCAGGACCTTACCAAGTTTATTCCTGTGTTGCCAGCACCCAGTACAGTGATTGACACATGGAGGTACTGAAAAATACATCTTTAATAAGAAGGTTTAGAGAAGTTAATACCCTTTTCCAGGCTGGCACACTCAGTAAGTCACAGAGCTGAAATTTAAACACAAATCCATTTATTCCGAATTCCTAGTCATCCTTCTTTTCCCTCTCACATTCCACACTCAGCATTAGGAAATCCTGTTTTCTGGGCTTCCAAAATCTCTCCAGAATCTGACCACTTCTTACTACGTTGGTCTGCTGCTACCATGCTAGCCCAAACCAGAGCCACTGTCCTTCACTGGATTGTCATCAAGGTTTCTTGCTTCCCTGCTCCCTTCTCTGCCCTCTCTTAGCTCACACAGTGGCCCTGGTGACTCTGTTATAGACTAAACATTTATGTCTACCCCCAAATTGCTATGCTGAAGCCCCACCCCCAAGTGTGATAGTATTAGAAGGTGGGTCCTTGGGGAGGTAGTTAGACTCTGGTGAGGTTGTGAGGGAGGGGGGCCCCCATAATGATATTAATGCCCTTATCAGAAGAGGAAGAGCCCATCTCCTCTCCTTCTCCTCTCCACCATGTCCTCAAATAGCAGAGAAGGTAGAATATGAAAAGGAAAGTGTCTGAAAGAAAAGTGGTGCAGGACTGATCACACAAACCCCTGGGATAAGAAGTGGGTTTATTGTCAGGAGACTGACAAGGCTTCTCTGCACAAAGAGAGGGACAGCAGCCCCAAGGAGAGAGAGCAGCCACAACTCTCCCTTGAATGTTACCTTTTATAGGCTAGAATTATGGTTGCACGCTAGGGGCAGGTTTAGTCTTGACTGACTTAGTGAGCATCCCCTGATCTCGTGGAAGGCAAATTTGTTTCTTGGGAACAGAGACAGGCAGTTTTCCTATCTCTCAGAGGGGGGACAAGGAAGTTGGCATGTCCCTTTATCTTCTCAAGGAGAGAAGAGGGAAACCAGTAGGTCCCCATCTCAGGGGCTGGTAAGATGTCTTCTATTTCTCAATGAGAGAAGAGGGAGAGACTAGCACGTCTCTGGACCAGTGGGTTTTTATCTTGGGTTAGTTTCTATTTCTTGGGAATAAGAACAGTATTCATAAAGTGGGGGCGGAGAAAAGGAAGATGGCTGCAATTATGGTAACGTTGTCCCCGTCGAGCACTGAACTTGTCAGCACCTCAATCTTGGACTTTCCATCTAGGACTGTGAGAAAATGAATTACTCTGTGTCATTCACCCAGTCTATAGAATTCCATCAGGGCAGCCCAAGTAAATACAGACCTAAAATCATAAGTCAGATCATACCGCTCCTTTCCTTGGAACTCTCTGGTGGCTCCCTTTTTCTTTCAGAGTCAAGGATGAACCCTTTGCCACAGCCTCCAAGGTGTATGAACCTGTTTCCTGTTCCTGGCCAGGCTCACTCCATCACTAAAACCTTCAGTCAGGCTTCTTGGTCCTCAAACCCATCAGACAGGTTCTCACCTCAGGCCTGTGCAGGCTTTTTCTCTACCTGGAATGTTCTAGTGCCCCCAAATCTTCATGACTGACTCCCTCATGCCCTCCTCCTGCAGGTCTTTGATCAGAGGTTACCTTCTCCAAGGCTCACCTGGCTCCACTATCTCAAACTGTTCCTCCCCATCATCCTTCACCTCTACCACCACTCAATTCCCCTACCTGATCTGGTTCCCCCTAACATTCATTTTTCACCTTGTAGCATATTGTGCAGTTTATTGCTTTATTTTTAATGCTTCTGCTTATGCATACCACAATTTAAGATCCAGGAATGCACAAGTTTACTACCAGATAAACCAGAAACCTCTCCATTTGACAGGAGTATATATTGAATGAATGATTTCTGAAAGAAATCAGAGCAAACCATAAGACCCCAGAACTGCTTTCAGCAAACTATTGTTACTGCAGCATACGGCCACCAGAGGGCACTGGTCTTCCAGGCTGAAGGCTACCAAAGCTGGGGAGGAGAAGGAACTCCCTGGAGGGAAGTGTTCACTCTGCGCAGCTGCAGCCAAAGCCCGCTCCTGATTGCCAGCAACTCAGAAACGAAATGTGGCTGCGGGAGGAAGAGCAAGGCTTCCCTGACTCTCCAAGTGCTCTGTAACAAAACAAACAAAGCAAAAAAAAAAAAAATTAAAATGCCCTAGGAGAATGAGGATGAGTAAATGAAAGAATGTAGTCCATTGTAATAAACGCTGTGGCCTCTGGATTCCCTGGCTGCCTGCCTTATTTCTTTACCAGAGTTGGGTAACCTGCCTCAGTTTCCTGCATTTTGTGTGGCTTGGTGTCTTTGTGTGTACACAGGTGCCCTTCTGCCTGTTTAAGAGTAAGTTGGGGATGGGGGAGGCAGTGTTTAGGTGTCTCTGAAACAAAGTCCTCAACCTTAGATGCCAGTGAGGTGGAACACCAGGCTCATTTTTGGTTGGAATGGCATTTAGTTGTTCATGGCCCAGAATGGCCCACACCACAATAAGAACAGTAGCCTCCGTTCAGTCCAGATGTGTGCAGAATTGACACCTGAAAGCAGGAAATCTTCACACTGGTGACTGTGCAGCAGATGCAGATTCTCCCTGTTTTACAGCTCTGGACCCTCCAGGTAGAAGAGATGAGACTAGACCTTGGCTTCTTTTATTCTGGTGACTGTGGCTTACTACCTACCGGTCCTTAGCCTGAGTGTCATATTAAACTCACCTGGTATATTAGGCTTCCGCTAGAGAAACAGAACCAGTGGAAAGTACATATGTAGAGATGTTGCCTGGTACTGGCAATTGTCTAAAATCCACAGGACAGACCACCAGGGAGAGGAGCTGTCTGAAGCTGCTGTCCACATGGAATTTCTTTTTAATCAGGGAAGCCTCAGCTTGCTCTTAAGATCTTTCAAAAAATTTAGTCAAGCCCCCCAAACAGCCCAGGATCACCTCTTACTTAATGTCAATTGATTACGGACTTTAATCACACCTGCAACACCTGAGTTAGCATTTGATTGAATAACTGGATATAGTTGCCAAAGTTGACACTTTGAAACCTATTGACGCTATTGAAAGCTCGATAACACCTGGGAAACCTTTGAAAAGGAGGCTGCCTGGGCCTCAGGCAAGGCTAGTTGAAATTGAACCAGGAGGAATGGAGGCCAGGACACACCTGTGGTATTCTTCGAGCTCCCCAGGCTATGGATGCATGGAAAGGGTTAAGAACTGTGCCTTTCCTCACCCAAGGGGTCTCTGGTGCCTTGACCTTGCAGAACCACTAGCGCTTGGTGCTTTCTTTGGATTAGCTGGAGGTGCATGTTCTTGCTGTATGACCCCATGAAGGGTCTTCCCCCCTCAGCTTTATTGCCATTATCTATACAAGGAGAAAGTGTTGGAGGGTAGGTCCTCACTGGCCCACCAACCTTTATCCAATAGCCTCCCTACTATCTGATGGCAGAATCTTTGTTTGGTTTGACCTCAGAAATCCCACTCCCAGAATGTGGAACGTATTTAGTCCAAACCAGTCCTGGCAGTGTGGACCCTTTGACCGGCTTCCCTTAGAGCCAGTGGTGGGCAGAGGGCCCAGTTCCAGCCAATGAGGTCCAGGTCAAGTCAGCTCTGGTCTTTAGGGTGATGTTTCTTTCCCTAACAGAGAGTGTATTAGTCATGATTCTCTAGAGGAAAAGAATCAACAGGAAGTAAAATTATAAAAAGGGGATTTATTAAGTTGGCTTATGTGACCAGAAGCTGGAGAGTCCACAATGGCCGTCGGCAGGCTGGAGAGCTGGAAGAACCAGTAGATGTACAGTCCAAGAGGATGAAGCCTCAGAAAAAGAGGGATCAATGGTGCTACCCTAGTCCAGTACTGAAGGCTTCTGGAAACTTCCTGGAGAATCACTGGCAGAGTCCCCTTTGGAAGAGTGAAGAAGCGAGAGTCAGATATCTTCAGGTGATGGCAGCAGTAATCAAGAACCTGTTCAAGAAGAATCCAGCTTGCATCTGCTGCTTCCTTGTTCTTCTAACTTTTATTCCATCCAAGCTATCATCCTATAGACGGTGCTGCCCATGCTTAGGGAAGTCTTCCTATCAGTTGGCCATTCATTCCTAGACACACCCTCATTTACATACCCTTAAGCCTCTTGATTAAGAGGCATCAATTAATCTAATCAAGTTGACAATTCAAATTAACCATGACAGGGAGAAAGACACTCCTGCCTCCTGACAGGCAACAGTGAGAGGATGGGAAGAGGAACTGGGACCATGACTCTCCCATCTGAGGAGGAGAATGGGAAATGACTAAGTGGGGCCATCAATGCCACTGTGGAGCCAGGGCACCATCTCCCACCTGCTGTTATAAAACACTTGCTAAGAACACCTGTTATGATTGGCAGCAGACACAGCAAGGCAAGGGAGAGGATGGTTCTTATTTGGTATTCGTGGGGCTAACAGTGGGATTTGGGAGGTGGGAGATCCTCAACTGCATGATCTCACTGAACATGCACACCCCATGGCTGTAGTGAAAGCCCTCTCATCTACCTTCAGGAGAAGAGCTACTCCTGAAAGGAACCCTCAAGGCCTTCCATGCTATAGCCATTCCCTGTGCCAGCAGATGTGCTTTCTCTCCTCAGCATCCCTGGAACATCCACAGTGGATTCCTATGTCTGTTTTGGTTGACAGCATCCTCTGCCCATCTTCCCTTCTCTGATTATTTGAGTCCCACCATCTAAATCAAGCCTCCTCCTGCAAGACCTAGCAGCCCCAGTTAGATGCAATCTGCTTCTGACAGTTCAGCGCCCTTCTTATGGTGCCCTATGCTGAAGCATTTGATCTCAGGATGGTAAAAGAGCCCTCAGGTAAGGGTCCAAATTTGTTTCCTCCTAACAACTAAATTGCTAATAAATCAATTCAAACCCATGTTGGGAGGGAAAGGGAGGGGACAGGGGATTAGCAAGGATGGTGGAATGTGATAGACCTCATTATCCAAAGTACATGCATGAAGACACAAATTGGGTGTCAACATACTTTATATACACACAGAGATATGAAAAATTGTGGTATATATGTGTAATAAGAATTGTAATGTATCATTTTTTTAAAATCAATAAAAACATGTCACAAATTGGCTGAAAATTCTGTTCAAGGACATTTGCTATCTCTCTTACACACTATTGGTTTCCTTAAATATGACATTAATCTGAAGGATGAGTGATAATAGTCAGAGAACACTAACAGTTTAGAGTTTGTTCCATCTCTGGAAATAAGTAACCAAACTGATTTGCCTAAAAAAGGTAAGGTCCTCTTTTTCTGTTTAATTTAATTGCTTCAGCCCCACTTACCCAAATTACAAACTGTGTTGTATTTCTCCTAAGATGCTCCTGCAAAAAAATTGCTTGCGACTGCCAAGCTTTACTACAGGAGGCCTGTCTTGCTTCCAAACAACGGGCTGAGATTAAAGCCAGAGAAACTCGTCAACTATTGACAGGCTTCAATTCTCCACCATCATAATTTCATTGACCACAGTGAAAATAGTGTCCCTGTGGTTCAGTGGATCCTTGCTTTCATCCCTCCGAATGAACTCAAAACCACAGTGATATTTTATTCTGATGGAGGATGAAGGACAGTCCCTGCCTCTCCAGCTATGACTGCCTAGGGTCTGGAGCCCCCCAGGGAGATTTGCACTCAGTCCCACAGGATGATCTCTCTGCCTAAAGTGTCTTGTCAGTGGTAATTGCTTAAATAATCTGCTGAAACCTATCCACAAAAGGACTTTCTCCTGGGGGAAACAAGCCTGAGCATCCTGACTCAGTCTTCCCTGGAATGGTTCTTAATTGGGGGCACTTGGGTTATGTCACTGCCATCTCAGTCCAAGAAGGTCTGATCACATTGCATTCTAAGAAAACAAAGAGGTTAGGGGACCATCACCCTCTCTTTCCCAGGTAGCAACTTGGTGCCTATTCAAATTTACCTACATTCCTTGGAGGGACTACTCTGTATAACCAGGGACATGAAGTGATAGTCTTCCTGGCCACAGTGTCCCTGGGTATCATTAATGACTACTTGCTTTAAAGAGTCTTTTGACATTAAGATACAGGGATGACAGGCAGATACACCTCATCGGAGAACAGATCCTATTTGTGTGGCAGCTTCTTTAAGCCCAGCTTGGCCAGGCTGGGAAGAGTTAGACTCTGCACTCAGAAGGCACCCAAGCTCTCTTGCTGTGGGAGCTCTGGCCAGAATTAAATGAAGCCATGTGGGAGATGGCAGGGACTTCTCACTGGCCTGGCCTGGCCTCGCTTTGGCCCTCCCCCTGCCCATATGGTCTCAATGCCTCTGTTACTGGCCCCTGTCTGCAGGGCAGACCTGGGGAAATCTCCACTTGAGAAGAGGAGCCCCCTTGCTGAGGGCCAGGTGGGAAGGGGTGGGTCCAGGGACAGCTGCAGAGCTGACCTCTCTCTCCTGGGCTGGAGTGGCACCTCCGAAGATGGGTCCACACTGCCCCCCTTTATCTCAAGTGGCTCCTCTGGGATTCATCTCAGTCCCTCCCTCTTTGGCTAGTGCCAGTCCTCACTCTGCTCCAGTGAGCCTCCTGTTGGCTTTTTTTCTGATGCACCAATTAAAAACTTGCTTTGAGGGTTTGCTTCTGATCAGGGGTAAGAGTGAGTTTGGAGAGAAAGAAGATGAAGGGGAGATATGAGAAATGGCTCCAAATCTAGGACCCGACAAAAGAAATTCCCCTTTTCTCCTGGTCTGTGTTTCCAGCTTCAGAGTTCAAGTGTGTGTCGAGGGCTGTGTGGGGATAGCCTCATATCCTAGATATCCTAGAGCTGCCTCTCCCAGTAAAGCCCTGTCATTATTTACAGAGCAGATTCAGTGCTGTCTTGCTGGACATGAGGCAGTGTGTGCATTTCTTCCCCCTTCCTAGGGGAGCTTTCCAGAAGTTTTCCATGGTCCCTTTCAGCTGTGGTCTAAATCCAGGGCCTTGGCACCACCTCAGTCTCCTCCTGATGAGGAGACTCATTTATTTTGGCACCTGGACACTTCCTATTTAGTCCCAGGCTCTGAATGTATGGAACAGGGCTTTGCAGGCAGGCATGCTGTAGGAACTCACCACACTGTCAGGACACATGGAGACGGAGGCTACTCAGCCTTTGGGGACAGCCTATTCTTGTTCCCCTGGATTCTTCCCCTGCTGGACCTGAGGTTTGAGAGCGATGCTCACAGAAGGTTTGATGAGGGTTCATGCAGGTGGGATGGTGGAGGACATTAGAAATACTAAAATTTTCCTTGTAGATATTTTTCCCCTCCAAAAATGAGAGAAAATGTATAGTATCCATTGGAGGAATGTGCTCAAAAGACGTGTAAAGAATGATTTTCACAAATCAAGATGTGAGATGTTTTCTTTAGTCCAGCCGTGTGAGGCCAAATATGTGCCTGATGCAAGATGGCTGGTTTTGCTCATAGCACTCTCTAAACATGTACAAATTGGACAATTAATTTACTCTCTTATTTTTGGCATGAAAAGCAGGAGTGGCTTCCCAGTACCCATGATTTTACTACAGCCACCCCCAGATGTGTGTCAATGACGGGTATCACAAAGACGGCCCACTGTGCTAGTGGTCCAGTGGCCAAGTCCAGCATCTCTCTCCCACGTCCCACCCAGGAAGGCAATGAGTCATCAAAGGCAGCCACCTGAGAGGCTGCCCTTCCACCACAATTAGTGGAATTGCCACCACTTTTCACCTGGAATCCAGAAGGTTCCCTCTGCTGGGTCTCAGGGGGAACTGGCACTACGCCCACTTCTTGGCTAAACCCTGAGGGCTGTGCTATATGGCCGGTTTTGGTCCCTCTGAGGTCTGACACCTCTCACCCTCCTCCTCACCTGTCACTGGATATTCTCTTTCTCATGTCTCTCAAAGGAATGGCCACCAGAATGAGTCTTCAAATTTCATTGATTAATGGGATTTTATAAATGCCTTTTTTTTTTTTTTTTACTTCTTGGTGTTTTTACTGACTTTGGCAATGGATGGGGCTGAGCAGAAAGGTTTCTTAGGAGTGAAGGTGGTGAAGCCCAGTGCTTTCTCAAGGACAATGACTAGATAATCAGGTACCATTTCTTCCCCTGGACTTAATATTCATTGATGACATTTTTTTTTAAAGAGCGAGAGCGAGAGCGAGAGCGAGAGCGAGAGCGAGAGCGAGAGCGAGAGAGAGAGAGAGAGAGAGAGAGAGAGATAATTCTTTTGTAGATGGACACAACACAATGCCTTTTTATTTTTATGTGGTACTGAGAATCGAACCCAGGTCCCAGGTCCCGCCCGTGCTAGGTGAGCGCTCTACCACTGAGCCAAAATCCCAGCCTATTGATGACTTTTTTGTACAATATTCAACAGGAAAAGTAACCCAAAGTGTTTGATGGTGGCATTTTAATAGTTTGAGTAAAGCCATTTGTATGATGTGTTTTAAGGTAGAGCCCTTTAGTAGGAGCCCGATGGGACCCTGCTGCCTCCTTGCTTCACAGCACAGGGGAGACACTGACCTACACAGACGTTCCCGTCTTACAGCGGTGAGACTCAACAGCTTTTCAACTTGACAGAGGTGAGAAAACACACCCTGATGCCCATCTTGATTTTCATTTCAGTACTCCCAAAGTCCCATGAGATATTCAACACTATATTATAAAATAGGCTTTGAGTTCGATGGTCCCGCCCAGTGGTAAGCTAACAGAAGGGTTCTGAGCATACATAAGGGAGGCTCAGCAGGTGTATCATGTGCCTTCTTGAGTCAGGACATTTTCAACTTACTATGGGTTTATCAGGACATCATGCACGGTAGATCAAGATGCATCTGTGCAGTTCTCACAGTACACTGTGCCTGGTACTTCCTCTCCTCCCTACACTGAACTCACAGAGAGCAGGACTTGGCAAACTTCCTCATTATTTCCTCAACTCTAGCACAGTGTCTAGTACATACCAGGGATCAGAAGATACTTGTTGGGTGAACAGTACACAGCAACAAAATCTGCCAGCACCCCCCCACACACCCCCACCCCCCCACCCCCCGCCTTATTTAGGAGACTACCCCAGGAAGGGTGAAATGCATGGTCTCTGGACTTCAGATGGAGGATCCTGCCTGTTCTTGACAGGCTGGGCCTCTCTGCCCTGCCTCCTGCCTGTGGGACTTGGCTTACAAACTATGTAACACAGAAAGGGAAGTCAGCCTTTTCTATCCTCACCAGCCAAGTGGTCAGTGGGTCGGTGTCCTGTCCAATACCACCCAAATGCACAAGTGCTCCCTCTTGACTGACTCACTTGGCCACGATTGGGAAGAACCACGTGACTCGCCCACCCCAAGTCATCAGGCATGTCATTGTGTTTTCATGGGAGCAGGCATTGTACGGCTGGAGCTTTCCTCCTCCTCCCGAGGAAGACCACAGGCATTGGTGTTCTGAAGACCTCCCCGGGCAGGGGCAGCAACACTGGGGCTGAGACAAGAGGAGAGGGTGGGGTCTCGCAGTGGGTCATCCAGAGAGGCAGCAAAAGCTCCCCCAACAGTATTTTATGGGCCCATAAAGGGCATAGAAGTGACAGAGACTTGTGTTTAGGTGGCATGTCTCCTTGGCACGAACCTCTAATGCACCTGCTTCATACGTAGAGACATCTGGGTCAATGCTAATGCTGGAATTCTCTTGGATGGGGGTTCTTAGCTCAGAGTTCACAAACTTGAACAGAAAAATTACATATTTTTCCCCTACTAACCTCTAATTGAAGTGTGCCATGTCCTCAGTTAGGAATATAAGAAACAACCTCCAGTGACGATGCCATCTGTGATGTCACCAGCACAAACCTGGGTATCTCCACATCACTCACAGTGCTACAGGTATCCCATAATGCCTTTTATACTTAGAAATCATCTAGCTCCTGAACTCACTGCTAACTCTTTTGTTTTTGTTTTGTGTGTGTGTATTTAGTGCATTGATATAAAGCATTTGTTTGCTCTAAGTTTTGTCACAGTTCTTCAAAAAAACAAACATAATGTGTGTGTGTGTGTGTGTGTGTGTGTGAGTGTGTGCATGCACATGCATGCATGCATGCATGCATGTGTGTAGCCTTTAGATATTAGGTCCAGTCTCTGGTCTTTCCCACCTGTGTTTATCAGTTGTGGTCACTCTGCCTAAGTATTGGTATTGGCTCACATGACTGGAGGCCAAATCTATGATTGCCATCTTCCAACTTAAGATCAAAGAAAGATGATGCTGTGGTTCTGAGAACCAGAGGACTAATTGTATAAATCCCAGCAAAGCGCAGAAAACTGATGTCCCAGTTCAAGCAGTCAGGCAAAGAGAGCAAACTCCCCCTTCCTCTGCCTTTTCTTTCTTTTTTTTAAATACTGTTTTTAGTTGTAGTCGGACATCTATTTATTTATTTATTTATTTATTTATTTATTTATTTATTTATTTATTTTTATGAGGATCGAACCCAGTGCCTCACACGTGCTAGACAAGCACTCTACAGCTGAGCCACAACCCCGGCCCCTTCCTTTGCCTTTTTGTTCAATTCAGTCCTTCAGTGAATTGCATGATGCCCATCCACATTGGGGAGGGCCACCTTCTTTACTCTAGCTACTGAAACATCCTCACAGACACACCACAAACAGTGTTTAACCATCTATCTGGTCAGCCCATGACCCAGTCAAGTTCAACATTAAAATTAATCATCACACTATATCATGAACTTGCTTTTTAAAAACAATATTTCTAATACTGTATTTCAATGTATTTGTAATTCCATGCATTTCAGATTATGCATTTCAAAACATTAATTCTGAATATTCTCTTATATGCTTAACTTATATATTAAAAAGTATATCTGTCACTGATGGAACAAGATATATGTTATTGACCATAATTTAAAATGAATGTCCAAATTCCAGCAAGGAAAAGCCATTATCACAAAATACACTGTTAGTGGAAACAAACTAGAAATACAAATTGCCAACATATTCATTAGATTTTGGTTAATCTTACCAATGATCAGAATTATATGTCATTTTCACCAAATAATGTTTGCCATATTATTAGTTTTATAATATCCAATATTGGTTGGTCAGTTCAAGATGGTGGAATATATAAATTTGCTTTCCTAGCTTCTCCATGTTAGGAAACCATGAAAGCCGATAAGCAGCTTCTCAGCGATGTGGGTTTAAAAAAAGTGTGTGTGTGTGTATGGTGGGGACTTTACTGTGATTAAATACTGGACATTCAAAGCAGATGAGGGCTCAGGAGGTTGGATATAATTAAATTAGGAAGAAATTCCCAGTGTTCACCCTGCCACATCTGAAGGCACCAGCCAGAGAAATCCCTCTGCAAGAAAAGTAGAGGATAAGAGAATTAAAGAACCCATACTTTTAGTAGGACTGAGGCATGTCTGGGTATGGAGAGTTGAGAGATCAGAGACGCTGCCTGACTAAACTGAAAGGCATTCAGCACAATATCCTTGTGTGGGAAAGAAGCCATATCTCTAGCTGCCTCAGGAGGACAGAGGAAGGAACTATTTTGCAGCCGTGGAGTGGAGGCCAGCACCTATGGGAGCTAATTCCTGTCAAGCCCAAGTTTGGTCTGAAATACAGGCCTGCAAACCCACACTGCAGGACACAGAGTGTGCCTAAGCGACCACAAGAAAAATCAAATGTGGAGAGGGGTTTATACAGGGGAATACTGGTCATAGAACCCTATCTGACTCTCTCCCTCCCTCTCCAATCCGGCTGCTTGCAGGACCAGCTGGGAGAGATGTGCCTGGCTGGGAATTCAAAAGGGCAGGGGAAGGAGAGAAGGAGTTTGGAGGCCAGAAAATATGGGGTCTGCTGGTGAATGGAGTGGACTAAGAATTGGCTCCTCAACCACAAAAGTGGACCCAGGGAGATTCTAGGACTAGAAGCTTCCAGCACTGCCTGGCAATTGCTGGGCCTTGGAGGTGAACTGATTTAAAATGTCCACACCAATAGGCACTTAGTGAAAAGCCTGAGTCCAGGACTCTCACTCCAGCAATCCCACCTTGAAGGTGGAGCAAGCATCATATTCAAACCACTTAATTTAACACAGCTGAGAGGGAAACTGAGCATCTTCCCAGGTACAATTCTTTAAACTTTCATTGAGATCTTTGTTTGTTTATTTGCTTATTTGTTTTTCTTTTCTCTGTTTAATTGTAACCTTAATTTTTCATGGACATGTATACATACTCTTAATTTGTTTTTTATTTGTCTTTTCTACCATTTTTAAAGCCAGTTTATTTTTCGTAGATCAGTATTTTAAGGACTAGGATATTTGTATATTTTAATTTTGTTTTGAGTTCCTTTATATTAATTTTTAAAATTTTGATGTCAGATTTTTTTTTCTTTCACTTATCTGTTTCCTTTGATTCTGTTTCTCTAGTTTCTTCCGATAACAGCTAATATCTACTGTTCCCTCTTTCACTTTTTCTTTAATTTCTTACTTCTATCTTTCCTCACAAAATCATTACACTCTACATCACTTATGTTCTCTCCCGATCAATTCAAAATTGTAAACCCTTTTGCAAATGTACTGCTTTTACTATAGGCAATAACTAATCATATTATTCCTATTTATTGTGACAATTAACATTGTAGATGTCATAGCAGGGCTATTTGTCTTAATGTTGTGTATTGTTTGTATTGCTTATTGTTATTATTTGTGGTCCCCTAAGTAGTGATATCCATCAAAATTAAGCTTCAGAATTGATGATCAAAAAAAACCCCTTCAATATTAAACAAAAGTTGAAAGAATTCACAACTAGAAATTCAGAACTATAAAACATACTTGATAAAATATTTCATGATGAAGAAGTGAAAAATAAAAGTGAAAACCAGCAAATGGAGGAGCTACACTAGTAGAATAGTAAATCAAAGAAGAACTTAACTCAAAAACCAGAAATAAATCAAAATGACAGGGAATGGAATATAGATCATTTCTGAATTGTAACATTGAATATAAATGGTCTGAATTAATAAACCAAAAAACATAAACTGGAGGATTGGATTAAAAACAAGACCCAACAATACAACATCTCCAAGATACTTACCTCATAGGCAAAGACATTCATAGTCTGCAAGTAAAAAGATGGGGGAAAGAGTTATTCACATGTATCTCATCAACAAGCAGGGGTTTTTATTCTCATATCAAATAAAGTATACTTCAAGACAATGATAATCAGAAGAAACAAAGAAGGACATTTCATACTGCTTAAAGGAATTATGCATCAATGAGTCATAATAATCATAAATATTTTTGCCCCCAAAATATCTACATACATCAAAGAAACCCTTCTCACTTTCCATGATCAAATAGACCAGAACAATAATATTGGGTGACTTTAAGGCAAATATCTCACCATTGGATAGATGCTTCAAACAAAAAACAAATCAAGAAGCTGTAGAAATAAAAAATACATTTAATAATTTAGACTTAACAGTTCTAAGAGGAAACTTTATTGCATTGAGTTTATTCATTAACAAAATAAAAAGTCACCAAATAAATAATTGAACATTATATCTCAAAGCCCTAGAAAAAGAAAAAAGTGTTGACTAAAAGCATTTCCTGCCTAGAAGACAGGAAATAATTAAAATCAGAGTAGAAATCAATAAAATTGAAACAAAAAACCAATCCAAAAAATCAACAAGACTAAAAGTTGGTTCTTTGAAAAAAATGTATAAAATTGGGAAAACCTTAGCCAACCTAATGAAGAAAGATAACACCCAAATTACTAAATTTATGATGAAAAAGAAAATATCTCGCTACTAAGATGCAGACAATAATCCGAAACTATTTTGAGAATTTATTCTCTAATAAAATGGGAAGTTTTGAATACATCAACAAATTAGAACTTTGCTGAGTTTTTCCTCATTGCAGTCACAATGACAATTATCAAGAATACAAGAGAATATGGGGAAAAAACAACTCTGGATAGCAGTATGGAGATTCCTCAGTAAAATTGGAATGGAAACATCCCTTGACCCAGTTATCTCACTTCTCAGTATATATCCAAATGACTCAAATCAGCTGACTGTAGTGATGCATCCACAGCAATATTTATAGCAGCTCAATTCACAATAGCTAAGCTATAGAACCAATCTAGATGGTCTTTAACAGATGAATGGATAAAGGAAATATGGTGTATATATACATAATGGAATATTACTGAGCCATAATGAAGAATAAAATAGCAGCATTTGCTGGTAAGTAGATGGAACTGGAGACTATGATGCTAAGTGAAATAAGCCAATCCCCAAAATGCAAAGGCCAAATGTTCCTTCTGATATGTGGATGCTAACACACAATTAGGGGGAGTGGAATAGAAGTTCATTGGATTAGGCAAAAGAGAATGAAGGGAATGAAGGGAAGGGAGGTGAAATGGGAATATGAAAGACAGTTGAATGAATCAGACTTAATTTTCCTATGTTCACATATGAACACATGACCAGTGTAACCTCCACACCATGTGCAACCACAGAATGCGAATTTTTACTCCATGCATGTATATGTCAAACTATACTGTCATCAGTATCTAAAAAGAACAAATAGATAAAAAAACAATATTAATGATAATTTAGAAAATATGTACTTTCTCATATTGGTGTTAAGAAGATGGTTTTCATTAAAATTATTACATTGAGGGAAATGGACACATTTTCCTAACAAATTATTATTATTTTAAAATAGAAAAATAGAAGCAGTAATTTTTAGTTACAATATCCTGTCTTATTTTATCTAAAACCCAATAACTACAGAGATAGTATAAATAATCAATAAAATAGTAAAACTCATTCAAGTTATTTACAGAAAAATATCATTGTTGATTATGTAATAGAGGTTCACTTGATGCTTTGACTATATCCCTTGTGGTATTGAAATTTATACATATTTTTCTTTTTCCCAGTCTTCTTTTCCCCAAACTTCTCTTCCCCAATCTTCTTTCCCCTGATCTTCTCTTTCCTGATCTTTCCTCTTTAATCTCATTATCTCTGAATCACCTCTATAAAAGCCCCCTGTTTCTGTGGATGGGCAGCATCACAGCCTTTGGGACAGGAGTACCCTGTGTTTCTCCTTTGCTAGCAAAGCAATAAACCTCCTTTTTACTTTTTCTCAAAACCATGTCCTTGTTATTGGGTTGGCATCAGGACAAGGACTGAGCTTTTGGCAACAAGTAGATTCATGACAGAATGATCCAGCAGTAATCAGACCTGATTCCACAGTCTACTGATCTGGCTGCAGTGATGGGCAGAGGCAGCTAGGAGGGAGTTCTGTAACAGAACAAAGAATCACATTCTCCAACTCTGAATTCATAGGAAAATAAGGGAACCTGATTGATTATTCAGAGGGAAAGGTAACTATAACTTGAGAAAATCAAGAAGTTAAACTTCACTATTAATCACACTTAATCTTTCAGATTCAGAGAGATTTAACATGACAGACTAGAGGAAAGCTGCATTCCTAGCTATTCTGTAGCTCAGAATGTGGGCAGCATATTATGTGGAGTATTGGTTCCCTATCCAGTGAGGAGAATTCTTGGGAAGCTTCTGAGATCCTGACTCCCAGCAGATATTGGCATCTGCCTGGCCCTAGGAGTTATCTCCAGAGCAGATACCACTCAAGGAAGTGCCTGAGGCCTGATTAGACCTAAGTCCCAGCTTCCATAACTCCCCTTTAAAAACTCTGCAGGAGCCCCACCATGGGAGTCAGTTGATCTAATTTGTACAGACAAAATTCCAATTGATTATTCTTCCCATTCCATTCTACCTTGTACTGGTGAGAAGGGAAGTTGAGAACTATATAACATGTTTCAGTCTTAGGCCACTTCATCAGGCAGCTCAGTGAGCAAGCACAAAAAGAGAAAGAAGTTTTCAATCACCAGTCCTTTCTCTCTGTCTCGGTCTTGGTTCATAACCCAAGAAGAAATGAAAAGAACAGCTGTGCATAGGCAGTGATCATCCATTTTCATCAATTATTTTAACCACAGCAATGACCTCAGTGGGTATGATTCTTTCAGTTTTAATTAAGAATCTATTCTGTTTTTGGTTTTGATTCTATTTATTTACTTTGGCTTTCTTGCTGTGCTGATTGGTTTGTGGTCATATACATATATGCATATTTCTTTTTTGCTCATTTTTAGCATTTTACAAGATGTAGGTATTTTTCCTTATCGTGTCTTTTGATGTTTTAGGTAATTAATTGATTTGTTGATTTTATTTTGCTTTTGTTTCTTTCCTTTTCTCTCCTTTCTCTCCTCACTAGTAGCCAAATTCTCTTGTTCTCTCTTTTTCTGTTTACTTTCTTTTTCCTATTTTATCTTCTTCCTTTATTTTTTTTAGTTGTAGATGGACACAATATCTTTATTTATTAATTTTGATGTGGTGTTCAAGATCGAACCCAGTGCCTCACACATGTAAGGCAGGTGTTCTACCAATGAGCTACAGTGCCAGCCCCTTTTTTTCTTTCTTTATAACCTTCACCTATCATATCTCTGCTGAATTCTCTCTGTTCAAATTTTAAAAATTATAAACCTATCACAGTTTCTTTCTCTTACTAAACCAATATTTTTACCATGTTTTAGAACAAATTAGTTTATATAACTCCTGCCCCCACCATTCATATTGTTGCAATTATTAATGCTCTGCATGGCATAGGAAAAACCTTCTGTTTGTTTTATTGCCAGATCTAAATCATGGTTATTTATTGTTTTTGCTTTTGGCAATTGTTGATTCCACCATTCATGTTTTTGCGGTAAAAATCAGTGTTTTAGTTGTTGTGGTAGGAACTATGCATTTATTTTAATGCTATATATTCTTTTATCCATTTCTGTTAGGTGACAGGAACTACAGAAACACTACAAGTTCAGAGGAAGAGATCCTGCTGCTCAACTAAGCTCAGCCAAAAGATAAAGAACCTTGTTCCAAGAAACTTGCTTTACCTAAAAATTCATGACTCTTAAGCTTCAGCTATTTTTTAATATATTTCAGTTATATATTGATAAAAAAGAATAAAAGAGACAAAAAAAACCCAAGCTAATGAACATATCCCAAGTTGGAATGATTGAGTGTGGGGACACAGGTACCACTCACAGACATTCACTGCTAGAGCAAATACAAAAAGAATTTTCTCAAAGTCTGTGGATACCACATCTATCAGGGAGTCTCAAGCTAGATCACTCTAGGACACTTTGGAAAGAGGAGGCTGTGCCCTAAAAAGGTCCAAACATCAGAATGGAAGAGAAATCAATCCCAACTAATGGATAGGATAAAACCTGACACAGGAATTCAATAAATATGAAAAAATGAGGTAAAACACACCCTAAAGATCATAATGCATCAGGAACTGACCCCAAAGATATTGAAGTACACAAAATATCATATAATTAATTCAAATGAATTATTGTATAAATGACCAATGATTTCCAAGAGAACACAGAAAAACAACTAAATTATTAGGAATTCAATGCAGGATATAAATGAGAAATGTAATAGGGATAGATATATTGAAAAATAAAGACATATTGTAACTGAAAGACATAATGAATTGAAAATCTCTCTAATAGAATAAAACATGCTGAAGACAGAATTTCAAAGCTGGAAGACACAGTTGGCAACCTGAACATTCAGACTATATAAAAGAAAATAAGTAACCATGAGGGGAATACAGAAGAACTTTGGGACGATAGGTGATCAAATTTAAGAATAAATGGAATTGAGGAGAAATGTGAGATGTAGGCTAATGGAATGGATAATGTCTTTAAGGAAATAATAACAGAAAAATTTCCAAGTCTTCAGAATGAGATGGAAATGGAGGTACAGGAATCATTTAAACTCTCAAGTAGCCATGATAAAGAAAAAGAAAAAGAAAGAAAAAAAGCCCTCAAGGATGCAGTGTCATTGAAATGCCTGGCATAAAGAAAAAGTATGAAATTTCAAACCATCAAGAGAAAAAACATAAGGTCACATTTAAAGGAAAGCCAATCAGAATCACTTCTGATATCTCAGCACAAACTCTAAAAACTTGGAATGATGTGTTTAAAGTCCTAAAATAAAATAACTGTTAACCAAGATAGTTATATTCATCAAAACTCTCCTTCAAAGTCAAAGCAGAAATCAAAACTTTCCAAGATAAGCAGAAATTAAAGAATTCATGACTACTAAACCAGCATTACAAAACTTAAAGAAATATTTTACCCAGAAGAAAAAAAAAACAATGCCAGAATTTCCAAATGAACAAATATCATTTGAAGAATAGTTAAGCAAATGAGAAAAAGATCCAAATTAAACATTATACATAAATCAAAATTATAGGAATTAATAAACATCTATGCATAGTAACATTGGATGTAATTGGTCTAAACTCTCCAATTAACAGACAAAGGTGGAATGGATGAAAACAAGACCCAACTATATATTTTTTTTGTTTTTTAAATTTTATATTTTAATTTCTTATGTATGACAGCAGAATGCATTACAATTCTTACTACACATATAGAGCACATTTTTATATCTCTGGTTATATAACATACATGTCTTCATATATTTTATTTAGGGTAATGATGTCCATCTCATTTCACCATCTTTTCTATCCCCATGCTGTCTCCCTTCCCCTTCCACCCCTTTGCCCTATCTAGAGTCTGTCTAATCTTCCCATGTTCCCCCTCACAACCCCACTATGAATTAGCCTCCTTATATCAGAAAAAACATTCAGCATTTGGTTTTGGGAGACTGTCTAATTTCATTTAGAATTATATTCTCCAGCTCTATCCACTGACTCACTTTACAGGCAAAGATAGCAATAGTCTGAAAGTGGAAGAATGGAAACTGATACCCCATGGTATCAAATCCAAATTAACAAACTTAGAGATGAAAACATGGAACTCACCACATACATAAAAGAAATCCAGAAGATCATTAGGGACTATCTTGAAAATTCATTCTGTAATGAATCGGAAAACCTAAAAAAAGGAATAAATTTCTAGACACATAGGACCTACCAATACTGAATCAAAATGACAGAACATCTACATAGATTAGTAGCTAACAATGAGATATAAAAAGTAACAAAAAAGCCTTCCAATAAAGAAAGGCTCAGGATCAGATGGATTCTCAGCTAAATTCTACCGGACCTTTAAGGAAGAATGAACTCCAATATTCTGCAAATTATTCCACGAAATAGAAAGGTATGGAACACTGCAAAATTATCCAATGAAGTCAGTATAATACCCATAACAAAACCAGATGAGGATATATTAAGGAAAGAATATCAGAGGCCAATATCCCCAATAAACTTAAATGCAAAAATCCTTAATAAAACACTGGGAAATCATATTCAACAACATATTAACATATTGTATGTCATGATCAAGCTGGTTTTATCCCACAGTTGCAAGGATGGTTTAACATATGTACATCAATAAATCTATTTCACTACATAAATAGAATTAAAGACAAAAAATCATTTAATCACTTACTCATTTCTATAGATGCTAAGAATGCCTTCAACAAAATTCAGTACTCATGCATGATAAAACAAAACAAAACAAAATCTGAGAAATTATCAGGTACAAAGAACCTACCTCAACATTTTAAAGACTATATAGCAAAACCCAAAGCCAACCTCATAGGGGAAAAACTAAAAGCATTTCCTTTAAAATTTAGAATACACAAAGGATGCACACTTCCACCATTCCTATTTAATATAGTACTAGAAATTCTAGCCAGAGCAATAAGTAAAGAGAATGATATAAAAAAGATTAAAAAATAAGAAAGAAGTCAATTTATCTCTGTTTGTAGGTGATAAGATGCTATATTTAGACAACCCCACCCCCCAAATTCACAAAAGTACTGCTTGAACTAATTGACAAATTCAGCAAAGCAGCAGCTTACAAAATAAACATATAAAAATATATCTATGTTTTTTTCCTATTGATTAACAATGGATCTATTGAGAAATACATCAGAAAAAACAGTCTCAAAAAATCCCCCAAATCTAACAATAAATCTAACATAGGGGGTAAAAGAATTCTACAATGAAAATTATAAAATATTGAAGAAATAAATTGAAGAACACAAAGGAAAATAGAAACACCTTTCATGTTCATGGATGGGCAAAATTAATATTGTTAAAATGGCCATACTATCAGCAGCAATATACAGATTCAATGTAATTCTCATTCATCAAAATAACAATGACATTCTTCACAGAACTAAAAGAAAAAAAGTCCTCAATTTAATTTGGAATAATAAAGGACCCCAAATAGTTAATATACTTCTCAGCTTAAAATTAAGGCTGGCTGGAGTCATCCCAATACCGGACTTTAAATTATACAGAGCTCTAATAACAAAATCTACATGGTATAGGTATAACAACAAAAACATAGACCAATGATACAGAATAGAAGACAGGAGACAAACCCTCACATCCATAGTCATCTGACCCTCAACAAACATGACAAAAACGTACATTGTAGAAAATATGGTCTTTTCAAAAAATGGTACTGGGGAAACTGGTTAGTCCATGTGTAGAAGAATGAGATTAGACATGTATCTCTCACCCTGCACACAAATCAACTCAAAATGGATGAAAGACCCAGGAATTAGACCACAAAATATGCACTTCTAGGGGAAAAAAAGAAGGTTCAACACTCTAGAATATAGGCAGAGGCAAAGACTTTCTCAGTAGATCCCTAAAGCCCAGGAATTAATGTATATATAATGGCATCAACTTACAAAATTCTGCCCAGAGAGGAAACAATTCATAATGTGAAGAGAGATCTTACAGAATGGGAGAAAATCTTTGCCAACTACTCTTCTGACAGAGGGTAAGTAGAATATGTAAACAACACAAAAAAACTAAACATCAAAAAATGATCTAATGAATACATGGCAAATGAATTAAACATATTTCTCAAAAGGGCAAATACAAATAGTCAAAATATATGAAAAAATGAACAACATAATTAGCAATTAGAAAAATGCAAATCAAAACTACACTGAGATTTTATCTCATACTGGTCATTGAGAATACACACAATAATAAATGCTGGATAGGATGTGGAGGAAAAGTAATTCTTTTACACTGTACTGTAGATTAGTACAACTACTATGGAAATCAGTATGGAGGTTCCTAAAAACAGTAGGAATGTAACCAACATACGGCCATATGACTTCTCAGTATTTATCCCAAAGAATGAAAGTCAATATACTACGGCAATACATGCATATTCACATTTATACCAGCACAATTCATAATAGCCAAACTATGAAGCCAGCCTAAGTATCCATCAGTAGATATGTGGATAAAGAAAATGTAGCATATAAATATGATGGAATTTCATTCAACCTCAAAGAAAAATGAAATTATGTTATTTGTAGGAAAATACATGGTACTTGAGAACATTATGATAAGTGAAATAAATCAAACTCAGAAGGCCATTGTTTGTATTTTTGCTCTTATATATGGAAGCCTGAGAGAAATAGGGAAAAGAAAGTGGGCATGTGTCTCCTGAAAATTGACGGAAAATCAATAGAAGAGAGAAAAGGAACCATGAGGAGAGAAGAGGAAAGGGAAAGGGGAAATACCAAAAAATGATATTGGCCAAATCATATTGTTACATTGTGTACATATACAAACATGTAACAACATATCCCACTGCTACATACAACTATAACATACTAATAAAAATGGTAATAAAAATGCATACAACAACAAAAACTCTAAGAATCAGGTGAAGTACATATAGGTTGCAAAATAAGGGACATTAAACTTAATGTTAGATGAATCAGATGCAAAAATCAAAACTGAATTTGTATTTAAGATGCATAGAAGCTGTATTCAAAGAAGTATGCTCGGTTATTCTTTCTCCTATTTCTATATAAAATCAGCGACTTTCATTATTTTTATTAAGAAAGCCAAAAGTATCATTGTACCGCTATGCAATACATTTTATTATTTGCTTAGTTTTTTTTTCTGTCTTGGGGATTGAACCCACCATACTTTACCATGAAGCTATATCCTTAGATTTTTTTTTTTAATTTAAGCGACAGTGTCTAAGTAAGTGTCTCATGCTGACTTTGAACTTGAAATCCTCCTGCTTCCTAAAGAGCTGCCTTCTAAATAGCTGGTTGTGGGCCACAGTGCCCAGCTTCACCTATTTTCCTTAAGCATAATTAGCATAAAAGCCTAGGTGAGGTGAGCACCAGTTCAGTAAGATAGGTTATATTATGTTATAGGGAATTTGAAATTAATTTTAAATTTTAATTGTCGTAAGTCACTCTTGTGAAAGAGCTATGTGTCTCTCTGGCGAATGGAGTGCTACTGATTAAAGGAATTAGATTGAAAGAAGAGCTAACATCTCAATTGTCGGCAGCTGTGATGATTACTCTTGGTTGTCAGCCTTAATTGATTGTTATCCAGAAAATTAGTAATAGCTAGTTCTAGGTGTGCCTATGCATCCACAGATGATTGGCTTCTGGGTCAGCTAATTGAGTTGGAGAAAACTTGCTCTGAGGGCAGCACGGTCCGGCAGGTTTCTCCTTGAGATTAACAAAAAACTGAAGGAGAAAGCCCCTATGCGCATGCCCAACTCTACTTGCGCAGGTGTGATGTTTGCTTCTGCGCAGTCCCGGGCATCAGACTCCGTTGTTTAGCTGTTGAAGGCCAACTCACATCCACAAGTCCGCAGGGGTTTGCAGGCTTAAATGCCTAAAGACTTGTCCTGGGTCTGCAGCCTTGGCCCCTTTTGTTCTGAAGTTTCCAGCTTCTTGGGTGGATGAGCTACTCATTTCCCCTGCTTTCTAGCTTACAGACTGTCATTGCGGGATTCTCCAGCCTCTGTTCAGGTAAGCCAGTCTCATAAATTCTCTCTTGTAATTGTATGTACATTCTTTTCCTCTGGAGAACCCTACAACACCTCTGGTAAAGAGTTCAGGAGGGTGTTAGAACATTAAATCTCCAGGTTGAAAATGACAAATTTTTATTTTAGGTCGGACACATTGGTCCACAGCTGTAATCCCAGCAACTCCAGAGGCTGAGGCAGAAGGAAGGCAAGTTCAAGATCAGCCTCAGAAATTTAACTAGATAAGTCTTACAGTAAAAAATACCCGTCCCCCCGCCCCCCCCCAAAAAAGTTGAGGATGTAGCTCAGTGGTAGAGCATGCCTGGGTTCAAACTGATTTTTTAAAAGTTTATTATGGTCACAACTCTTTGGGCAAATTTAGGAGTAAATTTTTATCTAGTCTCAGGGGAGCCAGAATCACAATATTTTCATGAATTTTTAGAAGGAAAAAAATAAGAAAAAAAAATAGTCAAAAGTATTAATTACTGCCATAACACATTTTGTAAGACTTTTTTTTTCTCTTTCCTTAAGTGGTCAATCTGTTTATATCCATAACAAGCAGGTTTTGTTCATGAGGCACACCTGAAATTATGGTATGTAATGGTGGGTTCTGTGTGATTTACTTTAGTAGCACAGCAAATGTTTTATTTTTCCTTGGCTTTTATAAACTTGACTCTTTTTTGCAGATGATGTAATTTGCAATGAGTTTCTTTCTTTGTTAAAATTAGTACTACAAAAACCAATGGTAATGATTGTATCCTAAAGTTAACACACAGGACAGCTCTCCTGTAAAACAAGTAGTTTCATTGATTCTTTGTTACATTCTATTACACATTCATGTCCTCCTCCCCTCAAAAAATTATGTTTCCTAGACCACAAATATAATGAACTTGATAGCCTTACAAAAATACAGTATTTTATACATTTTCTGTAATGTAGTAACAAATGTAATCCAAGAGCTTTGTCCTAATAATTTTGTTTTGCCTCATTTGAGCATATTTATATATGTTCTTATGAAGAGGGGTTATTTTCTACATATATATTATGTAACTCTTTTGATAGAAGATTAGTGTGTGTTTCTCTCTCTCTCTCTCTCTCTCTCTCTCTCTCTATATATATATATATATATATATATATATATATATCTTATATCATAGGTAGATTCAGAAAAAAAGATTTCAAAAATGATATTTGGGATTAAAGGAATTCAAAAAGAATTAAAATATAAGTATGTAATATTATAGGATATGAATGTTATATATCATTAGTGCAGAATATTTCACTTGTCTATTTATATGTGACTCTTTTCACTTTAATGATTTCAGTTAAATAATTTCTCTTTTTTTGTAATGAAGTTAAAACACTAATGTCAGATTGTATTAATCCTTTTCAGTCATAACCTTATTATATGTCTAATAGTGATAATACCTGTTTTACCCTTTTCCTTGAATTGTGAGAAACTTATTTAGTGAAATAATACATGAGAAAGCATTTTGTACATCATAAATGTGAACTCTTATTTAAAAATAGATACAAATTTATGCTGTCCTTCTAAGACATCTATGGAATATTTCTTAACTAACCTCAATCATGAAGACTCAAAAAGATATTTTCTTTTTGTATGCAAAATGTTACTCCTCAAAGTAGACATGTATCTTACTTTCACAACTTATTTTTATGATTTTCTTAGTTTTCCATAAATTTGTCCACTAGTGTTCCAAAGAGTTTTGCATATTACTAGTAACACTGTTATTTTTTAGAAAAATAGTCCAAGACTCTGTGAAAGGGTGGGAATGGAACATATAAACCTTTAAGCAAGTATTTATTTTTCCCTAAAAAGAAAACAAAATAATTTTCAAAGAGGATAAACTAGAGGATAAATCATAGACATAAACATCTTGCCCAAATATTTTCACATTCTTTTTCTGGGTCTCAACATCTTTAATACAGTTTATTCTAATGTAAATGAGAAATCAAATCCAACAATGAATTAGGAAGTGATAAGTTTTCATTTAATACAGCTATCACTCAGATTGTTAGCCACACTGGTTTTTCTTTTTTTTTTGGTGGTGCTGAGGTTTGAACCCAGGGCTTAATGCATGCAAGGCAAGCACTCTACCAACTGAGCTATATCCCCAGCCCCTACACCATTTTTCATACCAGCTTATAGATATAAGCTTATAGATATAATCAGTTGCCCATAATACTATCTCATAAGTCACTCTCATGCCTGTACTTCTGTCTGTATTTCCACTGTCTAACCTAAAGAAAGAAACGTGTTGCCTCCCTGTTTTTTTTCTTTCAAAATTCTTTTTAATGGTTTCCTGACCCATAAACCAAACCTCTTCAAAAACATCCTAATGTTGCTACCCAATAAATGTTATAAGGCAGAACTGAAGTAGCATTAGGATTATCAGCAACTGAGGTCAAAACTGTTACAGAGCTGAGGGCTTTTAAGAAACTGATACACTGTGAAGACCTCCCCCTTCAAACCCCAAATCTTATGAGCAAGTCAGAAAGATTTCAGATATGTCACTTGGAGTTAACAGGAATGAGTTGATTGAAGGGGTAGAAAAGGGGAAGGGAACACTCTCAGTGCAGAGAGTGGGTCCTCCAGGAGAGGAGGATAGTGTACCTCTCCTGTACTACAGTTGTTTGGGGAGATTTCAGAGGAGATTCCAGAGAGTCCCAACAAGGTTCACCTTGGCCCATGCTGACTGGTCCTAATTGAATTTTTAACCATAAATTCTTAAAGATTTTATGGTTAGGAAGATTCATCCTTATCTCCCTGAGTTTTGGCAACTTTCTGTGAAAAGGGTCACAAATTCTCTCCCTTCATGGTAATTTGAGTTCCTCTTACCAACGTTTTTTTTAGGCCTGCATTTAGGTAGTTTGCTGAGGAATGTGACATACCCTGTCCACTTAGGCCAGGCAGGGCTGCAGGTAAATTTCTTTCTGGAAAAGAAAGCATTTGGTGGCTAGCACAATGGGCCAGTTTTATAGAATTGTCCTCTTAATCTCATGTTCTCACCTTCTGTCACATAATAGAAGCCATCCTATACACGTTTGTACTTATTATGTTTATCTCATTGTAAATAATATGTCTATCACAAACATTTTACCTAAATTAAAAAATCCTCTCTAAATCCATGTGTGTATGTATTCATTATTTTACACTAAGTAAATAGTTTTAATTTTCTTAGTGACAAAAAAATTAAGTATTAAATTATGATGGTTGATATCAGTACTTCATGAATACAAGACACTTAGGAAGGAACAGCATATTAAATCCCCCAAATGAATTAAGATAAACCACTCAACAATTAATAAAACAGAAAACAAAATTTCAATTTATAAGAGTATCACAAGAGTTTTTCTTTTTAAGTTTGGTTTAAAAGAATCCTTTTGTCAAATGTGATTTTAAAAGTTTTAATTGTAATAATAATGTCATACTGAAAAAGAAATAAAAAGTCATACTGAAAAAGAAATTATGAATGTGACTCAGTTTTAAAAAGCTATGGTCATGTAAAATACAACTGTGAAAACAGCATATTAAAAAATGAGGTTAAAAGAGATTTTCCTTAAAATACAAATTAATATAAAAGAGACTAGGGGAAAAGTGGAAGCAGAGTAGTTCAGTACCTGTAACTATAAACGCTATTCTAAGAGTGATTAAACACCTGCACCTAAAAGTCAGCAGACCTGGAGAATTTTTATTGGTTTCTTATTAACCCTTTTCATAGAAGAGATAAATCTTATGACAGTTCAGCTAGCATAAAACATGGAGTAAAATAGGAAGCTAAAACTAAGTAAGTGGTAGTTAGAATTGGAATTGCTATAGACTAGTTTTATATATGTCTCATTGGAGATATTTCAGATGAAATTAAGAACACCAACACAGGACTATATTAAAATGACCAAAAAAAGTTTTATTCTAGCCATTCAAGGATAGTTTAGCTTTTTAGAATATGCAATTCAATTCAAAACTATAAAACAAACACAAAGAAATAAAGGAATCTGAGTAAGAAATGACAGGAAAAACAGGTAGTGAATTAGATCCTTGGATTGTATATTGGGGTTAGATATAACAAGATTATTACTTCAAGTAAATTATGCATAAAGTGATAAATAAATACAAGAGATAATAGAAACATAAAAATTAAGAGAAAGATTGGAGTGAGAATTGGAACTGAATTCCTACAATTGAAATTATTCTAAAATAAATAAAATTATGACAGTTATACAAAATTCCATTCTTTTCTTTCATAACTGTTTATAAATTTCTAAAAATAAATCAATGATCATATATATATATATATATATATATATATATATATATTCAACCATTAAATATTCATTAGAAATATATTCTTTTGTATCTCTTTTTATTCTATTAGTTATACATGACAGTAGAATGCATTTTGACACATGCATTCAACTGTCATGTATAACTAATAGAATAAAAAGAGATACAATGGAGTATCATTTCCATTGTATCTGAATGAAAAATGGAGTATAATTTCCCTTTCTTCTGATTGTACATGATACAGAATCACACTGGTCACATAGTCATATATGTACATAGGATAATAATGTCAGATTCATCCTACTACCCCACCTACCCCCATACCTTGCCCCTCCCTTCACTCCTCTCTATCTACTCCAAAGTAGCTCTATTCCTTTCTGGCACCACCTCCCCTTATACTGATTTAGATCTGCATACCAGAGAAAACATTCAGTCTTTGTTTTTTTGGGGATTGATTTAGCATGATATTTGGCTTTTTGGGATTTTGCTTAGTATGTTATTCTCCAGTGCCTTCAATTTACAAGCAAATGCCATAATTTCATTCTTATTTAATACTGAGTAATATTCCATTGTGTATAATATATGCCACACTTTCATTACCCATCCATCTGTTGAAGGACACCTAGGTTGGTGCCACAGTTTAACTATTGTGAATTGAGCTGTTATAAGCATTGATGTGACTGTGTCATTGTAGTATGCTGATTTTAAGCCCTTTGGGTATAAACCGAGGAGGAAACAATTAATAACGTGAATAGAGAGACTATAGAATAGGGGGAAATCTACCACATGCACTTCATATAGAGCATTAATCTCCAGGATATATAAATAACTCAAAAAACTTAACATCAAAAAACCCAAATAACCAAATAAATAAATGGGCTAAGGACCTGAACAAACACTTCACAGAACAAGGAATACAATCTATCAACAAATATATGAAGGCATACCAACATCTCTAGTAATTAGAGAAATGTAAATCAAAACCACTCTAAGATTTCATCTCACTCCAGTCAGAATGGCAGCTACCAAGAATACAAACAACAATAAGTGTTGTCGAGGATGTAGGGGAAAAGGTATACACATACATTGCTGGTGAGACTGCAAATTGGTGCAACCACTATGGAAAGTGGTATGGAGAGTCCTCAGAAAACTTGTAATGGAACCATCATTTGTCCCATCTATTCCATTCCTTGGTTTATATCCAAGACTAAAATCAGCATACTACAGTGATGCAGTCACATCAATGTTTACTATATATTTGCATATATTACTCAGTGTGAAAATCAGACAAATATGTAAGGAAGATCTGAGACTTTTTTATTTCTCAGGTATTTAAAAATCTGGAGAGCATATCCCACCAGGTAAAAAACAGATAAACTGTAAATTCATAACAAATTATGAATATCTAGAGAGATGAGATCACAAGGTAAGAAAATCATCAAATATGTGGGGAGAAAGGCAGCTCATGAGAGGTGGGATATGAACATGTGATTTTCTTGAGTGGACATAGTCAAATGCAGATAAGAAGAATTAAGTTAGAACAGTAGACAGGTTGTTGGAAGTTTAGCCCAAATGAGAGAGCAGAAAAAAATAACCCTAGATGACAATAGACATAGAGAAGATCACACCCTCTTACCAGGTTTTTATTTACAGATGTTCTATCTGACATTAATTGGAAATGCTGAGACTAGTACCAAGAAGGCTTTGCTTGTGGTGCAAGATTTGGGCAGAAGAGGTGCAGACATTGTGGAGGGTCACAAAACTCTATCTCTTCCGGTCCCATTGGGTTGCTAGGGCTGCCATAACTAATATGTTAGAAGGATTAAATAACAGAAGTGATTTTTTTCCTAGTTCTGTAGGATACAAATTCAAGATCAGCATGCCAGCAGGTTGGGTGAGTTTTATTTTGAGACTTCTGTCCTTAGTTTAGAGATAGGTACTTCTCTCCATATTTTCACATGGTTTTTATTCCATGTGCATATGTGGGAGGGGAGATATTTCTGGTGTCTCATTCTTTAGAAAAGAAAACCAAACAGTTCTTCTGGATTAAGTCTCTACCCTTATGATCTCATTTAATCTTATTACCTTCTTGCAGGGCTGTCTCCAAATACATCACATTGGAATTAGTCTTCAACATGTGAATTTTTGAGGAACACTAAAGTCCATAACATTCTCCCATGCAATAAAATGTCTTCATCATTGAGCTAAAGGGCAGTAATCACTTGCCCTTTTAGGATAAAGTGAAAACTCATTTGAAGGTGGGAGAATTAAGATTCTCTGTCTCTGGTACAAGGGCAAGAATTCATACTGGGACCAGAAGTATATCTGGAGGAATGGCAGGAATTATTGTGAGAGCTATTCCCCAAGGACTCAGGGCCAATGTGCCTGTCTCAATTATGCTTCACTAGTGGCTTATTCAGAACAACCGATAACACCTTTCAACCCAAACCAGGAGGCTTACAATCTTTGAGTAAATAGGACAGTGGCATCCTGTCATGATAGCTGTGAGGGTCTGACTCTGAGGCTCAGTGCCCAAGGGCAATATAAGTCTGTAGCAGATTTTGAGGCAGTATGGTGGTGGTAGGGAACCCTCTAGTAAACTGTACACTAAAGGCAAGTTTGCACTAAAGAAATTTAAAGACTTTTAATACACTGAACATATTTCTAGTGAAAAAATAGCCATGGGTCAGACTTAACTGTTGAGTTGATCAGCACAGATCTTCATATTACAGGCCTTGACAGAAGAAAATGCATACCAATTTCTAAGAAAATAGAATTGTACATGTTCATCTCTACTGTAACTGCTTCTATCAAACATTACCAAGCATAAGAAAAAGCAAGTGAAAAATGACACACTCCCCAAAGATGAAACAATCCACAAAACAAAGCTCAGATGTGAAATATGATGGAACTATTTTAATACATAAACTTAAAATAACTATAAGTAATGTGGAAAAATATAAAAACTAATTGAAAATTTCTAGGAAGATGTAAATTGTAATAATGTACAGAATGCTGGCAATAAAAAGCATAAATGGCAGAGAGAATGCATTTGATAGTGAGGCAGAACACCAAGGCAGAAGGGGATGGGAGAGGAAGGTGGCTCAGGACATGGCCAACATGAAGCAAATGTGAGATTAAGCTCAGGTTATAAAATAAATATTCTAAAGTCATGCCTGAAGTGACCCACCTCCTCAGCTACATCCTACCTGCCACAGTTACCACCCAGGAGATTAACACACTGATTAGGTTAAGGCTCTCATAACCCAGTCATTTCAGCTCTAAACCTTGCTTGTCTCCCATATGATTTTTCTCGGGGACATTTGTGAAATACCAGAGTTATTTTAAAAAATTGTTCTTAAATAGATTACTTTTTAAAAGTGATTTTATTTTTTTAAATACATGACAACAGTGGAATGCATTACAATCCTTATTACACATATAGAGCACAGTTTTTCATATCTCTGTATATAAGGTATGTTGACACCCAATTCAAGTCTTCATACATGTACTTTGTATAATGATGACCATCACATACCACCATCCTTGCTAATCCCTTCCCCCTGCCTTTCGAACCTACCCTTCTTCCCTATCTAGAATTAATCTAATCCTCCCATGCTCTCCCTCTCTACCCCACTATGAGTCACCCCCCTTATATCAGAGAAAACATTTGGCATTTGTTTTTTGGGGATTGGCTGACTTCACTTAGCATTATCTTCTCCATTTACCATCCATTTACCTGCAAATGCCATGATTTTGTTCTTTTTATTGCTGAGTAATATTCCATTGTGGATAAATGTGGCATTTATTTTTTTATCCATTCATCCACTGAAGGACATCTAGGTTGGCTCCACAGTTTAGCTATTATGAATTGTGCTGCTATAAACATTGATGTGGCTGTGTCCCTATAGTATGCTGTTTTTAAGTCCTTTGGGTATAGTCTGAGAAGAGGAACAGCTGGGTCAAATGGTGGTTCCATTCCCAGATTTCCAAGGAATCTCCATACTGCTTTCCAAATTGACTGCACCAATTTGTAGCCTCACCAGCAATGTAGGTAACCAGTGTGAGTAGATTTGAGCTCTCCCTCTCCGGCCTGGAACTTTTCTAATCTTGGTCTCTCTTAATTGCTCCTGGTTTTTAGACCCCTCCCTCTCCTCTCTTGCTTATCAGGTCTCAACTTCTTGCTCTCCTCCCTAGGTTCACACCAGGTGGGCAGCGCCCTGGTTACACTGCGCTCTTGTTCAACTGAGAGCAGTTTTTTGTGTTGGATAGTTACTGTGCCGATTTATCACAGCTGCCAGGAGGGGAGTTGGAAACCAGGTTCCTGTTCAGTTGCAGATCTGCACTGATAGCCACAACCCACCAAAAGATGGCAAGAAAGGTTTTCCAAGATGGAATCCCTGTGTTTTCCATGTCGAGGTGTCTGGTGAGGAGGGAGCTGGGATGTCCTCATGCTGTTGGTCCAGTGACCTGCAAGGGAGTGGAGCAGGTAGTCTGGAGTTTTGCAGAGGTGTTGATTTGTTGTTTCTGCTCTGTGGCTTGAGAGTCACATGGGTGCTCAAACTGCAGGCTTTGGGACTGGAGTCTGGAGTCTTACCAGAACACAGAGGCTCAGAGTTCTGCTCGGTGTTGCAGCTCTGGTGGATTTTGCCAAAATCTGCCGAGGGGTCCTGTCACAGGTTCTGAGATGTTGTATTCCATCAAGGCAAGACCCTGGTAGCTTTCTCGGATTTATGCACAGAGCAACCAGAAAAGGTATCTCCTTTACTCTGCCATCTTGGATCTCCCGAATAGATTACTTTTGATGCTATTTCTGGTATAGAGTCTAGACTTGCCTATAGTGATTAAGGAAAGAAGAGTTGTCTTTCTTTTCCTGGTGTGTGATAGGGAGTCATGTTTACAGATGGAATTTTATGCTGTTTTTAGGAAAATTTTGATAGGACAGAAAGCTTTTAGGATATCTGCTGTTTCTCAGTTTTCTTCAGCTCAAAATAATCCTACGCCCAAATGGCATATTTTTTTGTGGGTTTTTCTGATCTGGTACAATATTAAAGTAACTGTTAGTTTCCATTCATTGCTATAAGATTGCTCTTTGTTTTCAACTACCTCTGAGACATCCATTGATCCATAGTCCAGATATAGTCAAGTTATTTTACAGGCATAGAGTGATCTGAGGTTCATTCATCCAGATCCTCTGTGCTATACAGCAGAAGCTGGTATGTGTTTTCAAAAGAAATAGGAAGGTCCTGGTTCAGCAGTTGCCCTTCTAAGATCTTTATTATGGAATAGGAGCTATCTGTATTTGATAATGTGAGGAGAAATGCCACAACTAGAGACAGGGTAGGAAAAGATTATTCCTGTGGTAAAAACTTATAGTTTAAGGAACAATGTAGTAGAGTGATATGAGAGAAAGTGTCCAAGTTAGAAACACCAAAAGGCAAGTCCATCCTTTCACAAATGCAATGAAAAATTTGGCACAAAATATCCCAGACATATCCTTTTGTAATTCTATAATCTTACACAATGCTTAAACCCAGAGCTTTCTGTTTTTTTAAATTCTTAAAGAATTTCATTAAACATATTACACATATTCTTTACCTTTACCAGATTATAATAAACTGACAAAGTTAAGGCCAGGAGAAAACCTAGATGAGTTTAGCAGATTTGCCTAAATGAACATAATGGGCTCACAGATTTTCTTCTACATTATAGGTTTGCTTTGCCTAAAGTACAAATGAATAAATATGACATACAATTATATGATTATATATAAAGATAATATGAAGCTTAAAAAGGTCTAGTAATGATGAAGCATTACATAGACCTTCAACTGAATTGAACTGATGCTTCTCCCAGCCCATCAATGGTGTTCTAACATTAACATTAGTATTCCTTTCCACCTCCTAGACAACTCTCAGAAGGCCATAGCACATGTGTGTGGTTCAATTTTAAGGTCAAGTTGTGACTAACTTCTACAGTCCAAAAAGAAAGCATCCAGTCTAATCACACACTGGCAGGTATTTCACAGCTCAGAGCACTCCATTTGTATACTCCCTGGTATTGAGAAAGAAAGAAAGAAAGAAAGAAAGAAAGAAAGAAAGAGAAGAGAAGAGAGAGAGAGAGAGAGAGAGAGAGAGAGAGAGAGAGAGAGAGAAGGAAAGGAAAGAAGATCACAAGAGAATGAGTGTGCAGGCTTATCTCTTAATGAATTTTTAGTACTATGAGATCTTTACCTTGAATCTTGATTTCAGCAATATTGCTCTTCTCATCACAAACAATGACACAGAAAGCATTCAACTTGGCAAACAGACTAAACCCAACAACATCACTATCTTTAGAGGACACAATCACTAAAAATAAAACAAAGAATTCTATCACTGTGAGATTCCAGTAATCTAAATTTTGTTAAGCTTTTTTCTCCATATTAACTGAACCACAATTCTGCTAAATATATGTAAATACACATTTTTTAAATTCTCAAACTCTTTAAGATCTCAAATACTTTTGTTTTGTATATCCTACAGAGGTATGTTACTTTTATAAGTTAAAAGCAAAAAAAAAAAAAGTAAAGAAAAAAAACCGCAAAATAAATAAATAAAGACACTAGACATTACTTAAGGTCACACACCTTAAGTAAAAGAGTCAGAATTTGAGTGGAATTCTTTCTGATCTAAAATCTGAACCTGTTTAATTAGATGCTGTCCCTGAACCCCTTCCTTTGGTCTCTGGGTCTTGATTTCCACATGTCTAAAATGGCAGGGAAGACTGAAATGGAACCTCTTCAGGAGCCACTGAGAAGGGAGGGAAGAGCTCAGAATAAATACAGATCTTGTTCCTCTATTACCCTCTCAAAGGCAACCACCACCAAAATAAGAGCAAAAACAAACATTTTCAAAAGCAATAGCATGGGTTATATTTACCCTATAGATCAGGTGCTCACATATGATTCAATTTGAAGAAAAAGGCACAATGAGGGGGAGGGCATGCATTTGAATGATTAAATTAGATGATCTCTAAGATTCCTCATTTCACCCTAGAGTACTAAAACCCCTGCTAACAATAAACAAAACACATTTTTCATACCTTTCTGCAAAGGTGTATTTTTTTGTTTTTCAGTTGAAATCTGTACCTCCTTGACAACACTCACATTTTGACTATCTGATGGAATAATGGTTGTCAGGTAGTTAATAGAAGAGAGAAGTGCTTGTGTTTGCAAGAAGATATTTACAGATGAAAAGGCCACCTAAAAAAGATGTTTTAGGAAGAAAATTAGTTTTATTTGACCATTTATAACTTGTACTCCACACAGTGACCTACCCCCCACCCCGCCCAGAGGCTCCCAGCAGACTTTCTACCACCTGGAAAGAAAAGAGGAAAGGAAGGTTCAGGACTCTATAAAGTAGGGAGTACATGGAAAGCAAGTTACACCCACACAGTTGAGGGGTACATTAGAATACCACAACAACTTAATTAATCCATCCTCCAAGCATAATGTCAACGGAGTTTATAATCTGCCTCTCATGACCATCCTGATATTCAACATAAGCCATCCATAATGCCTTACTGGATTTTTAAAATATATTTATCTTTTGGGTGTAGATGGACACAACACAATGCATTTTATTTTTATGTGGTGCTAAGGATCGAACCCATGTCCTGCCCATGTCCCGCCTGTGCTAGGCGAGCACTCTACTGCTGAGCCACAATCCCAGCCCCCTTACTGTATCTTAATGGCACATGTATTATGATTATTTAAAAGATATAAATCAGAAAATAAAACTCCAGAACTACTACAAAACTCCAGGACCACTGTGGGCTACTAATATGTTTAGAAATGATTCCAAAAGTAGCACCAATAAAATTTAAATACATAAGATACAATTGTAAGTTCCCAGTTACTAAGTGATCTCCAAAAACCACAATAATGGTTCCATCATTTAGAAACAAACACAGAATATATGACTTGTAAGAAACAAGTACTATATGTTTTAAAAACAAAGACTCTTTAAAGCGAAGGTAGGAACACATATTAATTCCAAGAATGTGTGGCTTTCTAACAGCACATTTAAATAAAATCAAAATCTGTTCACAGAAAACAATTTTTCATTTCCTCAAAACACTAAATTGATACAAAAACCACAAAAAGGAAGGTTTTGAAGATTATGGCAGATTTTTCCCCTCTCTCAAAAGCATTCACTTAAAGTCATATCTCTCATTTTCATTTTAGTGTAACACACAAGTACTTTTCTTCTTCTTTCCTCTACAGTACTGCCTAAGAAGTAATAGCTTCAAAATTACCACCTTTCTTTATACCTTATGCACTTCTTCACTCCTATATTACAAGATGTTATTTAGTTTGGTTTGTTTAGAATCCTGCTAGTTTTTTTTATTAATTTTTTATTTATATATGACAGTGGAATGCATTACAATTCTTAATATACATATAAAGCACAATTTTTCATATCTCTGGTTGTATACAAAGTATATTCACACCAATTTGTGTCTTTATATATGTACTTTTAATAAAATGTCCATCACATTCCACCATCATTCCACCATCATTTTGAATCCTGTTAGTTCTCTACATATCAAAGTTACCTTTTCTATAGTACTCCCTTCCCTAGAAATAATACTGAAATCTTAGAAAAGATTATAGTAGGATATGATACAGTAAGTCAAAACAACTGCTTTAATAAACTGAATCACAGACACAGAGCAAGCTAAGTATCTACAAAGTTAATTTATAACTTTCAATGGTCTCATCAAATAACCCATCAATATTCCTTAGAGGACAGTGAACACTTCCAGAATAGGTTATTTTCAAAAGGAATATATTTGTTTAATAAAATCCCTTACCTTAAGTGTTTGTTCCGTTTTTTCAAAAGCAGTTTGAAAGCTTGGTCCATTCCTATCAGCCTGAAAAAAGAAAGAAAATTTCTAAGGAACGAACTAAGACCAAAGCAAATAAATCCTTTATTTATAATCTCTGATTAATTTATTTAAATTTACCTATAAATATATTTGTATCTATTTTATATATTTAATTTTACTGTCATTATTTTAATGTTATATCCAAAAAACTTATTGTAATAATGTAAATGTTTTCTCTTCAAGCCTGGGATGATATTCATTGAATTCTGGGAAGAATTCTGAAGGCTGGAGAATATAAATTCCATAGAGTCCATCCATTACTTAATGCTTAAATCCCTCTATAAAGTCTTTGGCAGAGGTGGGTGTGATGGCACATACCTACAGTCCCAGCTACTTTGGAGGCGAAGGCAGATGATTGTTAAGTTCAAGCCCAGCCTAGGAAACTTAGTGAGACACTCTCTCAAAATAAAATAAAAAGGGAAAGGGATGTAATTCAGTGGAAGAACAAGCACTTGCCTAGTATACAAAATCCTAGGCTCAACTCCAATTACTTAAAAAAAAAGTCTTTGGCAAATATAAATATATCTCTCCAGTGAAAGAAATCTTGTCTCCCTACAAGGAATTGTAATCTTTGAAGAATGTTTTGTTTCAATGAGTTCTTCATACTGAGTAAAAAGCAAACAAACAATAAACAAAACATTCATCTCCCATCCTAACCCACATAACCCACCCCTGGTTCTAGTTCTATCTACTGGGAATAAACATAGTAAATTTAAACTCAAAAAATTTACCACCTGTGAGAAACTTTTTGGCCAGACTAGTTTCCCTAACTTTCTGCTCCTACACTACTTTGTGCTTTTCTTTCTTAGAGAATCAGTTATGTTTTCCACCAATCAATGTTATATTTGGTTGTTTCCTTGCCGATCATGCCATTCTAGTATATAATTTCCTTGAGAACAAAGAGTATTTCTCATATCTGTATTCAAGTGCCTAACAGTAAAGGCATTTGATAACAGACATTCAATAAATAGCTGGTGAATACTAATTAAACAAATCAACTAATCCTAAATGCAACCAAATACCATCAGTTTCTTCTTCAGCATTTTTCATGTGATCTATTCTTCTAGTTTTGTTGTTTTACTTTTTCATGTGATATATTTGAGTCTCTTGTCAATCCTAGCAGTTACCTCTAACCCAATCTAAGTTGACTTTTCCTTTTGATGAAGAATACTAGGCCAAATGTCACCTTTGGATACAGTGAGTGGAGACACATGAATATGCCCCAGAAGACAGAAACAGCACCAACTTCATCCCAGGCTTCCACCTTTGGGGATTAGTAGCTTAATGATTTCATAAAGCCCTGTACTGAAGGGCTATTACAGTGAAAGAGAAAGAAGGTACACAAATGGAAGAGGAAATAGTAGTTATCCCTATAATTAAAAATGAAAACACATCCAGAACCATTAGTAATACACTGTCATCTTTTTTCCTCAGAGTATAGTTTTTGAGTATACAACAAATACACAATCATTCTATGGTCCTTACCTTAATATATTCCACTTTTAAAAGATCTAATCCAGGTTTGTCAGAAGAACTAATCAAGTGAAGGGGTTTCTTTCTAGATGCTAAATTGAAGAAAAAGAAAAAAGGGCTTTCAAATAAACAGCTCTTCTAAAATTTTGAAACTTTCTAGGTATCTTTTTATTTTCTAAAAATACTAGTTAAGCTTTAAAAAAAATATCTGTTCACATTTTCATCGTTACTGAAAATTACAAATCCTTATATAAGAAATACAACTTACTTTAAAAACATTCATATTTACTTTTGCTTGATTTTTTATTTGTTTTCAAAATAATAAAAACATCTCCTACATATTTTTAAGGCTGTCTTGTGCATGTCTAGGGCAGCAGAATAGACTATAGGTTTAAGAATCAGGAAATATGACTTCTAGTTCATCTCTATCCTTACCAAAGGCTACTATTTTTTTTCTCAATCATATAACAAAAAGGCTGGACTAAAACAATCTAATATCCTATTGCACTATAAAATTTTACAAAAAAGTAATTTATTCAAGAAAATTAAATAATTTTCCTTCATTTAGGCTGAGAGTCAATTTACATAGAAAGGGTTTTTTTTAAGGAAGGAGAATTATTAAAACTTTCTTTTTATCTTAAGAATAAGAAGTTCTATTAAATGTCCTCTAAATCCTTATGTAGAAGTGCCAACGTACTGCCGCCAAAAGCTATGCAGAGAGGACTGATAGAGCCACCATTTCATCCACATTTTACTATTCACAATCTATAACTCCTGCTTCTAAGACATCTAATTTTCCCTTGTCCACTGAGGTCTCAACCTTCCCTTAAAAAAAGGCTTAGAAATACATTAATTATATATTTTCCCTTAAGGCAGTAATGTAAACTCTGTATTAAGACAATACCTACAGAATATTAATAACATAAAACATTTTTCTTCCAAACGAAGGCTTAAAATTATAAAACATAGGTCTTTATATTTGACAAAAGCACTAGGCAAATATTAGGTCATTTTAATTATGTGGATTTATCCCTTCCTTCATGCTTCAAAAATATGAGCACACAACGTAAATGGTTAACAAACTACAAAAACTTCTAAGAGTTGACTTTGCATTCTACCATTTTAATTTGGATAACTGGTGCTTCTTGTTGATACATGAACACAATTAAATAAAACAAGACATTCAATATCATAATACCAGAGACAAATTCTATGCTTTTGCCATTCATGAGTTATATGATATTGAACTTGGCAATCAGCCTAAAGCCTACTTATCAGTTCATTCATGGATAAATTATATGACCAATCTATGACTTTGCTAGATATCAACTGGAGATAATAATGTTACCTATTTCACAGCATTGTTATAAAAATTGAAAGTTATTATTTGTAGTGAATACTGTAGAACAGTATTTGCTATTATTTATTATGTAAATAAAAGTGCTTCAGACACACAAAAATGCTATTTTTATTACTGGCCATTATTTCTATTTTTTTAAACTATTACCTTGAATTTCATGGTAATCCAAGCTGATTTTCTTTAAATAAGACACTGCAGTTAAGTCAAATGTTCTTACTGTTGCCTCTGTTCCTAACTGTGTAACATTAAATACTAGAATTGAGTCTTCTTCTTTCTGTTGTTTAGTGAATTCCAAAAACACCTAAAAGAATTATCACATCCAATAAGAAAAGTGTATGTCATACTTAAAATAAGAAAACCAAAATCTTTCTCCATACATATCACCATGACAATAGTGGAAACACTACTCATATTCCTGATTGGAAATTATTATCTTAAATTTTATTATCAAGAATATAGGTAACTTATAAAATATTCTTGTAAAATTTAACATTATTGATTTTTAAATTTAGAAAAATAGAAAAACTATGGATTCTTAATATGATTTTCTTAAAATAAGTCATGTTTGGTGATGCACTGTGTAGCACTTCACAAATGAACATATAGAGATGTCCAATAAGATAGGAAAAGATGCTCAACATCATCAGCCATCAGGAAAATGCAAATTAAAATTTGTAGTGGAATTTCTACTAGAGTGTCTTAAATTAGTAGTTTAAAAAAAATCAAATGTGGCAAAGAAGAGGCACAAGAGAAATAACTGGAGTGGATATAAAATATTATGACTACTCTGGAGAATTACTTGCCAGTTTTTTAAAAAGTCATGTATGCATCTGCCCTGTGACTCAACAATTCCACTCCCAGGCATGGAAAAATTAACAATTCCACTCCCAGGCCACTGTAAACAGAAAATGTATGTCCACAAAAGACTTGTACAAGAATTTTCACAACAGTCTTATTTGATAATAGCCAAGAATTAAAACAACAAAAATATTAAGCAACAGGAGATGGTTTACAAAATGAGGTATATTAGAACCATGAACTACTATTCAATAATTAAAAGGAACAATCTATCCATACTCATACAACATGGATGAATACCAAAAACATTATTTGAACAATAGAAGCTAACAATATACATAAATGCATGAACAGGAAAAAACCATTTGTGGTCACATAAGTCATAAAGTGGTTGCTTTTGGAGAGCAGGAAAAGAAAAATGACTAGAAAAGGTCAGCAGGAATGTTTGAGGGATGGAAATAGTCTCTATCTTGGTTTGGATAGCTATTACATAGGCATACTCCACTATCCAAATTCATCAAAATGACCTTAAGATCTGAGTGCTTCGTTGTACACGAATTCTACCTCAAACAAATTTTAAACACACTATTTATAACAAACCCCCAAAAGATGTTCAACATATACAAACAAAACAAGAAAACATTATTTAAGAATAAAATGTTATGGTTTGGATATGAGGTATCCCCTAAAAGCTCACATGTGAGACAATGAAAGAAGGTGCAGAGAAGAAATGATTGGGTTAAGAGAGCCTTAACTCAAATCAGTGAACTAATCACCTGATGGGATTTACTTAGTGGTAAATGAAGGCAGGTGGAGTGTGACTGGAGGAAGTGGGGCAATGGGGGCATGGCTTTGGGTATATATTTTGTATCTGATGAGTGGAGTCTCTCTACTTTATGAGCTGCTTCCCCTTGCCATACTCTTTCCACTGTGATGCTCAGCCTCACCTTGAGCCTCAAAGAATGGAGCCAGCCTTCTATGGACAAAGACCTATGAAACCATGAACCCTAAATAAACCTTTCTTCATCAACAGTTGTTCTTGTTGAGTCCTTTTAGAGTCACAGTATCGAAAAAAGCTGACTAAAAACAGGGCATATGCTTTATTTATGGATCAGAAATTCAATACCATAAAAATTTCAATTCTCCCCCAAATTGTAGATTCAATAAAATGTCTATCAAAATCTTGCTCTTTTCATACAAACCAATCATCTGACTCTAAAATGTATAGAGAATTTAAAGGGTCAAGGACAGAGGTAAAACAATCTTAAAAGAAAACCAGAGTGGAAGGATTTACCCAGCTATCTTGCAGGACTGATTACAAAGTTTAAGTAACTTACTACTAAGACACACATATGGTAAATGTAACAGAACAGAATTTCCACAAATGTACAGACACCTGACTAGGGATGAGGGGTGAGAGCAATGAGAAAGCCTGGTCATTTCAATAATGAGTGCTAGCCCAAGTAAAGGGCCATAAAAATGGACCATATGTCTAACTATATAAGTCAAAATAATGTGAACCCTCTGGCAGAAGACTAGGTGTATGACCTATTGCAGTAAGGATTTTTTAAATTGGACACAAAAAAGCACTAGCCATAAAGGAAAAGAATAACAAATAAAATAACATTGAAAATAAAAATATGTCCCCATTAAGAGATAACATTAAGAAAGTAAAAATGCACATTACACTGTAGGAAAAGATATTTTGCAAGTAATTAAAAATTAAAGACAATCTACTTTGTTGTACTGGAAAATAGTTAACAATCCATCCAACTAGCAAAGGTCTCATATACAGAATATGTAAAGAATTCCTGCAAACCAACAAGAAAAAGACAACCTAATAATGATTAAGAGATGAAAAAGCCACACAAAAAAAAGAACGTCTAAAAGGTCAATAAATACATAAGAAAATGCAAAAGCTCTTTAGTCATCCAGTAAATACAAAATAAAACCATAGTGGAATACAACTGCATACCCACCATTAAGAATGAATGAAACTAGAAAAGGCAGAAGATGGCTGAATGGAGGGGTCATTTCCCTAGTGGCTCCATGATGAGAACCAAGAAAAGCAGACAGGCAGCTTTTCAACAAGGTGGGTGAATGATCAAGAATTAGGAGAGACTTTACTGGAATTTAATACTGAACACACAAAACAGTTCAGGGACTCAGTAGATCTTATAAAATAAAATAAGGGGGAAGATCACCAACCCCACATCTACGATAGCAGCCAGAGGTGCAAGCCAGAACATTCCCTAGGTGAATGCAGTAAAGCAATAAAGGAATTAAAGGAAGCCCCATTACCAGGAAGACTAAGGCGTGTCAGGGTACGGAGAACTTAGAGATAGGAGACACTGTTCAAAAACAACACAGTGAGCTGTGCTACACAGTATCTATGTATAGGAGTGAAGCTGCATCTCTATCAGTGGCATACCTGAAGGAGAGCAGAACCATTTTGCAGCCATGACACAGGGACTGGCAGCTCAGGGAACTGATTACTGGCAAACCCAAGCCTGGCCTGAAAAACAAGCTGGGCAAACCCACTGGTTGTGGAAACCCACTTGGCTACTCCCTCCTCCTCCAAACTGGCTGCTTGCAAGACTGGCGGGGAGAGAAGCACATGACCGGGAATTTGAAAGGTTGGGGACAGGAGAGATACAGCTCAGAGACTGAATCAGAGATCAGGAATTGTGGGGTCCACAGGCAAAGTATGAGGCTAAGCACAAACTCCTATACCACACGAGTGGAAACCAAAGGAGATTCCTGGGCGCAGTTTTCCAACATGTACTAGCAATTGCTTGGCCTTGGAGGTGTACTGCCTTAAAATCTCCAGACCAACTGGCACCCAGCTAAGAGAGAAGAGCATACCTAGCCCTATATCCTGCCTCCAGGAGCTTTACATCCAGGACTAACCCTCTCACCCTAGCAACCCCAACCATCCTGAAGGTGGAGCTAGCATCAAACTCCAGACAACCCCACCTAACTGCTGAGAAGAGAAGCTCAGAAACTCTAGAACTCAAAAAAAATGTTCAATTTTTTTACTGAGACCGTTTTCCTTTTTCTTTTCTTTTCTCTCTCACATATCTACCATTTTTGAAACCAAGTATTTTTCATGCAGCAGTTTACTGAGGACTAGGATTTCTGAATAATACAGTATAGTTTTGTTGTGTATTCTTTTAATAATACTTTTTTCTATTTCTAATTTTTTTTTATTTTTACTGTATATACATTTCCTCTCATTTATATGTTTCCCTGAATTCACTTTCTCTCTTTTCTCCTGAAAACAGCCAACCTCTATTAATTCCTCTTGCACACTTCCTATAATTCTTTACTTCTATATTCTCTCCTTCTTCTTCATAAACATCACATCCTACACCACTTCTATTTCTGCTTTGTCCAACATTTGAAATTGTAAACTCTTTGCAAACTTACTGTTTATACTGTAGAACAATAATTGCATACATCATTTTTGTCTATTGCAACAAAACTATAAACATCTTAATAGGAGCTATTTTAGTTAAGGCTGTAACCTGTTTGCATTGGGTACTGTGATTATTTATCTCCCCCTTAAAGGTGAAGTACAGGAAAACTTCAAGGGACTCTATACATCCATAGCACAGAAATTGCCCTGCCTCAGATCCATACTGCTAGATGGGTAGACACATAAACAACATGAAAAAACAAGGTACAAATTGCCCTAAACAAATTCAGATAGTCCAATAACAGAATACAATCCACCAACACCACAGTAGAAGCAATGACAGAGAAGGAGTTTAGAATATACTAGAAATACCTAACATACAGAATAAGGATAAAATTTTTAAATGTGGTAAGAAAAATATCAGATTATATATAGGGAGAAACCAATTAGGATCTCAGCTGATTTCTCAACCCAAACTCTCAAAGCTAAGAGGTCTAGAATAATATATCCCAAGCACTGAAAGAAAATGATGTCTACCAAGAATTCTATATCCAGCAAAATTAACCTTTAGATTATAAGATGAAATCAAAACCTTCAATGATAAACAAAAGCTAAAAGAATTCACAAATAGAAAGCTGGCACTACAAAACATTCCCAACAAAATATTCCACGAAAATTAAAAGGAAAAAAAAAAGTAAAGACCAGCAAAGGGAGGAACTAAAGGAATACTCAAAGGGGAAACTAATTCAAAGTAATAATCAAAATAAACCAAAATTACTGGGAATACAAATCATATCTCAATAATAACCTTCATCGTTAATGGCCTAAACTCATCCATCAAAAGACATAGACAGGATGACTGGATTAAAAAACAAGACCCATTTGTTGAAGAGCCTATATTTTCTCCAATGAACGTTTCTGGAACCTTGTCTAATAGAAGATAACTGTAGTTATATAGGTTAGACTTCCTGTCCTCTATTCTGTACCACTAGTCTAACAATCTATTTTGGGGTTAGGGATAGGGTTAGGGTTAGGGTTAGGGTTAGGGTTAGGGTTAGTTTAAGGTCTGGTATAGTAATGCCACCAGATTTACTCTTCTTGCTAAGGATTGCTTTGGATATTCTGGATCTCTTTTTTTCCAGATGAATTTCATGATTGTTTTTTCTATTTCTATGAAGAATGTCATTGGGATTTTGATCGGAATTGCCTTAAATCTGTGAGTGCTTTTGGTACTATGGTCATTTTGACAATATTAATTCTACCTGAAAACCCCAGTCCAGTTCTCGGCGGACACAACATCTTTGTTGGTATGTGGTGCTGAGGATTGAACCCGGGCCGCACGCATGCCAGGTTTGGGATAGTGCTTTGGAATCTGCTTTCTTCATAAGGATCCCAGGTGTAGATGGACACAACACAATGCCTTTATTTTTATGTGGTGCTGAGGATCGAACCCGGGTTCTGCCCGTGCTAGGCAAGCGCTGTACTGCTGGGCCAAAATCCCAGCCCCCAAAACAATAGTTTTTAAAGATCAGATCACTAGGCAATGCTGAGCTGACGTGGATCTGGGGTGAACAGTCTGGGCCTCTCAGAACACACACTGAGCCCAGATCGGCTGAATTCAAGCTCCCGTTCGCCTGATTCCTGCAGACAAACAGCTGTGACTCAGCACTAATCCATCCGGCTGAAACAACTGGTCAGCCCTTCTGATCTAACGGAGGTAAATGCCTACCGAGCCTTCATAGGTAGTGGCCACAGGTTTGAAACGGGGCCTAGGAGAGACAGTAAGGACCCACCCGTTGCATTGGTCACCCGGTAAAGGGAAACCAACTGTCGCCATTTACAAGAGACACCACCATGGCAGAGAACTGACGTCATCAGACTGCGGCGGAGGAGATAACTTCATTGAAACCTGCGGCTACAGGTGTGTAATTCCCTAGCCTTCCCTCTCCACACATCGGGGAAACCTTAAGGGCCCCTCCCAGCTCTCCCGTGAGCCAGCCCGAGGGAATCAGAGGTGGTGCGGGACTCGCGGCACGGAACTACCGCTCCCACCAGGGCTGACAGCTGAGGTCTCTTGCACCAGCTACCGGGGGCGTGGCTACCAGAGGGCAAGTAAAATTCGCTGAGGATTCTCAGCCCCAAGCTCTACAAACTTAGGGTTTGAGGGAATGGCAAACTGGAAGAGTGTGCCCAGTCATTCATGAAAACAGAGCTCCTGGGAGCAGCAGACCTGGCGTGTAGACAGTATTGTGGTGAGCGGCACCCGTGAGAGGGGCCTGGCTAGAGGAAAAGTGGGAAGTGACTAGACACAAGAGGAGGCCCTAGGCACTCAGGATTGGAGACTCGCCCAGTCTGGGAGGAGCTGCTGCACAGTGATTGGTTCCCGCGTATTGACAGGAGAAACTTGGCCTGGTGGGCACAGTGTCACCTACTGGAAGAGAAGTTAATCAAACTCTAAGACTGCATTTATTAGTTTTTTTTTTCTTTTCTCTTTTTTTTTTGATTTGGGTTTTTCTTTCATTTTCATTTTTCTTGTTTTTTTAAAATTATTTTTTACAATTTTTTAAAATTTTTTTTCTTCTAATTTTAATTTTAATTTTTTTTATTATTTTTTTTAAAAAAACTTTTTCTTTTTTTTATTTCCTATTTTTTCTTCTTGTGTCTTTTCATTTCTTTTCAATAATCTTATCCCCCTTCCTTGAATTCTACCTGCTTACTCTCATTCTCTTTAGTGACTTCTTCCCTTCCCTTCTAATACCTTTCCTCCCAAGCATCAAATAAATTTATAGGAGTAAACAGTAACTCAACAGTCAAACAGAACAAGAAGTAACATGAGCAGCTTCAAAAAGCAAGGAAGAAAAGGAGTACAAACAATGCAGGACAGCCTAAATATTCAGGAGGACCTAGAGTCATCAGAAAAATGGTCATATAAAGAACTCAAGGAACACCTTAGACAGATGGAATGGAACCTTAAAGAGGATACAAGACAGCAAATTCAAGCAGCGAAAGAACACATTGAGAATGAATTACATAAACAGATAAAAGAAGAAGTTAAGCATCTTTATCAGGAGATAGAGATTATAAAAAATAATCAAACGATAATTCTAGAAATGAAGGAAACGATAAACTAAATTAAAAACTCAATTGAGAATATCACTAACAGAGTCGAGCAAGTAGAAGCCAGAACATCAGATAATGAAGACAAAATATATCATCTTGAAAAGAGTCTAGCCAACTCAGAAAGGCTGGTAAAAAATCACGAGAAAAACATCCAAGAGTTATGGGATAACATAAAAAAACCAAACTTATGAGTCATCGGGATAGAAGAAGGTACAGAGATTCAAACCAAGGGAATGAGTAAACTGCTGAATGAAATAATTACAGAAAACTTTCCAGAAATAAAAAAGGAAACAGATTTACAAATTGAAGATGCATACAGGACACCGAGCACACAAAATCACAGTAGACCAACGCCAAGACACATTGTTATGAAGATATCCAATATACAGAACAAAGAGAAAATATTAAAAGCTACAAGAGAAAGGAGACAGATTACATTCAGGGGTAAACCAATAAGGTTAACAACGGATTTTTCATCACAGACACTGAAAGCAAGAAGGTCATGGAACAATGTATTTCAAACACTGAAAGACAATGGATGCCAACCAAGAATTCTGTATCCAGCAAAATTAAGCTTCAGGTATGCCAACGAAATAAAAATCTTTCATGATAAACAAAAGTTAAAAGAATTTGCAGCCAGAAAACCAGCATTGCAAAGCATTTTGAGCAAAACACTACACAAGGAAGAAAGGAAAAGCAATAACCAAAACCATCAGTGGGAAGTGCCTCAGTAAAGTCAGAGGGCGAGGGGAAAGATAATCATGGACAAACAAACTAATTTTTTTAAAAAAAGGATAAATAATCAAACATGGATAGAAGTACAAACCATACATCAATAGTAACTCTGAATGTTAATGGCTTAAACTCTCCAATAAAGCGACATAGGCTGGTATCATGGATTAAAAAAACAAATCCAACAATATGCTGCCTCCAGGAGACACATCTGATTGGAATAAGTTCATTACATTGAACTTATTCATTAAAAGAATAAAAAGTCAAAAAATAAATGACTTTACATTATTCTCAAAGCCCTAGAAACAGAAGAACAAATCAACACCAAATGCAGAAGACAGGAAAAAATTAAAATCAGAGCTGAAAGCAATGAAATTGAAACAAAAAAGAAATAATTCAAAAAACTGACAAAACAAAAAGTTGATTCCTTGAAAAAATAAATAAAATTGATAAAACCTTAGCCATGCTAATGAAGAGAAAGAGAAAACTCAAATTACTAAATTTTACAATGAAAAAGGAAATAACACAACAGACGACTGAAATACAGAAGATAATCAGAAAGTATTTTGAAAATTTATATTCCAATAAAATAGAATATCTTGAAAACATAGACAAATTTCTAGAGACATATGACCTATCCAAAATGAATCAGAAGTACATACACAATTTAAACTGATCAATTTCAACCAATGAAATAGAACACACCCAGTGGCTCATGCCTAAAATCTCAGTGGCTTGAGAAGCTGAGAAAAGAAGATCACAAGTTCAAAGCCAGTCTCAGCAAAAGCGAAGCACTGATCAACTCAGTGAGAGCCTGTCTCTAAAAAAAAAAAAAAAAAAAAAATACAAAAATAGGGTTGGGCATGTGGGTAAGTGGTCTAATACCCCTGAATTCAATCCCTGGTACCCCTCCCAAGAAAAGAGCCTACCAACTAAGGAAAGCCTATGACCAGACAGATTCTCAGCCAAGTTCTACAAGACCTTCAGAGAAGAATTAACACCAATACTGAAATAAAAAAGGAGGGGTACCTTCCAAACTCATTCTTTAAAGCTAGTATCATCTTGATACCAAAACCAGACAAAGACACATCAAGGAAAGAAAACTTCAGACGAATATCCCGGATGAACATACGTGCAAAAATCTCAATACAATTCTGGCAAATCACATATAAAACAATTACCATGACCAAATGGGGTTCATTCTAGGAATACAAGGTTGATTCAACATACTGAAATTAATAAATATGATTCATAATGTCAATAGACTTAAAGACAAGAATCATATCATTATCTCAATAGATGTTGAAAAAGCATTTGAAAAAATATAACACCCCTTCATGTTCAAAACACTAGAAAAACTAGGGACAGTAAGAACATACCTCAATATTGTAAACCCAAGGTCAACATCATTCTACATGGAGAAAAACTGAAAGCATTCCCTCTAAGAACTAGAACAAGATAGGAATGCCCTCTTTCACCACTTCTATTCAAGGTAGGCCTTGAAACTCTAGCCAGTGCAATTAGACAGAAGAAAGAAATTAAAGGAATACAAATAGGAAGAGAAGAACTCAAATTATCACTATTTGCCGATGACATGATTCTATATTTAGAAGACACAAAAATTCCACCAGAAAACTTCTAGAACCAATAAATAAATTATGCAAAGTAGAAGGATATAAAATTAACACCCATAAATCAAATGTGTTCCTATACATCAGTGCTGAATCCACTGAAAGAAAAGTCAGGAAAATTATCTCATTCACAATAGCCTGAAAAAAAATAAAAATGTTTGACAGTCAATCTAGCAAAGGAGGTAAAAGACCTCTAATGAAAACTATAGAACACTAAAGAAAGAAATTGAAGAAGACCTTAGAAGATGGAAAGATCTCCCTGCTCTTGGATAGGCAGAATTAACATTGTCAAAATGGCCGTCCTACCAAAAGCATCATATACATTTAACGCAATTCCTATTAAAATCCCAATGACATTCTTCATAAAAATAGAAAACGCAATCATGAAATTCATTTGAAAAATAAGAGACCCAGAATAGCCAATGCAATCCTTAGCAAGAAAAGTGAAGCAGGAGGAATCATGATATCAAACCTTAAATTATACCACAGAGCTATCATCAACAAAAATGGCATGGTACTGGCACCAAAACAGGCACAAAGACCAAAGGTACAGATTAAAAGACACAAAGACAAGCCCACATAAATACAGTTGTCTCATACTATACAAAAGCACCAAAAACATACACTGGAGAAAAAATAGCCTCTTCAACAAATGGTTCTGGGAAAACTGGAAATCCATATGTAGCAAAATGAAATTAAACCGCTATTTCTCACCCCACACAAAACTCAACTCAAAGTGGATCAAAGACTTAGGCACTAGAACAGAAACCCTGCACATACCAGAAGACAAAGTAGGCCCATTTCTTCACCAAATCAGCTAAAGAACCGACTTCCTTAACAAGACTCATAAAACACAAGAAGCAAAATTAAGAAACAACAAATGGAATGCTATCAAATTAAAAAGCTTCTTCATAGCAAAGGAAACAATCAATAACATGAAAACAAGAGCCTGGAAAATTGGAGAAAATCTTTGTCACCTGCACCTCAGATAAAGCATTAATCTCCAGGATATATAAAAAACAGGGGCTGGGGTAGCTCTACAGGCTCAATGGTAGAGCGCTTGCCTCATATGTGTGAGGCACTTGGTTTGATTCTCAGCACTGCATATGAATAAATGAATAAAATAAAGGTCCATCAACAACTTAAAAAATATTTTTTAAAAAAAGCAAAAAACAAAAATAACCCAATCATTAAATGGGCTAAGGAACTGAACAGACTCCTCAGAGAAGAAGAAATACAATCAATCAACAAACGTATGAAGAAATGTTCAACATCTCTAGTAAGTAGAGAAATGCAAATCAAAACTACACTGAGGCTAGGCACAGTGGCAGATGCCAAAATCCCAGCAGCTCAGAAAGCTGAGCCGGAAAAGCACGAGTTAAAAGCTAGCCTCAGCAAAGCGAGGCCCTAAGCAACTCAGCGAGACCCTATCTCTAAATAAAATACAACAGAGGTTTGGGGATGTGGCTCAGTGGTCGAGTGACCCTGAGTTCAATCTCTGGTAAACCCGCCCCTCCCCCACAAAAAATACACTGAGATTGCATCTCACTCTGGTCAGAATAACAATCTTCAAAAATAAATGGAGGAGATCTAAGATGGCAGTGGGTAGGAAGTTAGCACCTCAGTGACCTCACCGCTGCGCTACCAGTGAGCAAGTTCAGAACAGTTGGATGCTGTCTTGTCAGGAATATTCAGCGAAGTTGGGCTACAATGAAACCTAAGGAAGAGTTTAAATATCTGAGGGGCAGTGATGTGGCTCCGACGCAAGTGAATCTGAGCCAACCCGTTTGTGCAGGTTCTGGCCACAGCTGGAGGTGAGTGAGCATTGCGGAGACCTGCCAGCAGCACAGAGAAATGGAACTTCGGATAATGTGAGGATCTGCCAACCACGCCTCTTCAGGGCACCAGACCGAGATATGAAGTTGGGACTTAGAAGACAAATGGCCTAGATCCACCCTCCTCACCGGACACCCCGGCAAGGAAACTGGCAACCACCATATTAGAGAACTGATGTCATCAGCGTTCAGCGTTTAGGATCGCATGGCAGCGAATTCTGCGACAGAACAGGTGTATGACCCTCAGCAACCCCCCCCCCCCAATACAGCTGGGAAAACTCAAAAAATCTCTCCCCAACCGGCGTGAATATCAGAGCTGAGGGAAACAGAAAAGGCACCTGACCTCCAACTCCCCCTCACACCAGCGGCAAAAGTCAAAACCTTTCTACCCAGCTCTATCTCGTGGCTATTAGAGGAAATCCAACAGAATAGGCTGCCGGTTTTCAACTCCCGCGCTCCACAACTGTGAGGTCTGGGTGATCAACAAACAAAGAGGGTGCCCAGTCGTTCAAGAGAGCTGGGCATCCAGGAAACTGCAGGCCCAGAGCGTAGCTACAGCTGTGGAGAAGTGCCCCAGTAAGCAGGGCCTGGCTGGCAATAGAAGCGAAGGGGCTAGAGACCAGGAGCAACACTAAGCAAAGCAACCGGGATTAGACACCCCGGCTGCGGAGGGAGAGCTGCCTCACACAGATTGTTTCCTACATCCTGAGGGCAGAGACTTAGTCCAGAAAGCACAGCTCCACCTACTGGAAGAGAAGAAAATAGAACTCTAAGAGTGCATTTTTTTGTTAATTTTAATTTTAATTTTTTTTCTTTTTTTCTCTTTCTTTCTCTCTTGATTTCTTCCTTCCCTTTTCCCTACCTTTCCTCCTAAGAATTACTACTTCTATCATGTGTAATTTACTAAATGCAAATAGGTGAATATTCTGAGGCTGTCTATAGTGCTCCTAACTCCTTAGCTACCCCCAAATACTCCTGTCTATTCTCCTGTGAATATCCCCCTTCATGAGAGCAATCCTCCAAAGAAGCTAAGACATACTAACCCCCATACCATCACATCTTCCAACCTAAACATAAAGTTCTAAGACCAAACCTCAGTTTTCTATATGCCATCAGAATCTGTATGCCTTTTATGAAACTAATGAATTTACTTTAAATTACAATTAAACCCAACATCTCTAGACATGGTCTCCATCACAAAGGAGAGATCTCGGAGCTACACAAAACCAAAACAAATTTATAGGAGAAAATAAAAACACAGAAGTCAAACAGAGCTGGAAAGAAACTCAAGAATCATGAAAAAACAATGAAGAAAAGGATCACAAACAATGCAGGACAGCTTAAATTTACAGGAGATGCTAGATGCATCTTTATCATCAGATAAAGAATTCAAGACATACTTGATTCAGATGGTATGGAATCTTAAAGAGGACATTAGACAGCAAATGCAAACAATAAAAGATCACTTTGACAATGAATAACATAAACAAATTCAAGAAGCAAAAGAACAACTCTACAGGGAGATAGAGGTTATAAAAAAATCAAACAGAAATCCTAGAAATGAAGGAAATTATAAACCAAATTAAAAATTCAAATCAGAGTATCACCAGTAGAGTAGACCAAGTAGAAGTCAGAACATCAGACAATGAAGACAAAATATATCACCTCAAAAAGAGTCCAGTCAACTCAGAAAGACTGGTAAGAAACCATGAACAAAACATCCAAGAGACATGAGATATCATAAAAAAAACAAACTTAAGAGTCATTGGGATAGAAGAAGGTATAGAGTAAGTAATAAGCAATCTGTTAAATGAAATAATTTTATAAACTTTCCAGACATGAAAAATGAAATGGAAGTCCAAATCCTAGAAGCCTACAGGATGCCGAATGTACAAAACCACAAGAGTATGACCCATACCAAGACACATTATTATGAAGATATCCAATATACAGAACAAGGAGAGAATATTAAAGGCTACAAGAGAAATGAGGTAAACCAATTAGGGGGAAACCAGTTAGATTAACGGCTGATTTTTCATAACAGACGCTGAAAGCGAGAAGATCCTGGAACAATGTATTTCAAATGCTGAAAGATATTGGGTGCCAACCAAGAATATTGTATCCAGCAAAATTGAGCTTCAAGTTTGACAATGAAATAAAAACCTTCCATGATAAACAAAAGGTAAAAGAATTCGCAGCCAGAAAACCAGCACTGCAAAGCATTTTGGGCAAAGCACTACACGAAGCAGAAACAAAAAACAACCAAAACCAACAGTGGGAAGTACCTCAGTAAATGGGGGGGGGGACTAATTAAAGAGGAAAAACAAATCTAATTAAAAAATAATAAATAAATAAATAAATAAATAAATAAATAAATAAATAAATAAACAAACATGACTGGAAGTACAAACCATATATCAATAGTAACCCTAAACATTAATGGCTTAAACTCACCATAAGCGACATAGGCTAGTAACCTGGATTAAAAAAACAGATCCAATAATATGCTGCCTTCAGGCGACTCATCTGATAGGAAAAGACATACACAGGCTGAAGGTGAAAGGTTGGGAAAAATCATACCACTCACATGGCCCTCGGAAGCAAGCAGGGGTGGCCATACTCATATCGAATAAAATCAACTTCAAACCTAAGTTAATCAAAAGGGATAAAGAAGGACACTATATCCTGTTAAAAGGAACTATCCACCAACAAGGCATAATAATTATCAATTTATATGCACCAAATAATGGTGCAGCAACGTTCATACAACAAACTTTCCTCAAGTTCAAGAGTCAAATTGACAAAAACACAATAATTATGGGTGACTTCAACACACTGCTCTCGCCATTAGACAGATCCTCTAGACAAAAGCTGAATAAAGAAACTATAGAACTCAATGACACAATCAATAACCTAGACTTAACCGACATATATAGAATATATCAACCATCATCAAATGGATACACGTTCTTCTTAGCAGCACATGGATCTTACTCAAAGATAGATCATATATTATGCCATAGGGCAACTCTTAGTAAATATAAAGTTGTGGATATAATACCATGCACCATATCTGATCATAATGGAATGAAACTGAAAATCAATGATAAAAGAAGGAAGGAAAAATCCTGCATCACATGGAAAATAAAGAATATGATACTGAATGATCAATGGGTTACAGAAGACATAAAGGAGGAAATCAAAAAATTCTTAGAGATAAACGACAATTCAGACACAACATACCAGAATCTATGGGGCACATTGAAAGCAGTTTTAAGAGGGAAATTCATTTCCTGGAGGTCATTCCTCAAAAAAAAAGAAAAAACCAACAAATAAACAAACTCACACTACATCTCAAAACCCTAGAAAAGGAAGAGAAAAACAACAGCAAATATAGGAGAAGACAAGAAATAATTAAAATCAGAGCGGAAATCAACGAAATTGAAACAAAAAAAAACATTGAAAATTTGATAAAACTAAAAGTTGGTTCTTTGAAAAAATAAATAAGATCCACAGATCCTTAGCCATGCTAACAAAGAGAAGAAGAGAGAAAACTCAAATTACTAATATACGGGATGAAAAAGGCAATATCACAAAAGACACTACAGAAATACAGAAGATAATTATAAAGTATTTTGAAACCCTATATTCTAATAAAATAGAAGACAGTGAAGACATCGATAAATTTCTTAATTCATATGAGCTGCCCAGATTGTGTCAGGAAGACACACACAATTTAAACAGACCAATAACAAAGGAAGAAATAGAAGAGGCCATCAAAAGACTACTAACCAAGAAAAGCCCTGGACCGGATGGGTATACAGCGGAGTTTTACAAAACCTTCAAAGAAGAATTAATACCAATACTTTTCAAGCTATTTCAAGAAACAGAAAAGAAGGAGCTCTTCAAAATTCATTCTATGAGGCCAACATCACCCTGATCCCGAAACCAGACAAAGACACTTCAAAGAAAGAAAACTACAGACGAATATCTCTAATGAACATAGATGCAAAAATTCTCAATAAAATCCTGGCGAATCGAATACAAAAGCATATCAAAAAAATTGTGCACCATGATCAAGTAGGATTCATCCCTGAGATGCAAGGTTGGTTCAATATACGGAAATCAATAAATATTATTCACCACATCAATAGACTTAAAGATAAGAACCATATGATCATCTCAATAGATGCAGAAAAAGCATTCGACAAAGTACAGCATCCCTTTATGTTCAAAACATTAGAAAAACTAGGGATAACAGGAACTTACCTCAACATTGTAAAAGCTATATATGCTAAGCCTCAGGCTAGCATCATTCTAAATGGAGAAAAACTGAAGGCATTTCCGCTAAAATCTGGAACAAGACAGGGATGCCCTCTCTCACCACTTCTATTTAATTTAGTCCTTTAATTTTAGTCCACTATGAAGTCAAACAACAACAAGTGCTGGTGAGGATGTGGAGAAAAGGGTACACTTGTACATTGCTGGTGGGACTGCAAATTGGTGCGGCCAATTTGGAAAGCAGTTTGGAGATTCCTGGGAAAGATGGGAATGGAACCACCATTTGACCCTGCTATTGCCCTTCTCGGACTATTCCCTGAAGACCTTAAAAGAGCATGCTACAGGGATGCTGCCACATCGATGTTCATAGCAGCACAATTCACAATAGCTAGACTGTGGAACCAACCCAGATGCCCTTCAATAGATGAATGGATAAAAAAATGTGGCATCTATACACAATGGAGTACTATGCAGCAATAAAAAATGACAAAATCATAGAATTTGCAGGGAAATGGATGGCACTAGAGCAGATTATGCTTAGTGAAGCTAGCCAATCCCTAAAAAACAAATACCAAATGTCTTCTTTGATATAATGAGAGCAACTATGAACAGAGCAGGGAGGAAGAGCAGGAAGAAAAGATTAACATTAAACAGAGACATGAGATGGGAGGGAAAGGGAGAGAAAGAGGAAATTGCATGGAAATGAAGGGGGACCCTCATTGCTATACAAAATTACATAAAAGAGGTTGTGAGGGGAATGGGAAAATAAACAAGGAGAGAAATGAATTACAGTACATGGGGTAGAGAGAGAAGATGGGAGGGGAGGGGAGGGGGGATAGTAGGGGATAGGAAAGGTAGCAGAATACAACAATTACTAATAGGGCATTATGTAAAATTGTGGATGTGTAACCGACGTGATTCTGCAATCTGCATTTGGGGTAAAATTGGGGGTTCATAACCCACTTCAATCTAATGTATGAAATATGATATGTCAAGAGCTTTGTAATGTTGTGAACAACCAATAAAAAAAAAAGATGGAAAAGTAAAAAAAAAATTGTAATGTACCCCTGAATTCAATCCCCAGTATCAAAAAAGAAAAAGAAAGAAAGAAAATTTGAGGATGGTGAGGTGATGGAGAATTTCACTATCGTAGATGGTTTTGTGGATGTATATAATAAATTGTTCACTTAAAAATATATAGTGACTATCTGTCAAAAATATGTATATTGGGGGCTGAGTTTGAGGCTCAGCAGTAGAGCACTCGCCTAGCATGTGTGAGGTGCTGGGCTGAATCCTCAGCACCACATAAAAATAAGAAAACAAATAAAAGTAAAGGTATTATGTCCAACTACAACTAAAAATAATATTTTAAAATATGTATTGTTGATTGCACATTGTTTAACCCTCAGTAAAGCTGTTTATAAGTGAATTCCACTATACCAACATCCATCAAGTCCCACAATGTAATTATGTGAATATCTTCCTGATACTTCGGTCAGGTAGGCCAGCACTGGCCACAGTCGTTCATTCATTCATTCATTAAATGGAACTTCCATTAAGCAGCCCCACTGGCAGGATAGAAAGATGGACCTGCTGGGTGCCTGCTCTAAGGGGAGAAATGGATGAGGAAACAGGTCCACATGGTGAGGAATGGGCCCCTGACGACCCACACACAGGAAACCACCAAGGCAAGGAGGAATCAGGGAAGGCTTCAGAGAGGAGGAGGAGGCAATATTTTTATGGGCCTTCAAGAATGTGTAGGAGTTTGCCATGAGTAAAAGGGTTATCTATTGCTGTTTAACGAATTACCCACCACTTACAACTTCAAGGAACTATCTTATTATGTTCTTAAGAGTCTACAGATCAGGGGCAGGAGTTGCAGCTCAGTGGTAGAGTGCTTGCCTTGCACATGTGAGGCCCTGGGTTCCATCCTCAGCGCCAAATAAAAATAAATACATGAAATAAAGGTATTGTGTCCATCTACAACTAAAAAAAAAAACAACAGTAGGTCAGGAATGTGGGCAGGGCAGAGTGGAGGGAGCTTGTCTCTGCTTTTTAGAGTCTGAGGTCTCTAGGAAAACTAGAGACTGGAGCAACTTAAAAACTGGAGGCTGAAATGATCTGATATCTCCCGTGTCTTTCCAGGGTGACCCAGAGAGTGGGACTGCCAGCCCCTCTCCCACAGGTGTGGCATGGGCTCTTTCCCATCAGGGTGCCTTGGAGAGGAAGTATTGCACTGGAGAAGAGGCTCTGCACTGCGTTGTGTGACAGCCATGGAAGTCACAGGCAGGACTCACCCTGCATTCTATTAGCTGAAGCATCCTAAGCCCACCCAGATTCCAGGCGCTCTGATTGGGGAACCCTCCACTGTGTTCAGGGAGTGTCGCTGATGATGAAAACATCTGATGTATCCATGGAACACTTATTTACACATGCCAACACCATTCTGAGCGCTCTTTATGCAGGAACTCATGGAGTTCCCCCATCATTCTGAGGCATGGGGAACTTCTACAAAGTCAAAAATTGGGCAAGCAGGAGAGCTGAGGTTTGTACCCAGGCAGCTGGCTCCAATGTCCAGGCACCAGCCATTATACCACACTGCCTCCTATCAGCAGAGACCAGTGTGGCTGGACCATGTGGCGCCACTGGGGAGGGCTGGAGCTGAGTCTGTAGGGGGGCAGGGAGACAGGGCCTGAAGATCCCTGCCAGACACATGGAAGAGCCTGGAGTTCAGGCCAAGAACAGTAGGGAGCCGTGGAGGGGACTTCTGCAGGAAAACAGCGTGACCAGATCTGTGTCTCAGGATGAGCCCTGCAGGGATGGGCAGAGTGGGAACTGAAGGAGCCAGAGACAGAGATGGTGGGCAAATCAGCAGTTGTTTCAACGGCTCAGGGAGGACCTTGATGTGGGGAAGACAGGACGGGCTCGATGAGAAGTCAGTATAATGAGGAACTGAGGCCTCCTACCAACAGCCTGGAGAGACATGTTGCAGCAAATCCTCCAGCCCCAGTCCAACCCTCAGACAAACGCAGTCCTGCAGCCTCACAAGAGACTGATCCAGAAGCACCCAGCTGAGCCACTCTGATTTCTGACCCACAGCCTATGTGGAAGAGGATTCAATGTATTTATTGTTTTAATGCCACTTTTAACTTCCAGGGTCATTTGTAACAGAGAAACGTCACTAATAGAGCGTTAGAAATGGATCCCTAAATTCCAGTTTGGATGTTAGGTTAGATGAGATTCAAGGCCGGGAACTGTCATGGGGAAGAGGGTAGTCTCCGTTTGGGAGAGGTTGAGCTTGGGGGTCTTGGGTGAAGGTGGCCCATGGACCATGGGTATAAAAGTTTGAAGGTTAAAAGAGAAAGATCAGGAGAGGGAGAGGTGGGAAAAGAAACTTAGGGAAGAGTTCATGAAGCAGAAAGAGCACAGGCCGAGGAAGGGCCCGAGAGAAGACCACAGTGGAGGGGGCAAAGAGCTTTCTCAATTTCCTCTTCTTCTTTCCACCCTACTGTCTGGGGAATGAAGTTTAGAGAAACCCACCTCTAAACATACACTCCACAGAAACACACTTATGGATCCAAGTTGGAGGCGGGGGTTCCTCTTAAGATCCAGCCTCTTCTTGAGTAATTTCAGTGGTGGCAACTTCAAGGGGAGGGAAGGCTCCTTCAAAACTCCACGCAGCATCCACGTGGGATCAACTTGCCTTCCCTGGGTTCTCAAAGCCCAATTTAATCCAAGCTTATTAACACATAACATTTGAATGTGCCTTTTCAATACATTCTGCACTGTGTAAGCATAACAAATTTAATAATATCAGAAGTAAGGATGTCATATGTTATGCTCTATGTCTTCAAGAAGCTCCATCCAGTTGGGGGTAACCCCTGTGGAAAAGAGATTGCTGTAAAGAGAGACAGTTTCTGGTCCTTCCTCACCCCATCCCCAAATCGCTGTATTGAAAGACATCCAAAAGGAAAAAAAATAAATTTCTTAGGTACAAAAAATGAGCTGAAATCTCATCTTCTCAAGTGTTTCTGTGTGGGTTGCTCCAGAAGCAGAGAATGACCTAAGGGTTCCAGTGTATGTTGTTTACTTGGGGCCAGGATGTCCCCAAGGGGAGAGGGAAATTAAGGGGGAGAGGGGCCATCAGTAAAAGATGTATTATGTATCTTACTGTCTATCCTGCGGGGAACTCTGGGACCCAGTATAGGACATGTCCCACTTCAAAATTATCACCAGAAAGGCGAGGGTCTGTCAATCACTGGTTAAGAGCTATTTCCAGGGGCCATTAATTCCCTGGCAGTCCACTGCATTGTGGCAACATTGGCCCTAATTCCCAGATAAAGCCACAGACAAAGGCAGGCAGGCGTGGGCAGCAGAAGTTGGGCTGGTGCATGTTGAAGGGGTCAGAGTGGGGGAAAGGGGGTGGGCACAGACATCCCCAGGATGATACAGCGCAGACCCAAGTGCCCCTTGCACAACCTCCAGCCCCAGGATAAGCTTGTTAGTTCCTGGATTGTGTCAATGTTCAATGCAGCTCTGAATTTTCCTGGGCCAGGAGAGATTCTGAATCTTCAGAGCTAAACCAGCTGGCAAATAATTGTGAGCATTTATAAGGCACTAGGTAGATACTAGTTAGGTCTGGAGACTCAGTTATGAGTCTTGATTTTTGTCCTGTACATGCATACAGTGTGCAGACTGTCACCTAGAGATGGCATGTGAACCTCTAGTGGCAGACAGAGTCACCCTAGGGGGTTGCAAGAACACTTTTAATTTTTACTTTGCTATATATTTATTTTAATGAGAATCCAAGATGTATTTTACCATTCAACTCTAGTTTTGTTTTCCTTTTCTGCAGCACTAAAGATCAAACCCAGAGCTGGGCATGGTGGCCCACGCTTATAATCCTAGTGACTCAGGAGGTTGAGGCAAGAAGGTTGCAAGTTCAAGGTCAGCCTCAGCAACTTAGTGAGACCCCATATCAAGATAAAATATTTAAAAGGCTGGATATGTAATTAAGTGGTAAAGCACCCTTAGGCTCAATTGCCAGTACAAAAGGAAAAAAGGTCCTACCCAGGGCCTCATACCTGCTAGGTAAGTAATCTGCCACTCAGCTACATCCCCAATCCTTGGTTTTCATGGATATTATTGCTTAGGATCTGACTGAGTTTAGAAGGTGAGCCAATCCAAAAGGTTACTAATGGGTGAATGGATAAAAAAAATATGTGGTTAACACCAAACCCGGGTAAATATTAGCCATAAAAAAATAAAATTCTGACACACGCTCTAACATAGATGCCTCTTGAAAATGTTATGCTAGGTGAAATAAGCCAGCCTCAGAAAATAAAATCATGGCAAGATTCCACTTGCCTTAGGTATCTTGAGTGGGAATATTCATGGAGACGAATTAGAATAGATATTACTGGAGGCTGTGGGGAGAAGGAAATGGAGTTATTATTTAATGAGGAAAGAGCTTCTGTTTGGGATGATGGAAAGTTTTGGAGATGTGTAGAGGGATGGTTGTGTAACTAATTGCACTGGAACCTGGAGTGAACGATGGCTAGGGGCTGAGGAGGCTGCTCAGTGGTAGAATACTTGTCCAGCCTGCATGAGGCCCTGGGCTCAACCCCTAGAAACACACACACACACGCACATGCACACACACACACTTGCACACATACAGACACGTGCACACACACACACTCATATGTACACACACATGCACACACGCATGGTTAATCTGGTAAACTTTATGTCATATCTTTCTTACTACAGTAAAAAAAGTGTGAGCAAATGAAAACATTGATCTAAATAAAAATACCAAGTAATGTACACCTGGCAGCGCCCTGTAACAAAGGATGTTTGAGGAACTGGCAGGAGAACTTAGAGGAAGGACAGGTAGGTGGCTGGATGAAGGGTCAGGTAGACTCAGGAAGCAGATCCAAGAATTTGCCAAGGTGAAGAGGGAAGAAAGACATGGCAGGGGACATACTCTCCCACCCTGGGGACAGCGGTGCTCTTCTCTGCTGGAGAGGACGGGGCAGAGCAGGTACCGGTCATCCCACTGGAGGGGTAATGCGGCTGGCTTCAGGCTGCTCAGGGAGCACAGCTCTTCCCCACTTCTGGTCCAACTCATGAACAACGTCAAGTGGCCAGAGAAAACCCTTCAGAAATCAAGGGTTGGCAGCCTGAGGCCACGAGATGGGCACGCCCACCATGGTGAGTGCAGGGCCTATGACAGGTGCCGACCGTGTCCGTGACAATAGTACAACTCCAGGCCAGGAGTGGTGGTGCACACTTGAAACCCAGCAGCGCAGGAGGCTGAGGCAGGAGGATGGTGAGTTCAAAGCCAGCCTCAGCAACTTAGTGAGACCCTACTCAAAATGAAAATCTGATAAGGGCTGAGGATGTGCCTCCATGGTTAAGCACCGCTGGGTGAAACCCAGGTACAAAAAATAAAAATAAAAAAGTGGGGTTCCATCCTGGTAATGTTTTATATTGTGACAAGTTCTTCCTGATGTATGGTTGGGGGAGAGAGGAAAACATCATTCCATCACAGGCTGCTCTGCCCACCATACTCTCCAGGAGTAAGCCCTGCCCCTCCTACCTTCTTTGGCCATGGGCCACCTGAGACTGCGTCCTTGCAATGAGGACACTGGTAGAGTTTCAAGATGTATATTCTTCCTTCCAGTTGATCCCTCAATGCAAAACATAAACATCACCCAGTCCTAACTTAAAGACACTGGCCATGTTGGTTTGTTGGGAGAGACCGAGGGCAGGTAGGGAAGGGGTCTCCAACATGGCACCTACCTGAGACATAACAGATTCCTCCTTTGCGGTGTCCATGCCCTCATACTCTCTCTTGCTCTTCGGTGACCCTGTCTCATTTGTCATCACTGAGAGGATGGATGGTCCCCCATGAGTCTCAGCTCCACAGAGACAAGGCCAAGGCCAAGTCAGTCACAATCACTGCTGTGTCACCACCACTAACCTGGGGCCTGAGGCCATGAGGCACTCAGTAACTACCCATCAAATAAACTCACACCACATGCTGGTGCCTGACCCCGAGCCACAGGCTTGATGACCATTCTCTTAACAAATTACAATCACCCTACGACATAGAGCTTCTGAATATTTTTTAAATTTTATATTGATTTGGGGGCTACCAGGGATTGAACTCAGGGGCAGTTGACCACTGAGCCACATCTGCAGCCCTATTTTGTATTTTATTTAAAGACAAGGTCTCACCGAGTTACTTAGCACCTTTTTTTTATCCTTTAGTTTTAGGTGGACATAATATCTTTATTTTTTTATGGTGAGGAGGATGGAACCCTGTTCCTCACATGTGCTAGGCGAGTGCTCTGTCACTTGAGCCACAACCCCAACCCTTAGCACCTTGCTTTTGAAGAAGCCAGTTTTGAACTCACAATCCTCCTGCCTCAGCCTCCCAAGCTGCTGGGATTTCACATGGGCATCACTGTGCCTGGATTTATCTTATGTTTGAGGCGAGGTCTTGCTCATGTTGACCAGGTTGGCTTCCAACTCCTGGGCTCCAGTGATTCTCGTTGTCTCAGCCCCCTGTACAGCAGGGACAGCAGGGACTACAAGGTCATGCCACCAAGACTGGCTGTTTATTTTTTAAACAAGGCTGTTCTGGAGCTGGGGCTGGGGCTCCATAGTAGAGCTGCTTGCCTAGCTTGCATGAGGCACAGGGTTCAATCCTCAGCATCACATAGAAATAAATAAAATAGAAGTTAAAAAAATACAACAACATGATTAAAAAAAAAAAAACAACCAAGATTGTTCTGATGTCCCAATTTTACAGATGAAGCCTTGGAGGCTGGTGCTGGGTAACTTGCTGTAGCAGACGCTGTGGGTGCTCCACCCATGACCCCCTCCCATCCGGCTCAAGGCCCTGATTGTGCGGGTGGACAGAGAGCTGAGTCATGTTATTGGTATAGGCTGGGACACGTATGCTGGCAGAGGCTCAGCCACTTTCCTCAGTTTCCCGACTTGTCCTGGGGAGTCTGTGTCTTGCAGCATGACAGATGAGCCATGTCTTGCAAGCATTGTAGACTGTGTGTGGACAGTCAAGGGGATGGGACTGGAATGAGGGTTAGCAGGAGGAAATAAGGTCCCTGCGGCCCCCAGAGGGAACCTCAGTTTTCCCACTGTCATTACTGAGTTTGGGCAGCCTAAGCTATCCTGTGTCACAGAATCAGAGCCCCAGGCCCAGCACCACACTTGCCATCCCAAGCAATCCTCCCTGGGAAATCTCCAGTGGGGTGTGCTGGCTGGGATTTTTGTTGTTTGGTTTGGTTTGGTTTTTCAAACACAAAGCAACTAAAACAAACACATAGGAATTAAAACCTCCAAGTGAGGGCAGCCACTGTCCTCAGGTAATGGGTGGAGCAGAGTTGGCCCCTGGGAAGCTTGCCCTGTTGTTCCTCAGTGGAACACGCTGTTGGCCAGTGGACTGGTCTGTGTCAATGAAAACAAGTTGACTTACAAAGTACTAAAATCCCAGATGCGATGTCATACACCCACAATCCCAGTGACTCAGAAGGCTGAAACTGGGGTATCAGGAGTTCCAGGCCTGGCCTGGACAACTCAGTGAGGCCCTCTCTCAAAAACAGAAGTGGCCACACATGTGTGGGAGGCTGAGATGGGAGGATTGCAAGTTCAAAACCGGCCTCAGCCTCAGGGAGGTGCTAAGTAAGTCAGTGAGTCCCTATCTCTAAATAAAATACAAAATAGGCTGGGGAGGTGGCTCAGTGGTGGAGTGACCCTGAGTTCAATCCCCTTCCAAAAAAAAAGAAGGGGGTGAGGGTGTGGCTATGTGGTCAAGTGCTTTTCTAGCAGGTGTGGCCCTGTGTCCACATCCAGTACCAAAAAAGAAAGAGGGAAGAGAGAGATAGGAAGGAAGGAAGGAGGCAGAGAGGGACGGAGGGAAAGAGAAAGTCCTGAAGTGGTGTTGAATGAATGGGTTTGAAATTGTTTCCAACACAGACCGTGACATGGTGCATGGATAGGGGAAAGATTTCTGAGTCTGTCACGCATGTGGCCTGCTGAGGGCCATTGCCAAGTAGGAATGACGCATTGAAATTTCCTTGCCATCGTACCCCATGTTGCTTAGAGGAAGGACTCGTGGAAATGGACTTGCCTTGGACATTCTCTGTGACATTGCATGTATGTTTGAGAAAGGTGACCCTGCTCAAGGACCAGGGTGGATCCAGGTTTAAGGTGTATCCTGCAGGTTTTAGGAAGTATCTGCTCCTTGGGTTTAGGGCATTCCCAGTTTAGGACAATCTGGTTTTAGGGCAGTTCCAGGTTTAAGGTTATTCCTGCTGGGAATAGGGCGTATCCTGCTGCCTGAGTTCCCGTTGAGTTCTCGTGGAATTCAGAAAGTTTTTGGGATTCAAAGCCTGGTGGAGTATGTGAATTTTGCAGGCAGAATCTGAATTTCCCCAGAACGTGTTTGTAGAGGGCCAGTGTGAGTTCGGGAATAAAGAATTGCTGTTTGAATCTACAAAGCTGTGAGTGGCTCATGATCTTGTGCCCAGCCAGACTGCGGCAGTGGCCAAACACACAATTGCCTACAACCAGGCAGCAGAAACTAGAAAGTCGGTGGCCTCCGGGAAAGGCAGGTGGGTGGCTGAGGGCTGTTTTTAATTTTATCCCATATGCATTCATGAGCAGCCAGTGTTTTTAAAAGTGTGTGTGTGTCCTCCTTACAACCCTCTTCCCCATCCCCAGTGTGCCCATGTTCCCTTGGGGACAGGGTACTGTGATACTCCACCTCGACCCCCTCACTCCAACCTGTCCCTGCTGGGTGGTGGGACCCTGGAGACATTCTTGGCCTCTCTGGACTCCCATTTCCCTGTGATACAAGGTGAGACTTGACCAGGTTTCCCACAAGAACCCTCCCATCCAAATGTTCCATGTGCTGTGACTTGGTAAACCCAATCCAGGGCCAAAAGCTGGCCTGATGGGCAACAAACCTCTCTAGCCAGCCCACCCCACGACCCAGACCTGGGCCTCTGAAGCCTCCCAAGATGGCAGAACAGCACAGCCAAACAGCAACAGTGCTTGGGCAGGTGTCCCCGCCTCCAGGCAGCCTCAGCCACACCTCTGCTACCAGCACCCTGACTGTGCCCTAAGACCCCCCCACCCTGTGCGGACCTTGAGGGACTCTCCCTGCTGACCCAGCATAGTGCATATGCTTCCCCAGGCCCAGGTTCCACAGCCCAGGGACCCAGCGACACCAGGACATGGGCTTTCCCCACGGTGGGGTTTCCTGGAGGGTGGTCCATTCCTTGGTCCCCTAGGGTCTGGAGCACCCAAGCCCTAGTCCTTCTCCCATCTATCCCAGTAGCTCTCCCCTGACCAGGAAATCCCTCTTGGGCCTAAGTTGTCACCTCTGTCGTGTGCAAACCCTGAACCCTGATGGACAGGAGAGCAGCCCTGTTGCTAAGACAGCAGCTGAGACCAAGCGAGTCTCCACCCTCATCCCATCCAGGAGCCACCTTGGAAGGGTGATCTCAGCAGGCCTGAGAGCCCACAGCCCTCCACTCTGCCCTGGAGAGTCAGGCCCAGGCCCCACCTGGGCGAAGAAAGCAAGCTCTTCCTTCCTGGAGGACGGTGGGGCTCACTGAGCACCCACTTCCTTCCCTGGAGCCCAGAGCGCTCAGGAAGCAGCCAGTACAGGAAGGGCAGCCTGTGCCCAAGGACTGGCTAGAGGCTGCCAGGAGTCCCTGGCTGGGTCCAGGCTCCCCCAGGCCTGGGATGGACGAGGCGTTGGAAACAGTCACAAACCCAGCCCTCAGCAGCTGAGGACGTCGGCCAGAGCCTATAACATTAACCTTTTCAGACATCACCTATAAATGGGGGGATTCAGCCCCTTTCCCAAGAGGGGCTGCAGAGGGAGTGAGCTGCAGGGGGAGCCTGGCAGGGAAGGTTACCCTTGCCCTTTCCATCAAAGGAACACAGGCTGGGAGTGGGCACGGACAGGGGTTTTCCTTTCTAATATAGGAGAACCAAGGCTCAGACAGGACACACTGGGTCCTGAGAACTAAGAAAACCCCCCATTCTCCAGGTTCCTCCTAAACGACCACAACAGCTGTCTGGGCTGCACAATGTGACCTCTGGAGCTCGGTGTAATTATTATACCTGCAAAGAACCACAAGTGTCTTTTGGCTAGATGGGCCTCATGTGCATCTCCGTATCCCATCCGAGGGCAACGCACAGCACCACTGACCCTTGCTGTGCAAGAACTCAGTCCAGGCAGGGCTGCCAGATCTCCTGGTCACCTGGAGCCCAGGAGTGCAGCCCGGGTCAGCCCTGGGGGAGGCAATCTTGGTCCTGAGCACACAGCCAGAGGGGGATTTTCTTGTGTGTGCCAATGTCCTGTGAGGAGGGCTAGCGCAAGAGATTGCAGGGTCTCCCCAGGGCACTGGCCTCCCCTTTGCCGCAGGGCACCTCTCTACACCCACCTCCTCCCAAGCCACCTAAGGGACAGAAACAGTAGTTAGGGCCTCACTGTCTGCAATGACAGAAACCCAGGCTCTTGGCCACTCACAGCTGTGTGACCTCTGGCAAGTTACTCAACCTCTCAAAACTTCAGTTTCTTCATCTGTAAAACAGGGGAGGAGAGCTTCTCTTTGTAGGAGAATAATGCTGCTCAGCAAATCCCATCATTCTTATCAATAAACACATTATGGTTCCAGAAGCCTGGGCGCATGCCTGTAATCCCAGCAGCTCAGGAGGCTGAGGCAGGAAGATCACCAGTTTGAGGCCAGCCTCAGCAACTTAGAAGACCTTGTCTCAAAAATAAAGGAGGTGGAGGCTGGGGATAGAATTCAGCAGTAAAGCACCCTGGGTTCAATCCCCACTACTGCAAAATAAATAAAAATAAGAAAGTATTGTCCCTTTCATGTTCTAATACACCTCACACCCCCGGCTATGGGGTTAACACAAGTAGTTACCCGGGCGTTTTCCAACCCTGGATAAGCAGGGAGTCACCTAAGCAAAATCTGATGCCCAGGCCTAATTCAAAAAGGAGAGAAGGGAGACAAGGCAGCCCACCTCTCAGCCTTGCCCTGGCTTAAAGTGGAAAACCACTGATCTAGTCTACTGGCCTCCAGACAGATAGGGAAACTGAATCACAGAGAGGTGGCATGACTGGACCAAAGTCACACAGCAAGCAGGAAACAGGGCTGGACCAGAAGTTCCATGCTGACTCCTGTGTGCTGGCACAGCTCATCTAACCCTTAGTGGTTAGCAACACTCAAGGCCTCCAGGGCCAGACAAGAAAGGGGCAAAGAGGGCTTGGCTGCACTCGGGAGTCGTGGAAACTGGCAGGACAGCGCCAGCGATCCTTGCTGTGTGAGAACTCAGTCTGGGGCTGCCAGATCTCTTGGTGACTTTGAAGGACAGTTAGAAACCTGAGTTTTTGTGCAAACTTTCCTGAATCTTAAGAATTACGTTCTAGGGCTGGGGTTGTGGCTGAGTGGTAGAGGGCTCACCGTAGTATGTGTGAGGCACTGGGTTCAATCCTCAGCACCATATAAATATAAAATATATTGTGTCCACCTAAAACTAAAAAATAAATATAAAAAAGGATAACTTTCTAATTCCAAGCAAATCTTTTAAATATTTATTTTTTAGTTGTAGTTGGACACAATACTTTTATTTATTTATTTATTTTTCTGTGGTGCTGAAGATCGATCCCAGGGCCTCACACGTGCTAGGCGAGTGCTCTACTGCAGAGCCACAGCCCCAGACCCCAAGCAAATTTTAAACCTGAGCCACCAACTAACAAAAACCTGGAGCCAGGTGTGCTCCTTGGCTTACCAGTTTGCGATCTTGGTTCAGAATTTCAGGGTAGGACCTGGGGATGATTTTTTGGCACCGAGTTAGGATGACATGAGAGGTTCTTGGAAAGTATCTTTCTCTATAAATCAGAGTCTGGTCCTGGTGGCTCAAATTCTGCCGTTAGCTATTTCTTCCTGTGAGCCAAACTGTGCTCTCCCCAGTTATTCTTGCCAAAATATTTCGAAGAGTTTATTACAAATATCCTTGTCTAGAGGACAGATCTAGGTAGTGTCCTGGACCTGGAAGAACAGAAAAAAGTAATATTGACAAGAGCAATTGGATGACACGGAGCAGTTCCCATGCCCCAGGTGCCACCCCAAGACCTAGGGACACAAAGAGCCACCAAAGCTTCTGAGAGGGTGAAGCAAGGCACAAAATTTCAAGATCTCTTCCAAATTATCCACATTTTCCTTTAGCTTTGCCATAACTCTGCTGGGTAAGCTCTGTTTTAGTTATAACTTCCACAAAAGAAAATCAACAAGAAGAGTGAAAACTGCTGGAAAAAAGGTAAAATATGCTATTGGAGGTGAGAACTTCATTTCTAGTATGCCTTGCCTCCTCGAGCTCCAAGACCCAGCTTCACAACCACAGCTATTTTCTGTTCTGAGTTTCAAATCACATTCTTACCCACTCCCTCAACCTTCAACTGAATTCAGTATTTCTATTCCAGGTCTTGAGTTCCTACTCCATACAGAGCACTATGCTACACAATGCCAAAAGACGAAAATGAAGTGGATGGGTTTTATCCTCATAGAGTTTACATCTCAGTGGAAGTAGTAAGATATTTACGAAAAAAAAAAAAGTGAAAGCAAACACCAGCCACATACCAAGGTGACACAGATGAGGCAGATATTCCAAAGTTGTGGGGAATCTGAGTCCAAAAATGAATCATCAAGAAAATAACACATGAAGTGGAGTCTGTTCCCTGAAGCCATACATCAGGATGATTATTTATATGTAAAAAGATTTTTCTCTTAAAAGAAACAGGCTGGATAGGAAAGCTGTGACTGTGAAGACTCATAAAGTATTACATGGATTTCTCTCCCTCCTCCTTGTACTTAATAGCTGAAAGAAATTCACGGAACACACATTTCAACAGCTATGCAAACAAAGTCAAAGGATGTGTCTAATTGAATCTTCAATATGCAAGCCAATTTGTGAAATATCTCACAATTGCCTTTCGGTTTGTACCCCCCGTCTTGTCTGAAGGTGATAATGGTGAGGACTGCGATTGAAAGAGGCAAGCACTTGTCACAATTTAAAAGCCCTTCATTCCTGACATAGTCTAGCACAAGGCGAAAAATGAGCTTGCCCTTTAAACATGGTGACCATTTTCTTCTCATGTTGCTCTTTTATTATACAAATTAAGCCCTCTCCAGTGACTGTTACAGAAGCCAGAAGAGAAAAAAAAATCTCTAGCTCCCACATTCTACAGAGATGGCAACTCATCCTAAGGACTGACAACTTAAGAAATAAGCAGGTTCAAATATCAATACTAAGAGAATGGTTTGTCAACTAAATTTAAGAACAAGAATAACTCTCAAAGCTTCCCAAGTCTCAGGAGAGATATTTGAAGACTCCATTTAACACTTGAGAATTTTATATTATCAAACATAATGAACCCAAGTCTTCCTGAGGCATCTTAATCCTACTCCAGACTATGAGGAAAAAGTTATTTCACTTGAGGGCTTGTTTCTATTTATTGACTCTGCACAAGAATGATGGTTAGGTTTTATCCGAAGTATGAACTAATGGTATGAACTAGTGGTTACCTATTCTGGATTCAATTGGGTGTGTCTGGTTTGGAACTAGAATAGATAACAGTGGTGTCACACTATGGACATTCTAGGTGAGAGTTTCAGTAATTTAATCTGCCCCCACCCCATATGTAGCATATGGGATAGCAATCTAGATTCTGAAACCGAAATGTCTTAAGTGTTAGTCCCTTCTACATGATTCCTCCAAGGCGCTCTGTCCACATTTGTGATGAAGGATCCTAATCTTTATTTGCTGGAGCGACTACCAATTCCACTAGATAAAGCAGGTGAAAACACCTAACATGGTACCTGATGCATTATAGATGCACAACAGTGTAATTATAGTTGCTGCCTTTCTTCACCATTAACATATTTAAATTTTTACAGTTCAGTTTTTCAATGCAAATAAACCATTTTGGTTCCCATCCTCATCATTGTTGTCATCATTATCATCACCTAAATTTACATTTTCCAAAGCATTTTACATTTATTATCTCATCAAATATTTACTGCATGAATGCCTCCAACAACAATAACAGCTAAGACAGTCTCACCCATGGATCCACAGCTTAGGTTAAAGAACAGTTCTTCCTTGCACTGAATAGATACCTATGACCCTGGAGGTTCACTCATTTGTCCTTGGCCTCTGTTGGCCCAGTATTTTTTTTTAAGCCTGGTACCTCTTCTACATAATAGTTCCTTTAAAACATAGTGCCTTTCAGTCTACTCAAGAAACCATATAGAATCATACAAATTCTCATATGGCTCTTATTTAGACATGCAGACTCCTAGGCATTGTCTCCAAAGACTCAGCAATCTGGTGGTTTTGCACATCATCATCTAAGTCCTGACAGGTGATCTCAAGATCAGACCATAAAAAAGACTAGTTTCTTGGATAGCCATAGTATATTTCTGCAGATTTAGTCTCTCACTTCTTTAACTCGTTCTTGGAGATTGAATATGGGCTACATCAATGACTCCTTAGCTTCCTTTTGGGGGTTCCCATGACTGAAAGCACCAGCTGGAGATCAGAGAAGGAATAACGGGCTATGAAATACCCAGGCTCCTCCCATTGGGTCACTCCAGATGGGACCAAGGACAGCTCATATCAGGAACCCAGTTTCCAGCAATCACAGGTTTCCATAATCTCTTGAGGAACTCTCACACCCTTAAATGGACAAGACTCTTCACTTCTACAAGTGCCAGGAAACCACACTATCCCTGGTTATTTCCATACATTGTGCCCCAACATTTCAAATGTTGATTATTAAACTCTTCTCAAAATACCCAGTTTGAATCAAATATGGATACATGCAATATGGATTCATCTCCAAATAACTGTCATGAGAAGCAGAAGCCCAACAGAGTATATATTCTATGTTACTATAGAAAATTTTATATAAAATTTTAGAAAACACAAACTAATGTTTAGTAAGTAACAAAGTACAACAGTGGTTGCCTGGCAACTGGGTGGGAGCAGAAGGGCTTTGGGAAAAGATTACCAAGAACATAATGAATCTTCTCTGGATAATGGATAATTTTATTTTCTTGATTGTGGTGATAGTTTCACATGTGAATACATATGTCCAAACTGATTTAATTGTGCACTTCAAATATAGGTAGTTTATTGCATGTCAATTAGATCTCCATAAAACTATTCAAAAAATAGGTAAGGATTCTTATCCCTGAAAGTAAGGAAATAATAAAAAAATAGAGTTTGTAGAGTTTGTGACTTAGAAACATATCTATATTATTTGAGTTAAAAAAATAAAGAGCAGTTAGACTGCATTATTTCCTCTCTGCAAGATTCCTGGCTGATACACTGGGTTAAAACTGGTTCAAATGCCCTCTTCTTCTCTTATTTGTATAACTCTAGGGAAGCTATATTCTCCAGAAGCTTCAGTTTCATTACTTTAAAATGGGATAACAAGAACACCTACTGCCGGGAGTAACTGCAAGAATGTAGAGGGTGTGTGTTGTTTGTGTTTGTGTGTGTGAGAGTTGCTCACCTAAGTACCTGGTACACAGTAATGACCACTGTCATTTTTTTCTAAATAAACAGATTCTCAGGCAAGGTAAAAGACAAACCTGTTCACAAAAGTATCAAAAAATAGTAATATTAAAGGATTTCTAAAAACAATTATAAAGGTAAAAATTATAAAGATATCAATAAATTAGACTTAAATTTATTTCTCATTTTTAGTCCCAGACATTTCTGAAGCTATAGAAATCCTTTCAAAGTAAATATCTGAGAATTTAGGAACACATTTCATTAAGAGGAGTTAAGATTCTAAATTAGAAATATAACAAGCTTTAGCTGATGTTTTAAAAAGTCCATTAAGGTAAGAAGAGCTTCAATACTAGTCATATTTATTGATTTAGTTTGATGAAAGTTGAAGATAAAAATGTGGAAAAAATAAGGATTAAACCAAATCCTATATAATCTTTCCAGTAGGATTACTTACGTCTGAGGGTTTTTTCTCATCTTAAGATAGCACCTTGAAAATTCTGGGCTTACTGGAAACAAGAAGATAACATGAATCCTTTCAAATTTATTTAATTTTTTAAAATAACTCACATTGGCTACATGGGAAAAAGGCTTAGTCTGAGAATAAACCCTGGGGCAACACTCCGATCCACATTCATTATAGTCTGTGCCAACACCATATCATTACTTCAGGTTCAAAGTGAAATCAATAACAAATCATTTGACTTTATAATAGCAGAAACGCAAGACGCCACCAACTTAATCAAAGAAAACTGTCTAAAAAGAGGTAGCTACATGCACCACATGAAAATACTCTGAACGATTTAAGCATCAAGTGTAACTGCCTAAAATCTAACTTTTATGTGTATGTGAATATAAACACATACATACATTTTATATACGTGTATGTGTACACACACACACACACACACACACACACACACACAGGCACATAACATTTTAAGGTGGATGTCTTGCTATGAATCTAACAATTTACCTCTCCCTGGAGACAATGTAAATTAGTTTTTGCTTTTATAACTTTTTCCAAACCCAAAACAATAATATCTACCTGCCAAACGAGGTCTGTATCTCTCACCTGAAAAGGGTACTTTTATCTGCTAGAACTCACGCATGAGTACATGAGTATAGATGGGCCCCAGATTCCAACAGCTTCAACTACTTCCTCTGTATTTAGTCTATTCATTCAGGTGACTCAATTCTCTAGATTTGGAAAGGAGAGAAAAGTTGGGTATTGGCTGGGATTGGTATTTTTTACCCTTGTTTAAATTTACAATGGGCAAACATACATAAAAAAAGAGGATCTTGAGGGTAGCCATAGACACTTGTCTCCTCATTTGCTTAGATATTTCTATCATTGCTATTCTTCAGAGGACTAGAACTATGTCCCAGATGATGAAGGCAGAGTGGGCCTCCACTCCCAAGTCTTAGGACTAGGAGAGAATGGGTACATGCATGTAGGGGCAGAGGCAGGAATCTTTGGAAAGCTTGTACATTTCACCAAATGACAAATGAAGTGAATTTCAAGGAACTCAAGGTAGCATGCAATTCAACTTTAAGATGAGAATACTGAGGTTCAGGTAGGTACATGACATACTGAAAGGCTTACATTTGTTTAAAATAACAAAGAATTTGGTTAGTTTATTTTTCTTCATTTCAATTGTTCTCTTACCCTCTAATGAACTGCTTCTTATATGTCAAGGTCTTTCCTCTCTGGAAAGACTTAAAATATACTGCTTATCTTCATACACCAGAGTAAATTAACACATTTGCATTTACTATTTCAATAAACAATCAGAAAAAAGTATTTGGTTAATAATTATTCCTAGAAAAAGAGGGACATAAAATTAAGCAATTTAGGTAGCAATTTTTTGATTAAGGAGTGAGGAAGTAATTATATTCACTGGCTAAGTCAGCCAGACAAGAGACAGGTTTTAAATATTCACTTTGTTGCTTCATCCATCCCAGTGATCATTAACCATTACTGAAACTGTTGTTCTTGGGTCTAAGATTTAACAACAACATAAAAGAAGGGTTCTCCTCAAATTGGTCCTGGTCTGTGAAACTTCTTGATTGGTGGAAACTATCAAAAGATCCAAACAGATGGAGAAGTAACCAAGGAAATGACGATCTGGCCTCACAGGCAACAGTGCTTTGTTATTTATTTGGGAAACATTCAAAACTCCTATAATTGGCACAAATTTATTTTTTATACAAAGCTTGTTGTATCTACATTATTTGTAAAGATTTTGAAGTTACTGGTCTTTGTGAGAATCTGGCTCATTCTTGTAATACTATAATGTTTTAAAATACTTTAACATTAGTCTTAAATGGCTATTCTGGGGGTCCCACAAGTTAATATATTTGGTTTATATATTTTTCTAACTTTCAGAAAAAGTTATGAGTACAGTCAGACCCCAATATCCACGGGTTCTGTATCCAGATTCAATTAACCATAGGTTAAAAATATTCCAAAAAAATCATCCACAACCAACACATACAAACTTTTCTTGTCATTATTCCCTAAAAATATAGCATGACCATTTATACAGCATTTACATTGTATCAGGTATTATAATTAACCTATAGATGACTTAAAATATACAGAAGAGGTGGGTAGGTTAGAATAAATACTGTCATTTTATATAAGGGACTTATTCATAGATCTTGGTATTCAGATTGGTTCCTGAAACCAGTGCTCATCAGATACCAAGGGTGATTGTATTACTATTGCCCTTCTATGAATAAGGAACCTAAGGTCGAGTACAATTGTGTAGCTTTCCCATGTCACAAAGCTAGCTGGGGTAACATTTGTATCCTTTCTGCAAGATCGAATCAACTCCTCTATGACCATGCTGCCTTTTGGACATTCTTTTTGTTGGTAAATTGCTTCCAAATTGGGCTTTGAGTCAAGCAGCTAAGTTCAAATTCCACTGCTTCCTACAAGTAATCCTTCAGTAGGTCACTTCCACTCAGTGTATCCATCTGAAAATGGGGGTTCTATGAGAACAGAATAAAATGGTGTATGTGAAGCCACTGGCATAGAACCAGAGTAAAAGTTCAGTAAATGGGAAAGCTCTCCTTATTGCTTTTCTTAAATGTTACAGTTGATAATAACTTAAAGGCAAACAGACTTCTAACCACCCAATAAAGTGTGGTGTGTGGGAATGTATGCACAGAGGGAAAAAAATCTAAGCCTTATAAAAACTGCCAAGGGACATGGGAGACGAATAAGTGAAACAGAAACAAGAAAGACCATCTGCTATAGGAAGGAGGAGAAATGAGACTACTTCTGACTTGCAAGAATGGGGAAACACACAAGGGAAAGAATTAAGGTAACAGAGTTGATAGATTATCAGGATCCAATATCTAGAAGTCAAGTGAAATTAAGGAGAAAGTGTGCCAAATAATAAACTTTCATGGCGAATTTATACTTCAGTCATTCTGTTACTATTCTAAATGTGTTGGTGATGTCCTTGTCTTTTTAGGAAAGAGAACTGGAATGGGAGACAGGAATTTAAAAAAAAAAAGATGTAGTTGAATATACGACAATGAATCTCACCATTATCTTCACAAGACACGAACATAGTAAGAAAATAGCAGAAAGATCAGTAGAGGAAAAGGAATAGGGAGGGAGGAAGAAAGCAGTAACTAAGTACTAGGGACTGAATTGGAGCAAATCATATTCCATGTATTTACATCAAAGTGAATCCTAATATATAACTAATATGAAACAATAAAAATTTTTAAAGAGATGTAGTATACTGAGTGCTGGCTAGGAGTAAGGAGCCTGGGTTGTTGACATGGTATGACAGAACAATTTGTTTAAAATGATAACTTCTCTTTTCTCATCTTTTCTAGGTAGCCATACTCCCCCTTCCCCCATGACAAGATGTTAGTGAAGATAAAGGAGTCATCGAAATTCTGCAGCTCTTGAGACTGGGCTTCACACTGCAATGCATGGGTCTTGGTCCCAGCACAGTTTGAAGGAATGGGGCTACACTGGGCTACTGAGAAGAGTTTAATAGACTTGACAAGTCTCTGAACAGAGTACATGGAAAACAACCATAATAATACAATGCACCAAGACTAGCAGAAGCAAGGGGCTGTTAGTACTCTGAAGCCTGTAAGTCTGTGATCGGGATCCTAAGTCGGTTAATGCTGCAAAGTTCTCCCTGACAGAACCTGTGGCCTTCAGGAGAATGTAGCCAACCCACAGTAACTTAGCAAGGGGTAGAACCCAGGAAATTGGCACTCCAGCCTCACTCTTCTCCCACCCCACTCTCTTATATCCTGCAGAAATATCAAAAGACATTGGATTCCAGGAAGCAAAAGAGTTCTTTGATGCTGGCCATACACCTTGTGCTTCTGGCACACAGATCCACAGGGATAAATGGATGATAACTACAATAAGCAGAAAGAAGAGCAGGGAGCGTCCATCAGTGAGAAAGAAGACAATGCTATGGGTTCCCCCTGCCCTCCGCCCCCAGCTCTCTGACAGTGTTTCAAGCAACAGCAAGACTTCAGAGTGGAGGCACAGACTCTGGAATCCCAAGGATCAAAACTTACAGGTAATCTAGGGTCTTAGACAACCAGAGGACCATTTTTTTTCTGTGTTGCAGAGAAGATACATCATCTGCTCTAGATCACATATCTATTGCTTAAGTGGAACTGCATGAATTTTCATTTGAATGATCTTTCCCCTTGATGCCAAGGTGCCTTGGGAAATTAACCTCTCTGCCCTTTATTTTCCTTTTTATAAAAATATTTTACAATCATTTGCATAATCCATCTTGCTCAATCAGTTGACAAGACTCAATAAAGCATTTGTGTGAGAAATGCAGACTTGGCTGTCTTTCAATACCACGAAGCTTGTCGCCCGAGGGGAGACAAAGAATCAGATAGAAAGAAAATGATAAAAATTTACCCATTAACTAAATCATTTATTTGGATGTTTTGAATTCTTGACATAAAAGGAGAATACATTATGGCAATTTGATTAAGAAATAGACTTGAAATATAGAGATTCACTTTACCAACGTTAACAGTTTAGTTGAAATAGTAATTTAGGCTTCTGGGATGAATGTAAGAGTAAATTTTTAAATTTCTACAAAAGCAAGTAGATTCTTGAGAGAGAGAGAGAGAGAGAGAGAGAGAGAGAGAGAGAGAGAGAGAGAGAGAGAGAAGAGAGTCAAATACTTGGAAAAAAGCAAGGGAGATTACTGGGTGTCCATTCAGCACAGTGGAGATCTGTAAATTCTCTGATGCCGTAGGATAAGCACCTGTAAGACCATTAACTGTGTATTATAACTAACAGATGACAGAAGTTTAGTTGTGGAAAACTGATTATGCAAATGATTATTGTCCATAACAATAAAAATGAGCATGACCTTGTAAGTATATAATTTTCTAATCTGTAGAAAAGTTGACACCACACATTTTATTACCCAATAGGAATCCAGCCAGTTTTATACCTGTTATGTTCATTTCAGCACTGCTGGTTGCTGATGTTTTCTCCATCTCTGAGATTCATCTTTTAACCAATTTTTTAGCATCTTGTTGCCCCATTGATGTTATATACATGAATGTATAGATGTATTCTCTGACAGATTTTCACTTGATATTTGTGTTAGAGTCATGAGTTAACCTTGTAAATTTTACTTTAGATTTCCATGCAATTCTTTTAAATTTGTTTAGTGACTGATGAGTAACATTCATTTATTTGACAGGTATTCACAAAGTGCTGACTTTGTCATAAGTAGCGTGTGAGACATTGGTGAGAAAGACAGGAAATACCCTAGTATTAAAGGATCTTATAATCTAGGGCAAATGTGATGTGTATAGAGTCAGACAAAATTATAACAAATCCCTTTGAAGACCTGACTGGCTTTCATTGTGAATCTAGAATTGAGCAACACCTCATTCTGGAAAACAGAATGAGTGTTCCCATGAGCTGAGCAGAGGAGGTTGAAGGGCTGAAGAGTCAGAGGACAAAAACACTCAGTTTAAAGTTATTTTCCTTTTAGCTTTAAAACATAGGAGTTCCTTATTATGCTTACTTGGGTTGACTGGAATCTCTCGTTTTTTGTAAATGGGCTTGTTTTAAAGTTTGATTTCATTAGTGGCTCATAGCACAAGTCACTGATGTGGTTTGGTCTAGACAACTGGGGCCCAGCACAGGTGGCTACTGCAAAGCAATGACCTCCCATAAACTTTATTTTTATAATACATAGACAACCATTTATAAAAATTCTAAAATATGTAATGGAGGAAATATTAGTAATACAATCAGAATTATCTGGTTATATTACTAATTGTATGTAATTATGTAAATTATAATTATATAATATATAAATAATCAAATAATCAAATAGTGGGTAAATTTTTATCATTTTCTTTCTAACTAAATCATTTATTTGGATGTTTTGAATTCTTAATAGACATAAAAGGAGAATACATTATGGCAATTTGATAAAGAAATAGACTTGAAATCTAGAGATTCACTTTACCAGAGTTAACAGTTTAGTTGAAATAGCAGATTATATGTACAATTGTATTATTTAAATTGTATATTATATAAAATTATAAATTATATTATTAATATATAAAATAATATAAATTATATATTGTATATTATATATAAAATTATAATTTATATCTAACTTATGTATGAAATATATAAATTACTATTATATAAATATTATATAGGCAATTCTACAAGATGTTCTTTCTTTTGTAGCTGAAATCTGGAAAGCCTTCCTTCATTGTGCATTATTAAGGGTCAGGGGCAAGTCTTCCTACATACAGTAATTAACATATGAAAAGACTACAGATGGAAAAGGAAGCAACTTTTGAGCAGAAAGCTAAGAATATGGTATTAAAAGAGGAAAGACCACATAAACCCTTGCAATCCTTGTTAAGTGTTTTGTTCATAAAAATATAGATATGTATATGCTTAAGATTCCATAGCAGATTTCCTTTGTTGTGACTAAAAAAAATACACTTTCTAGCAATACATGGAGGAGACAGTGGAGGGAAAATAGCACAGATGTGGAAGAAGGGCTTTTGGCTGATTTGTGTTTCATGGGAATGACTGGTTTCCCATAGGATGAATAAAAGATGCTCAACAACTTCCTTCCAAGTGGGTATTACTAAAGGGAGTTAACAGTCCACCCTCTATATCTATAGGTTCTGTATCTTCAGACGCAACAAATTATGGAGCAAAATAATTGAAAAATTTTTATCTGTACTGATTAGGGAATAATGACCCCAAAGTATACCTAAACAATATAATAAACACTAATATACATAGCATTTACATTGTATTAGGTATTATAAATATCTAGAGATGACTTAAAGTATAATGGAAGGACATGTATAGGTTATATGCAAAAGCTATGCTATTTTACATAAGGGACTCGAACATACCTTGGTATCCACGAGGGTCCTAGGACCATTAACCTGTAGATAAGAAGGGAAGGCCATATACATACATAAAGCTCAGCCTTTAGAATGCGCCGAGGACAGAAGTGGATACAAGGAAAAGAAAGAATTAAGTATAGACACCTACAGACCACTGCCAACCTCAAGATTTGATCTGTTAATCTTATGTGCAGGAAATCATGTATTTGATAGACCAATAATGAACAATTGGAGAATCGTTGTCTATTACATAAACAACCAAGCAGATAGAAATTGACAGCAGGGAAGCCTGTGTATCAATATCATTCTACACAACCAAGAAAAATGGACAGGTACCCATTAAAACAATTCTAACACAGAAATTAGTGAACCGATGAAATATGCCTTGAAATTCCCTATTGATATCAAATTATCTCAATATAAAACTTATGTTTACAATTGAAATGTCAAGTTTTGGTCTTTCAACCCTTCTTTTCCTACTATGTTGATTTTAGTCATTGGTGTCAGGCACTTTAGTCAAGTCCTAAGTAAAAGTGAAGACTGATGAAAGAGACACTTCCCCCATCCCCTAAAAAGAGTAGAACTTCTTGAAGACAAGACTATTAAAGAAACTTAATAAAGCAATGCACCCCCCATGATTAGAAAAAAACACTTAAAAAGAGAGTAAATTCAAATGGCCCAAAACATAAAAAGGTTATCCATCTAAGTAGCTATTGAGGAAGTGCAAATTATTTAAATCCCTGAGTTAGAAAGTCTGATAACATCAGTTATCGATAAGGTTGTGGAACAGTCAACTGGATCTCTGTTGGTTGGAAATATAAATTGGTATGGAAACTTTGGAAAACAGTTTGGTGTTAGTAAAGTACAAGACAGGCAGCTTGAAAGTGTGTTCTCTGGAGATACTCAGGCATAGATGCACAATAGAATTCACATAAAAATATTTATGTCATTTGTCAAGATGACCTCACTGATCTGTCTATAGGAGAATGGATTAAAAAATCATGGTATTGTCATAAATTGGAATATTAATGTTTTGTTTTTAAAGAGCAGTGAATGAATCTTAAAATATTTTGAAGGGGGGCTGGGGATGTGGCTCAAGCGGTAGCGCGCTCGCCTCGCATGCGTGCGGCCCGGGTTCGATCCTCAGCACCACATACCAACAAAGATGTTGTGTCCGCCGAGAACTAAAAAAAAAATAAATATTAAAAACTCTCTCTCTCTCTCTCTCTCTCTCTCTCTCTCTCTCTGTCTCTCTCTCCCCACTCTCTCTTAAAAAAAATAAATAAAATATTTTGAAGGACATTCTACTGTTATATATAACTAATTAGAACAAATAAAAAGTTTCTAAAAATTTTTTGAAGGAGGTTAGTGATAGACAAATAGTTCATTTATTTAAAGTTCAAAAATATGCAGGAAAAAAACTGCAATTAGGGATGCCTATTTATATGGTCAAAAAACAAAGGTGAGTAAGGAATTAATTGTCAATAAAGTCAGGGTAGTGGTACCTCTGATGGATGAAGAGGTTTATATTTAGGGAGAGGCATACAGAAGCTTCTAAACCAGTAATAATATTCTATTTCTTGACTTAAGTGATGAGCTTACAATGATAGTTGTTTTATAATTATTTGTCATTATAGTTTTATGTAATTTTCTGTATTTAGGTTATATATCACAATTTTGAATAAAAATAAGATGTTTCTATTTTTAATCTTCCTTGTGTTTTATTATTTTCATTGAATAGATGCAAAAGTTTTAGTCATTGATGTCTTATTTCTAACTTGAGTGGGTGTTTCTATGGAACTATATTTCTTCTAATTCATGTGTCAGGGAATAAGGTACTGGCAGCATCTATTTTTTGTAAATTTTACTCTGTGCATCTTTTTCTTCCTTCATTGGACTTGATGATCTCCAGTGTTTCTTCCAGCTATACCCTGTATGGGCCTACTTTGTTTATCTGCCATTCCATCACCATGATAATATTAAGATGAATAGTATGCTGTTAAACATATAATTAAACTTGCATTTGCCTTACATTAAAAATAACTGTAACTTATACCAAGTTGCTACTAACCCACTGGAAGATAAAGAACATTGTTGAGAGCCACAGACAAGTCAAGATGGCGCCTGGCACTTTGCCAAGAGGAGTGGTTTGAGAAGTAAAGCCATCGAGCCATTAAGATGATAGAGATTCCTTACTGATTGATTGCTGTGTCTAGATTATGTCAATTAAGTTAAGCTGTGTGTAATTGTTAAGATGATGAGGATTCCTTATTGGTTGACTGCTGTATCTAGTTTATATTAATTAAGAACAAGCTGTGTATTCAGTTATGTATATATACCCCTACTGTCCTACAATAAAGCGGCTCCCGCTGTATCAACCTTCACAAGTTGCTTGCCCCCCCCCTGCTATTTTGCCCAGCCAGACTGCGGCAGAGCATGAGACTCTGAACAGAGAGTTTCAATATCAAGTGGGTGGTTGCATTAGATAACCTTCCAAAAAGTTTCTTTTAATAAGACACCTACCTGTTATTAAAAAGATTTTGGATGCTGGAAGAAAAAAACTTACTGTTTTCCCCTTTTTGTGGTATTGGGAATTGAGTTCAGGGGCACTTTATCACTGAGCTACATCCCTGGCCCTTAATTTTTATTTTGAGATAGAATCTTGCTAAATGCCCAGGCTGGCTCAAACTTGCAGTCCTCCTTCCTCAGACTTCCTAGTAGCTGGAATTACAGATGCAGGCTACTATGCCTGGTCTTACTTTGCTATTACAAAGATTTCAGATGCTGCAAGAAAAAAAAGGAAAAAATCTTACCCTTTCATTAATATTGACATCCAAGTTTATAAATGTAATTTGGCAAATGGATTTTTGTCAGGAAACTCATTTCTGCTCATTCTCAAAGATATATCCTTGAAATATGCTATGTATTCTCATAGGCTTCCTTGGAGACTTAGAAAAATTAAAGAAGTGTATGCTGTAGTTGTGATAAAATCTTCAAAGGAATAGCTATAAAACAAAACAAAATTTTCTTTGATCACCCTTGGTGGCAACTGGGACACCAACCCCTTTCTCTGTTAATTGGTAATTTAAAGAAAAGAATTATGCATTTATTCTTCCTTTCCTATATAAACTTTATTTCAGAGTAGCCCAATAGCCCTAGTTGATGAGGAGAATACCATTCAATAAATATGGAAGGAAGACAGGATTAGAAAGTCATCATTGTATAACTTTTCTTGATAGAGTTGGTTTAGGTAGAGATATTTAGTGGATAAAACCATTCAGAGGTTTGAACCTCTGTTGTGCCATGGGGGAAAATCTTTGGCCCCCATGGGCAATCTGGGAAAAATAGGGTATTATAAACAACTAAAAGATTTACTAGGCTGTTTACTTAAAAAATATATAACTTAATATGCCACATTCTGAAATGTTACTTGAAAAATAGCCTAGAGTACAAACAACAATATAGTTGTGGTAATCAAACAGACTTAGAGGCAAATAAACATTGTACAGTTTAAAACATGATGGTTCTTTATGTTTTTCTTGCTTTTCTTAGAATACAAATGAAGCAGAACACAGTAGATGACTGGACTTGTAGTGGGGAGGGGACATAGAGGGAAACAGATGGAAACAATTAATGACATCTTTGGAACTGTTGAGTAGGACATTGTTTTGGACTGTTTGCTTGATGTTTAGATGTTTCCAGGTATGGCTGACCTAAGCTTCCTCTGTAGTTTTCTTTTACAAGGATTTCTAAATAGTGACTGCTTAAGGCAGCAGTAACAAAGAAAATGTTTTACAAATTTATTGTTTTAAATCAGTCTTTTCCTAGAATATTAGGAAGTCAGGGTTAGTGAAAACAGAAGATTCTTGGCCTGCAGATAGATTTATACCTAAACCAACTGATACATATTTAAAGATTTTTCAGAAAAGATATGACATTTTCAAGAATAGGGTTTTCAAAATCAAAGAACAGTCATATTTGTATGACTGGCAATTAAGGGCGTTTTGGAAAATGTGTTAATATCAGTTAAAAATGATTGAGCATCCCTAATCCACAAATCCAAAATCTAAAACACTCTGAAATGTGAAACATATCTGATCCTGAACATTTTGGGGTATAGGATATTCAACCTGTATTTGAATGGTAATTTTCCATGAGGGACTTATAATGCTCAAAAGATGCCTTATTGTAAAAGAGAACCATTTTAATATAGAACAAAATTTACATTGTCACCGGAAAGCTTTTTCTTGGGTGGAGCAGAAGTTATTTTATCTCATACTTCACAGGCAAATAAAATACACAGTTTACTAACTTTACCAAGATTGCAATGATAGCTACAGTGTTGCACAAGAGGTATACTGTTGCATGATGATTGCCATAGAAACTTCTGTGAGGATCATAAACTTCAGGAGTGCAATAGCCATGCTGTACTATTAAAATATTAGTTAGGCTCATCCCATGAGAAGTCATTTGTTCCCTTAGAGACTGTCAGCAGGAGAGTTAGCCCCTGTACTCCATGTTTGCACCTGAATCATCATTGTCAGTTGTCAGTGTCATCATCATCATCAACTACAGCATTAATTAATATTTATGTATATTGATTGATCAATGAGCTAGACACACTTATTGGTTAATTTTTATTGATTGCTTTCTATTTGTCTAGCTTGGTAAATGCTATGTAGAATAGCAGTTCTTACCTATGTATAATGAATGATCACTTACGAGATCTGTACAAGTAATTTATTAATAGTAATAAAGAACCAAAGTTTACTAGTGCTTCATTTTAAAAAGTAAATTGAGCATGTTCAAAAGTCACATGTTGGGGCTGGGGATGTGGCTCAAGCGGTAGCGCGCTCGCCTGGCGTGCATGCGGCCCGGGTTTGATCCTCAGCACCACATACAAACAGAGATGTTGTGTCTGCCGATAAAATAAAAAAAATAAATAAATATTAAAATTCTCTCTTTTCTCTATCTCCCTCTCTCACTCTCTCTTTAAAAAAAAAGCCACATGTTTACTAATATCCCTCTCATTCCTATCTACTTTTTTTTCTTTTAAAACTCTCATTGAAGTATAATATATTCTCTTGTTTTTTATTATGCTTTCTTTAGTGGGAGTGAAATTACACTTACTATGGCTGGGAATTATACACAGTCCCAGATACATACATGGGAGTATATGGGGCATGTCATACATATGAATTTTATTTTTCTATGTATTATGGAGAAATAAAGGTGGAAATTGTGGCTGCAGAGGAATTTTTTAAAAGAAATACTTTAAGTTTCAAATCAAAATCTGTAATACAGACTGACTTTGTAATAGGAATACAGAGAAAAAGACCAACATTAGAGGTAGGAATAATAGAAAAAGTCTCATGTAGGAAGTAGGATTCAGGAGGACAGAGAAGGTAGAAAGGATGGCATGAGCAAGTCATGGGGGCCTGTGAATCCAGAACTAGTCATGATGGGGTGCTAGGAAATAAGCTTTGAAGGTAAGTTGGGCCAACTGATGAAGGTCCTTGAAAGCTTGGTAAAGCTCTTTAGAATTGAGCAGCAGAGAAGCTTTGCAGTTTGTGAGCTGTTGAATGACAACATGTAAGTGATTTTTCAGGAAGATTCATAGCCAAATACACAATGAATAATTGGTGCTAGTGCTGTAATGAAGGAAAATAAGTTATATGTCAAACCTACCAGAATAATTTCTGTCAATGTGGATTTGCTTTTAATTGATTCTGTGGGAAATATTTACGGTAATTTTATTTGCCTTTGAAAAATTGCTTATGCTGTCTTCAATGAATTTCATCCTTATTTCTGCAATAGAGCAGGAATGAATAAAGAAGGCAATTCTTGGATCCTGGCCAGGATTATTCAGTATCTGAACATATCAAAGGCGGTGGTCTTGTGATATAAACTCCTTGAAAAGGGCATAGTATGTGTTGTCTGTTGGCAGGCAAATGACAGTTTTATTTAGAACTCTAAAGTGTTGTCACATTCCGCCTCAGTGCTGTTTTGAACAGTCTGCTTGAAATCATCAAAACTTGGATTGATTCACTAGCTTGAATTATTTTTAAAACATATTGAAATGTCTAGGCCTAGTGAATAAAATAATGTTCCAAAAATAGTATATGAAAAGGTACACTATTGCTACATGTTTGCCTTTAATCATGTTTCCTGCATAATTACCTTATTTTAATCCTTAAACTTTAGCTAAGCACAATAATGGTATATACTTGTAAAATTTTACCATGATTTGTATTATTGTACAAAGAAAAAACCTTTAAGATGATCAAAACATGCTTATACTTAATTTTGACCTCTTAGACCTGAAGTAATATTGTCACATTTTTAGATCACCAGCACTTACATTTAGTTTTTTCTTTGCTTTTGATCTTGAGCACTCAAACTAATTGTGATGTAATTCTATTTTTAAACACTTGTGGGTGGAAGTGCCCAGAATATCTTTATTTTGAATTGATTTTTTGATCATATCACTCATTGGTTTCTGTTTATCAGGGGTTAATGCATGCTTCTAATGTTTTGGTTAATTTGAGTTTTTTGTGATCCTTTCCATTGTCATTATACAAGAAGATTTTTGTCTATTAATGTGGATGACCAAGTGTCTTCGAGGTAATCATTCACATCTGCCAGTTGTCTTGCTGCATTTTTGACCTAGGGCAAGCACTCAAACTTTAAATAGTTCACCTTTGGACTTGCCACAATTAAATGTAGTTGGGTACTACTGTTTTGCACAGACTTTCTCAAACAAAATGATTTGTGAAGTTTTGAATCTTTTTAAAAAGAACCAAGTCGTTTTATAAGTTTGTAGACAAGTTTTGAATAGCTTGACATATATTGAATCTTTGGTTTACTTTGTATACTATTCATGATTAAGAAATAAGCATATAACAGGCTGGGGTTGTAGCTCAGTGGTGGAGAGCTTGCCTAGCATGTGCGAGGCACTGGGTTTGAGTCTCGGCACTGTATATAAATAGATAGATAAAAAAAAAAGATCCATCAAAAACTAAAAATATATTTTAAAAATTTTAAAAAGAAATAAGCATATAAAACTATAAACATGTAATACTTCAATTTCCATTTTCTGCAGAGTAAACAAAATCATATGAGTGAAAAGAACTCAAGGTGCCAAGGGAACTCATTTATTGTACACTTACTATTGAGCAAGGTAGATATGTTTGTATTTTCTTACGTAATTCTAAGAATACCAATTTCAAGATAATAATAAACTCCTTTTCCAGATAAGAAGACTGAAGTTCGACAAACTTATTTAACCTATTCAACATCAGTCAACTAGATAAGTGGCAAGACAAGTGTCTTTATTGGTGGTCTCATGGCTTCCAAGTTTATATTCTTTCTGCCATCTGATCTTCAGAGAATTGTATAGTCCATCCCTAGCCCTCCAGGCAGAACTTTGTATCAGTTTTAGATGAGATAACAATTTACACTTTCACTCACTATTTCCAAAGAAGGAATAGTACAAATAAAATTTGCCATGTATTACATTGTTTTAAAAACTAGAAAGAGGTTGAAGTAATAAAATTTTAAAGATTTAAAGAATCATGGAGATTATTTTTTTTAATTTTTTTTTAATATTTATGTTTTTCGTTTTCAGCAGACACAACATCTTTGTTTGTATGTGGTGTTGAGGATCGAACCCGGGCCGCTCGCATGCCAGGCGAGCGAGCTACCGCTTGAGGCACATCCCCAGCCCTCATGGAGATTATTTAACCAACTGCTTTATTTTTAGATGAATTGAGCATCAGCTATACCTTATAGATGGACTTATTTTTGCCATGATTGCCTATTTTTGTTAAATGCCCTTTCTGTATCTATTGATACATGTAATTTTTATCTTTTTTTTCTGTTAACATGGTCTGTGATCTTATACATAAGTAGATTTTCTGATAGTGGATTATTCTTGTATTTCTAGTGTAACCCTATGTGGTTCTGATTTTTAAAAAACTACAGTGCTGAATTAATTTTGCTTACATTTTGAAAGGATTTTTGCTTCTTTGTCCATGAGAGACCTTGATCTATAATTTCCTTTTCTTGTATTTTTTGTGTTTAGTTTTGCTACCAAGGTTATTTTAGCTTCATAAAATGAGGCCTTTTCCTGGTCTCTGAAACAGTTTATTTATATACAATAAAGATTATCTGCTCTTTGGCATAACTTGTACTTAAAACTCCATGAGTCTTTTTCCAACCTTGCACATGACTGAGTCACACACCCCGGCTGGGTGCTGAGGTGCTCAGTCACAGAAATGTGGCAGAGCTTTCCCCACCCTTCTTGGGTTCAAGGATAGGTGTCTCGTGCATGGGTGTGTCTTGCTACAGTCCCATGGGTGAAGCTATGCTCACCTGTTCCTTTGTAATATAACCCCTTGCCCTGTTTAGGATAGAATCTTCTATGGAAGTGCCTTGTGTGTATCCCCTTCTCTTACTGTGCCCTGGGGTGTGGCCTACCCAGGTGCCAGTCAACCTGCTGACAGTGGACATCATGAAGACAGACTCAGCCCCCTGAAACCTGACCCCGTGCCTCATTTGAATAGCTTCTCCTTAATAAAAGGGGTCAGCGCAGCGTGCTCTCCCTCTCTCTCTTCCTGCGGACCCTTAAGGTCAGAGGAGCCTTCACAGGGACCCCAAAGAAAAAGGTTAAAAAAAACTCCATGAGTCTTTTGGAAGGAGAGACTTGATTCCTCATTCAGTTTCTTTTTATTATCTAATTCAGATTTTAAGATTGTTATAAGTTACTTTTAATAATATGATACTTTTCTAATAAATTATCCATTTCATCTAAACCCCCAAATTTATTAGTAAAACATTCATAGTTATCTGTTATTATCATTTTCATCTCTCTTGTATCTCTAGTTTTTTAAAAAAAATTTAGTTGTAGATGGACACAGTATCTTTTTTATTTATTTTATGTGGTGCTGAGAATTGAACCCAGGCCTCACATATGCTAGGCAAGTGCTCTACGGTTAGCCACGAATCTCTAGTTTTATCACACTTTTTTAAACCTTTTATTTTATTTATTTATTTTTATGCGGTGCTGAGGATCTTACCTAAGGCCTCACACGTGCTAGACGAGTGCTCTACCACTGAGCCACAACCCCAACCCCCGTCTACCTTTGTTTTAAAGTGATGTTGGGAATTGAACCAAAGGACTTGTACTTTCCAAAGTTTCTTATTTTAATAGTTTGTCAATACTTCAGTCTTTATGTTTAGTCTTTCATATACATGTAATTTGTAATGTATATGTATATATATTATTTTTTATTTTTGTGTTACCAGGGGTTGAACCTAGTGGCCCTATACCACTGAGCTACATTCCCAGCCCTTTTTATTTTTTGAGACAAGCATCTCACTAAGTTGCCCAGGCTGACCTCAAATGTGGGATTACATGCATGTGCCACCATATCTAGCACTTTTTAAATGAACATATTTAAGTTTTTTTAAAATTTTGCTTAAGTCCTACTACAAGTTAGGCTATAGCTGCAGATACTTAAGTATTTTGTAATTTTGATTATGAATTGCTCTTTAACCAGGAGTTCATTTTAAGGTTTCAAAACTCTTTTCACTATCTTTTTGTTATATTTCAAATTCAATTGCACATGCCTACAAGATAGGGTTGGTAGGATATCAATTATTGAAAATTCTTTTTTTTTAAAAATGGACACAATATCTTTATTTATTTTATTTATTTTTATGTGGTGCTGAGGATAGAACCCAGTACCTCACAAGTGTGAGGCAAGCACTCTACCACTGAACTATAACCCCAGCCCCCAATTATTGGAATTTCTTTTGTGACATGATTAATGGTCAGTTTGGTAAGTGTACTATGAACTCTTCAAAAGAAAGTATATTCTCTTTTTGGGTATGGGGTCCTATTTATATTGATTAGGTCAATATATCAATATTACTGGTCAAAATTTTTATAGGCTTAACACTTGTCAATGAACTATCAGTTTATGATTAAGATATGTTGTGGACTGGGGTTGTAGCAGTGGTAGAGCACTTGCCTGGCGTGTGTGAGGCACTGGGTTCTATTCTCAGCACTGCATAAAAATAAATAAATAAATAAATAAATAAATGTTCAGCGACAAATTAAAAATATTTTAAAAAATAAGATGTTAAGGACTGGGATTATGGCTCAGTTGCAGTGTACTTGCCTAGCACACAGCAAGCACTGTATTCAATCCTCAGCACCACATACAAAAATAAATAAAATAAAGTTATTATAAAAAATAAGATGTTAAAATTTCCTATGCTAATTTTAGATTTGTTAATTTTTCTCTTAATTATTGATGTTAGCTTCAAAATTTAAAGTAATGTTATTAGCTAGTTATAAATTGGTAATTCTCCTGGGTTTAAAATTCTCTTAATGATTTGTTTATTACCCTTTGGTTTTTAAGAACAACTATTGATTGTTGTTACCCTGTTGTTGGCTTGCATGTCCAGACTTTGTTCTTTTTTTTTTTTTTAAATCCACAGGCTCGTTATTGGCAATTTCCTTCATAAGTGAAAATATGCTCTTGTTTCTATTCCATTTCATTTTGTATTTAGATATCCAAATCTCTAACTCACTGATTACATTCTGCTATAGAATAGTGATTTTTTTCAGCATAAGGGCCTTTGATAATAGCAGATAGATTTTTAATTATTAGTTGAGAACAGGAAGATAACATGAGTTTAGTAATATTTAAAATTTTAAATTTACAATAGCATCAATAACATCAACATATGTTTGAACACTACTAGTATCTGTACAACACATTGGCTCTGTGCTTGATCTGTTTCTTCCATAACCCTGGCGTTATACGGAGAAGAACCACAGGAGCCCATAGACCTGTAAGCAGCAGTCTCATCAGAATCTCTTCTCCTTGACCTGATGCCAGATTTGAAAAAGCAGGTGAAGAAAGGAGGGAGAAAGAACAGGAGTAGTATTTCAAGACTTTAAGGATTCTAAGGTTGTGACTCATATTCTTGTCTTTCAAATTATCAGCTTACCAAAACTGGACGTGCATTCAACTTGAGCTTCTGGAACACTTGAAACACTCCAACTCCAACATACTGCTTCAATTTAGTTATCTTTTTTTGGGGGGAGGGGGGCGAGGGTAGGGAGGCATTGGGAATTGAACCCAGGGTGATTAACCATAGAGACACATCCTCAGCCCTATTTATTATTTATTTTGAAACAGAGTCTCCCTAAGTTGCTTAGGGCCTTACCAAGTTGCTGAAGCTGGCTTTGAACCTAATGATCCTTATCTCTTGACTTGGGCAGAATCCTGTTATGTTTGAAGATGAAGTCAAAACTGACTTCAAGCCCTCTTAATCTCATCTGAAATAAGTTAGTGAGCCTGTGTGTGTGTGTGTGTGTGTGTGTGTGTATTTGTGTTTTAGTTTTGTTATCTCAATATATATGCTCTAGCAAAGTAGGGTTTGGTGTTGCCCTTTAAGAGTTTTGATTATTTTCAGTGGGTCATTGTGGTTTTTAAAAAATTTATTTTCCTCTCAGCTTTACTGAGGTACAGTTGACAAATGAATATATTTAAGGCATATTATTGTGTTTCTAATTTTCATTTTAAGTATATACATGCAGTGTCTGTAATACGACTGTTTGATAAGAATGAGAAGGCCACTTTGCACTGTGTTGTAATTTAAGAGAGTAGGGACAGGGAAAGGAATACTTTGTGGATGAGGTCTGTGGGATCTTTAAGTCTAGTAGCACAAGGTTGGAACAGCTTGTTTTGGTATTATCATGCAGTGGGTGAGTTGGTTCTGTGCACTTGCTACTTGAACTAGATTAAAATATGTCATTGTACTCTGTGTTCCCGACTGCCTCCTAAAAACTATGCCTGTGGCCTTCACTCAGGTTTCTAGATGACTAATGGCTGAGGATCCTTGACCTTTCTCAAAATATCAATGCCATGAGCAAAGCATATTAGCTATTACTGTGATGTCACAGAACAAGTCTATATCTGCTGTTTTATAGTTAAATTTGTGCCAAATGGCCAGTATGTAACATAAAACTTTTATTTTTATGCATTTCTCGGAGTCTTTTGAAATCTTCAGTTTTATTTTTTAAAATCATGTGCATATACACAAAAAGGTTTGAGGAGTGAGTGAATTGATTATAAAGGCAGAACTTTCTATTTAAGGGATACTAGAATGGCCAAACCAATTTATGATGCCTGAAATTTCACTGGAGCTCACTCCTCAGATTAACAATGTAAATCTTAAATACCTAGTGAAGGGAGAATTCCTTCAGCCTTAACAGTTATTTTTTCTTATCTGATAGGTAGGAAAGCAGAGGGAGTGTGAGTGCCTGCCCTGCTTCTCCCAAGCCTCAGTTCTCACTCAATCCTTATACTATGAAGGACTTTAATATTATCTTCAATTGAGGCCATGTATGTAATCACAGAGGAAAAAAAGGAATCTTAAAATGTTATCATGCATAATAAGATTATTTATCATGCAATAAAAATTGTTAAATATAAGAATTAAATATTCCACCACTTTTATGACTCTCTCAGCATTTCTTCACTCTTAAATATGATGGGTTACTCAAACTTGGAAATGATCAGGGCCTTTTGTAATCTCTGACTAGATGGAAAGAGAAGGAAAGTTTCAAAAGGGTTCACAAGAGAGCAAGAATAATAGTTAGTCAGTTTTGCTGGCTGAATAATTATGCAAGGGCCTGACTGGTTGGAAATGGCAGCAAGGGAGGTGCTGGGTGTGGTAGCCACAGTGGAGAAGACCTTATCAGCTGATTGCATTTCCAACTTCCTTCTACTTGTTTCCTTCTCCTCTCTTTGGTGCTGTTAGTGCTTTGTATGTCAAACGTTTGTGGTCTTTGAGTACTTTGATGTCCATGAAATTACATTTTCAGCGTCTGCTCCATAGCACTTCAGTCTTTAGTGAACAATACATTTTTTATGACAATATTTATAACCTAAGTATCTGTACTGTCTAAGGTCAGTTTGTGTTTTTATTAAAACAGTGAATTTTATATAGGATGAGTTGCATCTATCCTTCCCTGACATGTTTTGTTTTTCTGGAGGAGTAGGTGGAAAGCTTAACTTGTTGAATGCTTTAGAGAGCCTTTTAGTTTTAAATTATGGACCAGTATATGTCTAAATAGACCTATTATACTATCTCCTTTATGTTATTTTCTCTAATGCTTTCTCTCTCATTTCCATGGCTAAACCAGTGAGCTGAGATATGATGATTGATTTTTACAGAATCAAATTGAGATTGTGTGGCTTCCCGGTGAGTGTGCTACCTGCTCTTTATGACGGTAGACTGTCCTCTGTAGTCAGTTAAACTAGGCTCATTGTATGTTATTTTTTTCACAAAAAAGACAGTGTGTGTGTATGTGGGGGGGAGGGTGTTAGAGGAGATATACCTACTAGAAAAAGAACTCAAAGAGATATGGTGATAACTATCATTTTTATAAAGAGTGGCAAGTTTGTGAAACAAGAGCAGTGTCTTTACTTTCTCCATTACTTTAGTAACAGCTCAAATAAAAATGACCACTCCTGCTTTTATGCCCTCTCAATTTTTGCTGGACATACTTATAAATACTAATAGGTACTTGTTTGTATATCTACCTCATCCTACCAAGGTGGTTGCCCCTTAAAGTAGGGTTTTTTTTTAAATCTTATTTCTAGGAATCATAGTATGTAGGTCCTCAATAAATTAGATGAATCAATAGAATATATATGAAAGAATTCAATAAAAGGAATTTAAGATTAGTATTTCACTTTTTCTGAGCATAGTCTGAAAGAAAAAGTCTTTTAAAAAGACTAGTGGGTTATTTTATTCTAGTGGGGGTAAGGACACTGTCTAATCTTGCTTGCTCTATGTTTGAGGTTTCTGCCTTTGGATATGGTCACTGTGGGGATGAATGGTTTACAACCAGACACTGTATGTATAGGATGAAATTATTCCATATGACACTAAGAAATGAATATGCTGATTTGCATACTCAGAAACAATATAAAAGTATTGGTAGCTTCCCAACATCCAACTTGTCCTAAGGGAAAATTTTCAAAGAGAGAGAGAATATACATATATATGTATGTACCTGTATATATACATAAATATGTTCAAACACACAGTGAGTAAGGGGGAGTTTAGGTTATCATTTGTTTTCCTTGGGGGAGAGACTTGTGGAAATCTTTTTATAATCTCTGAATCTGTTTTTTATTTTTTAATAAAAAATTTAGGGCTGTGGTATATAGTTCAGTGGTAGAGCACTTGACTAGATACATGGTTTAATTTCCAGCACTGCATAAAACAAAAACAAAAACTGAGCTCAAGTTTGAGCTTCTTTTTTTTTAATTTTTATTTTTCAGTTTTCGGCAGACACAACATCTTTGTTTGTATGTGGTGCTGAGGATCAAACCCTGGCCGCATGCATGCCAGGCGAGCGTGCTACCGCTTGAGCCACATCCCCAACCCTCAAGTTTGAACTTCTTAATTGGTGATAATTAAAATCACATCGGGCTGCGGTTGTGGCTCAGTGGTATAGAGTGCTTGCCTGGCATGTGTGAGGCACTGGGTTTGATCCTCAGTACCATATTTAAATAAATAAATAAAATAAAGGTATTGTGCCCATCTACAACCAATAATAAACAAACAAACAAACAAATAATAAATCACATGGAACTGTGAAATTTGGAAGCTTCTCAAATTGGTTCACACAATGTCAGGGACTAATTCTGGGAAGCAAGTCATGAGTGAGTATGCTTAGGGATTCTATGAGGCTGTCATTTTGTATAAAGCATAAGAATTTTCTGGTACTTTTAGGTTGAAAATGGAAAGGCAGAGAGAAGCCTTAATCTAGTTGTTTGATTTTGTGTGTGTGTGTGTGGTTGCTGGGGATTAAACCCAAGGTTTGAAACATTCTAGGCAAGTTCTCTACCACTGAGCTACATCTCTGGCCCCAGGCGATTGATTTTAAGTCTCTAAATCAATATTATTAGCATATAGTCAAGATACAAATTATTTAGTAATTTGACCACATCCCTAGTTATTCTCTAAAAATTTAGATTTCTATTTTAAAGATCACTTTAAGAAGCCAGCAGCTTGAATGTTTAAATAAAATCACATTTTCCACAGACAAGACAGACTCCTTCCTGTTTCTGATTGCTGGTTAGTCATAGTGGGATTTTTTTGGCTTTTATGAATGCCATTAAATTTTAATGTACAGATCAGATGTCTTATTGTACGAAAAATGGTGCAGTGTCTGTTCTGGCCTTATCATTTTACCCCACAAGGGAACCATTAGTGTAGAATCAATTTGATTCCTGTAAACCTTTTTCATTTCACTCCTCTTTTTCCAGTTTCCTTTTTCTCTAATGATTATTCCTAATGTTTTAAACTTCTTTTTTTTTTTAATTTAAAAAGCTTATATAGTAACTGGATCCTTGTGAATAGATGTAGCACAGGAGTTGCATTCTGTGATGCTTATGTTTATTTGCTATAATTTCATCTATGTTTAAGTTTCTTAGAAATAAAATCAAGTTTGGGACTCTATAGTTAAAAATTTCTATGGAATAAATTATTTCATATTGAAATAGACTTGAGCATTAATTATGTGTTAGGCTGTGAACTCTATGAATATATTAATTAAAAAGACAGGATCATTGGCTTTGTTGAACTTTCAGTCTTGTGAGAGAGACAGCTAAACTGAGAAACTGTGATAAATTCTTTAGGAACACATAGGTATCCATAGATTGGGGAGACGAGTTATAACTTCCTAAAGGAAGAGGCATTTAAAAATGGAGTCTAAGAACAGGAAGGGAAAAAAAATCAAACAAAAGAGGGGTGGAGGACAGGTTCTTTAGATGGAGGAAATGACTGTAGAAAGCCTGAAGCCATGGTATCAATGGTCTTCACAGCTAGTGGTCTTCAACTGAGTGAATGTCTATCCCTACAGGACTAATAAAAAATTCCTCTTGAACATTTTTTTCATTGAAACATTTTAGATTAAGTTTAACAAGTTGCTAAATGTGTGTTTTCTGCCATATTGTATATTATATACATATCTAAAATATATTTTCATATAAATTTAACTTATTTAATATTTGGAATATGTCTGCCATAATTATTGGGAAAGCCAGTCTTTGATTGTCCAGTGTCAGCCAAGTCAGGTTACTTTTTAAAATATTTTTTTCCTAATCTGTCAGTTATATTTTATTTATTCAGCAGTACTTGGGATTGAACCCAGGGGCACTTTACCACTGGACTATTTCCCCAGCCTTTTAATTTTTTTTTTTTTTTTTTTGAAACAGAGTTTTGCTAAGTTGCCCAGGCTAGCCTCAAACTTATGATCCTCCTACCTCCAGCTCCTGAGTCAGGCATGTGCCACCATGTATGACTATTAATTGTATTTTAAAGATATTTAAATAGAAAAAAATAGTCTTTTATATTTTACCTATATATTTACAGAGCTTTCATCCTTTTGTGTAATTCTAGATTTTCACCTGGCATTATTTCTTTTTTCCTGAGGGACTTCGTTTAAAGTCTCTTATATAGTTCTGCTGGTGAAGAATTCTTTCAGCATTTATGTATCTGAAAATGTCAAGTATATTTTCAATTTTGAAGTATATTTTCACTGGATATAGATCTTTAGGTTGATATATATTAGGGTATTTTTTTTGGGGTGGGGTGGGGGACGGTCAGTGCTGAGAATTGAACCCAGGAACCTAGCACAATGGTAGGCAAGCACTTTATGAGTTATACCTCCACCCTTTCCTGCCTCTCCACATTTTTTAGAAGTTTAAAGATATTGCTTCATTGTCTCCTGGCTTGCACTCTTGCCAGTGAGAAGTCTGCTGTTCTTTGTTTCTTTAAGAGTTTCTCTTATTATGGGTTTTAATGAACTTCATTATGATTTGCCTTAGTGTAGTTAGTTCTTGATATTGTTATATTTGGGATTTATTGAGCCTTTTGGACGTAGGACTTTATAGTTTTCTTCAAATTTGGAAATATTTTAGCCTTTATTTCTTCAAGTAATTCCCTTTACCCCTGCCGCCTTCTTTCCTTTGAGGCTTCATTTGTACAGATATGAGGTTCTTTGGAGTTGTTCCATAGCTTACTGATGGTTTAATTTAAAAAAATTATGTTTTGACCCCATTTGATCTTGGATAGTTTCTATTGTTATGACTTCAACTTCAGTAATTTTGTGTGTGTGTGTGTGTGTTATCTAATCTGCTACTAATTCACATTGTATTTTTGTATCTCAGTTTATTTTTACATCTACTTGTTCTGTTTGGGTCTTTTTATGCATTTAATTTATCTATCTAAGGTACTCAATCTTTTTTTTTTTTTTTTTTTTTTTGTACCAGGGATTGAACTCAGGGGCACTAACCACTGAGCCACATCCCTAGCCTTCTTTTGTATTTTATTTAGAGACAAGGTCTCACTGAGTTGCTTAGTGCCTCAACTTTGCTGAGAGTGGCTTTGAACTCAAGATCCTCCTGTCTCAGCCTCCTGAGCTGCTGGGATTACAGGCGTCCGCCACCATGCCCGGCCTCAATCGTAAATATAGACTACAGCTGTAATAACTTTTAAATATTCTTGTCTAGTGATTCTGTCATCTTTGAATTTCTGAGTTGGTTTTGAATGATTGTTTTATTTTTCATTACAGGTGTTATTTTCACATCTTTTTGAATACCTGGTATACCTGGGTCCTAGGACAGAAGCTTCATTGTGAAAAGACATAAACATATTTGGATTATGTTAACAACAGGGCTTGTTCATAAAAGTAGTCAAGTCAGACAGAAGTATAGGTACCTTAGGCACCCAATACTTGTGATTAGTGTCTGAAGTGAATGTTGTCTTGGGCCTGAGCCCTTAGACTATGGAGTCAACACTAACTTTGGATTGTTAATGTTATAACAAGGACTTAAAGGTTGCTTTTTCTAGAACCACTGACTCTTCATTTGGCCTGAAAATGTAAAAAACTTGGTATCTGTTTGCATTTTGAAATCTGTCTCCTTTGCTTTCTGAGTCAGTTACCTTGTATTCCAGAAAAAAAACGGATCTAATCCATAAATTTCTTATGATAAGTCAAAACTACCCACTGGGCATAGCAACTTTCTTTTCTTTTTTTTTAAATATTTATTTATTTTTCTAGTTTTCAGCGGACACAACATCTTTGTTTGTATGTGGTGCTGAGGATTGAACCCGGGCCGCACGAATGCCAGGCAAGTGCGCTACCACTTGAGCCACATCCCCAGCCCCAAATAGCAACTTTCTTATGGATTCCAGTAAGGTCCTGCCTGACTAATCCTGAGAAAATGATACCAAGACTGCTTGACTGTGCATATTTCTGGCTCCCCCTTGTCTCCCTAATCTGGGAGCTCATGTCAGTACCGCTGAAGTCAGAGTTGGAAACACGGTTCTCTGTTGTCTTTCTAGTATAGTTATACTGATTAAAGTTCCTTTCCTGCTTTTCACCATTACTTTTTTCTGTTTGGTTTTTGGGATGAGTTGTTGTACTTGATAATTGACACTCCCAGAGTTGGGCCTCTGTTCTAGGACTCTGATAACAGTGTCTGAGTTGCACCTCAGCCTCCTGGATATCTGGTATCACAGGCATGTGCTATTCACAAAGCTTTTATAATTTTAAAAATATGAAAATCTCTTCAGCTTGATTCATAATAAGAGGAATGAAAGTTAAAACTATGTTGAATAAAAAGACAACCAACAAAATAGGAAAAGGTATTTGCAAATTGTATATCTGATGAGGGTTTAATATCTAACATATATTAAGACAACCAAATTGAAAAAATAGCCAAAGGACTTGAATAGACATTTCTTCGAAAAGATGTCAAAATGGGCAAGCATATCAAAAGATGTCCACCATCATTTGTCATTAAAGAAATGCAAATAGAAACCATGAGATACCGTTTGGCTGGCATTTTTTTTTTTAAATTTTTATGTGGTAGTGAGGATTGAACCCAGTGCCTCACATGTGTTAGGCAAGCACTCTACCACTGAGCCACAACCCCAGCCCTTGGCTGGCTTTAATAAAAACAAAATGAAAAATAACAAGTGTCAGTGAGGATGTACAGGATTAGGAACTCCTTTGTTACTGGTGAGAATGTAAAATGGTGCAGAGTTGGTAAACAGTTTTACAATTTCTCAAAAAATTTGAACATGGAATTAATATATTACCTAGAATTCCCTTAATAGATGTAATAACCAAGAAAAATGAAAACATATCCATACAGAAAGTTTTACAGCATTATTTATGATTGCCAAGAGGTAGAAATAAACCAGATGTCCATCAGTGCATGAATGGATAAAGCTAATTGTGACATATATATGCAAAATAGAAAAGAGTATATAGCAGAAAGATCAGGAGAGTACAGGGAAGGGAAATAGAGGGAAAGGAGGGAAGAGAAAAGGCAAATATTGGAGACTGAATTAGAGTAAATTGTATTCTATGCTTTATAATTATGTCAAAATCCTAATGTATTGGGCTGGGGATGTGGCTCAAGCGGTAACACGCTCGCCTGGCATGTGCGGGGCACTGGGTTCAATCCTCAGCACCACATAAAAATAAAATAAAGATGTTGTGTCCACCGAAAACTAAAAAATAAATGTTAAAAAATTCTCTCTCTCTCTCTCTCTTTCTCTCTCTCTCTCTCTCTCTCAAAAAACAATCCTAATGTATGTATAACTAAAAAGAACCAATAAAAAAAAAGAAATGAGATACTTATAAAAGCTACAACTTGGATGAATCTTGAAAACATTAGGCTATATAAGAGAAAATAGACAATAAATGTTACATGGTATATGAATTTTTTTATAAATATATAAGCAAATCTACAGAGATGGAAAGCAGATTAGTGATTATCAAGGGATGGGGGAAGGGGGAAATGAGGAATGATTACTTAATGAGTGCTTGGTATTTACTGAGATGATAAAGCATTTTGGTGCCAGAGAGAGGTGGTAATTGAACAACATTGTGAGTACTAAATGCTATTGAGTTGTACCATTAAGATGATTATTTGAATGGTTTTATGTTATGTGACTTTCCCTTTAATTGAAACAAACACACAAACTATATTGGGATCCAATCTTTGTGTATCACTAGTGAAGATCTAAAAGTTTGATTATATACTTAATTGGTGAGACAGAACCTTTGATTTAGCAATTCCATTTCTAGAATTATCCTACAGATAATTCTGGGTAAAATGATGAGTATCCAAGATGATTCATTGAGGCAGGCTAATAAATTATGAACTATTATGTAGCTGTATAAAAGAATGAAGCAACTCTTTATGTATTTTTAATAGAACATTTCCAAGTTAAAAAAAAAAAAAAACAGAAAGCAGAGTGTGCTTAGTGTGATCCTATTTGTGTAAAAAGGGAAAATGCTTTCATATACCAAAAATGTCTTATGAAGACATACAGAGGAAATGCAGCATTGAAGGAAACTCAACATTGATTTCAAGTGGAATTGACTTTGAGTGCTTAGAAGATAGATAAAGGAGGGAAGATTTTTCACCCTATGCCCTATTAGTTTTAAATGTGTATATGTTTGTGTAATATATCTGAATATACATATTACACAATTTAAAATTAAACCAAAATTTTAATTTAAAAATTAAAAATAATATGAGCTGAGGGTGTAGCTCAGTGGTAGAGCACTTGTCTTGCATATGTGAGACACTGTGTTTGATCCTCAGCACTACATAAATAAATAAATAAAATAAAGGTATTTTGCCCATCTACAACTAAAAGAAAAAATAATAATAACAAACTACTCAGGCCCTTGAGACTGACCAAAAGCCATATCAAATAAATCTTGTTCTTCACTGATATTTGTTAGTTACTATCTTATGGCACCAATATTTGTGTTTTAGCTTAGGAAGGTATGCTTTTTGAGAGTTAGAATAATGCTTTTTACATCTTTATATACATACCTGCCATTTCTGTAGCCCAGTGCTTTTTATGTAGTTGAAATTCTTATGCTGGTTTAATTCTTTTTATTAATAAGGCAACCCTACTTTATACTTGTAAAGTTTTGTGTTATTTCATTTGATCCTCAAAATAACCTTGTGTGGTAGTATTTTTTTTTTGCATGTGACATTTATTGTGTTTTCAAATGAGAATGTGTAATTTTGGCTAAGCATTTTAACTTTTTTTTTAAAGAGAGAGTGAGAGAGGTAGAGAGAGAAAGAGAGACAGAGAATTTTAATATTTATTTTTTAGTTATTGGCGGACACAACATCTTTGTTTGTATGTGGTGCTGAGAATCAAACCCGGGCCACACACATGCCAGGCGAGCGCGCTACCGCTTGAGCCACATCCCCAGCCCCTAAGCATTTTAACTTTAAGGAATTTATTCCTTATCTTTATAAGTTACTCAGTGATAACTGTGAGTACACTGAATATGAGATTAGAGGATCTGTTAGGCTCTCTGTATGGACGGTTAATTGAATGAATGAGTACATTTCAGTAGTGCAGGAGGATCCAGGAGAAATACTTTTTTTTTTTTTGCATTTTGGATTCTTCTTTTAAATTAATTTACCCCACCCTAACCCACCATTCAAACCCTTGGCTGATCTTGTGGTCTGTATTAAACTATATTGCTATTAATAACTGGTTTACTGATCTTTTTAACAACATAGTTTTATAGGCTGTTTGTAAGTGGGCCAATGGATTTGTCAAACAAGTCTGTTTAGGTCATGAGTGAAAAATTTGTATTCTGTTAAATCTGAAAATACTATCAAGGATTTCAGTTCTTTATTCAGTGCCTTTTGATGGCAGTATGTATAGAATGGAGAGGAAGGAGTAAAGAAACAAGGAGTTACAGAGAGATAACAACATAATGTAAAAGGTCCTACATGTGTTCTCAACATTTTTTTGTTGCCAAGAAAAAACAAAGAACAAAGATTTGGTGCACTGAATGAAAGAATGAATGAACGAGTGTTCTCCCATTAACTGCAAATAATCTAGAAACCTAATCAGATTATCAGTTGGTCTTGGATATTTTTCATGTAGAAAAAAAATGTGAATTTACATATATTTAAATTCTTCATGATAGTCTTCTGCTTGGTTCTGCTAGTTAACCCATGTTCTTTCTCCCAGGGTTGAGAATGCTTGCACCAAGCTTGTCCAAGCAGCCCAGATGCTTCAGTCTGACCCTTACTCAGTGCCTGCTCGAGATTATCTAATTGATGGGTCAAGGGGCATCCTCTCTGGCACATCAGATCTACTCCTTACCTTCAATGAGGCTGAGGTAGGCAATCTGAGGCCCATGCTGATTCTCCCAGAAAAATAAATTAGTTTTACAGATAATAATGGAACACTGATAATTGGTGGCTACACATTCGCATTACCATGTTTTCTATGTATAATTCTCTCACTTGACTGAATACTGAAATATGTTTTCAGGTTCGTAAAATTATCCGAGTTTGCAAAGGAATTTTGGAATATCTTACAGTGGCAGAGGTAGTGGAGACTATGGAAAATTTGGTCACTTATACAAAGAATCTTGGGCCAGGTTAGTCATATTGAGTTTTTATAATAATTTTTTTTGTGTGTGTTTGTGGGTTGTCCATGTTGGATCATGAGGAAAGGATACTTGTCTTTTTGCAGAAGATAGGTGATCATGCACTGGGCTTTCAGGTGTGTCTGTTCTGTTGATGGAGCTTCTGCTGAGGAGATGTCTTTGTCTATCAAATCTGAATCTGCTTTCTACAAATTCTGGCCCTGTGGAATAAATTAAACCAACATTGCAAATGTTGCTGGAGAACGTAGAAAATACTTTTCTATTACTGTAATGCTGAGGGTCACCATGAATCCTGACCTCTTCATTTCACATTACACAGCATTCCTTCACTGTCTGCCAGCTGGCTTTTAGCTTTTTCTGATCTCTTAACTTGCTAATTAGCCTGCCTACTATTGTGGATTACTGCCCTAGCCCAAGGCTGCCTAATATAATCAGATCTAGGAGAGAAGAGCTGTGTGGTTAAATCTCATTTTGAAATAATTGTTTAAGCATCTGAGTATTTAATATTCAAAATACACAAATAGATACCAGCTTTTGATGTTACAGACAGGTAACATGACCTTGAGAATCATTGAAGAAGAAATGATAAACTTGATATTTATCACCTTATAAAATTCTTCTGTTTTATGTAAAATGTTGGATTTTGCAAACAGTATTTTTTCCTTCTGTACTAGGGATTGAACCCAGGACTGGAATATGCTATACCACAGAGCTATTTCTGTAGTCCTATTATTAAATGTTATTGATTGATGTACTGGGGATTGAATCCACAGATGTTCTACCACTGGGCAACATCCCCAGATCTTTATTTTTTATTTGAGAAAGGTTGTCAATGAGTTGCTTCGGGCCAGCTTTAAACTTTCGATCTTCCTGACTCCTGAGTCATTGGGATTACAGGCCTATGCCACCACACTAAGTTTTTTTTTTTTTTTTTTTTTTGGTTGTTGTTGTTTGAAACTGATCTTGTTATGTTGTGGAGGCTGGTCTTGAATTTGTGATTCTCCTGCCTTTACCTCCAAAGTCACCTGGATTATAGGGATGTGCCACTGAGCCTGACTCTTTTAATTTTTTTATTTTGAGACAAGAGTCTCGATAAGTTGCTCAAGCTGGCTTTGAATTTATGATCCTCCTGCCTCAGCCTCCTGATTATAGGCATGTGCCACCATGCCCTGATACTTACAGTATTTTAGGTTCCAGTATAGTCATTTTTTGGGGGGTGGGGTGGGGGTTCCAGGGATCGAACTCAGGGGCAATATTCTCCAGCCCTATTTTGTATTTTATTTTATTTAGGGTCTCACTGAGTTGTTCAGTGCCTCGCTTTTGCTGAGGCTGGCTTTGAAATCACAATCCTCCTGCCTCAGCCTCCCAAGCCACTGGGATTACAGGCGTGAGCCACCATGCTGGCCAGTATAGTCACTTTAATGAAATTTAAGAAGATCACCTGGAAATGTTTTTTGTTTTTGGTTTTTTTTTTTTTTTTTTTTGCTTCAGAGCTGTATTCTAAACTTTCTTATACTGTAAAATTTTTCTGTTTCCTCAAGTGGAATTTTATGCATAACAGACAAAAGGAAACTATTATGGATGAAAAAGAGGTGGCCCCACCTTCCTGCTTCTTTTTGGATGGTCTGTGAGACAATTTAAGAAATCCTCGGAGTAGCCTGGCATAATCCCAGTCACTTGGGAGACTGAGACAGGAGGACTGAAAGTTCAAGGCCAGCCTCAGCACCTTACTAGACCCTATCTCAAAATAAAAATAAAAAGGACTAGAGATGCAGCTCAGAAGTAAAGCACCCCTGAAGTCCTAGGAGCAATTTGAAAATCAAAGCTTTAGAAAATCACATAGCACCTTTGAATAATAACCAAAAGTTCTAGCAGACTGATTGCAAAACACCAGATGCTTTCAAGCACTATCATAACTGTGATTATTTTTATAATATTTCTATTTGTTTCTACTTATAAAAGTGGTATATGCTGGGGTTGTGGCTCAGTGGTAGAATGCTTGCCTAGTATGTGTGAGGCACTGGTTTCAATCCTTAGCACCACATAAAAACAAACAAATAAAATAAAGTATCCATCTACAACTAAAAACTTATTAAAAAAGTAGTATATGCTTATTTTGGACAAATTGGAAAGTAAAAAAATATATATATGAAGATGAAGACAAAACACACCACTGAAATTCTTAGAACTTTTTTAGTCACTGTATTCAGCACTAGGCTCACATGGGATTCTTACATAGCACATCATGGTGGCCAGATATATGGTGTGATACCTGTATGTGTAGTAATCTGGTAAAATATTTTTATCCCACTTATCCATTTATTTTTTTTACAAATAGGTATTAATTTGTTTCTGTTTCTAATATTTGTGAGTATATTTTTGTCAAACATGAAAATTATATTGTATTTAGAGTTTTCATATAATAAATTACTTTCATTAAAAGGAATAAACTTGCATAAATGCTAGGGTTCAGTGATTAGTGGTTTGGACTTTGATAGTAATTCATAATGGATTTAGGCTTAGAGAGCCAGATCCATGCTTGTTTTACTACTCTTCCTGCAAAATTTCTTCCTTGTGCCCCAGGAATGACTAAGATGGCCAAGATGATTGATGAGAGACAGCAGGAGTTGACTCACCAGGAGCACCGAGTAATGTTGGTGAACTCAATGAACACTGTGAAAGAGTTGCTTCCAGTTCTCATTTCAGGTATTTCCTGCTTGCATTTTAGTTTGTAAGGAAAATAAATGTTAGTATGTTCTGAACTCTGAAGTTCATTTTTTTCCTGCTTCCTTTGATGTCCTTTAGCTTGGGTAAAAGTGAGATTTGATTGATTGGGTGTTACATGATGGTGCATGATGCTAAAAAGGATTCATCTCAAATGCTCTCCTTCTCCTGTACTTTGTTTGAACTTGCCCTTTCTGTGGCCTAGTCTGTTCTCCTAAAACTCTAACAGGACCTTTTCCTTGAGAGGTGGAATCTCCTGTAATCATGGACATTGATTTTTTCACACCTTTACTTGTGTTATATAAAAATAATTAGAAACTAGAATGGCTATATAGAGCACTGTATAATAAAGAAATGAACTCAGAGCCCTTTTCAGTGTTAGCACAATTTTCCTAAAAAGATATTTAACTGTTTTCTGTACTGTGAATAGATCAGCTCTTTGGCCACCAGCTGGGACCACTTTCACTTTGAGCATAGCCCCAAAATGCAAACATGATGGCTGCTTTCTCACCTAGCAAAAGGGATTTGTACTTACTGAGTGTTTAGTATGTGCCAGTCCTTCTTTTATTTATTTATTTTTTGGTATCAGGGATTGAACCCAGAGCACTTAACCACTGAGGCACAACCCCAGCCCACCCACTCCCCACCCCCTTTTTTAAAAAAAATTGAGAGACAGGGTCTCACTGAGTTGCTTAGGGCCTTGCTAAGTTGCTGAGGCTGGCTTTAAACTCATGATTCTCCTGCTTCAGGCTCCAGAGTGACTGGGATTACATGGGTGTACCACTGTGTCCAGCCATGCTTGGTTTACATAATTATCTTAATCTGATTGTTAGTTACTTAGTTTAGCTCTAAGAGGTCAGCTTCATTTTTAAAATGTTATGAGGCATATCACTGTGACCCTAGTTACCTGCTCTGATGGTTTAGATAGAAGCTAAAAAAGGAGATATGAATGTAAGAGTTCAAAATGCTCTTACATGCACTACAAAACAAAAATTTGTAGATAGGATCCTATGTGGAAAGTATTTGTGGGGTGGTGCTGGTGGTGGTTTGTGTTGTGTGAGCATGCATATTTTGCTAGGGATTGAATCCAGGAGGGTTGGGGATGTAGCTCAGTGGTAGAGTATGTGCTTAGTATGAGCAAGGTCCTGGGTTCAAACCCCAGTACCACACATACACACACATACACAAAAGGAGGGGACTTGGGGAAGGATTGAATCCAGGGCCTTGCCTCTGTGACCCAAGTACTCTACCACTGAATGATCTCCCTAGCTCTAGGAATATGTTTTGAGGCCATGTGTTCTATGTGCATTGGAAGATGGTTTCTTTCTAATCTGGGTAACTCAATAAAGTGTTAATTAATCTTTGCTTATGAAATTTTTAATAATTTGATGGGAAGATATTCTTTCTCTAATGCTCCTTATTATCATTCTTAATTTTTTCTATTTTACTTCTGGGAAAATATCATTCTTAATTTTTTCTATTTTACTTCTATTTTACCCTGCTCCATAGTGAGAGAAGTCCCGGAAGATAAATTGATTCTTTGGGGTCTTCTATTGAGATTGGAGGCAGCAGGATACTCCATAGTATTATTGATGGTTTTCATCTTGTCCCATTAGGTTTGCAGTGGGTGGAACCAGTTTTAGGGTGCAGGATAATAGCTTATTTAGAAGGATATTAAGAATATTAGATATTTTATGATTATAACTCATCAGTATATGCATGTTAATTAGTTCCCTAATCATGTAGTGGTGATGTTTTGTACCTTTAGATTTCTTTGCAATGAAAGTTGTAATATTGGAACTTTATTGGCAGATTTGTAGTGTTTGTTTTTGTATATTTCTAAGACTTTAGAAATTCAAAATATGTGTTCAAAGTGTAGAACATCTTGTATGAATATTGTCACACAACAAGATTTAATTGCTGATCTTTTGTTTATTTTTATAGCTATGAAGATTTTTGTAACAACTAAAAATTCAAAAAACCAAGGAATAGAAGAAGCTTTGAAAAATCGCAATTTTACTGTAGAAAAGATGAGTGCTGAAATTAATGAGATCATCCGTGTATTACAACTCACTTCTTGGGATGAAGATGCCTGGGCCAGCAAAGTAAGTCTTATTGGAGGAGAAATAAGCAAAATCCTGAATTCTCCCTTCCTAGGTGATTTTGATTGTTACCTGTTGCAGATTTTATCTTGTAATTGTGTATAGCATAAGAGTACTTATTGTGAATGTAATTTCTTCTTTACTTTTGTTTCATGGGTTACTTGCTACCTTTGCAAATTTCTTTGTTCCAAGGTAGAATAAATAAACAGTCATGTGGAATGAATATTGGTTGAAGGCTGAGGTGGGTAGCCTTTCTTTCAGGTTGGCTGATGAGGAATGTTAGTCTCCTGGGTGGGATCTCTTCCTTGTATGTGGGTGATTGTAGCCAGGTGACTAAGAAAGACACAGAATATGCCTATAATTTTAAACTTTATGGAAAAATTTCCTTTACCCAACCTTTGATTCAGAGGAATATACAGAGGAACATCTTAGCATTTGTACATGTGTCTCTTCATTATTCCCTTTTCTCTAAGGAAATTTAATTTAAAATATTTGTCTTTACATTTGTCAGTTAGTTTGTGAAGTCCCTTTCACCCTGTCTAGAATCTCTTCTTGGGCTTAACGGGATTGGTGGATTCCTTTTAGAGTCTGTCAGCAGTGGTTTTGTGTTACTGCCACTCTGGTCCACTTTTTCCTATGTAGTGACTATGAGCAAAGCTTCCACATCTGGAAGAGCAGAGACATTTGTGTTTATACTTAGGAGCCCAAGATGCAGGCAAAGATGCAGGCAGTTTGGGGAATATACTGCTTTCTCTAGGATCTAGACCCAAATGTTTCCAGGGTCACCTAGCAGGCTGGTAGCTGACTAAAGAGGGGATTTTATAGTTTGACTTTTGTTGGTTGTTTAGTAGAGATATATATGTTTTTCCTTCAGGACACGTAAAAGGTAGGGTCAAAGCAGGGACCTAAAAACCACCAGCACTTTCTCTTTTACCCAGAAAGGTAATTTAACAATGGATATTACATTAGTTTACTTCAACTATGGATTTGTTTAACAGGCATTTTCTCATTGATGTGCAGTTCTTCAACTGGTTCTAAGATTATATTTTAAATTTACATGGTAAAATCATTTTAAATTTTTGATATTGATTTAATTTTGCTTTTGCATACTTGACTTTTACTTCCCTGTTGTGACTTCTTTATGCATCTTTTTTGTTGTTGTTCTCTTGTTTGTTTTATTCTTTTTCTCACGTTTAGAAGGTAAGCTTTCTCTTGCCCTTTAGTTTCTTTTTTGCTTAAAAACAGAAAAAGCATGTCCATGGGGTTTTCTTGTGCTGTGTGCTGTGCCTTATTCTGTATGCCGGTGTGTAACACTGTGCTTGACTATGCGTTAGAATGTGATTTAATATGGGACTCTGGCTGTGCTGCACATACTGTTTGACTCTGCTCATATTGAGCTATTTCTTTGGGGAGAAACAAAAGGAAACACATTACTATGGGCCATCAGGATTTCTGTATTTGGTAGGTGCTTTTTTAAATCTGTTTTCAGTAGGATCCTTAGGACTTATTTTGCCTGGTCATTCCCACTGACTTCATGTGAAGCGGTTTTCCCCAGGTAGCTGGGTAACCTTTGAGTTACCTGTATGTAGACCCTGCTCTAAGGAAAGGATACTTCCAGCTGATGCCATCTCCCACCAGTCTTCTTGACCGGCTCTGAAATTTTGCTTTTGGAGTTGTGTAATTGGAACTTTTAAGTCAAAATGAAAATGAGTAGGATAGATAGCTTAGCTGAGGCACCTGTCCTGCGTAATAATCCTTTGATTTGTTAAAGTCCAAAGGACAAAAGAAGCAAACTATGTATACCTAGTGATTTTCCTAACTTCAGTCCATGGCTTACTATGTGAACTGTCTAAGCTGTGAATCAGCCATAATTTTCTGAATTCATGTTCCCCTAATCTCTTTCCTTTGCTTTTAGTGGACGAGAAAGTAGTAAGGAGGAACAGGCATTTAATTTTAATGTTTCTCTAGTTTTGAGAGGAAAGTCATTCATCATTTAGTAAATGTGAGTAAATGAATAAGTGCTCAGCTTTATTTTGTACTGTGATCCAGTGCTACATCTTTAACAAAATAAAACAACTTTCATTGAGTTTTTCAGGACTTGGGAGGATATATAAGGAATAGACCTATTCCTCACCATGTGTGGTCTTAAAGCTGTCCCAGTTTTATGTTCATCTAGGAGAAAGTAAGTTGGCTAGGATGCTGCAAAACTAACTTTATCAGGAGTGAAAGAAAGTAAAATCAGTGAGTTCAAGCAAAAAGAAGCTCAAATACATGACATCAGAATGAACAAGAAATTTTTAAACCTGTTTACTTTTGTTATACATTTAACTGGTTCAAAAAAATAAAAATACTGTAAAAAGAGATACAAGGCAACTCTTCCTCCCAACCCTGTCCCCATCCACTCTTACCTCTGCTCACTCCCTAAAAAATAATTTTTATTAGTTACAAGAATATTTAGCAAAAAAAATTACCTTAAAACTGACATTGGTAACTAGGATTTGGGCTGTTTTTCTGTTTATTAGGGTTATGCATCTTTCATTACTCAACTGTAAGCAGTGAATTAATCAGACCTTGTGTCTGTTATCACTGAGTTCCTATTCTGTTCAATGCATACAGTGTCTTTCACCTCCTCTTGGCCCTACTAATATATAATTAACTTTGTCTTACCATACTTGTTTCATGCTTCCCCATTGGTGCAGTATTCTTCTGGAAAGTGATGGTTCCTCTAGAAAAATGGGGGAAGAAAGTAAGTGGAATGAATTCTTGATAAAAAGTGTGTCTTGCCAATTAAGTTCAGGTTTTGAAGAGGCAATGCAATGGCTATTTGACATTTTATACCTATATTCAAATTGCAGATTTACAAATTTAAAAGGATCTTTGACTTTAAACACTATTTCTTTTAAAAATAAAAAGTGTCCCTTTCTTAAATCAACAATCATAGTGATCATTGAAAGTCAAGTTAATATTTTTTCTTAGGAATACATTATAAGCCAAAAGAATTTAAGTTAAACATAATTCTAATACTACTCTTTATAAATTTAATACTCAATATTATTTTTTTGTATTAATAGTACTTGTATTTTGTTGCATGTTGGAAATTAAGAAAAAATGAGACAAAAATTTGAAAAGCATTTCACTGCTAAGATAACTTGAGTCATTAAATATGGTTATTCAAAATGAGTTGTGGGGAGTTTCCTCCCACTGTGGTCCTAAACTGGTGATGAGTAAAAGCAGTGACTGACTCAGAGGTCCTGCATATACTTTACCAAAGAAGGAAATATTGGTTAGAACATGCCATCCTGTAATACTATCCCTTACTGCAAACCGTTGAGATTTAAGGATTTTATTTTATTTTTCCTTTTCTTTAAACAGATACAACTTTTTAAAAATGCCTTTATTTTATTTATTTTTATGTGGTACTGAGGATTGAACCCAGTGCCTCACACATGCTAGGCAAATGCTGTACCACTGAGCTACAGCCCCTGCCCCTATTTGATTATTTTTAAAAAGAGGTTGTATATGAACTTTTAAAGAGTGTTTTAGTGTTTTGTTTTAGCAGCTAATAGAATGAAAGATTTTTCTGTTCAGGATAAATAGTTAATTCAGGTATTTATGATGTGTTATTCTTTCCCCTCCCCCAATAAGGAGAAAATCCCCCAAAATGTCAAAGGAGTTTATGTTTCCTTTCTGATCTGTTATCTTCAGCTAGCTGATTCATCTGGTTGTGTGCTCATAGGTGGCCTAGATTTTTAGAGCTGGGAAGGTATTCTTAGAGATGAGAAATGAGAAACCGAGGTCCAGAGAAGATAACTTGTCTGAAGTCTCAGGACTAGATAAGTTATGATAGTGAAAATGTTATCAGAAATGGAATGCGGTGGGAAGGGAGGTGTTAGTGGAAGAAGGGAAAAGCAGCTTGGGGAGTGATATAGAGAGGTCCTTATTCCCAATATTTAAAATTTCCAATTTTAAATTCCTGGGATTGCAGGACATCACTTTCCTAATGATAGCTCTTCTTGATCCTGTATAGAGGATCTCAGTATTATTCACAGGTATTTTTGAGGCCTAAACATATATTGAATTTTAGGAGTGTTTCAGTTCCTGGAAAATCATGTAAATCAGTATTCTCTTAGGATGACCTTACATCTTTTGGTTTGTGGGGAACAGTGCCAAGGCTGTATTTTTTCATTTAAAACTTGATCTGATAAGATTTTTGTAATAAAAGGGATTATAGAGGAGGGCAGAATACTACCTGCCAGCTGTCCCAAAGCTGCATGACTAGATCTGGTCTTTTTTTACTCTCACTCTTTGAAAAAACAACAAACAAATAAAAAACAGAAGATTGGTGGAGGCTTTTTTCCTAAATTTGAATTTTTATAGAGAAGAATTCTCAAAAGATTGTTGTTATTTTTTTCCTTCTATTTCATACTCAGATTGTACTCTGGGTACTTAGACTTATGTGACAGAGTTTAACAAAGTGCTCGGGGCACATATTATGGTTGACCACAAGATTATAATTAGTTTATATAATTAGATTATAATTAGTTTTAAACCTCCAAAATGGTCTAAAATTCATTATTAAAAACTGGTAACTGTCAGGTGCAGAGGCTACTGAGGAGATTGAGGCAAGAAGATTGTAAATTCAAGGGCAATTTATCAAGACTCTCATCAACTGAGACCCTGTCTCAAAAGTAAAAAATAAAAAAAGGCTTGGGATGTTTAATCCCCAACACAGAAGGAAAACAAAAACAAGAGCAAAGAAAAACCTGCTAACTAGTTGAAATTCCCAGTTGTAAAATGTGGCTTAATTTCAAAATTTCCCCTGTTTTTATTTAGGGAAAAAGAGTATCTCTTAATTTTAACTTCTTGGTGGTGTCAGATCTACTATTCAGGAGTAAATTACTCAATTCCTGAGAATCATAGTCTTTTTTTTTTTTTGGTAGTATATAGAAGCCTTTTGAGCTTTATTGGGGAGAAAAAAGAAATGATTTTTGAGGATACTGAATAGAGCAAAGCTTATTTTTCCATTGTGTTTCAAATCATTTTGGAGCATTGGAGGATAAAAGCAGCTATTTATGTTAGTGAGGATTATGAATTTGATGTCTACATTTTATTTTCTGGTCAGTATCAACCAAAGCCAAAGTTGAAAAAAGAGATTTGCGACTGTTGTAGAAGCTTAATGACATCATTGGCAACTCTCTTTGGTAAAAGAAAAAAATTCTCAAGTTTTATCTGAAATAAAAGAATAAAATCTGGAGTGAACAAGCCAGAGATGGCTGGGTATGGTGGGATACATCTGTAATCCCTGCTGCTTGGGAGGATAAGGCAAGAGGATGGTGGGTTCAAGGCTGGCCCGGGCAACTTAGTGACACCTTGTTGCAAAATAAAACAAGGATTGGGGCTGTAGCTTGCCTAGATGCTTAAGGCTCTGGCTTTGATTCCCGGGACTATAGCAAAACAAGACAAAGCCCAACAAACCCGAGTGATTCCCTGTTTCTTAATTTGTAAAATCAAATTATATTTAAATTTGAGATTCATTGAAATAATTGAGGGGGAAAGTGGCAAAACCAACATCTAACATGGAGGGCTTTCCCTCCCTTTTGAATTTAGGTTTTGAAATGTAATACTTGGTATCTATTGGTTTTCTCACTGAAAATGAAAATGTGTTAAGGAAATGCTATTAACAGGTTTTAAATTAAATATTTTTACATTGACACAATTTCTCCTCTCCAGAGTGTTCACATACTTTCTAAGTAAGAGCTTGTGTATGTGTGTGTTTGTGTTTTAATCTGTACCTAAATAATTTGTGTATTATACCTAATAACTTGTGTTAAACCCTGAAGGCTATCTGTCTCCCTGAGGTTAGGAGTTACCTGAGATTTTCTTTTAAGAAGATATTGTTTTGGGTCTTGCTAATTTGGGATTAAGTGTTGCATTACTTTTGGAGGCAAGGTTTGCTGTACAAATTAATATAAAACAAGGTGAAAGAGAAGAACAGATATTTAAACCACTTAAAATCAAAGCACTCAGAAATACAACTTGTCTATTTGTACTGGTTACAAATGGATTTTCAAATCTCACAATGCTACATTTTATGGATAGCTACCATAATCCCATGTAACTTGATAATAAAAATATTTTACGTCCTTTTTTTAGTAATTTAGTTAACCTCTTTTTTGGTGCTGTGGCTGAGAAATAAGGTTAGAACAGAACAGTCTATCTGTTTAGATGGGGAAGGAGGGAATCCTAACGTTGGGAGCCCCATCATTTGAATAGGGACTTTGAAAAACCTGGGGTCAGGCTGCTAACTTTAAGCCTGATTATGAATGCAGCCAGTGCTTTTTATTTGTGCTAGGGCTGGTCTCCTTTACATTGAAAGTGGGAATGCTCCTCGTGCCCCCTTGTGGAAAATTGGTGGTATAACACCACTAAGAACCTCAGTTCTTTAGGATTGGAAATAGAGGAAAGTTAGGATAATAGGACATTGGCTAGAATTTTAGAGGTTAACTCTGTGCTTTGATGGATTGACTCCATAGGAGTCAATTCCTTGGAGCAAGAATGATATAGACTTTCTTTTGAGATGTTAAATAGATCCTGAAGAGGTGGCCAACCTATCAATTCTGAGAATGTGTACATGGGTATTTGTTGTGCTGTTCTCTGCATTTTTCTCTGTTCAAACAAATTTTATGAATACTCAAAATTTTAGAGGAATTAATATGTTGTCTCCCAGCTGTATCCTGGGAGATTTTATGCTTATCATCATGAATCCTGTTTGTAAACAATCAAGACCCATTTATTATATGTTGCCTCTTTTTCCAGATTAGGGATTATAAAGAAACTAAGGATGAGATGTAGTAAGGAAGAGCTGCAAAAAATTTTTTTCTTGTATAACTTTAAATGTTTTTTTTTTGAGAATTAAAACTGCTACATTAACTTTTTAAATATCTTTTTCCAACCAGTAATTCCAAGTTTTTCAGATTAATTAAAGTGAAACATCATCCAGTTTGGGCGTATATTTCAAAACAAGATGTAAAAGAATTGTGATTTGTGGCACCACATACTAATGAGGCTTCCCTGAAGCGGGGAGGGCTCTGGCAAGGCTGCAGTAGATGAATGTTGACTAGTAGAAAGGCTGATAATGAGGCATGTGACAACAGAGCTTTTTTCTGTTGAAGACATTAAACATCTTTTGGCTTGAGCAATTTTACCAGTTTTCACAGTTTTAGCAATAGACACAAGGAAACAGAATAGAATTAACTAAAGATTTGCATGCAAGATGCTGCATTTTGATAGCAATAAGAATTGTGTTGTGATGAGACTATTAAGACCATTGTAGGACTACCTTAGCTTTTGTATGTTAGTGCTGTAACTACTCCTTTGTTTTATGGTACCTCAGTGATTGCAAAGAAAATAATTGTGGGATTTCTCTTCAAAAGGACACTGAAGCCATGAAGAGAGCATTGGCCTCCATAGACTCCAAACTGAACCAGGCCAAAGGTTGGCTCCGTGACCCCAGTGCCTCCCCAGGTAACCCTTTAGTTTTGCTTTTCTGATACATAGAATAAAAATCTAAAATTGAAGCAAATAAAAGAATAGAATAAATCCTTCAGAATTTTGCAATCCTGAGATTACTACTATAACATTTGGAACATAGCTCATTTTCTGATAGTTTTAACTAGTGGAAGCGTTATTGGACCTTAAAAGAATGAAGGGCATAAGCCATATCACCTCTTACTGTGGAGGAATAAACAAAGCAAAACTGGGCATTCTTTGCAAAATTATTTTTTCACCCATTCCCCAAATTGGAAAGGTAATTATTTTGAATAAAAGCTCTTCTCTGCTAATTCCCATTGGGTAAACTTCCATTTATGTCAACAGAGTACTTAATTAAGTAGATTAAATAGTAATGTCAATAAAAATTGGAAAGTGAAGTTGACTATATAAAGATAAGATCCAAGTATGTTATTGAGTTTGGCTTTGTGTACTCTCTAATTTAATATTTATTCAGTTTTAGATTAACATTTGAATGAGCGAAAAGCTTAATGGAGTTTGGAGGTGCTAAGTACTATTAAATTAGAACGGCCTATTTTCATCATCCACATTATTACCACAAGCTGCTTAGTATCTCCAAATGGATATGGTTCCAAGTATCTATTTTAGCAGTATCTGTGGTTGAAACCTCAGCTGTAAGGGCATCGCTTGGCTATTAGCTATCAGATGGATTGTCTTCTGTTCACTTGTCATTTAAAATTATCTATTCCTTCAGGAATGAAATGATGTGTAAAGTATCCTCTCTAAATGTTTAATGGGTCTACAATGCAGGTATTAACTATCTTTTTATTTTAGGGGATGCTGGTGAACAGGCCATCAGGCAGACCTTAGATGAAGCTGGAAAAGTTGGTGAACTTTGTGCAGGCAAGGAACGCAGGGAGATCCTGGGAACCTGCAAAATGCTAGGGCAGATGACTGATCAAGTGGCTGACCTCCGAGCTAGGTAAAGTTTTTCTGCTCTTAACAGACTTGTAGTAAGTAATTCACACAGAAAGCAAGTCTGTGCCAGTTTTACTGAGTTATCTTTGGCTAGTAGATAAAACAGGTATTTCATTTTATTAGTTTTTCTGAAATTGAGGTGAACTTTCCTTTTTCTAAACTTTTAATATATGCAAGTGTATACCTAATAAAGTTGTAACTTATTCTATAATTGAAATAGAAATAGAAATTGGATTTTTAGTTTGTAGCCATAGATTTTTGAAAAATAAGGGGCATTGTTGAAGTCTGGCTTGTTTAGGTATATATTAAGAAAGATGGGTAGAAAGAAATATAAAGAGTGAAAACATTGAAATTATTTCACATCATTTTAGAAATCAAATAGATCATCCTTTAAGCTGGTAATTTCTGGGCTCTTTTTTTCTTTTTGGCAGAGTGGGTTCTAGGAATTGAACCCAGGAGTGCTTTACCACTGAGCTACATCCCCAGCCCTATTTGTTTATTTATTTATTTTTAAAAATTTTAAAATTTTTAGTTATAAATGGACACAATAACTATTTTATTTACTTACTTTTATGTAGTGCTGAGGATCAAACCCAGTGCCTCACACATGCTAGGCAAGCACTCTACTACTAATCCACAACCCTAGTCCCCCATTTTATTTTTCATTTTGAGACAGGATCTTGCTGAACTGCTTAGGGCCTTGCTAAGTTGAGGCAATCCTCCTGCCAGAGCCTCCCAAATCCCTAGGATTACTGGTGTGTGTGTGTCACCATGCCCAGCTATTTCTGGGTTCTTTATGAGTTTGTATTTCCGCACTAGTTTTTGGTTTTTAATTCTTTTAACTACCTTTTACCCTCAGTAAGTCTTGACTTTTGGAACTTTCCCCCTCATAACTCAAATAAATGTATAATTTATTGTTAAGACAAATCAGTATGATATGGATTTATTTGGAATTCTTCCACGTAATTACTAAAGTTCAAAAAGTTTCTCATTTTTATGGAATTTTATGCTATGGGCTTTTAGAAAGTAGAAGTATTCCAAGACACTAGTGTACATGAAAATTAATTTTGCTTTGAGAATGTTGTGAAACCTCTTAATATCATTCACATACAAAGGGGCTCCATTATACTTGATTTCAAAGTAGTCACCCTGAAGAATACACATCTAAAAAGGAGTGATTCTTTTTTAAAAATATTTATTTATTTTTTAGTTGGACACAACAATATCTTTATTATTTTTATGTAGTGCTGAGGATTAAACCCAGGGCCTCGCATGTGCTAGGCGAGCGCTCTATCACTGAGCCACAACCCCAGTCCCTTAAAGGAGTAGTTCTTAATCTTTTTTGGACCAAGATCACTTTTTATAATCTGATGAAAGCATTTATCCCTACCTAAAAAGATGCCAATGAACATTCCCATTCAATGTTTCCTATGGTTTCCAGGGATTCGTGGATTGACCATCGTCCTGGAAGCTTGGGGCCTTCAGATTGTGTCCCTATCTTGACAAGGAGAAGAAACAGCTTAAATAAATGTGATCTCATTGAGTTCAGGGAGCCCTTCTCCTGCTGAGAAGCAGTCTCCCTTGTCATGAGCATGGCACTAACTTTGCTGAAGGGACAAAAAGAAGTTTTGTTCCCATTCAGAGAAATGCCAATGCAATTTGACAAGATTCTTGGCTCTTTTAATTTCTCATTTCTGGCTCTTTTGTTTACAGCCTTTTCAGAGTGTGGTAGACAGTTTTCACTTGGAATTCTCAAATACACAATTGTATGTGTTTAGAGAGATGAATATGAGCAAGAGAATGAGGTAATTGTATGGGATCAACTATTAGTCTTTAAAGCAAAAAGGCTAGAACAGTGATGAGTGGCTTTGGGCCTGTTTCACAGTGGAGCCTACAATATCCTTTCATGAGGAAAGATTGGAAAGCTATCTTCCTGTTGTTCTTTCTTAAACATAACTACTCAACTATTTATCATTTTAATGACTGAAACACAGTGACCTTTTTTTTTTCTTCCATTGATATTCTTCTGGTCATGAAGAGTTTCTAGATTTTAAGAATATAATTTTATCCTCATGGGACTTAATGAGTTTTTTTTTTTAAACCAAGAGCAAGAGTGCTTTTCCATGAGCTATATTCTCAGCCCTTTTTAATTTTTTAATTTGAAATAGGACCTTGCTAAGTTGCTGAGGGTCTAGCTAAGTTGCTGAGGCTGGCCTCGAATGTCTTCCTTAATTAACTATTTTTTTTGGCACTGGAATCCAGGGGCATTTTAACCACGGAGCCACATCCCCAGACTTTTTCATTTTTATTTTGTGACAGAGTCTTGCTACATTGCTTAGAACCTTGCTAAATTGCTGAGGCTGTCCTCAAATTTGGAATCCTTCTGTCTCAGCCTCCCAAGTCAGTGAAATTACAAGTGTGAGCCACCACACTTGGCAAACTTTTAATTTTAATGTAGCCTATACTTATTTTTACTTTTTTTGCAGTTGTATTCACATGCCAAAGATTCCTCATCATGAATTACTAAATTTGAAGGGGGAAATAGCAAATTAAATAATAAATATTATGTTTCCTAAGTCTTCATTCTTCTGGAAGGTAAAGGAAGTCTTCAAGTACATGAAAATGGAGAGAGAGAGTGTATGTGTATACCTTTTATATACCTGGCAATGAATTTATGGAGTTTATTACTTCAAGTATTGGTATAGATGAAAAACAGATGTATTTTTTTTAAAGAGGGTAGATAATTCAATGATAGGTGCATATTATTATTAAGGGAAGCAAAGATGTTTTAGAGTTCATTCTAAAGTTAGAAGCTCAGATTAGGATGAACCATGCCATTCTACTGAATGATAAAGTTGCCATTCCTATGACTGAGCTAACCAAACTGGGCTAATTAAAAAAAATCTGAACTTGTAAAAAGATGGCAAATCTTCCTTTATGACCGGGAAAGTCTGTTAAGGAAAATAAGTTTCAGGGCTGGGGATGTAGCTCAGTGGTAGAGTGCTTAGATTGTGGTACTAGGGATTGAACCCGCAAAAAAAAAAAAAAAAAAAGAAGAAGAAAAAGAAAGAAAGAAAGACATGTACAAAGGAGAACAAGTTTCTGCAAACACATTATTTTTTGTAGTAATACCATTCCATTTCTGAGAGAGGAAAATAGTGAAAATGGTTCTTTAGGAACTTTATAGGAAAATGATATACTTCTTGTCACCATGTACTTCCCTGCTCAGTTCTAACTAGTTTTGTCTACAAATGGATTAAGGTAATTAAGATCATCATTAGGTCATTAGGTTTGTTACACAAATGATAATTCAGTCATAATAGTATACTGTGATATTTACATTGCTTTGTTGTCAAAGTGTTTTCAAGTATATTATCTTGATGCTTGATACTCTGTTAAGTAAGCAGGGCAAGTACCGTATTATTGCTTTCTTTCATTTTACATTAGTTTTATTTTATAAGAAAAAAAAAAACTGAAGCCAAAGGAGGTTAAACATCATAAAGTCCCTGAGGCACCAAAAATTAGGATTCAAACAGATTAAATTTGTCATTGTGATGCGTTTTCAATTACTCTGTATGTATTGCCTTCTCAGTGTATTCTCGCCCATAAATAAGACAATTCAATGGCTACTTATTTCTAAAGCACACATTACTATGATAACAAAGTCCTCCATAGCAATGAGATCCCCAGTACATTTTCCCACTGAAGTTTAGATTTGGTTATATAATCACTACCTAGAGGCGAATAATGATTATCAAAATTTGCTGGCCTGACTTCAAAGTGGTTATGCAGTTCCATAAAGCTCATGTGTATTTTTAAAAGCAAAAGAGAAAGATGGTTTGTGTATCTTGCTTTGTTTAGCTCTGTTTTCTTGTGTTATCCTAGATTAATGGGGAAAATGAAAAAAGACAAGCATGCTAACAAAAATGGCATGTACTGTGGTGTTAAGGAATATTTTGTTATTAAGTATTTGAGAAGGTGCAATGACAGTATCTTTGTCTGAATAGAGGTCAAGAAGCTTCACCAGTGGCCATGCAGAAAGCCCAGCAGGTATCTCAAGGTCTAGATGTGCTCACAGCAAAGGTGGAGAATGCAGCTCGAAAGTTGGAAGCCATGACAAACTCAAAGCAGAGCATAGCAAAGAAGATTGATGCTGCTCAGGTAAATGTAATGATTTTCAGGAGGGGTGGGAAGTAAAAGAGAAAGAGAAGCATTCCACAAATATCCCCAAGCTCTTCCTTTCCCCTTCTTCCTTTTCTTTCTCTCTACGCCTCTCATCATTTAGTGTGAGTAGATAATGGGTGTTCCTAAGTGATGACTGACTGACTTGTTCCCAGCAGTTACCAATGTTAACACATCCCCTACCATCACAGTTTACACTAATATTTATCTATAGTTTGAAATGAAGGTCTTCATTTTGAATATTTTGACTAGTTAAAAGTGAGCACTCTGACTTCCAAGAGAATCCTAATTCCTGTTATAGATTATAGTACATTGAAACTGTTCCTTTTCTCAGAATTCTCAACTGTATTTCGTCATAGAAGTGTAAAGAGTCAAAGTTTTCTGATTCTACTCATTTTTAAGTTATCAATGCACCTTTATTTGTTTGTTTGTTTGTTTGTTTGTTTGTTTATTTATTTATTTATTTATTTATATGTTGTGCTGATAATTGAACCCAGTACTTTACACATAGATCTACTCTTACATAAAATCATTTTCAAGTATGTCATAAACAAATGTTTGATAAACTTAAATGTTTCTGATTAAGGATGAGATAAAGGTTTATGAAGATATTTTATGCTAATAGATAGGAACAAAGTTGTTTTTAAAAAGATGAAGGAGGGGTTGGGGATATAGCTCAGAGGTAAAGCACATACTTAGCATGCACAAGGCCTTGGGTTTGAGTTCCAGCTCCCAAAGGAAAAAAAAAAGATGAGAGATTGATTCGATCTTACAATGAAGCCAAACACCTCTATAAAACAATAATAATTATCACTCTAGAAAACAATTACTGGTGTGCTATGGGATTTAGATATTTTTTTTCTGATGGCTTTGTTAAGGTTAATTAAATGTGGTTCATGAGTAGACTGCAGTATTCTCTCTTTCTGTCTGTAGAATTGGCTTGCAGATCCAAATGGTGGACCTGAAGGAGAAGAACAGATCCGAGGGGCTTTGGCTGAAGCTCGGAAAATAGAAATATCTGCTCTGACTTCTAAATTAGCAGATTTACGAAGGCAGTATGTATTCAATCCTTTTAATTGTCCTTTAATATTTTTCTCTCTTTCCTATTCCTTTTCCCCTATTGAACATGTAAGTTGAATCCCCATAGGTTAAATGCATGTATGATACTCCTCCACTGTAGTATTGGCCAGATCAGATATTACCTTTATTGTATCTGTGACATGAGGCTTATTATTACCGATCATAGTTTTTAAAGTAATACTTTTAGTGTGCTAAGAACTCCTTAAAAATATTTATTAATGTGGTGCTGAGAATTGAATTCAGTTCAATTTGCTAGGCAAGTGCTCTACCACTGAGCCACAACCCCAGCCCAAGAACTCCTTTTTAAAGTTAAGTTTTTCTAATTTATAAGCTAGGATATTCCTGCTACATCATGTTTATGACATGTCTGTTTCTCAGATATATGAGGAAAATAATTTTTGTAGCTAGCTATGAATAAAACCCCCATGTGTTTATGTGTGTATGTGGAGAAGGGGAGAATCATAAGAAAGTACTTTCTTCCTTTCTTCACAGTGTTATTTCTTAGGTAGCAATTATTAAAGATCTTTTTCTGGGTGATTGTTCCTTTAACACCAGTCTTATCATAGATTCCTTTCTTAAAGGCTTTTGTGTACTTACTTTGATTGTATGGAAAAGAGGCATTCCTTTGTTCTGATAAATATGTTCCTGTTTGCAACACATGCTAATGAAGGGTATAATGCCATAGAATAATTCTATTCTACCTAAGTCCTCCATCCCTAGTCTCTGAGGATATTTTGCTTTTCATTTAACCTGCATGTTTCATTTTCTGTCCTTCCATGAGACAATGCCTAATTTTTTTCCCTAGTGAGAGATACTTTAGAGTTCTTTGAAGTTTTATGTTGACTGAAAGGATAGTGTTGGCTAAGAAAACAAACTCCTGCCTAGTGCTACAAAATAAATTTGTAGACATACTTTAGGCAGGAGGTTGTGTTGACAGAGACCAACTTGAATAACAGCTCAAATTTGATTATATATCAAGGTCAGTCATTTGAACACCATTGTCTTATGCCCCAAATCTTGATTGTGTGTCAGGAAAAATGGTAATTTACCAATTTTAAAATATAATGTTCACAAAGGTCTTTTGTTCAATGTTAATTCATTAAAATAATGTGTTACTTTTTTTTTTTTTTTGTACTGGAGATTGAACCCCGGGGTGTTCTCTATCTTTAGTCCTTTTTATATTATTTAAATTTTTTTTGTAGTTGTAGATGGACACAATGTTTTTATTTTATTTGTTTATTTTTATATGGTACTGAGGATTGAACCCAGTGCCTCACGCATGCCAAGCAAGTTCTCTGCCACTGAGCTATAGCCCCAGCCCAGTCCTTTTTAGTTTTAAGTTGATATTGAGTCTTGCTAAATTAGAAGTCTCACTAAGGCTGGCCTCAATCTTGCTATCTTCCTGCCTCAGCCCCACCTCCCAATCTGAGTCACTGGAATTATAGGTGCATATCACTGTGCCCACTGTTTATAATTTATTAGATTTTAAAATACTCAAATGGAGAAACTGTATTTTGGGAGCTAATACAAGTCTATATACATAGTAGGCACTCATTAATGTTTCTGAGTGATGAAGAGATAATTAATGGTAGAGTGGTAACAGTAGATCTTCATGTGTGGTCACTTGTGCCATTATTACACTTATTATAACATACATATACATAACCTCCAAGCATAGGAGTAGCCATGATCAGAACATGGCAAATAACTTCTTTGTCTAGTTTTGTCATGGGGAAGGCTATAAAATCTTAAAATTATAAAGGAACTCTTAAAAAGTATCTTTTAAGCAGATGGGTTAATATTTTTACAGGTGAGATTAGTCTTAAGGTTACTTTTCTATGCCTGAGTAGTCTGATATGTAAAAAATGTTGGGTTTTTGTTGCTGGGAATTGAATTCAAGGCCTCACACATGCTAGGCAGATAGTACTTTTAATAGTGAGCACTCTATTATTGAGCTATATATCCAGCCCTTGATACATAAAATTAATCAAATTCTTTATATTTTCTTGGTAAGAATCTGAAATCTTTGGAATAGGTTTTAATAGGTAGTTATTGCTCATTGTGACATAATTTTGTGGTTGTCTTTTAATTTTTGTGTTGATACTCTGTTGAGGTTCCTTGGTTGCAAGGAACTAGCTCAAGTAAAAAGGTGGATGATTATTGAAAATATATAAAGGTATCTAATAGAATCTAACAGCTTGAACTGTGGCTATACCTTATTAGATTTTTTTAGATAACTAAAAGCGCCTCCCTCTACCTCTTAGCATCCTGGAAGCTCTATCGTGTCTTCTAAGTCTGCTGAACTCTGGGTGCTGTCTTTATTTATTTGGAGGTTCTTTTTCTGGCTTTGACCTACCATGGCCCAGACTTAAAATAAATTTTTAGCTCCAGATCCTACCACAGGTTGGCCATGTGATGTTTTTGCAGCATGGACCAAGGATTATCTGAGGTTGTTTAAAAATGTGGACTCCATCACCAGACATACTTAATCAGAATCTCTTTTGATGGTGGTCATTATCTGTATTTAAAGTTAGATCCCAGATGACTCTTTTTTGGGGGGTGCTGGGGATTGAACCCAGGGCCTTAGTGCATACAAGGTAAGCACTCTACCAATGAGCTAATATCCCCAGCCCTCCAGATGACTTTTATTTATACTATACTTTGAGAACCAATTGAGTCAATGGTTTACTGACAATGGTTAGTTGTCTTTGAGTTAAATAACCACTCAGTTCAATCATTGGGTATTATTAGTAATGACATAAGGTAACACAGATAATACTTTTAATAGTGAGCATTCTAAAGTCAGAGAGCCATGTTTGAACCCTGACTGACTCCATCAAAGTAAGTATGACAAGTTTTTTAACTTTGTGTCTCTTTTTTTAAAAAAAAAAATAATATTGGTATTTATCTTATAGAGTTTTGGCGAGGATAAGATAATAAAAGAAATGTGATTGCAACAGTAACCTTGCAGGATTAGGACTCAAAAGATAGTATTGCTGGTTCTACTATAACTACTTCAACTACTATTACTACTGCTACTACTACAACATCAGCAAATATGGCTATCTAAGCACTTCTAGTTCCACGAGTAACTAGTGTTTTCAGGACTGGCAGACTGGTTTTTGATTGAGCTCAGGTAACCAAATGATTGAACTTGGTTGGGTTAAATTGACTCAAACTCACAATTAATGCCTTAACCAGGACAAAAATTTTGAATTTAAATTAATAATTTCTTATTTAAGATCCAAATAAGCCACTATTTTCAATCAAAGTTAATAATAATCATTAGCAATTTGTCATCTCATTACCATTTTCATTAGCAACGAAGTCATCTCAATGTAAACAGTCTGTTTTAACAGAATGGCTGTTCTTTTCTCTGTAAGGGGAAAGGAGATTCCCCGGAGGCTCGAGCATTGGCCAAACAGGTGGCCACGGCCCTTCAGAACCTGCAGACCAAAACCAACAGGGCTGTGGCAAACAGCAGACCTGCCAAAGCAGCTGTCCACCTTGAGGGCAAAATCGAGCAAGCACAGCGATGGATTCATAATCCTACAGTGGATGACCGGGGAGTCGGTAAGGACCTTAGCACAAATAAGCAGGTTGTTGATAGGGGTCTTGTAACATTTGTAATAAGGTGCTGAAAGGGTTCTTCAGTCATTGGTGAGTCAGGCATTTTTCAGTGTGTTTCCATTTCCAAATATAGCCAATATAATCCCTATGATTTATCAAAGAAGCATTAAAGAAAGAATGATTTTGATATATGCAAATAGAAGAATACTCATAGCAGCAAGGAATGGTGGTGCCCACCTGTAATCCCAGCAACTTGGGAGGCTGAGGTAGGAGGATTACAAATTCAAGGCCAGCCTCAGTAACTTAGTGAGACCCTGTCTCAAAACCCAAACAAAACAAAACAAAAAAGTGCTCAGTGGTAGAGTGTTACATAGTGTAACATATAAGAGGCCCCCAATCCCCAATATAATCCCCCTTCTTTTCCCCAAAATGGACACATGCATTTGTGCACATGTGCACATGCACACACATGTGCACACACACACAGGAGAGATATTCATATCAAAAGTGAAAATTTGAATTAATATCAGTTCTATGTATACTTCTATTTTATAGTATTTCTGTGTTCACAGTCCTTGCCAAGTATCCAGATAAATATAATTTTTGAAAATAGTGAAAGGCACTTAACATTATTTTAGTTTGAAGTCTCTTTCATCACACAATCAACCTGAAAAATTTTTAACTTAAAATTTTGACTTTGGGGATATTTTAAGAATGGTTTTGTAAAAATTTATTTTGTGATAGCAAGTCTGCTAAAGCTGAAAGATCTATTTACTCCATTTGCCATATTTGTTGGATCAACAGATAAATTTTTAAATTGGTGATGTCTAGTGTCAATAAGGGGCTAAGGAATTGGGCAGGCACATATCTTACAGATATAGGAATAAATTAGTATAGACTTTATAGGTTTGGTATTATGTCAAAAACTTTTAAAAAGTTCATATTTATTGACTCAGCAATTCAAGTTGTAGGAATTTTTCCTAAGAAATAATTTTTTTCTAAGGAGTCAAAACAAGAATATTTGTTAATAGTTTGAATGTTTAATACTAAGTATGTCAATATGATAAAATGCTACATAGATTTTTAGATTGTGTTTGTTACTGTTTGCAGTGCTGGGATTCAGACCCAGGGCCTTGCACATGCTAGGCAAGGCTCTACCAGTGAACTACATCTGCTACTACTAGATCATGTTTTTAAAAGATATTTAGTTAAGTGGGAAAACACTTGGGTTAAAGAAAAGAATCAGGGAACAAAAGTTGGGCTTGGGGTGTAGCTCAGTGATAAAGCCCTTACGTAGCATGTATAAGGCCCCAAGTTGGATCTTGAAGACCACAAAAAGAAAGAAAGAAAAAAAAAAGAATAAAAGTTAACATATAGGGGCTGGTGATGTGGTTTAGTGGCATACAGCCTGTACTTAGCATGTATGAAGGCCTGGCTTCAATCCTCTGCAAACCCCCCCCTTTGGAAGAAAGCATAATTTATCTGTTCTTACTTATGCTTTTTTGTATTTCCAAAATGTTTTCTTTTGTCTGGAAACGATCACTCTACAAAATATTATTTAAAAAACAAACAACTGGAATGCCATTGTGGTTACCGTTTCTAGGTCTATGTGAGTTTTAGTGTTTTCTTCTTGATCCAGGTCAGGCTGCCATCCGGGGGCTTGTGGCTGAAGGACATCGTCTGGCTAATGTCATGATGGGGCCTTATCGTCAAGATCTTCTTGCCAAGTGTGACCGTGTGGACCAGTTGACAGCTCAGCTGGCTGACCTGGCTGCCAGAGGGGAAGGGGAAAGTCCTCAGGCCAGAGCACTTGCATCACAGCTCCAAGACTCCTTAAAGGTAGAATTTAGGAGCACATGTCATTAGTCGTTTTATGCTTATCATTACTAAAAAATGATGGATGGGAGAGAAAATAATTAAAAATACATAATTTCTGGAGTTTAGAAAAACAAAGAGTATGACCAAAGATATAAGGAAATCTAGAGCTAATTATTAGGAAAAAGCTCACCAGTGTGTGGTAATGACTTAAGTTGTTTTCCAAATTTCACTCAATGAACTCTTTTATGAATTTTGCTCTGTTCATGTTTCACTTGTACTTTTATTTATTTAACATTTTTCTTAAAATGGACTTCTTTTTAAAACTTAAATTAAAAAAAACCTTGTAATAATTCTGAAATCTTATGCTTGATGAGCTGGTTGTATTTTTTTCCCTACTATTTTAAAAAGAAATACATAATTATTAAAATAATTTGTCTACATAACACCTAAAATCATCTCCAGTATCACCAGTCAGTATTTGTCACCTACCTTGAAAAATGGGGTGATGGGGATTTCTTTGTATAAATTGAGAAAACTTAACTTGGACTAAGTGAAATAACTATGAAAAAGAGCATGTGACTTCTAAGAATGCTCTTTTTTAGACTCATGTTAAGAAATCTATACATATATACTTTGTTTTTGAGATTTCTTAATTTCCCGTTCTTGATTTAGTACTTCCTAAAATAATAAATTGCTTAGAAATTTAACATTGCATCCACCAGATAGTTACCATGGTCATCATCAGGCCTCTCCAGCAGTGGGAACAGTGAGGAATTCTGTCTTCAAGAACTCAAGACCTTTTTGGGCTCAACCCCATGATTTTCAGTGTCATTTCATGAAGACCACCAAGAAAAGAAGCAAAAGTGCTAGGTGCAATGGCACATGCCTGTAACCCCAGCTACAGGAGACTGAGGCAGAGAACGGCAAGTTTGGGACTAGCCTCAGCAATTTAGTGAGACCCTGTCTCAAAATTAAAAAGAACTGGGCTAGGGTTGTGGCTCAGTTTTAGAGCGCTTGCCTGGTGTGTGTGAGGCACTGGGTTTCATCCTCAGCACCACATTAAATAAGTAAGTAAGTAAGTAAGTAAGTAAATAAATAAATAAGGAAGGGTGTTATGTCCATCTACAACTAAATACATAAAAAAAAAATTAAAAAGAACTGAGGATGGAGCTCAGTTAAAGCACCCCTTAATTTTAATCCTCAGTAAGTCCTCCTCTCCCACCAATAAAAAAAGTAAAATTCCTTGGGGGTCCTATCTGTTTCACTAAACATTAATCTCTTAGAGGATATGATTCATAATTTTGACCTGTGCTAGCTCAGTGTTTTGTACACAGATATTAATAAATATTTATTGAATTAAACTCAGAGAATGAATATTTTAGTGAAATAAGGACATTAACATATATGCTTTGGGGATGTTGCTGGAAATTTTCATTTTTAAACAATAAAAAATAAAATAAATTTTTATTTTTTAAGGATCTGAAAGCCAGGATGCAGGAGGCTATGACTCAGGAGGTGTCAGTTGTTTTCAGTGATACCACAACTCCCATCAAGCTATTGGCAGTGGCGGCTACTGCCCCTCCTGATGCACCCAATAGGGAAGAGGTAGGTATCTAAGAGCTTCCATTTCTTCTGTTGGGCAACTCTTTGTAAAGGTAAAATGTTGTTACAGGGTACACAAGCAGCAGTGGCTGGGAAGTTGTAGGTGGAAGAGTAGAGGGGGATCTTTTAATCCACGAAGTATATTAGTTATGAAGGTTTTTAATTGCAAACAGTAGAAGACTTGACCATCAGAAAGTTTAGTGACATCACAAGAAACATGGAAGTAGGTAGCTCTGGCCTTGCTTGATTCAGAAGCTAAAAATCATGAAAACTGGCATCTCTTATGGTTTTTTTGGTCTTTTCCTTAGGGTATGTGATGACTTTTACTGCCCCAGGTGTCATGTTCAAGGCAGGAAGATATAAGGAATTGGGGTACTCCAGTTTCAACTGTTTATTAGGACATTTTGTTCTCAACACAGAAATCAGGACAGGCATTTTAAATCATTTGATGTCATTATTCTACTCTAAACCTTCCAGTAGTTTCTCCCTGTCCCAAAGTGAAATCAGAGTCCTTACAGTGAACAGTAAGGCCAGTGATGTGCTGGTAAACCAACTCTCCAGTAAAATGAAAAACAAAAAAATCTGACTTGTAATGTTTGTAGAATTCATGATGTAAATACTCCCAGCATGGCTGTTGTAACATGAAGTCATTGAAAGCAAAGTTGGGAAGAGATAGGCATATTTTACATATTTGGTAAAAATGGCTTCATCACACCACTGAATCTGGTTCCTTGTCTACTTTTCTGAATTCATGTTGGTATTATTATTCTCCCTCTGCATATTCCTCTCTATGAGAACAAAGCTTCTTTTGTATATGTTCTAAGCTTGAGGCCTTTGCACTTGTTTTCCCCACAGATTTTATTTTTCACTCACTTTCTTCAGTTTTCTATTGAAATATCATTTTTGGATTACTACCTAAAATAGCAACTCCAATCCCAGGGATTTCTTTATCTCCTTATCTTACTTTTCTCTATAGCATTTATCAACATTTGATATAGTTTATTTTTATTGTCTGTGTCACTCAAATTAGCACGAAAGCTCCATGTGGGCAGAGACTTCATTTTGTCATTGCTTTATTGCCAGTTCCTAGTGTAATACCTGACACACAGTTAATGCTGAATGAAAGAAAGTAAAGGCTTTCCCAGAAATCCTCCAGGATACCTTCACTTATGTCTCCTTGTTTAGAACTCTGTTGCATGGTTACCTCAGCTGCAAAAGAATCTGGCAAAGCAAGTATTTGGTTTTTCAGCCTTTATAGTATTGGCAGCAAAGAAGAGATTTTTGGGTCAGGCAAACTAATCCAAAGGTGAAGGTTTGTGTTATTCTTATTTGCTACTGACGCCTATTTTCTTTCTCTGGCCTCAATTACTAGGCAGTTCAATTCATGGTCTCCTCAGGCTAGGAGGATTTGCTACTCTTTTGTTCCAGCCTTCTTTGATTTTTGGACTAGTAGATCCAACTATTTGCTCATCCTTTCCAGCTAGATGCTTCATTAGTTCCTCAGCATATGTTGACCTTCTGTTATCCCTTGGTAATTTGCATGTCACCATGGACTTTCCTTCTCCCCATCTTCTCATATCAATAAATAACTCAGGCATCTTAAGTTGATCTCACAAATATATCTTAAATCCTTTCTGTTTTCCATTGGTATTCTCACAGCTCTGATTCTGATGTTTATTCCTCACTTCCTGCATGCCTGCATAACTCTGACTTGTCTTCTTTGAATCTGTCACTAGCCCACCAATTAAAAACAAAACCAAATCTGATCCTGCTGTTCTCCTGGTTAAATGCATCAGTGAGACTTATCTTCAACATAGGATAAAAACGGAGCTCTCTGATCTGGCTTTTAATATCCTTTCTATGTCAATTTCCTACAAACCCTTGATTCTCAGTTTATGCCCCAGAAATACATAGTTGCTTGTAGTTTCTTGAATATTCTGCCCTTTCTATGTCTTTGTTTTGTCTACCCCTTCTTTTTTTCTACCTTTTCCCTCTTTATTATGCTTTACTTCCTGGAGAGTTAATTACCTTTTCCTTTGCTCCATTAATATCAGTGTATAGCTCTATTTTTGCACATAGAATACCATGTTGCAAGTATCTATTGGCTCTTTTCCCCCCACTAGGCTGTGATCTCCTTAAGATGCAGATATTGTTTCATTTACTTTGGTATCTTCAGCACCTATCCCAAAATTTGTTATGTAGTAGATGGTCAGTAAACTTTGGTTGAGTGCCAAGAAAATTATACTAAGCAGTCAGTTAAATCAGAGGGAGCATGATATATGGTTTGGGAGGAGATGCCAAAAGACCAGTTATTTATTTCAATAAAATGGCTCAGGCCGGCTAGGAAAAACTTCTCCTTTAAAAAGTAAATATAGCAACTTCTCTAATGAAGATGTTAAGAGATGACATCAAACTACTGCTGAAAATATAGTCAAATGCAAAATCTTGGCCACAATATACCTCCTCATAAGTTTAGCCTTAGCCACTAGCATCATGTATACACAAACAAGGGTTGAGCCAGTTGTAGTGGCTCATGCCTGTATTCCCAGCTGCAGTTCAGTGATAGAGCACTTGCCTAGCATAGGATGTGCAAGGCTTTGTGTTCAATACCCAGTACCACCACCACCAAAAAATAAAACACTAAAAAAATAATAATAATAATAAAAGAAAGAAAGAAAAAGAAACAAGGACTGAGACCAGGAAAAGGGGACTAGGAGATCAGAGATTTCAGGCAGAAGTTTTGAGCATGAAATGGCAGGAATTTAGAAAACTAATTCTAACCAAGAGACCAGGATAGGAAAGAGACTCAAGAGGATAGACGTAGGCTGGGTATGGTGGTATAGGCCTGTAGTCCCAGCAAAACAGGAAGCTAAGGCAGGAGGATTGCAAGTTCAAGATCAATTTAGCAAGACTGTCTCAAAAATTTAACAAAAACAAGAACAACCCTCCCGCCCCCCCCCAAAAAAAAACCCCACATAAATCCCAGAACATTGGCAATGAGATCGGAACTTGTTTGAGCCAAGAAACCTTTAGAGATTATCTGCCTTGAATTTGAACTGGGTGGGCAGACCCTCAGGAGGAGGTAAATAAAGAGGATGTATTCTGTAGGGAGTTCCTGACATCTCTGTGCATAATGTAAGCCTGACCCAGTGCTATTTGGTATGCCTTGCTTTTTCAAGTGTCACTTCTAAAAACGTTATCCAAATAAATGATGGAAGAACTTGTCATTTCAAGTAGGTTAAATAGCCCTATTTGTGGTATATAACCTTGCATGGTATTCACATTGAAGGAAAAGTTAACTTTTTATAATTTGAGAGCTGAATAACAAATAAGTAGATAATTTTGCATTTGGGATTAATAAAAGTCATCTATCCTTACCCTATGTCAGGTCCAGAGTATGAGCACCAGGTTTCATTTTTTTCTATGAAGGTCAAGGGAAGAGTTTTTACAACATTAATGGTAATGGGATATATGAGGGATACTTTTTTTTGGAAGCTAGAACTCAGTTTAGGACTTTTAGTCCTAAACTTGTGATGCTTTCAACTACCTATAGTAGCTGAGTAGGTTTGTATGTCTTCTTCAGATTAGAGGATAAACCTTTTGGAAACTGGCCTTAGTCTTTATCTTTAGGGATGCACGTGTGCGTGCGTGCATGTGTGTTTGTGTGTGTAGTGTGTATACAGGATGCTTGTGGCTAAGGCTAAATCTCTGAGGAGGTATATTGTGGTCAAGATTTTGCATTTGACTATAGTTTCAGCAGTAGTGTGATGTCATCTCTTAACATCTTCATTAGAGAAGGTGTTACATTTGCTTTAAAGAAGGAGTTTTTCTTAGGTGGCCTGAGCCATTTTATTGAAATAAATCTTCTTTTTATTTTAATTAGTTATACATGACAGCAGAACTTGGAGCACAACTTTTCATGAAATAAATATTCTTAATGTCTTTGTATTTTCCTCAAGGTATTTGATGAGAGGGCAGCAAACTTTGAAAACCATTCAGGAAGGCTTGGAGCTACAGCAGAGAAGGCAGCTGCTGTTGGTACCACTAATAAATCAACAGTGGAAGGCATTCAGGCATCAGTGAAGACTGCTCGAGAACTCACACCCCAGGTTGAGTTTTGCTTGCTCTTTATTTCAATACTCATTATACAGTGTTCAGTAAAGAAAGTTAATTACAGAACACTTTCTATACAATTGTGAATACCAACTGTATGATCACATTAAAAAATATTCATAATTTAAAACTTAGTGATTTCTAGAATTAGTATTTTATGGGACTTTTAACTTTATACATTTATGTATTGTTTGAATTTTTAAATAATGGCCATATATTAGTTTTGAAAGTAAAAATAAAGCTGGGTGTGGTGAAACATACCTGTAATTCCAGCAACTGGGGAGGCTGAGGCAGGAGAATTGCAAATTTGAGGCCAGCCTTAGCAACTTAGTGAGACCCTAGGCAACTTAGTGAGACCTTGTCTCAAAATAAAAAGTAAAAAGGGCTGGGGAAGTAAAAAGCTCAGTGGTAAATCCTCTTGGCTTAAAGCCCAGTGCTTCCCTGCCCACTCCCCCAAAATAGAAGTAGAAAAAACTAGTAAAGCAGCTCTTCTAATGAACACACATATATAGTTAGGAAAATTCTTAGATGATCTTGAGAGGTTAGTTTGCTTATATTTTAGAGTTCATATCTTTTCCCTGACATCTCTTTGAGGGAATTAAAAACGAAAAGAAAAAAAAGCCTAGTTGTTTCCATAGTGTGTTTTCTTTTTTTTACTTAATTGTATAACCAAGGTGTACAATGAATTATATAATCAAAGTATAGCTAGTACATTTGGGAGCAAAGAAAATTGAGAAAAAAAGAAAAAAAAATTGCACAGGAATTAAAGTCGTAACAGGTAATAGATTTTCTTTAAAAATCAGTTCAATGTGATTTAGCTTGATGTTTGTGCAACTTCTATTCAGATTATAGAAAATTTATTTTTTTTCATTCATTTATTCAGCAGATATTTATTAAGGGCTTGAAATACACAGGGAACCATATTAGGCTTTATAAATCTATAATACTGAATTTCATAGGAACTTGTGGGAAGAGAGCATATCTTATTAATTATTCAGCTTTTGCCTATGTCACATGTTAGCAAATTAAATTCATACATTCTGTCTCCTTCTCTCCATATTTGTGGTGCTGGAGATCAAACCCAGAGCTTTGCATGTGCTAGGCAAGTATTCTACCACTGAACTACATGCCCACCACAAATTAGACCTTCCTGAAAGATTACATTCATCCAATTAAAAAAATCATAAAATACATATATGTCTAACTTTCTTGAAAAACTCCATAAAAATGGAACATAAAACAAACTTTGAGTATAGAACAGATTTCTAAAAAAGAGAAAAAGAAAACTAGGCTTTAAGTTACTAACTTTAGAGACGGGGGTTGTGGCTCAGTGGTACAGCATTTGCCTTGCACGTGTGAGGCACTGGGTTCAATCCTCAGCACCACATAAAAATAAATAAATAAAATAAAGGTATTGTGTAAAAGTTACTAACTTTGGAAAAAATGAGAACCAAACTTGAATCCTCTAAGACCTTGAAGCTTGGTTTTCTCACTTTAGAAAAATGAAACTAACAAATCTAATGGATTGCTCTTGGGAGTAAACATATGCATGTATAGCCTATATTTTACCAGATACTTATGTTATTTCCTTCTATCCCCAAAACTGTCACTGACTAGTCAGGACCTCTTGAGCAACCCACTTAAATTTTCTTTTCTTTTCTAAACAATTTTTTTTTCTTAATACTTATTTTTAGTAGTAATCAGACACAATATATTTATTTTATTTATTTTTATGTGGTGCTGAGGATCGAACCCAGGCCCTCACACATGCTAGGTGAGCACTCCACCTCTGAGCCACAGCCTCAGCCCCAACCCACTTAAATTTTCTGAGTGTTGGTTTTTGCATCTGCAAAGTGAGATATTGCACAGGTTGTTGTTGTCAGGATTAAGTAAGAAATGGATGTGAAAGCACTTTGTAATTTTCTTATTTCCTTAAAATCAGACTATAGGAGCTATGGCTGTGGCCTGTAGTAGAGTGCTTACCTGGCATGCATAAGGTCCTGGGTTTCATTACACACACACACACACACACACACACACACACACACGGCCATTGACATTTTTCCCCCTCTATGCAAAGAGTCTACTCTGGGGAGCCAAACCTAGTGTGTTCACCCTAAAGAGACCTGTCAGTTTTTGGCTTTATGGTGCCATCTCTTGGTGAAGAGGAGAAGGCTTCATTGCAGATTTGTAATTTGAGTATGAGGGTACTCTGCTGGTGTTGAAAAGTTGTTTTGTCATTGTCAGGTCATCTCAGCTGCTCGCATCTTACTGAGGAACCCTGGAAATCAAGCAGCTTATGAACATTTTGAAACCATGAAGAACCAGTGGATTGATAATGTTGAAAAAATGACAGGTAGAGTTTTTGTAAAGTTCTTGTCTGATCCATGAGGAATGAGTTCTGAGAGCCCCAAGAGGGACTGGTTCTATTACTCAGCTATAATTGGATAAAGGGACAGTCATGTGCTCAACAGTGTTCTTGGCCCTGATTAAGGCTGCTGAGCAGTGGCAGCTTCTCATTCAAGCCTTGCAACTTTGTCTGAAGAGAGATTGTTTGAGTCTCTTTTATTTCAGTGCCACCCTCCCATTGTGATGTTTATTGTTACAGCTCCTATCTTCACTTTGAATAGTGTCTTTGCCCAGTCTGAGGCAGAGTTCAGTTTCAGAGGCTAGGAGGCGGTGTTCGTGGATACAGTGGGTGTCCCTGTCATTTTCAGTGGGTTCACATTTCAAGGAACCACAATAGCTACTATTTAATAGAACTTGTCTCAGAGTTTCCTTCAACTTATCAACTACGTAGTTTAAGAAAAGAACAGAAGAAACCAACCACCAACAAACCCGTGTCTGTACGACTGAAGTAGCAAGTAGCACTTCTGAATCTTCTTCATTCTCTGTGGAGGGTGAGATAGGAGAGAAGGGACGAAATGAAGAGTGTAGGCTCTTCGTTGTCCCTGCAGAACCCGCTGACAGGGGTCTATAGCAGCCAGAGATGAAAGTGGAGCTCCCGCAGTGTCTGAAGAGAGGTAACAGAAACAAGAAACAGGCTTTTAGGGTTATTGGAATCCTCTGCGTGGCTCATCTTGGGCACTGCATGCTGCCAACAACCAACAGATGGCTTGGGAGTGAGACGGGAAGAGAGAAAATGTTATTAACAGATAATGTGGTGATGTGGTGAAGGTTTCAGACATGATCTTGGTTTCCTCCTGATGTCTTTGCATTTCTGGTTGTCTGTGGTGGATACAAGACCAGCGACCACGGTTGGTATAAATATTGCAAATCCATATAGCCTACCTGACTGTGTCTTCACTTTTTTCTTCAGTGGTGTTTACCTGGAAGCTTACGGTTGTGTAGGGATAACTTTTAGCTGAAAGATAGAGTATTGTAGTTTATTATGAGAAACAAATAGAAATGAATATTTTGGAGTCTCTTATTCTTCTAAAACAGAAATTAAATTCCATTTTTGGTCTCTTGACAGGGCTGGTGGACGAAGCCATTGATACCAAATCTCTGTTGGATGCTTCTGAAGAAGCAATTAAAAAAGATCTGGACAAGTGTAAGGTAGCCATGGCCAACATTCAACCTCAGATGCTGGTTGCTGGGGCAACAAGCATTGCTCGTCGGGCCAACTGAATCCTGCTGGTGGCGAAGAGGGAGGTGGAGAACTCTGAGGATCCCAAGTCCCATGAGGCTGTGAAAGCTGCCTCTGATGAATTGAGCAAAACAATCTCCCCTATGGTGATGGATGCAAAGGCTGTGGCTGGAAACATTTCTGACCCTGGTAAGCAACAAAGCATGGTGGTGAGATAAGGTGCACCTCACAACCGCCACATACAAAGTCTACACACACTTAGTCTGAGAATACTAGGCTAATCATTTTCTGTCCACACCTCTGCAGTATTGGCAGGTGTGTAGATATACTGGTTCAGCTTCACTATGCTTTCTTAATGTTGTCTGGCTAAACAGTTCTTAACCCTGTTCAATCATTATTTTGAAAATTTCTCAAAAGATGACTAATCAGTTTGCCATATATATAATATATAAGCTTATGTTTATAAGCTTATATAATACTGTTGTAACTTCTTGTGTATTTTTCTCTATAAAGCATTTTATTTTTCTGTCAAATATGGAGGGCTAAAGTTAACCTCTCGTCTCTTAGGCCCTAAAGAATCTGGGTTTTTATCAGCTGAATTTTGATCATATTTTCAGTATCACTGAAGGAGAGTGTAATTGGAGCCACTCCTTTGGTTGGAATCATCTGAATTCCTTCCTGTTTTGAACACCCAATATTTCTATTCTCATTTGTGAGTAGAATCCAGTGAGAGAGTGGAAAGGAAGCGCTGGTTTATCCACCCCTGACTCAGGCAGAATCTTTCTGATGTTCTTAACCCACCATCATAAAGGACATAGTTGGTTCACTAATTGGAGTTTCTCATATTTTGAAGATTCCTGAATTCCAGCTCAGCATAAATGGCTAACATGCTGAATGCCAAATAGAGCAAAGGAGTAGGGAGAAAGGTGGGAAGTACTCTGGGGAATGTATGCCCAATCTGAAACTGACATGTCCCACATTCTGCATTGAGCAGATAACTCTTGACTGTGTCATCATCAGAGAGGTGATGGGTACCACCTGAGGCCAGAGTGTTCATGCCCAAGAATCTCTTGATTACTTGTTTGTTGTCCAGTGAGCAGGCACGCTGAACACTATAGGAACAGCTGGTTTATGAGACTTCCTACTCTTTTCAGGCCTCAGGGCATCTGACTTACCCTATCTCCCTTCCCCTTTAGCCACTGCCTACGATGCTTACTGGCAGCTTCACATTCAGCTTTTGTTGATAGAAACCAGTTCTTTTGCTAGACAGACAGTGCTTTGGGGCACTGACCTACCCAGCTGAAAATGAGAGTATCTTTTGTTTAGGCCTGCAAAAGAGCTTCCTGGACTCTGGATATTGGATCCTGGGAGCTGTGGCCAAGGTCAGAGAAGCCTTCCAACCTCAGGAACCTGACTTCCCACCTCCTCCACCTGACCTTGAACAGCTCCGAGTAAGTAAATTCAGAGAGATGGGGAGTGTTGAGCAGCAGGATGTTGAGAATGTAACGAGAGAGAAGTAAACTGTATTTTAGATTTTAAGAATCAAGTGGCTTGGTTTAGCTTTTACTTGAACTTAAGTCAGAGGCTTATCTTGATTTTTATCCCCAAATTTAGTAGAGTCAAAATCCAGTGCTTATATATGGGTTGGTAGGTATCTGTGCTATTGGCCTCCTGTGATGGGGTGTGCCTGGAACAGAGAAGCTGGCTTTGGTAAGTGTGGATGTAATGAATGATGAGGTAGTGAGCTATGGTAAAATCCTTGTACAGCTTGTGAGGAGGAAATTTCATGTGTTCCCAATTGCTAATGGTGTTTAGAATCTTGTATAGGTTCTTTCCTTTACTTGACCGTTATTTTTTCTTGTTAGAAAAAAGTAATATATGCTTTTCTAAAAAAGTTTTATCAAACCTTAGTTTAAAATCATTTGATACTGGCGAGGAGTATCAAAGTACCTTGAATCCATGGTTTAGCAGCAAGTTCAATGTGCAATATCTTGCAAATACAAATCCAAGAAATAGAAATAGTGATTATATTTAGATACTTACTCCAACTCACATTATTGGGAATACCTTGATATAGGGAATAATTTATCAAAACAGTAATTTATTTATTTCTTTGACTTATTTTCCCATATTTAATATCAGTAGAATATGTTAAGTTGGTCAAAGACAGAATTGGATCATTGTGCTCATAACTGAGAAGTAAATATTGCTTCCCTAATCTCCAACAGTTCTTTGATTTTTTTCCACCCCCCCCCCACTTGAGCTCTTGGTGAGTGGTTGGGGCAGACAGAGGGAGATATTCATGACATTAGGTAGTCATGACTTTCAGAATCAGGATCTTGGACTGGGGCTGTGGCTCAGTAGTAGAATGCTTTCCTAGCATGCACAAGGCCCAGGGTTCAATCTCCAGCACCACAAAATAAATTAATAAAAGTTCTTCTAATTTAAAAAACAAAACAACAAGTAGGTTCACTAAAAAGGTTATAAAAAAGGAATCAGGATCTTAAAGGTAATTTGAGAGATGAAGAACCTAAGGCCTAAGTGAGAAGTTATTTGCCTTTCAGCTGCCCCTTCATAGAACTTGACCTAGAACCCAGAACTTCAATCTTGTGTGGGGATCATCTTTGAGAATCCTTGATCCCGTAGTGTTGTGTATGCCCCTCTGGGATATGACCAACACAGTAACTGTTAGCTATTTGTAGAGTGAAAAAAAATGCTTCTGTTGAGATTGCAGCAGGTGGTCCTTGTGGCTCAGTGTGGGTGGTCTTATTTGAAGTCAATGTGGGTGGCTTTTCTAGAGATGCTTTTTAGAGGAAAGGAAAAAATCTTAAGGGGGAGTAGTTCCTAGGATTTTACTTACAAACCTGTTTATTCTCTTTCTTAGCTAACAGATGAGCTTGCTCCTCCCAAACCACCTCTGCCTGAGGGTGAGGTCCCTCCACCCAGGCCCCCACCACCAGAGGAAAAGGATGAAGAGTTTCCTGAGCAGAAAGCCGGGGAGGTGATTAATCAGCCAATGATGATGGCTGCCAGGCAGCTCCATGATGAAGCTCGCAAATGGTCCAGCAAGGTAAGTAATGAAGCTCTTCTTGTCAAGAAAGGATGTCTTTTGAGAAAAAGATGAAGAACTATGCACAAAGCCCAGGAAGAAGAGTCCAGATGGAGTCACTCTCTCCCTCTGCTTTGGTTCCTGTGTTGCCAATAGCATGTTCCTGCCATTACCTGTGATTTAGTGAGATATTTCTGGTGTTTGATAGTTTCTCCTTCTTGCAGCTCAAATGAAATTTGGGATGCCTGTGGTTTGAGAAGAAGGTTCCTTTCTTCTTTGTCCATTAGAATGTCAGCTGCACTGACCCTGGATATTTAGGGTCTTTTAGAATTTGCTTATCTTTCTTTTAAAATGTTTTTAGATGTTCCATTGTTAATTGTTGGATCTCCAAATACCAAACTGTCTTTTGTGGGCTGTGCTACAACTAGATGAAATGTTTGCATTCACATTAGAAGCGGATAGATTGGTGTTAGAAGCCGTGTGCTTTGTCTTTTCTCAGAATCATTCTACCTCTCAACTCTAGACAGCTCCAGGCTCACTCCAGCTCAGTGTAAATGTTAATGTGGGGGATGAAAACTTGGATGCCGCAGCAGTTATGCCCCATGAATAACTTACCTGTTTCCTCCTATATGATAATGAGTGGTAGCTTTTCTAGATAAGAGCAATGAAATATAGTTCTTAGTTCTAAACTGTTTCTAGTTTAATCCTAGATCTTTATTTTCACTATCTATTTACCTTTATTATTTTCATATCCTTCTGTCTTTTAACTTTTACATTGAATGTAGTCCCCAGGACTGCCTACACCTGTAGCTGACCTTGGATTATTATTTTTTTTTCAGGCTGGGAAATTAATCTTGGTTTTTGCTTTGTTTTGTTTTTGTGGTGCTGGGGATTGAACTCTGGGCTTTGTGCATGCTAGGCAAGCACTTTAGCATTGAGCTACACCTAGCCCTTAACTTTGGTTTTTAACTGTGTTTTTCAAAATGCTTATCTGTGCATTCAGGTTCTAAGAAGGAATGAAGACTTTGTAAGTGTTGGACTTGATCTGTGCAATTATTTATAATGATAGCTTTCCAACTGGGGCATGCATACCCTGTTGACCGTGTGGTAGATTCCCTTGTGTATAAAGAGAGTGAGGAATGTGACAGTGAGGGTTGATTTTACTCAAAGGAAATGGAAATTTCATTAAATTTAGATACATTGTACAGTGAAACAAAATATTAATAAATTATGAAGATAAAACATAAAAGGGGCCGACAGTACTGGCCTACATATTTTCCCCACTCTGCCATTTGTGACCAGAAAACTTGAGGTCTGAGTGTCTCCTGAGGTCTAAGCATTAGGGGTTTGCCGACTTTGAGTTATGTGAAGTCAGGAACAACTTGAACGGTGTATGTGTTGGGGAGGAATATGTATTTGTGTGTGTGTCAATCTGTTTGTCTTTTTATACTTTGTCACTCATCCCTAGCTGCAGTGAGTTAGCCTTTCTGCTCACTACAGAATGGGGTTGAGTCTTGTTGAGACAGAGTTTAGGTGAAAGGATTTAGATGGTACCTGGACCCCTTTTTGGCCCTGAATCCTCCAACTTAATTTTCACCTTTTGGTGAGACAGATTTTATATATAAGTTGATTGGTACTTTATGTATAAAGATTGATAGCAATCTCAAATATAATTCCATACAAACTCCTACTTCCTTTTGGTTACAGATGCTTGATGTATAGGACCTGTGGTCACTGTCCTTCATGTGAATGGTTTGACTTCATTGAAGCAATTCATTTTGTTTTCTTTTCCCCTCAACCTGTTTTTCAGCATCTGATCCCCCCGTCTCTTCCCTTGATCTCTTACAGTACCCACCTCTGTTACTAAATTCATGTTCTTCCTCTCATGGTCCCTATTCTTTTCATAGGCACCCATTTTGGGCTCCTGTGAGGGTCTTCTGAGCTGAGCCTCATTCATTGGTCAAGTCCATGTGTTGTCCAATCTGTGAATTAGATAAGTCAAGTTTGAGATGAAAGAATCTATTTTGCAATAGGAGAGAGATTTAGGTTGTATTTAAGGAGAAGCTTTTGAGGTTGGTATTAGAAACAGATGTAATAAGATATTGTGGAAGCTTTCTCTCTAAAGACTTTGGGGGGTGGGAGAGCGAGAGCGAGAGAGTGAGTGAGTGTGTGTGTGCCTGCGTGAACGTGGTTTTCCCTGCAATCCAGACAGGGTATTTTCTTGGGGTTCCTATAGCCGGACCATTGAGGGGTACTTAATGAATCCTCTTCACCCATCATTGATTTCCTACTTCTTTCCTGGTTTGGTGTTTCTTACCTTTGACATATTGTTTTAAATTTTGGATCTTTTAGCTGCAGAGCTGACCTGTCACTTCTTGTGTCCCAGAACAATGTTGTGACCATACAATCCAGAAAAGTGTTCATTTTCTTCTGTTCAAAGCAACTTGTGTGGCTGTATTTACTTTTCCCTTCTAATTCCTTTTAAAGGTAATAAACTACAATTGGGTTTTGCTCCTCAAAATTGTTCTGACATGAGAATTACATGTGTCAAGTTTAATTTTAGTAGTTAAGTGTATAAAAAATATAACTTGCTTTCTTAATATAAATATCTCTGGAAACCCTTTGCTAGTAGAGCAAGACCCTTTTCTTCCTTCACCACAGGGTGACTTGGGCTGAGTGCTGCTGGAGTTCCCCCTTCTGTGGACCCTGGTTCCTCTAGCTCCTGGAGTATGCCATTTTCTTTCCCATCCTAGGCAAGCTTTGGTTACTAAACTAGCTAAAACTCAGTTTCCCAAGTCCTACTGCTCGTACTAACACTATCCCTGTTTCTCATCCTTCCCGCCATCGACAAAGCCGGGTATCCCAGCTGCTGAGGTGGGTATAGGAGTTGTAGCTGAGGCAGATGTGGTTGATGCTGTTGGGTTCTTTGTCCCCTCTGACATGGAAGACGATTACGAACCTGAGCTACTGTTAATGCCATCCAATCAGCCTGTCAACCAGCCCATTCTAGCCGCGGCTCAGTCCTTGCACCGGGAAGCTACCAAGTGGTCTAGTAAGGTACTGATTAGCACTCCCAGTTGGGGACTGCTCCAAATGCATCTGGCCATGTGCAGCCTTGACACATTGCATCACTCATGATCTGTGCGGGTCCTGTGAGTCTGAGCAGGGTGGGTATCTGTTTGTCTGCACCTTGTTGTTAGGACTGGCTTCACAAGTTTGGTAGGTCTGCTAATGCCAGATTAATTGGATTGCACTTATGTTTGGGAGATGAAGAGAAATGGGGTCACTTTTTGAAAGGATTCTTTTTCTTACCAACTTTGTGGCCCTTGCTCAACTTTAAATCTCTTGAGAAGCTGTGGATGCACCTCTCAATGACTTCTAGGTCAGGAATCATTCTCCACCATTAAGAGGTCCCCTGGCCTGACCATTGAGCTTTGGCCCCTACCTCCTGCCCCTGACTGCTCACTGATGGATGGTTCAGGCTTATTTATCAGGGTGAGAAGCAGCTTTATATTGCAGGGTCTGTGGGGAGGACTACTTGCTCCCTTGCACTTTCCTGTGTGGCAGATGTTGGCCTTGATGGGAGCCCACTTGGAAGGGACGTCACTGACTGCTTGTTCAGGTTTCTCAGTGGGAGGAGGGATAGATAGCAACAGAGGGGATTTAGTGAACCAAATGCCAAATCTAAAATAAACTGCTATTAATTAGAATGGGGTTTCTGTTTCCTTCTCCAGCATCCTCTTAGCTGAGGTTTTGGGACTGAACCAAAGCTAGTTTGGGGAAAAAAGGGGTTGGTACTGGTCACGTTATTTCCTTTGAAGGTGGCATGTTGCAAGAAGAAAGATTTGAAGAGTGATGGATAACAACTAACCCTGGCGCTACACTATTTCCTAACCAAAGTCTTGAAATTTGGAATGATTCTAGGTCTGTGCTGGAAAAGGTGGTTCAGAGGGCCTCATCTAATATACCCTCACCTCCTGGCTTCTTCCTGTATGTGTTCTCTTCAACCTCAGTTTACTGCCTGAGACATCACACACCTACCAGCATAAACAATTAGCCATTTCATGGTGTCTGTAGAAGTCTCTCACAGAGCACCCTGTAGTGGCATGATTTGCATATGCCTCACTGCATTGTTTATAAATTGAAAAGCAAGAGGGGAGAAATGAGTGGGGCCTGGCCTTTTGAAAATAATGTAGTTGCTGTGATTTTAGGTTGTTTTATGGGCGTAAAATAAATTACTTGTATATATCTTTATTATGACCCATGAAGGTTTTAGTGAACCAAATGCCAAATCTAAAATAAACTGCTGTTAAATAGAATGGGGTTCTGATTCCTTCTCCAGCATCCTCTTAGCTGAAGATTCCATTAATTGGAGGCTTCACTTTAACTGAAGGGGCTGAACAATTGATTCTTGATGTTTTTACATGTGAAAGATTAAAATGATGTTATATTTCAGGCTGACAGGACAAATGAGACACTTGAGGAAAGGCAAGAGCATATTGGATCAGAAAATTATGCTCCCCTTTCACCAGCTGTGAATAGTTACTTTAGGTTTTACATTCTAGTGAAGTAGTGAGAATTTTGGCTGCTATTTGCAGCCAGGGTAAGGATGAAGAGGATGATTTCAGCATCTGGAAAGGCTCCTCTGTATTTTTCCTCTCTGGCCAGTTCTACTGCTTTTTCTCCTATTACAGAATGAAAATGCCTGTTTCACCAACTCCTTGGCCATGGCCCCATTTTATTGACCCTATTAACCTGGAGATGCTTAAGTGCTTGTTCAGTGCTATGCCTGCAGTGCACATGTTGCCCTTTCTGACTTATATCCAGGTCTTCCTTTTTCAGTCAGGAGATTCTCTGTCTGTCTCTGATCAAGTGTCCTGCCTCATCCTTCTCTGTTTCTCCAGTGCTATCCATGTCATTCATGAACCGTCCTTTTAATCTTCTTCTCATCCTTCCAGAGGGCTGCTAGAGCAGCAGGCTCTCTCCTCTCCTGTTTTTCTGCTCCTTCCTTAACTTGGCAGAGTGTGGGCAGAGCTCACACTGTATGTTTGCTTCTCTCTAGGGCAATGATATCATTGCAGCAGCAAAGCGCATGGCTCTGCTGATGGCTGAGATGTCTCGGCTGGTAAGAGGGGGCAGTGGTACCAAGCGGGCACTCATTCAGTGTGCCAAGGACATTGCCAAGGCTTCAGATGAAGTGACTCGGTTGGCCAAGGAAGTTGCCAAGCAGTACACAGATAAGCGGATTAGAACCAACCTCTTACAGGTACCTGGGAAAAGAGGGTGTGTGTTTGGCAGGTTGGGTGGGGAGAGTTGGGAGGAATATGAGGATAATGAGGGAGAGAGCAGCAGAGAGAAAACTGGGTGAGTAGGGGAAATGGAAAAAAGGGGAGTTTGGGAAAGACAGACTCAAGAAAGTTTTATTTCTTAGTCAAAGGAAAGAATGTGAATGTGTTGGCTTCTGTATAAAGGGACTGGACTAACCCCAGGAAGAAAAAAAGTGTTTTGTTGTAATTTGAGTGCCTTCTGCATGCTAGCCATTGGAAGTAAAGAAGTGGAAGTCCTCGCCTTGAGGAACGTGTGGGCAAGACAAATATGGACACGTACCAAATTAAACTTTCTCTTTAGGTATGTGAGCGAATCCCAACTATAAGCACCCAGCTCAAAATCCTGTCTACTGTAAAGGCCACCATGCTGGGCTGGACCAACATCAGTGACGAGGAATCTGAGCAGGTATGTATTTGCGGCTTTTGGTTTCTTGCTAGCAGCTTCTGTGCTATTCACTTTAATTCTGTTTTAAAGACATTTTAGCTCTGAATGAAATATTCAGCATGGGGGATGGAGTCTTATGACTCACTTTCTCAGGAGGAGAGTCTTTTGTTATAGAGCTGCATCAGAAATTTGGGACTGGGGGGTTGGGATTGTGGCTCAGTGGTACAGTGCTTGCCTGGCACGAGTGAGGCACCGAGTTCGATCCTCAGCACCACATACAAAGTAAATAAATCAAATAAAGGTATTGTGTCCATCTACAACTAAAAAATATAATTAAAAAAAAAGAAATTTGGGATTGAAAGTAAAGCACTTGGGCAACGTGTTACTTTGCAGATGGGAAAATGAGGCATAGGGAGGTTAAACGGTTGAGGTAGCACCATGAATCTGTGCCAGTTAGGCTTCTACTCAGTTCTTTTCTCTCCTACAAAAGGCTTGGCTCTTTTAAGGCTTCTGCTGCCTGTCCACTCCCACGCACTCTGTCTTTTTTGGCTGGAGAGAAGACTGTCTGCCTTCGGGTGATTTTACAGCCTTGGGGGAATGAATCATGCAGAGTGTGCAGGAGTATGAGGTGGTTAGGCCTGTTCTGAGACTTAAGTGACAGCTCAAGGTGGTGCTTCTTTTGCATTTTCTTTAGTCTTCTCACAGAGAAAGAACGATGGGGGGAGGGTTGTTCTTAACAGTTTGTCCTGTTTCTCTCCGTTGTGGAACTGTGGCCCAGATCTTTCAGAAAACTCTCATTTGCTGGGATTGGTGGTGGGTGCCTGTAATCCCAGAAGCTCAGGAGGCTGAGGCAGGAGGATAGCAAGATTTAAGACCAACCTCAGCAATTTATTAAGACCCTGTCTCAAAATAAAAAGGGCTGGGGGGTATGGCTCTGATAGAGTGCCTCTGGATTTAATCCCCAGTACCTAAAACAAAACAATCCATCCTCATTTGAGCACCCCTTCCTCTTCTTATTTCCCCTCTGGAAGATCCTGCTGTGAGCCACATTCCCCTTTTCTTCTTTTGATGAGGAATACATCTTTGTTGGACTGCCCAGACAGCGCTCATACATGGAGTATGAGGCAATATATATCAGGTGGTTTGGGAGTTAAGAAAATAAGAGACACCATGTTGCCAGGCATGGTGGCGCATGCCTGTAATCCCACCAGTTTGGGAGGCTGAGGTAGGAGGATTATAAGTTTAGGGCCAGCCTCAGCAACTCAGCAAGGCCCACAGCAACTCAGTGAGACTCTGTGTCAAAATAAAAAGTAAAAAGGGCTAGGGTAGAGTATCCCTGGGTCTAATCCCCAGTACCAAAAGCAAAACAGAACAAAAAGACACAATCCTTCCTCTTGGAGAACTCACAAATAATTTAGGTTTCTAGGCCAGTAAACAGAGGGTAGGAGCACTGTAGAAGATACAAGAAGGCTACTTTTCTTGGTTTCATTATTGCTGCTTCCACTACCATATTCTAATCCAACAGCTCTCACCTAACCTTCTCTTCTCCCAAAACAAGGGAACTGGATCTTCACCCCTAACTCTCATATATTCTAGGTAGCATTTGGGCATTGGGCTGTTTTCCTGTCATGTGATCTCTTCTGCCTAAAGGTGGGAAAAATTGGAGAAATAAGGATAAGTTTTGAGAGATTCAGGTCTTATTCATTTAACCAACAAAAATTTGTCTTGGGAATATCTACTCTGTTCCATTAAACTGTCTAGTAGTCCAGGTGTGGTGGCATATGCCTGTAATCCCAGCTACTTGAGAGGCTGAGGCAGGAGGATCATGAGTTCCAGGCCAGCCCAACAACTTAGTGAGACCCTGTTACAAGAGAAAAAAATAAAAAGGGCCAGGGTTGTAGCTCAGTGGTAGAGCATTCCTGAATTCAATTCCCAATTGAACCCACGCACCCCCCCAAAAAAAATCCAGGGAAAAAAGGTAGAAAATGACAGTGTGGTAGAATGGAATAAATACACGACTATAAGTGAGAGGTCATGAGTTTTCATCCTGACTCTGTCAGGATGAAAGTTTGGATGGCAATCTCTAGACCTCTCTGCTCCTAAGTCCTTTTGTTGATAAGTGCAAAGATTTACTAATCAGAAATTCAAGCCCATAGTTATTTCTCCCAGAACTGTGATCCCTCTGAAGTTTCATGCATAAATTTAATACACATGAACATTTTTCTCGGGAGAACCCACAACCTCCATTTAAATAGTTATTCTTAACTCAGCTAAACAATCATTAAGGTTTCTGACTTTATGTGAGCAGAGTACCAACATTCCATTCCTATATCGTTGTGTTTGGAAGATAAACTTTGGATTTCCATAGATTGATCAGGTGGTTGGTTTATTCATTAATTGAATATTTATGAAATGCCTCCGAATGTGCCAAGAACTGGAGAACAACTGTGAACAAAAACTGACAAAAGGGGCTGAGGATGTAGCTCAGCGCTTGCTTAGCATGTGCAAGGCCTTGGGTTCAATCCTTGGTGCCACGCGCGCACACACACACACACACAACCAGGGCTGGGTGTGATGGCGCACACCTGTAATCCCAGCAACTTGGGAGACTGAGGCAGGAGGACTGCAAGTTCAAAGCCAGCCCCAGCAACTTAGTGAGGCCCTAAGCAACTCAGTGAGACCCTGTGTCTCTAAATAAAACATGAAAAAGGGCTGGGGATGTGGCTCAGTGGTTAAGCACCCCTGGGTTCAATCCCTTTTACAAAAGCAAAACAAAAAAACTCAACAAAACAAACAAAAAACATGACAAAAATCTGTCCTCCATTATGGAACTTAAATTTTGTATGGACAAACAACCTATCTCAGAGCACAATAATCTAGATAAAACTTAAAATGTTTCAACGAGTGATGATGGATTCTATGGAAAAAAATGAAAGAATTGGAGGTGAGGACTATTGCAAGTTGGGAGGTGGTTTGTGATGTAAAATAATGGGAGAAAGGAAGGCCTCACTGTGGTGACAGTTGAGCTAAAAGATCTGAAGGACATGGGAGGGAAAACCAACATTTACCTAGGGGAAGATTATTCCAGGTAGAGGGGATAAATATCAAGAGTCTGGAGGGGGAGGAATAACTTGAAGATCAAGAGGTACAGACTATACGCCATCTGAAGGCACAGTACAAGATCATGATAGTCTAGTTTGGGGTCCTTTTTGGTTAATACAGCTAATCCATCAGTGATGAAAGTGAGTACAGGGAATGGTTGTAGTCCATTCTTAGCTTAACCCTATTTTGGAGACAGGATTGCATCAGGGACTACTGTAATGGAGAGTTCTTCTTTCTTGACAGGCCACAGAGATGCTAGTTCACAATGCCCAGAACCTCATGCAGTCCGTGAAGGAGACTGTAAGAGAAGCAGAAGCTGCTTCAATCAAAATTTGAACAGATGCTGGATTTACACTGCGCTGGGTCAGAAAGATTCCCTGGTACCAGTAGGTACCCAGCCAAACCTGGCTGGTACGGAAACCCCTACTGAAAAGAATAATCCAAGTTCCAGAAGCCATCTGGAGTTGCTGGGGGTTGAAAGCCACATCCCAGCCTGACATATCAGAAAGGAATGGGGTCTCTTCACATTACGAAACATTTATACTCTTTGTCATGGACACTGTGAAATATGTCTCCATATAAATTCTGTATTCTCAAACACAGTTAAACTCATGTATACTCTGTCTCAATAGGTGGACTGGGTTTTTAGCCCATGGACTTCACATAAGCTCAGAATTTAAGAGTGAAAACACTAGCCAGACACCCTAGGGGACATTTCCCTCGTTTCCTTTTCACCAGCCAGTTAAGAAAATCTCTGCTTCCAAAAAATTGTTTGGGCTTTCCATGTTGCTGCTGACCCCGCCTGCCCTGGGTTGTACTACCTGGGTCCTTTTCAGAAGTGAGCTTTGCTGCTGCAGGAAAAGGTAGCCTTTGGGAGCCCCAACATATAGGCCTGGATTCATTTCCTGCCTCTCCCCAATTTAATTCAATTTTCCACACACTAGCAAACTTCACTGTCAGGAGGAAATCACAGAATCATGATTCATGAGCAATGTCTGTGCTAGGGAAACTTCTTGTCCCATGGCAGTCCTCAGCCTGCCAAGGTAACCATCCCATGAATACACTGTGTGCCCTGGTGCTCTCTGTCACTAGAGGGGCAGAGTAGCCAGGGTGTGGCCCTGCCCATCTTCCCAAGGGGGTCATGCCCAGGCGTTCCATGCTTTGTCACTGCCTGCAAAGGTCTGTGCTGAGGACTTATCATTCATTCTTAGCTCTTTATTGTTCTTTTTTAAGCTGAAATGCTGCATTTAATTTTTAAACAAATCATGTTCTGGCTTTTGTAGTCTTCCCCTAAACCCTTCCTAAATAAGATTTTTAAATATATGTAGGTGTTCTTTCTTTTCTTTTTTGGGAAATTGGAGTCTCACTATGTTGCCAAGCCTGGTCTAAAACTCCTGGGTTAAAGGGATACTACTGTCTTGACCTCCTGAATAGATGGGACTACAGGCATATGTCACTGTACTTTGGTTTGTATGTAATTTCGAAAGATCCTTTTTATCCTTTGGAAATTCAGTTCATAAGAATTAATACTAGACCTCTGAGATTGTCTAATGAAAAGGCAATCCTGTTAAAGGACACTTCTATCTAAGGGAGAGTGGTATTTCCAGACTAGAATTTGAATGCTTCTGGGACTAAATCAATGGTAAATACTCCTGGAATTCCTACTTCCCTTCAACCAACTAAGCCAAGCCCCTTTATACTCTCCTAAATATAACTGAAAATAATGAGCATAATATTTAATCATCACCATAGTAAATTTCCTATTACGCAAAGTTAAAAGGCAATTTTTCCTCCCCTCCCCCGGACATTTATCACTGCTGCCTAAGCATTCTCCAGCACGTAAACCATATTTCTTTCCAAACCCAAAATGAAAAAAGTAAAGGAGTGAGACCCCTTGTCTAAATATGCTTTCCTTTCACCCCCCCCAATGTGTGTTAGATCCCATCATCAAATGTATAGCACTTGTCTTAAGGTGGTCCTGCACACTCAGGCTACCTCTATTTCCTTTTAACTGATAAAAAATTATTTTAAGGCCCTCAACATATTTGTATAATTGCTTACCTGATATAAATGCAATATTAATGCCTTTAAAGTATGAATCTATGCCAAAGATCACCTTTTGTTTTACTGAAGATTACTTAGAAGAAATAAGAAAAATCTCTGTTCTTCAAGTTCTTCTGGTGTTGAGACACTGGTTTTACACTTTATGCCAGATGTGCTTTTCTCTAACAACAGTGCTCAAGACACAGTGAAGCAAACAAAACAAAACAAATCCCTGAATGGTAGAGGTGTCACCACTTTAAAAAAAAATACATTTGTAAGCTAGGATTTGTTATATGCAAATATTTTCTGCTTCCTCTTTTTTGTGTTTAAAACAATAAAATGCATTTGTATAAATAATGCTCTAAAGTTGGATGTTATTTTAGTAAGAACTTTTAGGTCAAGTTTTTCCTTTATTTTTGAAGAATAGCCAATTAAACTAATCCTTAAGACCTGGAAACTAAAGATGTAGAAATCGACAATAGTATTTTAACTTAACAAGGATCTGTGTGATAAAGGACAACTTTGGGGATTATATACTAGAAGTAGCAGTGACAAAGGTTAACAGAAGGCAGAAAGCAGCCAGATGATACAGATCACCCACTGGTTGAAGAAGTCTTTCTATTTAATAGGAATGACCATCACTATCCCTTAAAAAGCCAAAGTTATTAAATGTGCAGAACCACAAATCCATTTTTTTATATTCTAAAATTCAGCATAGGAAGGTTCTCAAGGACCTACCAGGGCTCTGGGGCAGAACTAGCTTTTGGAGACATATTCCTCTTCTTAAGCCCCGACTAGAACAGTACTAGGAGATTTTTTAAAAATATTTTTAATTGTAGATGGACACAACATCTTCATTTTTTTAATATGGTACTGAGAATTGGACTCAGTGCCTCACACATGCTAGACAAGTGCTGTACCACTGAGCCACAATCTCAGCCCACACTAGGAGATTCTTGGACAGAGCTGGAACATAACAGTTTTTGCCTGATTTTTCTAGATCTGCAAAGGTTAAATATCATTAAAGGTTGAAACGTGGGCTGAGGCTGTCGCTCACTGATAGACTGCTTGCCTAGCACGTGTGAGGCACTGGGTTCGATCCTTGGTACCACATACAGAAATATAAAGTCATGCTGTCCATCTACAACTACTAAAAAAAAAGTGATACTTAAAAGTGTTGCTAACTGCATTTATCACTGCTTTTATCACCTACCTACAAAAGCTTCCAACCATACAGGTGGATTCTAGCCTGCTTGAATTAAAGAGAAATGTCCGAGGCTATTAATTAGGGCAGCAATCTCTAACATTGCCCCATTTCTGCTATTTACCTTATGTTCACTGCTGCATTGTAGTTAGTTGTTTTCACAAATCAGTTGCCTCTAAGGATAATGAGATCAGCACATTCCAAGGGTTCTTCTATAACACTATTTAAGGAATGTACCTACCAGATGAATGCCCTCTGAATACAATGATGGGGACTTCATCAAGCAGAAACTAAACATCTACTTTCATTTGCTCTTAGGATATACTCCCTTCACAACTTGGAAAAAGGGAATATTATAGGATTAGCTGGACCTCTGTGTTTAGTAAGTATTCTGATATTACTGAATATTCATGTATATATTAGTAGATGGTAGTGATAAAGAAGGGAATTTTGAATGGCTGTGAACATACTAAGTTAAGGAAAAGAGCATTTGAAAGTGTTTTGCAGCAAACTTTACATCATATATGTGATACAGAGGAAATTCTGATCATGTTCAGCCTGTTGACATTGAACAGTGCCCATCTGGGAACATTCAATTAACAGTTAAGCTTAACAACAACAAAAAAATAATAAAAAAATAAAAAAAAAATCAACCTGTTGCTTTCATTTTTTTATTGACAGTATAGCCAGAGCTATTGAAAGAATTTATTGGACTCTATCAAATTAATAAATACAATAATTTAATTGTAGAAGGAAAAAGTCTACTTGGACATTTTAGCAGAAATTGATAGAGGCAAGGGACTCTTGGCATACATTCTACTTGAATATAAGACAGCACAGGAAGAAAATTGTACAGTGCAGGTATGGAAGGTTGAGATTAGGGATTCCGAAGAAAGAAAAGGAAATGTTCTGATTGCTCTTTTGAGGAAAGAACTCTAAGATAATAAAAAATAGGACAAGCAATTGAATAAAGCAATATTAGATAAAGGGAATAAATATTTGGCAACATTTTGACTCTAGCTGCCAATCTGAGATTGGTTACTCTACAAATTTATAAGTTGTAAAAAGTGCCATTGTTACTATGTGAAAGGCAGACTGGATGCCCTAGGCAAGCAAAGGTAAGAATGCTACTGTACAATGGGTGCACCAACCACCAGCACTTGACAAAATAAATGAGATGACTGTAAGATAACCCTAAAGTGGCAAGGAAAAGAGAGTTATAAGCTGAAACAATAAAAGAAAACAGAATGGAGCCACAAGGAGAAGAAAACTTAATAGCACAAGTAACAACAAAGAAACAGGAAGAGTACTTCAGTACTTAAGTTTTAACTTCTAGCCTCCCTTCATTTTTTTCATGTCTAACGAGGCAAAATAATTGGGCAAGGACTACTAAACCAATGAAGTTGATGAAATGGTAACAACTACAGACTGACTTTCTAATCATGATGATCAATACGGTATCATAAATGTTACTAAGAATTTTGTTTCTGCCTCAATAAGGTTCTTCCACGTACTGTTGTCAGTATGGCAGAGTTATTAAATTACTGCACTGACAATTGTGCAACAGTTTTAGGAGGGAGTCATCATAATAGCCTTGAAATGCACATGGTATGAAATGGAGTTTCCTCTAAAGAAAAGGGATGCACGCATATTCAACAAAAGATAAAAGATTTAAAAAGAAAAAAAAAACGATAATGAGGTAGATACATTTTCCTCCTCTTGCTGAACTAGGGCATGAGGCATTTAGGTTAACTGTGGGATAAGTGATGTTGGATAAAGCTGTATAAAGCATGAAGATGGCTAAAGTTTCACCTAAGTTTCTCTTTTCTACCTTAATTTGCTTAAAAAGCACAAACACTTATGCTTGTAATAACTTCCTGAAAGCAAAAGTATGTTCCCTTTTATTACCATAATAAAGCATTTGCCCCTTTGATACAAATGATTTTTACTGTGCTAACAGCTGAACCGGTGGCACAAAGTCGAGATGGTATTTACTGTAGCAAGGTCCTTGTAAATCAAAATCTTGAGGTTTACATAAAAATCTTATTATAAAAAATACAATACCAAGTACAGTGTGAATGGAGCATGGAGCAGTAGTGCTCCCTGCCAGGGCCATGTGGAAGTGGCTTTTGCTACAGTGCTTGCTTAATGGCACAAGTGAAAAGCTGAATAAGGCAAACACTTGAAGAGGCAGTTTTTGTAAACTTCTTGGGTGGGGGGAATTTCCTCTGTTAGGACAGATAGGACTGGGATGGCTAAGATCAGGAGGTGTGACATTTGGCTGCACCTGACATGTCACATCACTGATTGAGACAGTTCCTGCTGAATAAGACCAATTCACTGGCTTTAGGAGAGCAAGTGAGGTTATCAATGTAGTCTTCTGCCTTTCCTGTTACAGTGTGCAGCATCCAGCTGGTACCCACCTTTGGAAGAAATCACCTCCATAATCTTCCTAAGTGAAAAGATACAAAATAAGCTAAGTCATTAGAAAAGATCCCTTAGCTTAAAGCTCCTTAAGAACCCTACATCAATTTCTAAATAACTTTGTTAGTGGTGTATAGCTCAACACAAATGCTTTAACTAGAATATGTATTCCCACCCATTTGGTACCTAATAGTAAATTGTAATGACACTTGAAAACAAATTGATCTTGTTGAGGAATTTTGGCCTCTTCTCATGTCCTCACTTGAAACTTTCCAGCTTTCGTGACATATTTGACTCCTTTAAATGGCTTATACTTCTCCCCATACATGTCCAAGCGGTTTACTTTTAAGCCTGTGTCATAAAGAATGAAACAAAAAATTGTTATAATTCCAACAATAATATAGTACAATATTTGTTGAGCAACAGGTATTATGCTGTAAATCTGACACTAACAAATATCCCGTTCACTATTTAGAAGCAATGTCTCTTCTACAATACGTGAATTACTATACTTTGAAGGTATGGATTTAGTTAAGATAACCATGTAGGAGGGAATGGTTTTTTAAGGCTAATTCTGCTTCTGTGAATATGAATGACTCTGTTGCTGCTTAAGTGAGGGTGGGGGGTGAAGGGATGCTGTGTGAAATAGGAGGTCTCCAAAGTCCTTGATTCCTGGAGGCTGGCCCTCTAGTACTGTGTAAAAGGCAAACTGACATTTCTGTTCTTTCTATAGTGGGAAATGTTTGTTACTTTTCTAAGTGCCTAATAACTGAGCTCAGCAAAACTTAATTACACTTAAACACAAGTAAAACTTACCTGAAATAGCAAGCTGCTGGATCTTAAACTGTATGTTGAGGCTAGGATTCTCTTCTGGCTTGGGTGCTCCAGACTGTAAATTTACCAGTCCTTTAAGACTTGGAAGCTTTTGTGGAGTGATTTTCCCCACATCCCATGTTAATACCTTAAAAGGACATTGAAAAAAAAACAAAAAGACAAAAAAAAAAAAAAAACAAACCCTCAACCATTTATTAAAGACAAATGCTCAAGGATAAGGTTAAAAGACAGGTCACACAGGTGAACATAAGCCTATCTGATTTCAAGTATTCTTTCCATTATACTGCTTTCATGGCTTTTCTCTAGGCCAGGTTCTTTTACTATAAAATGAAAAGACTTATCTTGGTGTTAAAACTTGTAGCCATAGTATCCTTTGTTAAAAAGCAACTGTTTCTGTGGAAGCTCAATAACAGATGAGAAAATGAAGCTCTTAGAGTTGAAGCTGTAGGGTGGAGAGCCAGGGATGTGGAGCTTCCCTGCTCAGTCTTAAATGGTTTCTGGGAAGGTTCTCTGAATCCTTAGAACACAGGGTTAGATGATCTTTAACATTCTTTGACTTTATTAAAAAATAAGCCTTTTAATTTATCAGGCAGCTGATTGACTCTGCTGTTAAAAACAATCATTTTCTACCAAAGTAGGAAGATGACAGAAAAAGTCATCTTTTGGAATTCCACTAGAGGAATGTGTAAGTAGATTAGGAAGCAGCTTTCTTAGCCAATATCCCCCATGGAATAATATATGATGCTTTTAAGTTAGAAAAGCAGAAACAGGTCTTAATGATCAATTTCTACAGAAAAATCTAACAATTACTAACTATATTATTTTACTCTTTTTAAATTTTTTAAAAGTTGTAGTTGGACACAATACTTTTTATTTATTAATTAATTTGTTTATTTATTTGTAGTGCTGAGGATTGAACCCAGCGTCTTGCACATGGCTAGGCGAGCACTCTACTGCTGAGCCACAACCCCAGCCCTTATCTTCCTCCTTTATATATGTATTTTTTGTTGTAGATGGATACAATACCTTTATTTATTTATTTTTATGTAGTGCTAAGGAACACATGCTAGGCAAGTGTTCTATCACTGAGCTACAACCCCATCTTCTTATATCCACATAATGTTTTTCTCTCTTTAAAAAGCTTTTCTTTTTCATTAGATAGTGGGGAGAGACTCTGCATTATCAATGGATGAGTAAGTGTACACTGTGAAAGTGTGCACAGAAGTGATGAACTCTTCTGTTCATTTACTCAGTGGTAGATGCAGGATTCTTTCCACAGTTAGCAGCAGAAGCACAGCACAATATTATCTCCAGTTTTTTTTCTTTTTAATATATATATTTTAGTTATAGATAGACACAATACCTTTATTTTATTTTTATGTGGTGCAGAGGACTGAACCTAGTGCCTTCCATAAGAAAGGCAAGCACTCTACCACTGAGTAACAACCCCAGCAGTATCTCCAGGTTTTATAGGAACTTTCTTTTAAATAAGTCATTAAACACTTCCCCCATAATCCCCAATCACAAAATAGATTGCAGAAACACTTGCTCACTCTTGATTTGAAGTGGCTGTACCTTGGTGACTGGATAAAATGTATAGCTGCCTTGTGTTGGTGTCAGGTTCATATTCAGCACAACTTTTGGCATGTGAACTGTCACTGTAATTCCTTCAATAGTTTTTCCCATATTTTGCTTTGGTCCAATTGTTATATCAAATCTGCCACAAGAACTGTTCTCCTTAAAGCTGATACTGTGTTTCACATACACTGGTATTGCCACTAGACTAAAAAGAGAAAAAGACAGGAAAGCACAATACACACAATTAATGGTGTGGGGCAGCTCCAGAAATGGACTGAAAAAAACTTCAGTCCAGAGTATTCTACCCTGCCTCCAACTCCACAATAGGGCTTTATACCTCTAGAACTGCAGATGCTATATCTGCACAAGGGAGAGTTGGATACAACATGTTTTCATACCAGTGTGCTAGAAACTGAGTTCTCATCTGTAAGTATACAAACCAAGACAGAAACCTGAAGTTTAATTATTGTATAAATAATTTAGGCAAATGGTTCTAGTTTAAAAAAAATAAGAGTCCACTGAAAAATAATTTGAAGTTATATATACCCAAAAAGTTCCTGAGTGACAAGAGTCAAAAAACAATTCCTCTGCCTTTGAGTCTTACATTACCCAAATGCTTCTAACTATATACATATACATGTATACATACATATTACATATATGTGTGTGTGTGTGTGTGTGTGTGTGTGTGTGTATCCCCCAGACCTGGGGATTGAACCCAGTGCCTCACACAGCATAGACAAGTTCTCCACTACTGAACACTAATCCCTAGCCCCTGCTATGCTTTTTCTTTTTTTGCTTCAATGGCGACCAAACTCAAGGGTGCTCTACCACTGAGCTGTATCCCCAGCCCTTTTCATTTTTAAATTTTGAGATAGGGTCTCACTAAGTTACCCAAGCTTGCCTTGAACTTGGAATCTTCCTGCCTCAGCCTCCCAAGTTACTGGGATTTTACAGAGATTTTACTAGGCTTGGCTTCAGCCCCTCCTTCTCATATTTTCAAAGGACAAACTAACTACAACCTATAATGTTAAATTAAAATTAATGTTAATTTAAAATTCAGTTCAGACAGCAAAGGAATCAACAATGTGAAGAGAGAGCCTATAGAATGAGAGAAAATTTTTGCCACCTGCACCTCAGAGCCTTAATCTCTAGGATACAAAAAGAACTTAAAAAACTCAACACCAAAGAAACAAATAACCCAATCAACAAACAGTCAAAGGAACTGAACAGACACTTTACACAAGAAATACGAATGGTCAACAAATATATGAAAAAATGTTCAACATCTCTAGCAATTAGAGAAATGCATATTAAAACTACACTAAGATTCTCATTCCAGTCAGAATGACAATTATCAAGAAAACAAGTAACAGTAAATGTTGGCGAGGATTTTGGGGAAAAGGTAGACTCACATTGCTAGTGGGACTGCAAGTTGGTGCAACCACTCTGGAAAGCAGTAGGGAGATTACTCAGAAAACTTGGAATGGAACCACCATTTGACCCAGTTATTCCACTCCTCAGTCTATACCCAAAGTACTTAAAATCAGCATACTGCAGTAATGAAGCCACATCAATGTTTACAACAGGCAATTCACAATAGCTAAGCTATGTAACTAACCTAGGGCCCTTCAATAGATGAACGGATAAAGAAAATGTGGTATATATACACAATAGAATATTACTCAGCCATAAAAAAGAATAATTTCATGACTTTTGCCTCAAAATGGATGGATCTGGAGACTATCATGCTAAATGAAATAACCCAATCCCCCCAAACCAAAGGCTGAATGTTCTCTCTGATAACACACACTTTCATTGTGTGTTAGCAACTCTCTGATATGCAGTTGCTAACACACAATAAAAGTGGGGGGACGAAAGAATAGACGTTCAGTGAGTAGACAAAGGAAAATGAAGGGAAGAAAGAGGGGACGGAAATAGGAAAGAGAGTACAATAAATCAGACATAAATTTCCTATGTTCATATATGAATACAGCACCAGTGAAAGTCTACATCATGTACAACCACAAGACTGGGATCCTAATTAAAATAAGTTATATTCCATGTATGTATGTCAAACTATACTCGTCAGGAATATCTGACAGAGATAAAAAATAAAGAACAAATGAAAAATAAATAAATAAAATTCAGTGCACAGAAGGATGACTTGAAGTTGGTAAGTTGGGGAGTAGCTTGAGAAGGGTCTGTCTCCTCTTAGTCACTAAGTCACGGTAAAATTATGGCACTAGTTCATGATTTTTCCCAGGTTACACTTGATCCAAAATGCCTGCTCTTGGCTACAGATTTTACTATAGCCTCATTTATTTTTTACACTCTTATATTCAAAGTACTCTGGTTATTTTTTTTTTTTAGGCACATATTTTCACCAGTTCTCATCGGGTCTCCTGGTGAGCCATAGTCAAAGCGAGCAAGAATAAACTCAAACATCAGACTGTCAGAATGAAACAGGGAAAGTAGAGTTCTATTCAGTACATTGATTATGTGATGGCAGATTTTGGTTGATGTATCAACATACTTTTGTGAGCTGACACGATATGATATGAGTCGGAAATTTCCATCTGCAGGGATAAATGACAAAACTCGTTCAGATTCCCAACGCTTGAATCTGATGCAGGGGTGGAAACTGACATCATCTAGAAGCCTTGGGTTCTGCCAAGAAAATAGAAGAACCATACACACAGAATATAATGAGTATGGCCATGCTACTCAGATATTATGAGAAATTAGTATGCTCCTTAAAAAAAAAGCAGTCTGTATTATAACAGTTTATTATAACCACATCAACACAACTTTATAGCTTTACAGTTTACAATTTTATATATATTACTTGAAATCTAATAACTATGAGGGAGAAAAAGCAATTATTATTTTCTTCCCATAGCTGAAAAAAACGGAGTTTCAAAGAATTTAAGGTCATCCAGGCACAGTGCTATCTATACACCTAAAATCCCAGATACTTGGGAGGCTGACACAGGAGGATTACAAATTCAATGACAGCCTTAGAACTTAATGAGATCCTGTCTCAAAAGTAAAAAGAGCCAAGGATGTAGCTCAGTAGTAGATCACCCCTAGGTTTAATACGCAGTACTGCTCCTCCTCCCCAAAAAACTCATGGAGAAATTGGTGACAAAACAGTACCAGAACTCAATTGTCTTAATTGTTAGCAGTGTGTCATGCTGAATCTAAAGTGATACAAAAGACCAGTGCCTGTTCATATCAGCAAAACAACTAATTATTCATTAAAAGTAACCCTGCAAATTTGCAGAAGCCATCAGCTAACTTTAAGCCATTTCTAGCACACTTAGGTAAAAACCTCTCTTCTTTAGCTTTTCCATAAAGGCTATACTCATCATCTACTGTATTAGGACATTGTGCTAGGAATATTTGAGATAATCTTCTACAACCTAAAATACAAACTTATCTCAGTATTTATTTCTTAGTACTTCATTTGAATTAGGCACACAAGAGGCTACAGAACAGGACAACAAAACTTACCACGAAAGAGAGAGAGAGATCGGGCATTCCAGATAGCTTAATGCAAGCATCAATGACTCCTTGAATTTCTGCAAAGACTGTAGATCCTGAAGAAAGAAAGAAAAAGGGTGATAATATCAATGGACTCTGGGTCTTTACTGGAGCTGTCACTATATCTAGAGTAATGGGAATACACCCTGGGTGTCAGACTTAACCAAAGCTTTGCATCCTTATAAACACGTCAGAGGTTCCATTACATCAATCCAGACAGCTTTTTCAGTGAGTGCTTTGTCTGCACCTAACTGGGTGGAATATAATTCTAAGGAATTCTATGGAAGAATCAAACCTGTCTCCTTTATAGAGTCAAAAAAAATTTGTAGATCAGAATTCATGATGCCTTACTTTAAGCCAGTTACCCTCTATTCCTCTCCCTCATGCTATGTATTCATTTTAATATTTATTGTACACCTGCTGTATTCCATACTTTTTTTTTTCTTTTGTTACCAAGGGGCACTTAACCATTGAGCTACATCCCCAATCCCCCCTCCCCCACTTTTTGTAGTTGTAGATGGATAGAATGCCTGTATTTTATTTATTTTTAATTTTTATGTGGTGCTGAGGATGGAACCCAGTGGCTACTTTGCTGAGGTTGGCCTCGAACTTGTGATCCTCCTGCCTCAGCCTCCCTAGTTGCTGAGATTAGGTGTGTGCCACTATACCCAGCTACAGTCAATCTTTTTGTTTTTTTTTTAGTTGCAGATGGACACAATATCTTCCTTTTATTTCCTTATTTTTATGTGGTGCTAAGGATTGAACCCCAGTGCCTCACATATGCCGGGCAAGTACTCTAACACTGAGCTACAACCATAGCCCTATAGTCAATCTTTTAAGGCTCCTGGATATAAGTCCAAAATATTTTAAATATAATTTAAAAATTAGGCAGGTTTCTTATGAAATGGACTAAACTACCTGTTAACTTTTAAGAAAGAGGGCATGGGGTTGGGGATGTGGCTCAAGCGGTAGCGTGCTCGCCTGGCATGCGTGCGGCCCGGGTTCGATTCTCCAGCACCACATACAAAGATGTTGTGTCCGCCAATAACTAATAAATAAATAAATATTAAAAAAAGAAAGAAAGAGGGCATGATCCATTATTCTGTAAAATTAACTATTGTAATGAATTCTCCTCGGCTCAAACCCCTGCTGGGATCAATCCAGGGCTTTGTGTATGCCAGGCTAGTACTCTACCCCAAAGCCATATCCCCAGCCCAAAACCTACAGAAATTTCTGTGTATCTTTTATTCTTAACCCATTATGTCCACTGTACTATATATATGTAGAAAAATTTTATAGGACACTTATAACACTGATCAATTAAAGTTTTTATAGGTGTCCTATATATAGTACAATGGAACATATTAATGTTATAATGGAAGGGAATTCATGAAGAAAAAATATTGGCTATAATTCACAATGAGTCATTATCACAATATCAACTAGATGTGCCACATTGAATAGGTCGTCTAAGTCTTGTGAGCCTCAGTTTCCTTATGTATAAATTGTGAGGATAGGAGGTATTTTTAATAAATAAATTTTATGATTCTAACACAGTACCACTGTTTTATCTTGCTAAAAAAATAATCAGAGCTGGGCGTGGTAGCACATGCCTATAATCCCAGTGACTTGAGAGGCTGAGCAAGGACAATTCTAAGTTTGAGGCTGGCCTGAGCAACTTGGTGAGACCCAAAGCAACACAGTGAGACTGTGTCTCAAATAAAAAAAATTAAAAGGGCTGGCAATGTAGCTTAGTGGTAAAGTGCCCTTGGGTTCAATCCCTAGTACAATCAATCAATCAATAATCAGAAAAGGGGTTTTACACAGGAGGATTACAAGTTCAAGGCTGGTCTGGGCAACTTAATGAGACCCTGTCTCAAAATACAATAATAATAAGAGCTGGAGATGCACCTCAGTGGTAGAATGGTTGCTTAGCATGTGTGAGTCTCTGAGTTCAATTCTTGTTATTGTAAACAATAACAAGAAAAAAACCCAAACAAAAATGGATGTGGGGGGGATGGTTCCTTTAACAGATATACTGCACAGAAATTAAGAGCAAATACAGTCAGTATACAATAAATGTTAAAATGAATACATAAGCATGAGGGAGAGGTGAGGTATACAGGATAACTGGCTTAAAGTAAGGCATCATGAGTTCTGATTTACAAATGTTTGGCAGATCTAAACTAGTGGTTATGATAATTATATGTAACCTCTGGGCAAAATAAACAGATTTATAAATCATTAGAAAACAAATGCCTTTCTGCTGAAACCACACTGCCAAGGGACTTCAATTTTCTATTCAGCTTGTGTCAGCTAAACTGTTTTTTCCCTATAAGGCCATGTGCACACAATTACCTGATTTATCTATAATTGCATCTATTTCTTCAACGACATCAAAATAGGCTTCATTGTTTGTGTATTTTACTCCTGCACGGCGCCATGGAATGTTGGACAGCTGCCCAGTGGGGAGTGTGTCCCCAACATTACTTCTGCCTAGAAATGGGAAAAGGAGAATATAAAGTGGATGTGTAAAATGGTCATCAGAAAAGTTATTATTTGAAAGAAGAAAATGAATACTTTCGTTGCTTTTTCAATGCTGGATTTTTCTTCATGGTCTCCAGGATTGTCAAACACATATCCTTACCAACATTATCAAATTTCCAGAAGACAGAAATAGGCCATGTGGTCCTTCGTCTACATGCCAAACAAGGATAAATGCATTCACTTATCTTTTGCATCCTGTGTGTTAGCAGTAACCTAGCTAATTCCAGTAGTCCAACAATGATCCCACCCTGCTGCTATAGAGCAAACAAGAGGAAAACCTTCAGTTGAAAAATGTCTCCACTGAGAATACAGTGATAACTCAGTTCTTTCGCATTCAGCTGAATTCTATATGAGACAATGCCAAGCAGGACTCAGCGGAGTACATGGATGAATATACTCTAGTATTTCCCATTCAGCTACAATATGGGTAATGTTCAATATTTGGCTACTTTCCTGGTAAATTATGTTGAAAACAAAATTATCAAAAACACATATCCTTGAACTGTGACTTATTTAACTTTTGGTTAATACTTCTAATTAATTTAAAAGTAGTATATGCTTTATTAAAAAAAGTTCAGAAAAGTGAATTTTAAATAAATCAGTCTATCTTCTTACTGCCAAAATACAACTATATTAACATTTCTTTAGACATTTCCCCCACAAATAGGTTGCAGTATTATGTTTCTATTTTGATTTTTTTTGCTTTGATTTTAAAATACAGTTGCAATCATACTGTATTTACAGATGTATAGTCAATTTATGATTGATATTTCTGCAGCCAACCTGTTGCCTTCAGAAGATTTTCTGAAAAACAGCGCTCCAATCATGTTATTTTTCTGCTTGAAACTCCTCAATTTTCCCCCACTTGCTTTATGAGAAAAGCAAACTATTTAGCACTATAGGTGAAACTCAATGGTAGAACACTTGCCTAGCACAAGGCCTTGGGTTCAGTCTCTAGTATCACAAACTAAAAAGACAAAACAAAACAAAACACAGCTAAATATTTAACCCAGCATTCAAGGACTTTCCAAACGTATTTCTCACTCAACTAAAAATATAGCTCTGCTTCTGTTAAAGGAGTAGATACAACTCAAAGTTTTTCACTTATTTTGTTTTTCCTCATCTAGTTCCATCTATGAAGAATGATCTTATTCTCCTCTTTCTCTCTTTTTGGTACTGAGAATTTTACCACTGAGCCACATCCCCAACCCTTTTTATTTTTTTTTTATATTGAGATAGGGTCTCACTAAATTGCTTAGGGCCTTTTTAAGTTAATTAAGGCTGGTCTTCAACTCATGGTCCTCCCTGCTCAGCCTTCCAAGTCACCTGTGCCATCTCTTTCTATACTTCACTGATTCTCTAGGGGTACCAACTACAGTTTTTAAAGGATTCTCTCATCCACTGAACCATTATTTTAAACTTTATAATATACTGCCTTATGAATCTGTATTTTTACATTTTGTCTTTTAATGTTTTTCTGACGATAAAATGCATGTTCATTTTGGAAAGTTAAAAAGTAAAAATCACCAGGCATAATATTGCATGCCTGTTAATATCAGCAACTTGGAAGGCTGACGCAGAAGGACCCCAAGTTCAAGGTCAGTCTTGGCAACTTAGAGAGAACCTGTCTCAAAACATAAAAAGTGCCATTCTGACAGGAGACGAAATTGGAGTAGTTTTAATTTGCATTCTTCTAACTGCTAGAGATGATAAACATTTTTTCATATATTTGTTGATTGATGGTACATTCTTTTCTGAGAAGTGTCTGTTCAGGTCCTTGGCTCACTTATTGATAGGGTTATTTGTTTTTTTCTTTTTTTTTGATTCTTAGCTTTTTGAGTTCTTTATATACTCTAGAGATTAGTGCTCTATCTGATGTGTGAGAGGTAAAGATCTGCTCCCAAGATGTAGGCTCTCTATTCACCTCACAGATTGTTTCTTTTGCTGAGAAGAAACTTTTTAGTTTGAATCCATCCCATTTATTGATTCTTGATTTTACTTCTTGCAATACAGGAATCTTATTAAGGAAATTGGGGCCTAATATGACATGATGGAGATGGGGCCTACTTTTTCTTCTATTAGATGCAGGGTCTCTGGTTTAATTCCTAAGTCCTTGATCCGCTTTGAGTTGAGTTTTGTGCATGGTGAGAGATAGAAGTTTAATTTCATTTTGTTGCACATGGATTTCCAGTTATTATGAAAACAAAAAACAATAAGTGTTGGCGAGGATATGGGGAAAAAGGTACACTCAGATATTGCTGGTAGGACTGCAAATTGATGCAGCCAATATGGAAAGCAGTATGGAGATTCCTTGGAAAGCTGGGAATGGAACCATCATTTGACAGCTATCCCTCTCCTTGGTCTATACTACAGGGACACAGCCACATCAATGTTTATAGCAACACAATTCACAATAGCTAAACTATAGAACCAATCTAGATGCCCTTCAGTAGATGAATGGATTAAAAAAAGTGGCATATATACACAATGGAATATTACTCAGCAATAAAAGGGAATAAAATCATGGCATTTGTAGGTAAATGGACAGAGTTGGAGAAGATAATACTAAGTGAAGTCAGCCAATCCCCAAAAAACAAATGTTGAATGTTTTCTCTGATATAAGGAAACTGATTCATAGTGGAGTAGGGAGGGGGAGCATGGAAGGAATAGATGAACTCTAGACAGGACAGAGGGATGGGAGGGGGAAAGGAAGGGGCAGGGGGTTAGAAATGATGGTGGAATGTGATGAACATCATTATCCAAAGTACATGTATGAAGACACAAATTGGTATAAATATACTTTATATAAACCAGAGATATGAAAAATTGTGCTGTACATGTGTAATATGAATTGTAAAGCATTCTGCTGTCATATACATATAAAAAATTAATTAAAAAACCGATTTCAATACAAAATGTGATACAAGTAAAAAACAAATCAAAACAAAACAACAACAAAAAACATAAAAAAACCTGGGCATGTATTTTAGAGGTATTCTTTATACTTTCATTTATTTTGGTAGTGCTGGGATTGAACCCAGGCCTCCACCACTAAGTTATATTCCTGGCCCCTATAATGCTATTCTAAATATGAAAATGCCAGTCAATAAATAGGCTAAATTCTCTTTTAAGTGGCCACATATACTGGCTTTTTTTTTAAGGACTAACTAGGATAATTTATTCAACCTTATTTACTGCTAAATAAAATTATTGTGGTTTTGCAGAAAACCCTACATAACAAGAGAAGTTCTTTATCATTTAAGACCTAGACTCTTTCAATAAAGAGAAATATATATCCATTTTAACATTACAGTAATTTTAATTTTGGACATACTGGACTATCTTAGTCTGTCAGATCATAAGCAACAATGAGCTGTTCATAACATTTTAATTGCTCAGTTCCTAGTAGAGTATGTTTTTATCTTACCTGTAATAGAGTTGACAACAGAACGTAGAATTGTTGGTGGTTTAATCAGTTCTTTCAAAATGTTAGACTCTGTTGCCAGTGGAAATCCGTTGTCTAACATTTCTTCCAAGAGCTCATATACTATGACCACATTATCCTTAATTGCAGCCTCCGAACACTCACCAAAGTAGTCCTAGCAAAATATTCATAATATTCCACAACAGAAGGCATGAAGGCTTGTTAAATACTTTTATGTTCTGAAAAATAAACTTACAGTACCATAACTTATTGTTTAAGAAGTCAGATATAAAGAGAATAGGAAAAAAAAAAAAAAAAAAACAAACCCTCTCCATAATCCAAACAATATTCCTCAGTATTTTCTTTTTTAAAAAATATTTTTTAGTTGTAGTTGAATACAATACCTTTATTTTGTTTATTTATTTTTATGTGGTGCTAAGGATCGAACTCAGGGCCTCGCATGTGCTAGATGAGCGCTCTACCACTGAGCCACAACACCAGCCCCTCTCAGTATTTTCTTAATATTTTTAGATTGAATTCCATTCCATGTTACTCCCCAAAATACTGAAATGTTAAACTGGAAGGTCAGTTATGAACTTCATTATCCCTGATTAACCTACTCCAAAGCACACAGGTAAGTTTTAAATTATATGGTATATTCAGCCAGATGAGTAAAATCAATGAAATTCGAATATGGAAGAGTTCATAACAATAAAAATTTGGGGACCATCCAGAGAACGGTATGTGGAAGACATTACTGTTTCCTGATGATATATTTTGTAAAACATATAAAAACAGAGAACATAGGAGCTGTGTGTGCCACTTTATACTCTATAGAAAAGGGTTTATGAATGTATGCTTAGTTTAAAAGAGGAAACATACCAGCCATTAAAAGCTGGGTAATTAAAAAATATAATCATGTGTTCTCCTCTAACTACCTTGTGTAATTTAAATTAGAAAGGTTTGATGGAGAGCCAACCTGAAAAGTGTCAGCAACTCGATGTAGGAACTCAATAACAAAGAGAGGTGGCACTTCAGTCTGTATGACAGACACAAAGAAGAGCTTTTCCCGGTAGATACTGATGAGGTAGTGGTGAGGTGCTGAAATGACAGGTGGTACATTTTCAACATCAGCAGCTTTCTCCTGAGCTTCAAAGAAATAATCACAGACAGATTGGCTCACAACACTCTTCCAGTGCTTCTCTAGAAATATGTCACTGGAACAGTTTATGAGAAACAGACTGTGGATCATTTTCTGTGGGGAAAAAAAAGGGTTTAAATTTATTATATCAAAAAAAATCCTTGTAATGCCCCAGCACAAAAAACAGACAAAGGTAATACAAGAAACTATAGACCAATATCACTTCAGAGAACAGATGTAAAAGTCCTTGACAAGACATTAGTAAACTGAATTCAGCAATATATGTAAATAAAACGGAATTGATTCTAAGAACACAAGGTTGGTTTAACATAGGAAAGCCAACAAACGTAAAATATTAATAAAAGATTAAAACAAGTAATTTCAAAAGGTACAGAAAAAGCATGTGACAAGACCCAACACCCTTTTATGAAAAAAAAATGCTTACAGTAGGAATAGAAGGAAACTTTCTCAATCCAATAATGTTATCAATTATAACTTCACAGTTAACATCACATTTAATGGTCAAAGATCAAAAGATTCTCCTTTAAAACCAAGAACAAACAAGGATGTCCATTCTCACTACTTTTATTCAGTTTGGTACCAGAGATTCTAGCCAGGAAAATTAAGAAAGAAAATTTAAACAAAAGCATTCACTGGATTGTGTATTATGGTCGTTGTGCAGGGTGGTACCGAGGGTTGAACCCAACGGTGTTTAATCACTAAGTCACTCCCCAACCCTTTTTATTTTGAGTCAGGGTCTCACTAAATTGCTTAGGGCCTTGCTAAGTTGGTGAGGTTGATCTCAAATTTGTGATCCTTCTGCTTCATCTTCCCTAGTTACTGGGATTACAGGTGTGTGCCAGCACATCTGGTTCACTGGAAAGGAAGAAGTAAAACTATCTCTATTTGCCGAAGACATCATATGTAGAAAACCCTAAGGAATCCACAAATAAAACAAAACTAATAGAGTTAACAAGTGAGTTTAGCAAGGTTACAAATATTAAAAAAAATCAATACACTTATAATAAATAATCTGAAAATAATTTCATTTACAATAGCCTTGAAAAATTCAAATACTGAGGAAATAAATTTCACAAAAAAGTAGAAGTCTTGTATACTAAACGCTTTTCCAAAACATCACTGAAAGAAATCAAGAAATCTAAAATGTGGTAAAACATTAAGACAGTACTGTAAAGATGGCAATATTCCCCAAATTGACTATGTATTCAATGTAGTCCCTATTAAAATCCTAGCTGCCATTTAAAAAAATTTTGGGGGGGTGAAAATTAGTAAGCTAACCCCCAAATTCATATGGAAATGAAAGAGATCAAAACAGCCAGAACTTTGGGTGTAGTAGTGCTCATGCCTGTAATCCCAGAGGTTCTGGAGGCTGAGACAGGAGGATTGCAAGTTTGAGGCTATTTTCAGCAACTTAGCAGTTTAGTGAGACCCTGTATCAAAATAGAAAATAAAAAAAGGGTTGGGGATGTGACTCAGTGGCTAAGTGCCCTGAGTTCAATCCCTGGTGCCAAACAAAACAAAAATATACAAACAAAAAAAACCCCCAACAATACTGAAGAAAAAGTTGAAGAACTCATGCTACCAATTTCAAAACTTACTATAAAATTAATGCATGATATTGATACAAGGACAGATTTATATATCAATGGAACAGAAGTGAGAACTCCAAAATTAACCTTTACATTCATGGACAATTGATTTTCAACAAGGTGCTAAGGCTGTTCAGTTGGAGAGAGAATAGTCTTTTTATTAAATGGTGCTGGGAAAATTGAATTTACACACAGGAAAAGAACAAAATTGTATCTCTACCTTACAATGTACACAAAAAGCAACAAAAAATGTATTGAAGCTCTAAATATAAGTGTTAAACCTACAAAACAATTAGGAAACACATGCATCCATCTTTAAACTGTAGAATTAGACAATGCTTTTTTTTTTAAGAGATGACACTAAAATATAAAAGAAAGAAAAAAGTAGATAATCTGGACTTCATCAAAATTAAACTTTTGTGCTTCTAAAGGACATTATCAAGAATGTGAAAAGGCAACCCAGAGAATGAAAAAGAATATTTTAAACCATATATCTCATAAGGGACTACTCTGCAGGATATATAATAACTCTTATCATGTAATATTAAAGAGAGAATCCAATTTTTAAAAAATGGATAAATGATAGACATTTCTCCGAAGAAAATAAACACACAATTGGCCACATGAAGAGATGTGTAATACCATAAGTCATTAGGGAAATACAAGTCAAAATCACAATAAGATAATATTTCATATCCTTTTAAGCTAGCTTTAATAGTAATAATAAAGAAGACAGATAATGGGCTGGGGTTGTGGCTCAGTGGCAAAGCGCTCACCTAGCACATGCAAGGCCTTGGGTTTGATCCTCAGCACCACATAAAAATAAATAAATGTATTGTGCCCAACTATAAGTAAAAAATAAATATTAAAAAAAGATAATAACAATTGTTGACAAGATGGAGAGAAACTGGAACCCTTAAAACATTGCTGGTAGGAATGTAAAATGTTGCAGATGTTGTGGAAAGCAGTTTGGATTCTTCAAAAAGTTAAATATACTCACTGCATGAATCAGAAATTCTATTTCTATATATATAGCTAAGAGAATTGAAAGGACATGTCCACACAAAAATTTGGACATGAATGTTCAAAGAAACATTATTCACAATAACCCAAAAGGGGAAATGATCCAAATGTGCATCAACTAGTGAATGGATAAACTAAAAGTGGAATATTTACACAATGGAATATTATTCAGCTATAAAAAGGAATTAAGTACTTACACATACTACAACATGGATAACCTGTGAAAGAATCCAGACACGAAAAGTCACATATTGTATGATTCCATTTGCAGGAAAAGTTCAGAATAGGTAAATACATTCAGACATAAAGTAAGTTGATGGTTTCTAGGATGGGTAGAGGGGAAGGTATGGGGAGTTATGATAATGGATTTGGCATTTCTTTTTTTGGTGATAAAAACATTCTGGAATTAGGATGTTGGAAAAACTTTGTGACTATGCTAAGAACTACAAAATTGTATACTTTAAAATAATGAGTTTTACAGTATATTAATTATATCTTGACTCTTAAAAAATAGTCTTAATTACTTCTGGCACAAATGCACACCAAAATATGTGTAAAAACATTTGTAATAGTGAAAATCTGCTACTCAAATATTAATAAAAATAAATTGAAAAATATTTATAAAATATTATATAGCAATAAAACTGAATAAATGATTGCTACCTGAAATGTAGAAGAATTTTACAAACACAATGTTGAAGAAAACCAGATATAAAAGAATATAAATGTCATAGTTCCATATATATGTTGTCTTATAACAGGAAAAATAATCAATAGCATAAGAAATCAAACGGTTTCCTTTTTGAAAAACAATCAGGTAGTGACTGATAGGGGGACAAGGCTAATTTTCTAAGGTACTGGTAATGTTTTAACTCTTGACCTGGATGATGTTTACAAGTTATTTTCATTTTGTGATAATTTGTTGTGCTTTACATTATGATTTGTATAATTTTCTGATTTATTTATGCTTCAAGTAAAAGTGTACTGCCTATGTAGTATGGAAAATATGGGAATGGTCTATTTGCCAAAAATTTTTCTTTTCTGTTTACTTCTATCTTTTGTAGGATAAGCACCAGAATCAGGTGTTTAGCCCAGTGGTCAATCATTCAAGTAATAGTATTGTATGATAAATGCTACCAAATAAGAAAAAATTTTAAATCTACAAATACAGTTCTTATGCATGAAGATAAATTCAGAAGAGGAAAGGAAATTCAGAATCGATGAATTTAATTCTGTAGATACAGAAAACAGTGACATCAACCTGATCAATTCTTTTCAGAGGAAATCATTTATTTTATGAAAGCAGGTGACATTTAAAGACTATCTGGTTATCATTTCCCCTTTGTATTTGACACATGTTCAATAGTTGCCAAGTAAATAATATTGATATATTTTAGCAATTACTGTACTAATAAACTAAAAATGCTAGTAATAGTTTAGTGTTCCTGTATATCAGAAACAACAACAACAAAAATGTACCTTTGTCCAAAGCCATTTCTATTTAGTCAAGCAATTAACTTGAGTTGGCAGCAATAAATTCTAACTTCAGGGTTGGGAACTGGGAAATTTGTCTATTTTATCTAGTCAACTGTTTTGCTTAGCATGTTTGCTTTGTGTCAGCCTTACATTTCTGTTTGAATGTTAATATTATAAGTTCTATTGGAATATATAGACTTGCTATATAGAACCTGGTGACTTTATAACCTTAGCTGATAAAACTTTTTTTTGATACTGGGGATTGAACCCAAAGGCACTTAACCACATCCCCAGCCCCTCTTTATTTTGAGACAGAGTCTTGCTAGGTTGAGTTGCTGAGACTGGCTTAGAACTTGCAATTGTCCTACTTCAGCTTTGCAAGCTCCTGGGATAGCAGGTGGGCACCACCATGCCTGGTTTGGCTGATAAACTTAATTTTTAAAATGCAGCAGGAATATCCAGTGATAAAATATGTAACCAAACTTATATTATTTCACCTTTTTCTTGTAACAAAATCTTATAAAATGTGGACCCAGATTTGAGTACCTCAGGTATATCAACTATAGAATATGACATCCTTTAATCCAAAAATTAATCTTTCAACTCTGAAGTATTTTACTCATTAAGGATCATGGAGTTAGTAATATCTAAAATGTCAGTATGTACTACAGGCCACACACTATGCTAGTCATTTCAACTACATAATCTTATTTAATCTTCACAATGCCATGTTATAAATACTGCTTTCATCTCTATTTTACAGATAAGATAATAAAAATCTCATAAAAGTCAATTACCTAAGATCATTTGGTCAGATTTAAGACTAGATATAGTTGAAGCATTATCTCTTACTCTTAACATTGCAGACTAATTATTAAAAATATATTCTGGGACTGGGGTTGTGGCTCACTGCTAGAGCACTTGCCTGGCACATGTGAGGCACTTGGTTCAATTCTCAGAACCACATAAAAATAAATAAATAAAATAAAGGTATTATATCCATTTATAACTAAAAAATTATTTAAAAACATTCTAATGCATATTGATTAAGATTTTTTGCAGTGAAGAAAATATACTTTGTGCTATCCAATATGGTAGCCATCAAACACATGTGGCTACTGAACACCTCAAATATGATTAATGCAACTAATATACTGAAGTTTTAATTTTAATTAATTTAAATAACCACATGAGTTTATTACATTGGACAGAGTAGTGAACACTGTTTCAGCTTATGATTTTAAGAGCAAGGGTTAAAATATGTTTTTTATGGGCTGGGGTTGTGGTTCAGTGGTAGAGCGCTTGCCTAGCATGTGTGAGGCACTAGGTTTGATTCTCAGTACCACATATAAATAAATGAACAAAATAAAGGTTCATCAACATCTAAAAAAAATTTAAAAAAATGTTTTTTGTATAGTTAGAAGTTCTACTTTTTATGCTAAGACAGTTTAAAGAATTAGAGTAGAAAGTACATTTAATAGGGCTGACACTGGTTATCTTAAGCATTGATTCTATGGCAAGGACAGTTTACACGGATCTATGCTATTCCCTTATCAAAATACACTCTAAAAGAGCTGCTTGTTCTTAAAGCAAGTGACTTTGTAGTTTCCTTGTTTTTAGGGCCAGATACTCTTAAGCTGGTAAAAAATTCTTTTCAGGAAAGTTTCCACCAGTTGTTTTTATTGGCAGTAGTTCAGGTTTCAGAAGAATACAGTAAGTTAAACCAGACCATTGGATTTATTGTTGTTATCCTTAGTGCTTAGACGAAAGCATAATATTTGCAGCTCTCGACAGTGCTTAGCTTTAAAACACATCTTAACCTTCTATAACAGGTAAAGAGAGCTTATTTCTTTTATTCATATTATGACCAATTACCTAATGCATATAACAATTAAATTAAATAATGCCACACAGAGCAGTATAAATTTGTCTGTCTTTGCTTTTGTAGCTGTAGTTACTTTTATTATTTTAACTCATTAAGTCCCAAGTGTTCAATTCATTGAATATTTTCAATGAAACTGATACAAGTGCATTAAAAAAGGTGGGGAAATTTGGAGCTTATATATGCCACTATATTAACTAATATTATTATATCATAATTATTATCACTATGTTCTTATTATGTAATTATTTATAAACATTATTTAAATTTTCGTAGGTGTTCCATATTTGGGTCGAAGGGATAAAACTGGGTTAATAAACTTTATGGGAAAGCTGTACACCACCACAACCATCCCTGTGTTCTTACTGATCTTTTTTTTGTTGTTATGTCTTCTTGTTTTGTTTTTTTTTAAGATATTTATTTTTGGGGGTAGTTGGACACAATACCTTTATTTTATTTATTTATTTTTATGTGGTGCTGAGGATTGAACCCAGGGCTTTGCATGTGCTAGGCGAGTGCTCTACAGCTGAGCCACAACCCTAGCCCTGGGTGTGTTTCTTCTTGGTATAGCTTCCCCCCCAAAAAAAAAAAAATTTTTTTTTTCTACAAATTGGTACATAATAATTATACAGAATAGTGGATTTCAATTGTGGCACATTTATACATGTACATAACATACTTAGATCAATCTGATTCTCTAGTATCTCCCTTTACCATCCTTTCCTCCCTCCCCCGTTTTCTTTCTTTCCCCTACCTGTCTCCCTTCTATTTTCAAGAGATTCCTTTTTCTTCCTTCTTTTTTATTGAGATAGGCTGGTCTTGAACTCCTGGGCTCAACTGATCCTCCTGCCTCACCCTCCCAAGTAGCTTGGACTAAGGCAGGTGTTAACAACCAGCTAAATGTATTCCTTCTATATAAAAGAGAATGGCGGCACAGATGGGCCTATATCCAAAGTGAGCAAAATGTAAGACCAGAAACAAATCTATCTCCTCTGATTATTAACCAGAATCTTGCCCATTTATTTACTCAACAGTTTTGAATGTTTATATACTAAGCACTTGGGGCTACAAGGGTGAACAAAATAGAATTTCTATAGTTACAGAATTCAGACTTCAGCAAAGAATACAAGTAAGATATAATTCCTACTATGATAGAGGAAATGCAATGTACTATAGGAATCTGTAAGGCTTGAAGATAAAGAGAACATGAGAGAGATATTCAGTATGAATTCACCAACTTTGGAAGGTGGAGGGAAGTTGTACGATGAGAGTGAAGGAGGTAAACAGAGTGGTTTATGGAGCAATGCTAGCCTTGATCAGAGTTTGAACTTTATTTTCAGTACACAGTAAGGTAATTTTTTTTGAGAGGAGTCATGCAATCCAATTTACATATTTAGAAAGATTACACTAATTATATTGTGGAAACTGGATAACAGGACACTAGATACTGTGACACTGGTTGAGAGATGAGTGAAGGTAGTGGCCTGAACTAGGGTTTTGGCGATAGGGATGGAGTAAAATGACAAAAGACGACAAACACTTAGTAAGGCTTTGAATAAAAATATACTTAGGTGTGTGTGTGAGTGTATGTAGAAGAAATGCAAGATGAGGCATTTAGCCCTGATTCTATATAATTTAACCCAAGGCTGAATTTCTAACTCAAATGGATATATTCAAACAACTACTGCACATAGAAGTCTGGTACTTCAAAGAGACAACTTTTTTCTTTTCTTTTTTTTTTTTTTTGTTAATGGGAACTGTAATTAGAAACTGAAACCAAAGAAAGAAAGTGCATAGTAAGAAGAGATTCTAGAGATAGATGGAACTCCAATATTTGAGTAGCAGGTGGGTCAAAGAAGTGGGCTTAAAAAAGACTAAGATACTGCTTAAGATAAAAAGAAGAGGGAGATGATAATTTTAGTAACTACAGTATGTTTCTAGAAGTACGTTTCTAGAAGAATAGAGTAGTAAATACTATTAAATGGCACAAAGAGGTTAGGGTACAAGAACGTAAAATGTCCAAAGGTTTAATAGTGTATTGCAATTTTCTTTTCCTTACTTTCTGCTGAAAAGCCTTTTTAGAATCTATTCTCAAATCCTTACGCCATAAATTTAAAAATAATTTTCATTTTTAAATTGTAAATTGACAAATTATAGTTGTATATATTGATAAAGTGATAGTATGATTTATGAATAAAAGGTGGAATTATTAGATTAAGCTAATCAATATACCCAGAAAAATTTTATGGAGCAGAATATTGTATATCTGTTTACTTACTCTAAATGTCAGTGCTTTATACATAAAAAAAGTATAGCTGAGGTGAATTCCAAGTTTGAGGCCATCCTCAGCAACTTGGTGAGACAATTAACAACATAATGAGAGCTTGTCTCAAAACAATAAATAAAAAAGGTCTGGGAATGTAGGTCAGTGGTAAAGTACCCCTGAGTTCAATCCCTAAAACAAACAAACAAACAAACAAAAAAAGAATACAATTTTCTTTGCCTTACATGATACAGTATCTATCCACATTGAGAATGCATGACTTTTTTGGAAAAAAAATTTTTCACAATACCTTTATTCTTTTTATTTATTTTTATGTGGTACTGAGGATTGAACCCAGGGCCTCACATGTGCTAGGCAAGTACTCTACTGCTGAGCTATAGCCCCAGCCCAAGAATGCATGAGTTTCAAAAAAAAATTTTTTTTAAATTGCAGATGAACACAATACCTTTATTTATTTATTTTTATGTGGTTTTAAGGTTTGAACCTAGTGCCTCACATATTCTAGACAAGCACTCTACCACTCAGCCACAATCCCAGCCCTGAGAATGAATGACTTAACACACAGAGAACATTCAATTTCTTGGTGAAAATAGTTTCAGTGGTAGTTTAGTGAAATGCTGGAAAAAAGCCATTTTAGTAGGCTGAGAAATGAAATAGCAAGTAGGAAAAATATGGATAAGTAGTTCTGAGAAGAAAAGAAAGCAAATGGTTAATTTTGGAATGCACTGTGATAGACTGCTTTTCTAGGGTACTATGAGGCCCTAGGTTTGATCCCCAGCACTAAAAATACACACACACACACACACACACACACACACACACACACACACACGAAGTCAAGCTGGGAAGGGAATGAAAACATTAAAGTAATAAAGCAACACATACACACATATTTTTTTTTTCTTCTGTGGTACTGGGGATTGAACCCAGGGCCTCATGCATGATTAGACATGCATTCTACCACTGAGCTATGTCCACAGACTGTCCTTTTTATTTATTTTTAATCTTTAAAAAATATTTATTTTTTATAGGTGAACACAATATTTTATTTTTATGTGGTGCTGAGGATCGAACCCAGTGCCCCATGCATGGTAGGCAAGCACTCTACCTCTTAGCTACAACCCCAGCCCCTTTATTTTTAATTTTGAGACAGAATCTCACTAAGTTATCCAGGATAACCTTGAACCTGAGATCCTTCTGTCTCATCCTACTGAGTAGCTGAGATCACAGGCAGGTGCCAATATTTTTAGGTGTAGATGGACACAACACAATGCCTTTATTTTTATGTGGTGCTGAGGATTGAACCCGTCCATGCTACTCTACCGCTGAGCCACAATCCCAACACCCCATCAGAATATTTTTAAATGAAGAAGGGAAAGTGTAATAAGGAAGAAAATGCTGAGGAAATCACTGAAAGAAAGAGGACTCTGAGATTCAAAAGAGGATGGCATTGAGAGACTAGGTGAAAGGATCTGCCTTCTCTAAGGATAACAAATACCTTTTCCCCTTTAAATAGAAGGAAAAAATTAAAATTGGCCCAGTGGCACATGCCCTTAATCCCTGTGGCTCGGGAGGCTGAGGCAGGAGGATCGCAGATTCAAAGCCAGGTCCAGCAACTTAGCCAGGCCCTAAGCAGCTCAGTGACCCTGTCTCTAAATAAAATACAAAAAAGGGGTGGGGATGTGGCTCAGTAGTTGAGCACCCCTGGGTTCAATCTCCAGTACCCAGCTCCCACCAAAAAAAGAAGGGAAGAGGGGCTGGAGTTGTGGCTTAGTGAAAGAGTGCTTGCCTTGTATAGTGAGGAACTGGGTTTGATTCTCAGCACCACATAAATAAATAAAATAAAGGTCCAACAACTAAAAAACATAAAAAAAGGGAAGAATGTATGTTTGGCTGCAGGAAAATAAGGGCTTCTATTTTCTCTGTGTAATGGGAAAGACTGTCATTTAAACAGGAGAGAGTTCCTCTTCTCTGTACATGCCCTTTTGCTACTCATGAATTAAGATCTGAACTACTTATGAATATCTAATCTACAAGAAACACCAATAGCATATTAGGTTGGATTGTTAGAAACATTGTAAAAATATCAAGATTCTGTAAGAAAAATTAATCCTGTTTTAAGAGAGCGAATTATTTTTAAATAATGAATTATTTAAGATATCTACATATGAATTTCAGGTAATTCTTCCTTCACCTCACTGGCTTCACTCTTCCTATGGTCTCAACTTAAAATAAGGACTCCCCCCAAGTTAATCCTTCCACTCCCTTCTATCTCCTCCAGGATCTTATCTCCTCTTTCCTGAATTTTTACTTTATACATTGATTACTTGCTTTTTGCTCCTAAGCATGTCTTGTAATTTTTACAACGAATAATTCCCAAACCTTTCCTCCATGCCAGCAATATTGCTTCATGCCTCAAAACATGCAGGGTTTAATCTACATTTCCTGTCTTTCCTCAGTCACTGATTGTTAAACGAGTTCTCTAAAACTAACCAATGACTTTCTAGTCATCAGATCAACTATCTATTCTGATTTCAATGTTCTTCTTTGACTCCCTGATAACTTTCACCAAAACAAAACAGACGTTTCTTACCCTATTATACATTTGTTTGTCTCTTTTCTCATCCTGAAAGTTGCCGACTTAATTTTCAAGACTTTTTTTAAAAAATTAATTCTTTCTACCTATTTCCACCTAAGCCATCGTTTCAAATTCGAAAAATCCAAACTCCACAAAATTTCTCCCCCTCCTGTGAAAGCTACTTATTTTATCATGGTACCAACTTCTCAACCATATAGTTTGGAAGCTTCAGGTTCAAACATCTAACCATCACATCTAACCAGGCCCATCACTCTTCACTTTTCCGTATTCACTCCCACTTCCTCAGTTTATATCACCTCTCTTCAGAAGAAATGCAAGTCCCTCCACCCCAAGCTCATCTAGGAGGCATTCTCAGAACGTCCGCTCAGACCCATAGGGGTTTTGTTCCTTAAAACGGAAGCCTTGAGTCTGAAATTAAAATCGTTGGAATTTCAGCTCACTGTGGTTGCAGGATCTTTTATCCGCGCCGGAGCACGGAGAGGGACCCCAGTGAGCTTGACCTACTGGGGCCAGGTGTTTGAGAATACTGGGTTGCAGGTGTACCTCTCCCTTTGGGCCCAGCTGACAAGAAAGCCCGGAAGGCCGAGCGTCGGGGAAGGCGCGGCCCTGGTCCACAACAGCAAAGACGCTCCCGAAGCCCAGGCAGAAGTCTCGAGCTCCAGCTCTTCAGCGGACTCCCTAGTTTTTTGAGCAGTCCCCAGTTTGCACACTCCCCGCCCCTCACACTCACCCCGACACCTGGGAAAGTCAATGATTCGGCGCCGGGTCCTCTCCCGACCGAAGCTGAGGCAGCAGAGAAGGCCGCGAGGACCCCGTACTTAGAGTGCCCCCGTAGACTGCCTGATTAACAGCTCCAAAGACACAAATTCCGTTTACAGAATTAGATTAAATCAGCAGAAAGACGTAAATGCGCGGAAACACGTCTCTTGAGGTTGAGGATCCAAATCTTCTAAATTACCCAGGATCTAGAAGAATGAGGAGTTTCGCACCATCTGGATGCAGGCGCTCATCCGCAGCCTAAGGCGCTCTGGGGTCCCTTACAGTAGGCTAAATGGGGTCACAAGGGGCGGGGCATTTGCTGTGGGGCTGAGAAGGTAGAGCCAATGGTTTTGAACCCAAGAGTCCCAAAATAGGCGGAGTCGGGGGGCGGGGTTTAGGGGAGAGAAGGCGGTGATGCGAAGAGGGGGCGGAGCTAGGTAGCTGAGGGGCGGGGCGTGCGGTGGAGTCTAAGTAAGGTGGGAGTACGAACATGGCAGCAGCTGAGGAAGAACCGAAGCCCAAAAAGCTGAAGGTGGAGGCGCCGCAAGCGCTGAGGTGAGCGCTGCCTGATGTGGGGAGGAGGGTGACGGCGCTTGCCGCAGGCCGGGACCTACGTGGGGTTGCGCCAGCACCCACGCTGGCTTCTGTCGTTCTCCCAGCATGGGGCCAATAAGCAGGACCTGCTCCTCTGGGAGTTGCTCTTTTGGCCACGACCTCTCGCCTGGCGCCTTCTCAGTTTGGCTCAGTCTCCTCTTACTCAGGTGCGGCTCTGCTCTGGCAGCCCTTGACCAATCGAAAGCAGCCGGCCAAGGGGCCTATCCTCCTGCCGGCGCCACGTGCGAGTCCGCCCGGACTGGGCTGGTGCGCCCCCAGAGTACCAGTCTGGAGCACTGTCCGCCGCTGCTATCTTCTCTTGGCAAGGAGAAAGCGGCGAAACGGCCAGCGCCTTCCCTACCTTAGAGCAAAGATAGTATTTTGGGGGACTTTTCGGAAAGTGTTGGGGTTTTTTTTTTCGCAGTTACACACTCTGAAAGTCGGCGCCTTTGCAGACCCTTTACCAGGGATCCAGACCCAGAACCCAGCTCCCAGGCCTTGCGGGGGCGGCATTTGGCTGAATGTATAGGAAAGGTTGATTTTTCTTTTTTATTTGCATTCTTTTGGCAGCATCGGAGACAGTTCTGCCCCCAATACCTGCCTCTTACGTGATTGATGTTGCAACTTTTACTCATAAAAAATTCTTTGTTAAAACATTTCTTCCTAATAAGAATAAAACGCAGCACGCAAATCTTTGATGATTTTGAAATGTTCATTGGAAGGCCGTGATTTTTTTTCTGGGTCCAAAAATAGACATCACACATTTAAAACCTTGGGGACACTGCTGATTATCCATTTCTTCCTGCATCACTCTTCTTCATCTCAGAATGAATTATTCACAATTGAAAAGAAAAGGTCACTTAGGGGTTTGGTTGTGTGTTCATGTTGTTTTGAATGGAGAATGACCAAATCCCTATCAGTGCTTTTAATGTATTCCTACCTTATATCAAGACCATAAAACTTTTAAAATAACTTAGGATGTTCTATTTCTGTTTTAAGCTTCCAAACCATTTTAAGGTAGAATAACGCAAGGGCATTAGAATCAGATCTACCTGAGTTTAAGGCGAGCACTTTCTCCATTCAGTGCTTTATTAGAATGCTTGCTTAAAAGGCACCTCTTTCACCAAGCTTCCAAATTGGAAGACAGATGCATCTTTTCCCTATGATTCTACTAATCATACAGCCTTTCGATTTTGTCTTAGTAAAAACAATACTTTATATATAATGTTGAGCGACTTCAAAGTGTTTTCCTATTTATTTAATCTTGTTGGACAACACTATAATTTAAGACAAGAATTACTCCCATTTTACATATGAGAATAGTGAAGCCCAGATGAAATATTGAAGAACACAAATATGAAGTCAGGGCATCTTTGTTATTTGATTCTACTGTGCCTACTTTTATATAAATATACAAGATAGTATTTGCTTGTGCATCTTTTAAAATAATGATAAATAATAATGTTTAATACTTAAATATGTATATACCAGGTACTGTTTTGGCATTTTCACATATTTTAGCTTAATTCCATGACAGCCTTTATAAGGTAGACACTATAATTGTCTCCATTTTATCAATAAGAAAACAAGCACAGATATGTCTTTAGTGTCTATTATAACCCTCATAAAATTCTTTAGATAACTAAAGTATTCACTTTATACAATATTAACCTAGTGATTAGACATTTTGAGTACTGGGACAAATTTGAATTTGGTATTGGCCGTTCTTTTTTACTGTATTGGTTTGGCTTCAGGTTTGCAGTGTAATAGTGCATTGAGTTATACTGAATAACTCTATGACAAGTTGCTTAACAGATAAGGGATAGCTACCAGTTTTGACTGTTAAGGAGAATGACTTACACATTCTAAACATTATATTTATTTTTGGTATAGGGGATGAACCCAGGGGTGCTTTACCACTGAGCTTTATCCCCAGTCCTTTCAAATTTTTTTATTTTGAGACACAAGGTCATCAAGTTGCTGAGGCAGGTGTAGAATTTGTGATCTTCCTGCCACAGCCTCCCAAATCTCAGATTACAGGCATCCACCACTATCCTCTAGGTGTAAATTAATGTGTAGACTCAGTTAGTCAGTATAGAATCTTTTTTGTTTTGTGGTATTGGGGAATTAATCCAAGGCTTTATACATGCTAAGCAACTGCTCTACCTCTGAGTTATATTCCTAGCCCTTTTTTATTTCATTTTGAGGCATGGTCTTGCTAAATTGCCCAGGCTGGCCTCCAAATGTAATTATCCTGCCCCAGCCTCTCACGTAGCTATGATTAAAAGTGTTTGCCACCATGCCCAGCTGGGAACAAGTAAATCAGTGAGATTTATTTGTGTCAGATAAAGAATTTAGGTATTGTGAGAATTTCAGTTAGCTCCAGGGCAATAGTTCTCAACCATGGGAAATTTTGTCTCCAAGGGGAAATTTGGCAAAGACTGAAGACACTTTTCTAAATTAATTAATTAATTTTTATATGGTGCTGAGGATTGAAGCCAGTGCCTCACATGTGTTAGGCAAGCGTTCTACCACTGAGCTACATCCTCAGCCCCTGAAGACATTTTTGGTGGTGAGTGTTACTAGTGTTTTTTTTTTTTTTTTCCATACTAGGAATTGAAACCAGGTGTGCTTTACCACTGAGCTATAATACCAGCCCTTTTTACTTTTTATTTTGAGACAGGGTCTTGCTAAATTGCTCAGGATGGCCTTGAAAATGCAATCTTCCTGCCTCAGCCTCCTGAGTTGATAGGACTACAAATGCATGCCACTGTGCCTTGTTAGTGGATAGATTTTAAGGATGCTGGTAACCATCTACAATGCACAGGACATCCCCTTACAATAGAGAATTGTTTGACCATGATTGTTAAGATTGTTGAGGTTAGAAAACTCTGAGGGAGAGCATCAGATAAGAGTAGCCTCTCTTTTTCATATATATTTTGTTTTAGAAAGGCTGGGTTGCTTTTCAGGGTACAGCAGTTGCTAAAATTGCAAAGAAAGACTTTAATATATTTTCAGCTGGATTTGGGGAGAGGGGTTCAGTAATGGAGTGCCAGACATACTAGGTGTCTTAGATAGGTTATTATATTTAATTTTCCCAACAATTATGAGATAGGAGTAATGGTTCTTGTGTTACAGGTGAAGTAGATAAGGCTGAAAAAGGGGAAAATTCATTTTTGGGAAATACTCCCTAAGTGAAGATACTCCTTGATGATTACCTATATTTAGGACTACTTAGATTTCTTTTTTTTCCCCTTGGAAATCTATCTAAGTTCATTTCTTCTGTGGTCACCTCTACAAGGATACAACGCCTTCCAAGGCTTATTGGGCACATGCCAAATCTGTTCTTTCACTCTGTCCTTCAAGTACATGCTATTTTAGGCATGGTACTAAAAACTGGGTTTAAAGAGTAAGACCAGGTTCCACCCTCCTATTTGGAATTAAGTGGGGTTTGGGAAATTGATTCCTGGAGCATTTTTTTTAACACAATACCTTTATTTTTTATTTATTTTTTTATGTGGTACTGATGATTGAACCCAGTTCCTCATGCATGCCAGGTGAGTGTTCTACAACTGAGCCTCCTGGAGCATTATTAAAGATGACTGGAAGTTAGAACTAAGTGTGAAGTAGGGTATCTGCCTTTATAGGAAAGTTAGTTTGGAGACAGAACTGGTAGAAAGTTTCCTCTTTGGGGAACTGCAGATGTTTTGGCCTGACTGGAGCAGAAAAGGTAGAGGGCCTAGGCTTCATATTGGGCATTTTGACATGTGATCTTTCTATCTCTGTGTCTCTTAGGTTGAACAGCCTAATTTTAACTGCTCTTCTGAGTAACTTACTGATCTTCAAAGTCAAAACCAACTAAATCCATCTATTAGCTTAAATCTGCACCTTTTCCCCTAATTTCAGCGTTTGTTAGTGGCATCATTAGCCTCCTTTTCTCCATAGTTTAGACTTTATCTTTTGCTTAGATTTTGTACTGTCTTTCTAACTAGTCTCTTCACCTCCAGTTTCAAGTTCTGTCTTCTTTTTCTCTTCTTCCTCCACCTCCTCCTCCTTTTCCTTTTAATTTGTTTGGTGGTATTGGGGATTAAACCCAGGGCTGCTCTACCAGAGCTTTTTTATTTATTATTTTGAGATAGGGCCTCACTAATTTGCCCAGACCAGCCTTGAACTTGTGATCCTCCTGCCTTAGCCTCTCAAGTAGCTGGGATTATAGGTGTGTGTCACCATGCTCAACCTACCTTATCTTCTTTTAAAAAAAAAAAAAAATTAAAATATTTTTTTAGTTATCAATAGACTTTTTAAATTTATATTTGGTGCTGAGAATTGAACCAGTGTCTCACACATGCTAGGCAAGTGCTCTACCACTGAGTCACACCCCCAGCCCTGCCTTATTTTCTTTAGGCACAGTTCTACTTATTCATCATAGCAAATATTTTTGATCTGTGAAGTTGATATTAGGAAGGATTGAATCCTAAGAGCCTACTTCCTTACTACCTCTGACATTAGCAATTAATGATGTTCAAGAGTCATATCTCTTTAATAATACTGAAAATAAACAGGCCACAATTTTCAATCAGCAAATACTGAGTTTTTTTTTTCCCCAACACAGCTTCCTACGTGTTTCACTTCTGTGTCTCTCTTTTATTAATTTCTTTCATCCCTCACCTCACTCTGGACCCTGTGTTTTAAAATTCTAAGGACGGTCCATTATTAAGTGATTTAGCAACAATTTCAGTAATCCCTTCTTCTCATCCAAGTACTAACCTAGGCCCAAGTGGTGAGGATTAAAAGGAAACTAAGGGCTGACTAGTAAAGAGAAAGTATGATGGTTTTGTCCCTAGTGTGTTGTACAGTGCCTGGTCCTTAAGAGCTATTTGTTTAATATTTGTTGCATGAAATGGAAATGATAATGTTCACTTTTATAAGCCCTATATTTTTATTACTGAAGCTTAAAATTGATGGCTGTTTTTGGATGGTATTGCATGCCTTATATTCACAAATTACATTAAGGTTTTGGGCTGTGAATGAATTAAAAAAGCCACCTGAGTTACTTTGTATGAATGTCTTAAGTTCCTTTTCTGGGTATTATATATTAGGGCAGAGTGAGGGTAGTGGAGACAAAGCCAGAGGAAAGCTTGCATGGATGGTTTGGGCCTCCCATGGACTGCATGGAAGTGCTTGGTGCTCAGGAAAGGTGGGAAGGGCTCTAGGAAAAAGTTAGGGATTGAAGACTCTATTTCTGGTTTTAGGTGTAGGCCTAGACTGTGTAACACTAAATAAAACATCAAGCTGAAATGCTTTTTTTCAACCTGGAATGTGGCTCCACTTTTCTTCTGTCAATTAAAATTCTGCTTGTGTGCAAAAATGTTCACAGTTAAGTGGGAGAGAAAAGAAAGAAAGAAAGAAAAAAGTTATAAAGAGCTTTCTAGTCAGGATGGAAGCCAGTGTTTAAGAACAGTCTTTGGAATTAGACCTGTGGTTTGACTCTTGGTCCTTATTAGCTGGAGATCTTGGGAAGTTTGTCTGCTTGCCTCATGTCTCTGATTTTTCACCTATAAAATGGGTATGATAAGAGTATTTACCTCATAAGATTATTGAGAGGGATTTATGAAGAAAATAAATGTAAAACTGGCAAGTGTAAGTGTTCAATAAGTGTTATCTCTTATTGTTATGGTATTGTTTATCCTGCTTGGCTGTTTACTCTGCTCCAAATGTAGAAATAATGAAGTTAAAAAGAAAAGGAAAAGATATATATTCAACAAGATAAACATCTCCAGGAACTAACATGGAAAAAGAAATATGCAGTTAAGATTCTGGGTTCAGTAGCTGGTGGAAATAACTCTGTGCAGGGAACTGGAGCCAGATATCCTGGATGAAACTTGGAGCTGTGGTGGCTTGGGTTGAAAGAAGGCTGAACTCATTTGCTTCAGGCTATTGCTTTAAAAAGCTATGGAAGACACAGAAATGGCCTAGCTGCCAAGTGGCTTAGAGTCAGGAACTGAAATTTCCCCACTATCACCTAATGCAAGAGCACTGGTCATGGGCTCTACAATAGGAGTGGCCTACCCTAAATTACTGGGGAAGTCAGCCTGTGAAAACCTGAGGAAGACCTTTACTTAGAAAATAAATGCACCAGAAGATAAAGTAACTCAGAACTGTAATGGAAATAGTAGAACCATTTCTAAATGACTGTAAATATTTTAAGGATCTTTCAAAAAAGATAAAAGAAGTAGTGCCCAGCTGAGTGGGGTGGCACATAGGTCTGTAGTTCCAGCCACTCAGGAGGCCGAGGCGGTAGGATTGCTTGGGCCCGTCCGTGAGTTCAAGACTAACCTGGACAACATAGTGAGCCCCTGTCTCAAGGAAAAAAAGTCATCAAAAAAATTTTTATGAATCAAAAAAATAGGTAGATTTGAAATAGATAGCTCTATAAAAGAAAAAAAAAATGGAACTTAATGAAATTGAAACAAAAAATATTTAACTCTAGACCAGATGTATTTGAAAGGAAAATTAATGAATTGGAAGAAAGTAGTTTATTCAGATATGACGCAGAGAAATCAGAGAAATTAAAGGATATAATTTTAAGTTGAGAAGCACCAACTTATGTAAAACTGGGAGTTCTGAAGAGGAAATAATGTGAATGCTGGATAAACCATATTGAAAGAGATAATGAGTGAGAATTTATCAGCATTATAGAAAAACTAAATTCCTCAGGTTGAAAGAATATGCCATTTAGATTTGAATAGGATAAACATTCACATTAAAATTTAGAGATTTTAATCCTAATTATATTAATGTATATAGAAAGAGTGAAAATTTGGATACCAGAAATTACATAGTGATAGTTGGATATGGTGATGTGTGCTTGTAGCCCCAGCTACTTGGGAATATGGGATGGGATCACTTGATCCCTGAATTTGGGCCTAAGGGCTCTATAAATAGGAGTGGCATACCCCAAACTACTGGGGAAGGAGCTGGAAAGTCTGAGCCTGTGAAAACTTGAGGAAGACCTTTATTTAGAAAATAAATACACCATCAAGACATAAATTTACTCAAAATATAATGGAAATGTTAGAACCATTTCAAAATGACTATAAGTATTTTGGTAACAAAGCAAGACCCCACCTCTTAAAAAATTAATATTGGTTATATGTAGTTGGAGGTTTGTGGATTTTTTGTGTGTGTGTGTTTGTGTTTTCTAACTTTTCTGTGTTAAACATGTATATTAGGACTTCATTTTAAGTTACAGAAATGCAGTATGCACTGAATACATATTTGGCCATGAACTGACTGGCTAAATATCATTATAGAAAGGACCTATGGGATACCAAGTACATCAGAAACTTTGTAAAATAATTATTATAACTTTATTATAGATTGTAATCTTTTGATCCATATTTCTGAAATTCCAAAGCTCTGGAAACTGTAAATTTAAAAAAAAAATAACTTTTAAAATGAATTAATTTGGCAATAAAACTTGAGCTGATATGAAGCTCTCTGTAGTATTTGTTTGACATAAATATGTATGCTTTGCTGTAGAAATATCAGTGTTTGTTAAGTGGCATGTTGTATGAATCCCTGTTGGAAAATATGTTTTTAAAAAATATGTAGTCTATATAGTCTATCGGCCTTCCTGAAGTCTTTAACAGTCTGAATTCCAAAACACTTGGCCTCAAGGATTCAAGAAAGGGATTGTGGACCTTTATTAAATATTTAGTCAGCTTTTAAAAATTTTATATTGTGCAGGAACAATAATTTCTCATCAATTGCTAGATGTTAATTCTAGTCACCATTCTGCACTTCTGTGTGAGATTGATTTCAAATATCTCTTTTTTGGTGGACTCTACCATAATACTGGTTCTTTTGATGTCATTGATTTATTAGGATTTTCTTTGTCTCTAAGGTAAAGACTTGTCTTCAACTTCTGAACTTGAAGATTTGGAAAGCTATCACAGAAGTGGTATCACAAATTGAAGTTTACGTGATGCTTGAAGAAGAAACTCTGAATACTTTTTAAAGTGGATTTGGAGTTGTTGCTCTCACTTAACTGTATTACTTTTCACATTTATGTTTGTACTTGTGGCTTTATCCAGTTTCTTTAAAAAATTGGTCAACTAGGTGAGGAAGTGTATGCCTATATCCTACCTTCTTTGGAGGCTGAGGCAAGAGGATTGCCAAGTTTGATACCAGCCTGGGTAAATTAGCAACACCCTGTCTCAAAATAAAGTTTAAAACCAGGGTTGGGATGTAGCTTGGTGGTACAGTGCTTGCCTAGCATATGCAAGTCCCTGGGGTTTAATCCCCTGTACAACACCCACCCGCCAAAAAGTTGGTTCATAAACTTCAGATCTCGAAAATAGTGAATTACTTTTAACATAAGAACATGCGAGTTTTCTCTTGCATTTTGGCTCTCATTGCATGCATGTTGACTTGCATACTTTCTTTAGAATTAAGATGATATATATATATATATATATATAGCATTTACTATGTAAGAAATTCTTCTCAAGACACATTAGTTTGGGTACCGTTATTAATGGGGCCTCACTATTTTGACAGCAAACCATATTTAGTTACTAGTACACCCTGCTATTTTACTACCTTCAGGCATAGGTAGCTTTTGTAATAATTAATCACTCACCAAATTAGGGAAATCATCAGAAATTATATTGCAGTGGTCATTTAGCTACTTGCCTTCTAGAGGGTGGGACTAGTCTTTGGTGCATCCCTAGTGGTATAATTTTGAAGTTTCTGAGACATTCAGTTGACCTGCCTAAATGGAAGTCCATTCAGGTATGACTCCATCAGTAGGAGTGCATCTCTTGTTTGTATTTTCCTCTGGTATTAGATTTATTTCTCAAAGGGGCCATCTCAATGTAAGAAGAAAGATGGCAATTCTCAACTCCAGGCCAAACTCTGGTGAGCCCACAGGAAGAGATTATTTTAACATCTGTTTTGGGAGCATCCTGATTGGTTCTATCTGGGTTACATATTGCATTAAATCAATTACTGTATCAAATGTGGGATTTTGGCCAGCCCTGGATGACCAAATACTTCTCCTCCCCATCCCCAGCCTGGGGTGTTTGGTATGTAGGTGGTGCTAGAACATGTGGGAACCAGGGAGTGTAAGCGGTGTTCCTATATGTGGGGAAGTGGATCCATGTTGAGAGGGACACTATAATTAGCACCTCCACTAGGATCTTGTACATTGAGAACGGAGGCAGTGTCTTTCCCCTATCAAGAGAAAAAGCTATTGTAACATATAGAAAATATTCATTAAAACAACTTTCCTCCTCACCCCCCAAAACAAAACCAACTTCATTCTTCAAGGTTCAGTTGAAATCTTATCATTTTGGGAGTGGGGCGGGGATTGAACTCAGGGGAACTTGGCCACTGAGCCATATCCCCAGACCTATTTTGTATTTTGTTGGAAACAGGGCCTCACTGAGTTGCTTAGTGCCTCTCTGTTGCTGAGGTTGGCTTTGAACTTGTGATTCTCCTGCCTCAGCCTCCTAAACTTCTGGGATTACAGGTGTGCGTCACTATGTGAGGCAAAATCTATCATCTTTATAAAACTTTTCTACTCATCCAGTTTGGAAATGGCTCTGCTGGTTGTTTATATTTTGCATTACTGCAGTGTACAGTATACATGCATTTTTTTTTAATCTGACATATTACTATTTGATTTAGAAAACTATTGAATAATCCTCAGTGCCTTATGACTTATGACTTCATTGCAACATAACAGGCTCTAAAGTTTTGTTGAATTAATGAATTAACTCAGTATGTGTGTCTGTATGTGTCTGTGTTGCTGGTGATCGAACTCAGAGCCTTGTGAATGCTAGGCAAGTGCTCTACTAATATTTTACATTCCCAGCCCCGAATTCTTATTTATTTATTTATTTATTTTTTTATTTAGAGGTAAGGTCTCATTGAGTTGCTTAGCACCTCGATTTTGCTGAGGCTAGCTTTTAATTAGTGATCCTCCTGCCTCAGCCTCCCAAGCTGCTGGGATTACAGGTGTGCGCCACCATGCCTGGCTTCCCAGCCCTGAATTCTTAACCCTTTAAAGATGGTGTAAAATGGAATTGTGTATAAGTTTTTACATATTTATGACAGTTGATAGAACCTTCCTTACTTTAAAATAGTCTTGGTCCTTTGAAATATGTTAAAATATTTGTCATATGGAGTAAGTTTGTATGCAATATCATTCTGACACCGGAGGATAGCAGAGGCAGTAGAAGCAAGAAATCGATTTCTCACCTACATCTCTGTTCTTTCTAGTGACTGTAGTGAGATTTGACCATAGTGATGATTTTTTTTGTATTTGTCCATGGGGAAAATTTCCTCAGAACAATTCTGCTTCCCTTATAAACAGTTATATTTTATTAAAGGTCTATAGTCAGCATTGACTTTTCTTTTTTGGTTATGAGGGATCCAACCCAGGGCCTCCTTGCATATGGTAAGCAAGCATTGTACCTTTGAGCTACATTCTGAGCCCCCATTAAAAATTTTATTTTGAAACAGGGTCTTGCTACATTGCCCAGGCTGGGCTTGAACTTGCTTTCTTTCTGCCTCAGCCTCTCTAGTAGCTGAGATTATAGGCTTATACCACCACACCTTGTGCTCGCCCAGGCACTCTTACCTGTCTCCTTTGTGTCCTTTCTCTTGTAGTAGAATTGCTTATTTGGTGGAGGAGTGGATTTTCTAAACGAGTGAATTTACAAAAAAAGATGATCTCAATCAGAATGATGAATCTCTTTCCCCAGGGTTAGCAAGTCCTTAATTAGTAAGGCTATTTGCAGTGTAATTAGAACTCCCAAACCAATGAAAGTTAAGAATACTTTTCTGAATTTCATAGTAAACTCTGTAATGTAAGGTACTTTGTAACCAGTGGCTAATACCACAAATGGTCTTTTTTAAAAGTTTGTCTCTATTGACTCATCCAGGAGGGGTCAGTTGAAAACAAAATGTAGCAAAGGAATCAAATACAGATGTCTGAGGTATTTTTGAATTCCTTTAAGCTTGATACATCAAAATAAACTGTGTTTTACTCTCTGAACCCTAGAGCTCTTGAAAAACCATCTACGTTTTCAAGTAAACAAATTGAAATATGAAAAATTATCTCCTTTGCAAGTGAACAGTTCACTGTGCTGTCTTTGAAGTTAACCACATTAGGGATTTTAACATTTGCTTGTTTTATGGCCACGATTGAGGAAGTCTTAAGTTCCCCCTAAAATAGTTTTTGAAATTGTTTTTCCTTTACAGAACTTAGTCTTTCGTTTGGTTGAAAACTTAATCCATTAAGCTATAGAAATGATGCAGACCTACATTTATTGTATGCAGACCTACGTTTGTCATTCTCACACACTCAGAATGAACTGATTTTATTACATTTTTTTAGCATGGGATAACATGACAGGGCACATTAAAGCATATGTTAAAAATATGCTGACAAAATTCTACTTTGTCTTGTCTGTTTTATGTAAGTATTTATCCAAATGTATGGAATTGCATAGATTATTTGAATTTGAGATATTATAATCAAATATGGCTACATTATTAAATTCAGTAAGTAATACTAAATGTTTGGTATTAAAAATATTGTTTTAGTAAAATAACTCAAAAAAGATATTGGTGTATGCGTGGGTGTAGATTCTTCTTTACATGGTAAGTTTGACTTCTTTGAATGTATTCATTCTTATGTTTGATTACAAGGATATTCTGTAGAAAAATATATAAGCTCTCTGTAACATTCCTTCCCTAGATTCAGTACAAATAAGTACATTTTTACACTAGAGAAAAACCACTACATCAGAGATCTTTGACCTCAGTTCCCTGTGAAGCTTGATCATATTTTTGAGAAGACTCATTAATATCCCTTAGATATCAAGTCAGTGGTAGAGGTCTTTAAATGTTTGTTTGTGTAGATATTACTTTAACTCATAAAACAGGTTAGGGCAGGCTCTCTCAGCCATTCCCATTTAGAAAACTACTTTGATATTTCCAAAGACTGCTTGGGAATGCTAATGGGAATGGGGGAAGGAGTAGTGGGTAGGAGATGGCTAAGAGGCATCTAGGCATGGTGGGAAAGGTTCTAGAGTTTCCTGCAAAACATGGAATTGAGTGTGAAAGCATCAGCAGACCTCGTAATCATCCAGATATGGCTTTGAAATGGTGGTTCATAGTTTCATGTGATTGTTGGTTTAACATATTTAACATATTTTAACATATTTTAGACTTTAGATTGTTATTGTTGATGAAGTACTTAACCATAAAGTTGAGAGAATTCAAGCCCATAGAGATTAAGTCTCATTAGTATAGTAACACAGCTAGGTACTTACAGCTGTGCTATTGAGGTGAGACTTAATCTCACTAGTTTTACAACTGTAACATCATTATACTAGAACCTGGAACAAGAAACAAAGTATTTTCTTTGGAGCTCCCCCCCCCTCCTTTTTAGATGAGAAATGACAAGTACTTCCACTTACATTTTCTAATGATTCTCACAAGGTCACCACATAACATGTCTTTAGCTGAGGAAATAGATGCAGAGTGGTTAAGTAGTGCTCATTTCACACTCAGGACCTTTGACTCACCCTTTATTGCTGTTTATATTACCTTATGAAAAAAAATATATACAATAAACACACACAACAGAGGAAGAGGGAGAAAAGTTGTCAAAGTGAATTCTGTATATGCTAGATAAGCACACTACTTAAAGAAATCTTGTAGCATTGTGTTTTATAATCTGGTTTAGACTTTTGTCTTTAAAGTTTTCTCATTCACACAAATGTAGCTTTTTCTAACCCAAGAATAAATGTTTAGAACCCAAGAATAAATTTGTGAGGATATACTTAAATGGCGTGCTTTGCAAATGGATTAACTTGTTGAGTTTGAATTTTGAGCAGATTGTGTTTTCTAATGAAACAAATTTGGCTTGTGTTTTATAATTAAAATATTACAGTTAAGAGAAGTTTTAATATTCTAGTTAACATTTATTAATAATAATAAGTTGCTATTATTAAAACAAAGTAGGATAACCCATACTCTTTTGCAGATGAAAAAACTAAGGTTTAGACAGTTTAAATGATGTGACTGTGATGACAGTTTTAAGTGGCCAAGATAGGATCAGACCTGAATCTGTCTTATTTTAATATTATTAGTAATTACTTGCAATTTTCTGGTCTTGTATGAATAACAATCAGCAGTGATTTGTAGTGCTTGTACAAATATGTAACAACAAATCCCACCATTATGTACAACGTTACTGCACCAAATAAAAATCTGGGAAAAATTTTTTTTAAAAATATGTAACTTATAGGATGAAAAAAATCAAACAGGCTCTTTGCTTCAAGAAGTATTCCTATATAATACGTGGAACAATTACTAGTAATCTTCTAAAAAGCTGTTAATCTTTTAATACTATTCATAATTTAAAATCCTATAAAAACATTTACCATGTCTGAGATGGTAGCAGTGAAGTCTTTTCCATTAGAAATGATTCATGGTAACAATTAGCCTTGGACTTCATACAGTTTATCAAAAGTAACCTTTGTACAGAAGCAAAATGTTAAGGCCAGCTTAGTGGTACACTCCTGCAACTCCAATGGCTCTGGAAGTTGAAGCAGAAGGCTGGCAAGTTCCAGGCCAGCAGCCTCAGCAATTTAGAGACTGTCTCTCAAAATAAAAAATAAAAAGGCACTGGGGTACTGTGCTCAGTGGTAGAGCACTCCTGGGTTCAATTTAGGGGGAAAAAAAGGAAATGTACAGTTAGCCTATTTGAAGAATAGGATTAGTAAATACAACTGATAATACTTAAAAACCTCAATTTCATTATGCTTGATAAGCTTAGGAAAAAAAGTGTGGGGGGAGGAGGACATAGATCAATTCTGGGATATGTATATGAATTTTGTGAGAGACTTCTGGTATGGACTGTAATACCTATTGCTTGTTAGATGGTATAAGGAAAAGGATTTTAGATTAGTAATCAGGACACCTGGGTTTTATTAAGGTTTCTGTCTAGGTTTGTGTATTCACCTGTGAAGTGAGTAATACGGACTACAATGTCTTTGACATTAGCCCATAAATCAATTTGTGGTGTGCAATCAATATATAAGAGAAATAAGGAAATATAAATGCATTGGAGTATTTAAGAGTAATTATTGTTTTATTAAATGTTACTTTAGTTATGTATATGTAGGTAAAATTGAGCTGTAAAATGTATTTTTCACAATTTGGTATTCTAGTGAGGATGACTGGAAGGCTTGGCTCAGCGGGGCGTTTCTCCCTCTTGTAGTTTGGGAGCCTTTTTTCTGTGCAGTTTCTTCTGTCAGGTTGTTGAACTTCTTTTTTTTAACACTTATTTTTTAGTTGTAGGTAGACACAATACCATTATTTTATTTTCATGTGGTGCTCAGGATCAAACCCATTGCCTAACACATGCTAGGTGAGTGCTCTACCTCTGAGCCACAACCTTAGCCTCATGGTTGTTGGACTTACATGACAGTTGAAGTCCTTAGGAGACCAAGGCAGGAGTTTGTAGTCTTCTTAAAGGCTACCTAGTATCTGGCATAGCATCACTTCCAACATACTAATAGTATAGGTCAAAGGAGCCCCAGGCTGGTCCAGATTTAAGTGGAGAGGACATAGACTTGTCTTAAAGAAATTGTGGCCATTTAAAATCTGTCACATTTATGGTAAAATAATTTTGAAAAACATGCCGAGCCACATCCCCAGCCCTTTTTAATATTTTATTTTGAGATAGGGTCTCCCTGAGTTGCTTAGAGTCTTGCTAAGTTGCTAAGGCTGGGTTTGAATTCATGATCCTCCTGCCTCAGCCTCCCAAATTGCTGGGATTGTGGCATGCAGCACCGTGCCTGGCATCATTCTACTTTTATATATACTCATGGCTGCTAGCAGATGCCAAGGTAAAACTGTTTCTCTCTTAGGATATTATTCAGATGAAACTGCATATGAAATTCTAGACATTTGTTTTTAGTCTATCAATAGAAAACAGTAGGCACTTAGGAGTAAGAAAGAAAGACTAAAAAGAAAAACCTGTTTTCCAAATCTCTTTTCTTCATCCCTCTCTTTTCCCAGAACTCCAGTCTTGTAAGCTTTTCCCGTCTTCTCTATTTATCTAGAAAAAACTGCAGCACCATTCACCCAATTTCTCAAGTCTCAAATATAGAAGTTACTCTCGATTCCTTTCTTCCCTTGATACCTCATATTTAGTCCACCAGCAAGTCCTGTCAGTCTACTTCCAAAATGTCTCCTGGAACCGTCTACTTCTCTTCATGGCCATCACTATCTCTATGGTTATCTGTTACCAGAACTGCTCTAATAGGCGTCTAATTTGGTCTTTCTGCTTTCTTGCTCCTCTATTCTATTCTCCATACTATGCTCAGAATGATCTTTTACACACAATGAGATCATGTTATTCCTCTGTTTAAAACTTGATTACAGTGATGGCTTCCTGCCATGCTTATAACAAAATCAATACTTCGTAGGCTCATGCAGTCCAATCCCATCTGCTGCTTGCACTGGCCACATACAGCTCTTTCTCTCTCACTTGCTTTTTTTGCACTGGCAGTCTAGTTCTCCTTTGGGGGCTGTTCTGATTGCCCTTCCCCCACTTGGCTTTGCTTCACCTCTCTCCTTGTAGAGAGAGAACCTGACTACCTCATGTAAAAAGAGATTTTCTCTACATTGATCCGCTGGTTTTAATTCTCTGTATAGCAATTTAAAAAAATATTTTTCTTAGTTGTTGATAGACCTTTATTTTATTTATTTACATGTGGGGCCAAAAATCGAACCCAGTGCCTCATACATGCCAGGCAAGTGTGCTACTGTTGAGCCCCAGCCCCAGCCCTGCATAGCACTTTTGATCCCTTATTGTTCTTATCTGTTACTTGATTATTCATCTGTATTCCTTTAGAATGTTATTTCTATAATGGCAGAACGTGGGTTTTTGTTTGTTTTTGGTACTGGGGATTGAACTGGTCGATATCCCCAGCCCTTTTGATTTTTTATTTTGAGACAGGGTTCCCTAGGTTGTTTAGGGCCTTGTTAATCCTACTGAGACTGGTTTTGAACTTGTGATCCTCCTGAACTGTGGGAATTATAGGTGTGTGCCACCATACCCTCCCAGAGCTTGTTCTTGATCTTTGCTGAATTTCTAGTTTTGAGTGTACAGAGTAGATGCTAAATCAACATTTGATCAGTGACTGAATGAATAATTCCTGAAAGCTTGTTTGTGAAATAAAATAGATTGATCTATGGTATTACAATAAATTAAGAAAAACCTTTAATATAACACATATATAAGGTTACAGACAATCCTTTGGGAAGGACTGTCTTTAATTCTGTAATGTCCTTTCTATATTTTTATATTAAAATGTCTTTCTCATTATTAAATGATAGTGATATTTAGTTTTATAGTTTAAAAATATATTCTTTGCAGCAGGAATAATTGGAAAGCACAATTGTCCTGTACTTTTAGGTTGGAGGTTTTCTTCGAGTTTCAGAAATTTATATAGTTCACTGAAAATAAAGAAACACTGTGTGGGTGTGCCTGGGAAGGGAGTTTTACTAAAAACTCCTACTAAGTAAAGTTCGATCTATCATATGTTCTTGTAGTCTTCAAATTCTTCTGGGAAGTAAATTGCCAGGTTATCTTTAAAAATTGTATTCTATTCAAATGTGTGATGTTAAAGTGAAATATGACATAAGAATATACAGGTAATAAAAGAAAATAATAAAGTTTTATGATTCCTTTTGGAGAAGAGAACTAATATGTTTAGCAACATTTCTTTGAATAACCTTGTCCATTCTGAAACTAATTAAATTAAAATTGATCAGCTCTTAAAAAAGCAATATGTATTGAGACACAAATAGACAGTTTTTCCTTTACTGTCTAATAAGAATTGACAAGGTCTTGAGATGTCACCTATAACACACTCCTTTGTGTTGAAGATTAGGAAACTGATGGTAAAACAGGTAATGATTTGTGAAAAGTCATACTGTTATTGATAGGTGCCAGATCAGAATTCCCATCTTTGGGCTGGGGCTGTAGCTAGTTTCATCCTTAGTACCACATAAAAATAAATAAATAAATAAAATAAAAGTAGTTAAAATATATTAAAAAAAAGAATTCCCATCTTCACATTCACAGGCTTCTGAACTATGTACTGTGGCAAAATACTAATTTCAGGGAGACAAGTTTTAAGAAGTTTCTCTTTTTGAAGTATGATATAGATTGCTTAAAAAAGATTATTTTCATCAATTATTAAATGGAGGTATATATTTTAAGTAACATACAGGAAAAACACTCCACATTCATGTGATGATAGCTGAGCTTTTAAGCACAATTCGAAACTGGTATTTATACTTTTAACTTTTGTGAAGTTGCAATTTAAAATTAACCAAGAAAATCAGAGTAACATTTTATTTTTGTTATTCCTGTCTTAAAAATCTTTAAACATGAAAAGATAAAGCATTTGTAAAGAAAGTAAATCAAATTCCTGTGAAGATAAGTGTAGTTTTAATGGTTGTTATTTTAAAAATACAAGGTTTTAGGCCTGGGAATGTAGCTCAGTTGGTAGAGCTCTTCCCTAGCATGTGTAAGATCCTGGGTTCAATTCCTAGTACTACAAAAACAAAAACAAAACAACAACAACAAAATCTCTCAAGTTTTAAAAAGAGTAGGAATGCTTGCATTTTAAAATCATTTATAAAACACAAAATTTGCTGGGTAATGTGGTTGCTGCATGCCTGTAATCCCAATGAATTAGGAGGCTGAGGCCGGAGGTTCAAAAGTTTGAAACCCATCTCTACAATTTAGTAGGCCCTCAGCAGTTTAGTGAGAACTGTCTCACTAAATTAAAAAAAAGGGGGGGGGGGCGGCTAGGGTTGTGGCTCAGTGGTAGAGTGGTTGCCTCACATGTGTGAGCCACTGGGTTCAATTCTCAGCACCGCATATTAATAAATGAATAAAATAAAGGTCTGTCAACACTAAAAAATATAAAATAAAATAAAAAGGGCTGGAAATGTGGCTTGATAATTAAGCATACCGGAGTTCAGTTCCCTATACACACAAACAAACAAAAACCCTGCAAAATTTAATATTACAAAACTTTATGACTATAAAATTAATGCATAATAGAAAATTTGTAAGGTACATCACTGTAAATAAAGTAAAAAGTTAATATAATTCTGCTTTCCAGAGATGACAACAACATCTAAATGTGTTTCTTTTCATATATATTATATATATATATATATATATATATATATATATATATATATCATATTTTTAAAAAATATGGTCAAGATCACATTCTGCATTCTTTTCCTTTGCTTGTTTTGTTGTTTTTCATTTAACATTATATCATGAGCATTTTCCTATGTCCTGAAAAAAAAAATCAGTGGAAACATTTTATAATAGCTCCATAACATTCCCCTATAATTTAATTAATATAGGATATAATAAAAATTTGAGGGCTGGAGCTACAGCTCATTGGTAGAGCGCTTGCCTTGCATGTGTGAGGCACTGGGTTCGATCCTCAGCACCACATAAAAATAAAGATATTTTGTCCAACTACAACTAAAAAATATTTAAAAAATTTGAGAGGCTGGGGTTTTGGCTCAGCGGTAAAGGGCTCACCTAGCACATGCAAGGCCCTGGGTTCATCCTCAGTACCACATAAAAATAAATAAGTAAAATAAAGATAATGTGTCCAACTACAACTAAAAACTAAATATTTTTTTTTAATTTGATATTGTTAATGCTGAAATAAGTAAGTGGATATACAAATCTTTTTTTCATATTAGCTTTTAAAAAAAAATTTATGTTGCAGTATTGGGTATTGAACCCAGGGCCTTGCACATGTAGTGCAAGTGCTCTACCACTGAGCTACATCCCAGTCCTTTTTAAAAAAAAAATTATGTTGAGATGGGATCTCACTAAGTTGCTCAGGCTGTCCTCAAACCTGTCTCAGCCTCCTGAGTAACTGGGATTACATGCTTGCGTCAGCACACCCTGCATGTTAGTCTCTCTCTCTCTCTTTTTTTTTAACCATAGTTGCCTGAAAAAATGTAATTTTCTGATACACATTTCCAAAAAGCTTTCTCGAAATGTACTAATTTATACTCCCACCTATAATGTATGAGAGTTCTTTATTTATTGTACCCTTATAACAAACTGGTTATGTTTGAAAAGAACATTTCTATTATTTTGGGATCTGAAGCATCTGTTGAAAAGATTAGTAAGGGTGGGTTCACATCTTTGTTCTGGAATATAGAGGCACTTAGCTATTTGGGTTTATCTATTGGTTTGCTTTTATCGTGGCATATTAACCCAAGATTAGATATAATAGATAGAATATGTGCTTATTAATCTTACCAAGAGCAAACTATTTGACCCATTTTCCTTGATTCAGCTGTTCAAATTGAGAAGGTTAATGAAGTTAAAGATTTCAATTGACTACTTTTCCTTAAAGGGGAATAGGCTAGGCCTTTAGGAAAAGAATACATTTGAAATCAATTGCTTAGAAAATTGATCAAAAGTAGTAGTTACTCAGCAAGTGTGTGTGTGTGTGTGTGTGTGTGTGTGTGTGTGTGTAGATGAAATGCCAGATTCATGGGACCCCAATAGACCTCCAGGAGCCAAATCCGATGCAGTCACACAATTGGTCTTTATTGCAAGCTTGAGCCTGGACTCACAACCTTTTCTGAAGCAGCAGTCCCAGGGAATGAGTCCCAACCGACCCTTAGTTCAGTGAGGATTTATAGGTTTTTTGGGGATACTCTGTGTCACAACATCACACAGCAAATCATTTCACATCACAGGAAAGCCTAACAACAACTCTTACCATTGATTAGCACATTCACTGGCAGGAACAAGTTGGGTAAGGGTGATTGGTTGGTTCAAGAGGTGGATACATTTGAACTGATTGGTTAAACTTGGAGGGTTGCCTAATCATGTTATCAATTACCAAAACTACTGGGTGGGTCACCTGGCATTTCAGATATTTTCATGCTGATTGGTGGTTGCTAGGGGGTTGCTATGGTTCCTCACCTATGGTAACTGAGTCCAGGACACCTGGCGCACAGATCTCTCCTGTTATTTACAGACAAATAACTCAGCAGGGTGGATATGTGCCTAGGAGTGGTCTGTGGGTCTTTCCAAGGACAAGGGTCATGTTCCCTCCCTCTGGACAGGCCTTCAGGTAGAAACTGGTTTCTCAAAAATGGGAGTCACATCAGTTTCTCATACTGAGAATGACTAAGTGAAAGAAGGAATACAGAAAACCTAGAAAAAGAGTAAGAATTACTGTGAAGCCTCTGTGAATCAAAAGAACTGCCTTTATCTGGAAAAAAAATGTATCTTTACTTTGGGTCCCTACATCACTGACTCTGAAAGAACAATCACACAAGTCCTGTTTGTTGAAATATTTTTGTGTTTATATTTGCAGAAATGACTTGTATCTAAATGCATTTTTAAAAGAATAAGCATTTTGAATGTTGTGATTTTAATTTAAAAAAAAAAAGTTTTGATTAAGTTAAATGCAAAGGGTCATTTATCAAAAATGAATTTGTAAAAAAAAAATCTTTGATTTGACTTCAGTTTGATTAAATATTTGAATGTTGCAGACCTACATGTTAGAATTTAGTATATTTGTTAAAAAAAAAACCACTAAATTAAAATCAGCTGTTTGGTAGCAAAATTAAGGTTTTAAATTTATTTATTTATTTTTCCCCCAATGCTGGCTCAAACCCAGGGCATTGAGATACTAGGCAAGTGCTCTACCACTGAGCTACATTCCCAGCCCAAATTTTTTTCAATCTTAATGCTAAAAATAAAAAGTATGAATTACCATTGTATGTTAAGCATGAACAAAAGCACATTTGATTTTACAGAAGACCAAGTTCATGTTAGCTTTAGTATCATGCTTCCCAGAGATGTAATTTTAACTAGTGTGATAATAATTATGTTATTTTCTATGGACTCCATTAGACAGACACTTTACTCAGTTAATTAAATTTGAATCTTTGCTATGGCCTAAAAAGTATATAATGGTTAAACTGGTTAAACTTGGGGTCAGACAGGTTAAGAACCAGATCAAGGTCACAGACCTAATAGGTTTCTACTCATTCTGACCCACAGATCAGAAGCAATTGGCCAGACTTTGGAACATAAAGAAATACAAAACTTGGTGGATATGGTGGTGCTGGAGGCACGCTGCCACATACCTGTAATCTCATTGATTTAGGAGGCTGAGGCTGGAAGTTTGTAGTTCAAATACAGCTGCAGTGACCTTAGCAAAACCTTCAGCAATTTAGAGGGACCCTGTCTCAAAATAAATAAAAAAAGGACTTTGGATGTAGCTTAGTGGTCAAAGTCCCCCCATGGCTTAAATTGCAGTACAAAACAAACAACAAAACAAGCAAAAGTTTAGCCACTGACTCCTACTGAATCAAACCTGCATTTTAACAAGATTCCCCAAATGATTTGTGTGCATATTAAAGTTTGAGAAGCACTGCTTTACATTATACTGTGCCCCATATTAAAATTTAACTTAGATTTTATACTCCTAAGGATTATTCCTGGCTTGATTTTAGTCCATGTGGATTAACTATTAACATTTTCTGCAAGAGGAGGAGGGAATCTCTTGAATTGGTATCTCCACCACTTAAAATTGCTATACACCTGCATCTGTGCTTTGGATTCAGTTTAATCCAGAGGAACCATTCTGCTTCTGTACATTTGGTCAGAGTCTCATGATTGCAAGTATAGCCCAGTGTTTTAATGGACTTTACTTGTGGACTGAATACATCATGAATCACTCTAGATAGACATTTTCCAAATTAAAGAGAATAAGTCTTAAGCCTAAAAACAGTGCTTTCTAAAGAAACTTGCAACTTTGGATTGGGCAAAGGGGAGGGAGGGAAATGGAGCAGGCATGGGGATAGGAAAAATGGTGGAATGAGAAGGACATCATTACCCTAGGTACATGTATAATTGCACAAATAGTGTGACTACAATCAGAGAAATGAAAAGTTGTGCTCCATTTGTGTACAATGAAATGAAATGCATTCTGCTGTCATGTATAACTAATTGAGATGAATAAAAAAACTTGCAACCTTTTGGAATATTTGATGTTTTTAGATGGCTACCAGGAAAAGCAGATTTGTATAAATTGTCCATTTTACTAATTTCATTATGTGAATGTAATTATTCTGTTACAGGAGCAATGATAGGTTAAAAAATGAATGATAATTTAAGACTACAGAACAGTACTATCTGGAATAAATATAATGCAAGATATGATTTAAAATTTCTAGTAGTCACATTAAAAAAGAAACAGTTTAACCTTAATATATTTTTCTAATCCAGTATATTCAAAATATTATTTCAACATAAATCAATAGAAAACTTATTATAGAGATGTTTTATGTTCTTTTTTTGGTTCTAAGTCTTGAAAATATTGGTAAATGTTTATACTTACATTATTCTAGTTTGGATGTTAAAATTTCAATGGTTAAAAAGCAAAATATAGCTGGTGAGGTGGTGCATGCCTTCCCAGTTACTGACTCCAGAAGCTGAGGCAGGAGGATTATAAGTTTGAGGACTGCTTGGGCAATTTAGCAAGATCCTGCCTCAAAATAAAAATAAATAAATAAATAAAAGGGCTGGGGATGTGGCTCAGTGGTAGAGCACTCCTAGTTTTAATCCCTAGTAGTGTGTGTGGGGGGGAACAGTCCAATCAAAACAATAAAATTGTATTTAATGGAATGTAGGGAAGGAAAATGTGTTGATCCTTTTCTTGCACAACAGTGAAGAGAAGAGCATAACAATTTTTTTAAATATTTTTGATAGTAGTTTTAGGTGACATGGAAACCATAAGAATGAAGACCAAAGACCTAATAGACTTAAGTGGGAAAACTTAGCAAGATCTGACCAGATTCTTCTTGTCCTCCCCCTGTAGCCTGCCTTCCTCCTGGGGATGGGGCAGGACCTTTTCTTAAATGGTGGTCTTTTTATCTACTATCAGACAAGGTAGGTCAGAGAATTTCTTTGTGGCCAACTCCAAGACAGAAAGGCAGGGGAAGATTTATTTTTAGGCTTGAAGCTTGTTTGGGGAAAGTGATTCCATGACCTGCCTGAGAATTTCTAGTTTCTGCTTCCTGCCTTAAGTGGGATTGTGGGTGGGTGTAGATCAAGAAAGTAGGAGGTCAGAGGGAAACTTTGCTTCTGAGGCCTTCACATTTGGGTATGTTTTATGAACCCCAGCAGAAAAGCACATAGCTTCAGTTTTAACATTAAATATATTATAATTCACTTTTTCAGTTCCAGCAGCAACAATTTTATTTTTTGGGGAGTACTCTGCATTGAATCCAGAGGCACTTTAACTGAGCCACAACCCCAACCCTTATTTTGTATTTTGAGACAGGATGTTGCTAACTTGCTTAGGGCCTACTTAAGTTGATGAGGCAGCCTTAAACTTGTGATTCTCCTGCCTCAGCATCACAAACTGGTGGTGGGATTTCAGGCATGCTGCCAATGCATCTGGACCCATCAGCAACATTTTAGTATATCATGGTGTTTGGTTTATTTTTGGTGTATTTCAGAGATATGAAATAAATCATTATCCTCTATGATCAGTAAATGAATGTTACTGCTAATAATATAAATGTTTAAATTTAGAGAACAAAGAAGAAATAAATAAAAGCTATTTGGGACATAAAGCATTTACTAATTTTCCCCTCTCTTAATATTCCCAAAGTTAGAATTAATTTTCCTATTTAAAAAATAGTTTTATTAGTGGTTCACAATTTCTTAATCCTGGGACTGGGGTTGTAACTCAGTGGTAGAGCGCTTGCTTAGCACGCATGAGGCACTGGATTTGATCCCCAGCACCACATAAAAAAATAAATAAGTAAACAAATAAATAAAGGTATTTTGTTCATCTGCAACTAAAAAAAATTAAAAAAAATAAATAAAAAACAATTTCTTAATCCTTTAGCCGCATTGAATTTTAAGGTTAGAGTTAGGAGTTAGGGTACCTCCCGATCTGATCTTTTATCTATGGCTTGTTTTTTATAACCTGCATACTTTTGAGGAAAGTGAGGTAATCTGTCAAGTGTGGCAAACAGGGTACAGTGGTGTTACTTTGACCAGAGGGTGTAAAACTTTATGTGCATACGTGGATCACCTGGGAACACGCTGAGAATACCGGGTGTTCGGGTCTCATCCATCTAGATTCTCATTCAGTTTAGAACCCTAGGTACTTCCATATTAACTAAAATGCTTTAAGTGTTTAAGTTCGAGAACATACAGGACCATCAGACCAGCAATTGACCGCTAAACCCTGCAAATTGGAGTTTAGTACGTCCTGCTGCTATTGCTGTGAGTTTGATTTTCCCCAGAGTTGAGGTTTCCCAGGCGGTTACGTTACTTCTGCAGATGGATTTTTCAGGTGGTTAAACCCTATCGCGATTTGCCCTGACAGCCTCCCTTACCCCCGTACAGTTAAAGAGACCTGAGCTTGCCGAGGTAGACCATGGCCATGTGACTGTGAAGCCAGTTGCCAGCAGCGCGGCCATTTTTGAGGCGGGCACCCAACCTCGTGCCCCGTGGGGCGGCCGACTCTGTTACCCGGACTCAAGATGGCCACCACGCCCGCTAGCCAGCCCGCTGGCCAGCCAGCGAGCCCGCGGCGCCCAGGGACAGATTCCAGCCGTCGGCCGGGGGCGGAGCATACGCCCTCCCTCCGCCCGCCGCCAATCAACGCGCGAGGCCAGCTCGCCTGGGGCCGCCAGCGCGCGGGGTGTGTGAGGACGCGCTCTGGGTCGCGGAGTGCCTGAGCAGAGGAGCAGTTGCTGTGGTACCTGCAGCTGCCCCAGAGGACGCAGAGCATCGGAGCGAGTGCGGTGGTGTGGGGGCAGGAAGACGAAGTCAAGTCGGTCAGGTAAGGAGCGGGCGGCTGCTTAAACTGCGTCCTGGCTGGGCTTTAGCATCCCGACCTCCCGAGAACAGTTGCCCCTTCTCCTGGGTGGTCTGGAGGTTTTCTTTGCCGCCCACCCCCCTCTTGTTGGCGCTTTCTCCGCACTTTTCATTAGTGCATTTCTGTTTTCCCCAGAAGTTTTGGGGTCTCTGGCACACGGTGGTGTCCTGAAAGTCGCCGCTTGGTTGAGGTGACCCTCGCTCAGATTCCAGGGTTTGAAGCCTGCTTATATGTACAGTGGATTTCTCATGACAAATGTAGTTTGCCCCTCCTCCCCCCCGTAACCCAGGGCCTGAGGCAACCTGACATACACAATGTGTTACCTTGCCTGTGTGTCATGCCTTCTGACAGAACTTATTGGTTGGCCATGAGCAGACCCTCAAACTTGACCTCTCTCTGCATGTTGGTTGCATCCAAGTTGCGAAATTGAGTGTCCCCAAAATGTTTGCTTGTTTCCGGAATTAGTACCGGATGGTTCTCGAAGGTACCATCTGTTTACCTACTTTTATTGGAGAGTCACAAGTGAAATGAGTTTTGTGAGATAATAGGCATATAACGCAAGCAATCGTACTTTTGAATTTTTGAGGATTCTTTTATGGTTAATGATATTATAACGGGCTTGTCCATTTTTTGCATGTAGCCTTGACTGAATGTTTAACTGTTGCAAATTCAACTGTTCACTAAAAGAGATAAATTGCTTTACCTACCCAGTGTTTGACCTGCCTCTTAATGAAAGACCTTGGTCTTTCATTGCCCCAAAGAAAGGGAGGCCCAGCATAAATAAGAGAAATAAGTTCATTTGAGGGTTTTGAGCATCCAGGGGCGTAAGTTGTGGTAATTAATTCAATAGCTTCTCAATGGTAATTTTGATTACACTGATATTTAAGAGATGGCTGAAAACTTAATCCTCAGGTTAGATAAAGCAAGATCTAATGGCATTGAAGTTAGACACTATTTCTTCAGTTGCATAGTTCTGTACTAACATAGACAAGGAATACTTTTTATGCAGAAGGGGAAACTCAGGTGCTGTAATTTGGAAACCCATATGGGAAGGTTTCACAGTAAGTTACATTGGGGCATGTAAATCTAGCTTTTAAATCTACCAGTGTTTTAGGATGAATTAGGATATTACTGTTATACTGAGTTAAAACCCCTTTTCTCTACTCCTTCTTGCATTTCCATCAACACAGACTGCTGCTAATTAGGTGTGCTGGTCAAATGCTTTCTCTTTTAAGAATCAGTTCTTATGTGGATTCATTTTTTTTCCTCCTTGGTATTGGGAGTTAAACCCAGGGGCTCTCTACTACTGAACTACAATCCCCAGTATTTTTTATTTTGTGACAGGATCTCTCTAAGTTGCCCAGACTGGCCTAAAATCAGCAATTTCCTATCTCAGCCTCCTTAGTAGCTAAGATTATATGTGTGTGCCAATATGCCTTGCTAGCAGTATGTATCTTTTAATGTAGGGGTTGAATGGTGGTTCTTTTCAAGACCAATCTAAAAGTGAACAGTTATTTTGAAAAGCTAGGTAACTGATAATAAAGTTCATTTATGCTTACTTCTTCTGATGTTAATCTGCATTTTATGAAATCTTGAGCTATAGTGATATGCCTTGAAAAAAAGCTTTTCCAGTAGTTACCTAAACCATCTACTACATTTTTCACCAAAGAATTGAGACCAAGAGAAGTTTGAGTCCTGTGTGCAAATTAGTTAGTGGTAAGGTTAAGAATTAAATCCATATCTCTGTAATCTAGTGCTCTGCATGATACCTTTATTTTTTATTTATTTTTTTTAAAGAGAGAGAGAGAGAGAATATGAATGAATTTTAATATTTATTTTTTAGTTTTCTGTGGACACAACATCTTTGTATGTGGTGCTGAGAATCGAACCCAGGCCGCACGCATGCCAGGCGAGTGCGCTACCGCTTGAGCCACATCCCCAGCCCTGAATGATACCTTTATAAAAACAATATATTACTTAAATTTCCTGAAAAAGATGCTTCTATTAAGAACAAAATTATAACATATATTGTGAGAGATCAATAGTGACTCTCTTGCTTTCCTTTCTTTGGTCCTACAAGGAACTTGGTAACTTAGGTTTAGGAGTAGGAAGGAAGACTATGCAACGTGAAGTGACTATATAGTGACAGTTTTGAAAGTTCCCAGTATGGACTGTACTTAATGCAGTTTTGTCTTTAGTTTTATCAATCATAATGTTAGGCATATTCCCATTTTGTGCTCAGTCTAATAGTAGCCCCCAAGTTAGATATTACCAACCCTTTACTGGTGAGAATAGTAGTCACAAGTTATCAGAATCTGACTTCATGTCCAATGTTCTTGCTTTTATACCACTCTTAAAATGTAGCTAAATATAGTAATGTTCGACTCTTTGCAATGACTATGAACAAATATAGGATGGGAAATCACACCAATTGTCAACAGATTACGATCATAATTGAGGGCCTTTTTTAGTGTTATTGATTCCATTTCTTTTCTCTGGAGATTGTATTGAGATAACTTAGTGTGATACTCATGTATCCTACAGTGTTGTTGGGTAAGTTTAAAATTGTAATGAAATAACTTAGTGTGATACTCATGTATCCTACTTGGTAAGTTTAAAAATGCTTTTAAGTTTTAAGGCATTTTACAAATGGAATATAGTCAGTCTTATTAAAAACATTTTCATGCATAAATCTTTTCTAATGTCATGTATAACTAATTAAAACAAAACCACAACAACAACAAAAACATGCTAACAGAAAAAAAGGATCAAAGCAAATAGGTCAAAATATTAAGTGATTGATTTTGAAAAGTGAGAACTTGGGTGATTGCTGTTTTTCTTTTTGTACTTTACATAAGAATAAATGTCCTACCCCACCCCCCAAAGCACTTTGATTCTTTCTGCTTCCTGACTGCCTTGAGGTGATTGGCTATGCTCTGCTATGCCCTTCCACCATGACATTCTACTTCACCAGAAGCCCAAAGTAGTGGAGCTAGCCTACTTTAGACTGAAGCTATGAACTAAAATAAATCTTTCCCCCCCCAAAAAAAAAAGAACACCCACTTTGAAAATGGGCAAATATGAAAAAAAAATGTGTAAGTTTTTAAACGGGAAACAAATTTACCTAATTCCCTTGCTTTACAGTTGAAGATGCTAAAGCCCAGATATATTGTGCTTTGTTCAAGTTCACATAAATAGTTGGAAATCTTAACTAGAAATAGATCTCTAGGTACCTCATTCAGTATCCTTTCTTGTGTAGCATTTAACTATCAAAACTTTTTTTTTTTTTTTTGGTACTGGGAATGAACTCAGGAGTGTTTAACCACTGAGCCACAACCCTAGCTCTTTTTTATTTTTTAATTAGAAACACGGTCTTGCTCATTTGCTTAGGCCCTTGCTAAGTTGCTTAGGCCCTTGCTAAATTGCTGAGGCTGGCTTTGAACTCTCAATCCTCCTGCTTTAGCCTCCCAAGCTGCTGGGGATTACAGGCGTGTGCCAATGCACTGGGCTAAGACTTCTTGATGATTTTAGACAAGAACTTTTTTCTTCCTTCCTTCCTTCCTTCCTTCCTTTTTCTTTTTTTGTTTAGAGAAAGAGAATTTTTAATATTTATTTTTTATTTTTTTTCGGCGAACACAACATCTTTATTTGTACGTGGTGCTGAGGATTGAACCCAGCGCCAGCGCCACGTGCATGCCAGATGAGCGCGCTACTGCTTGAGCCACATCCCCAGCCTTTCTTTTTCTTTTTTTTTAACTGAAGATCTTTGAATAATTTTGCTGGAGATAATCTTTATCATTTGTATTTTACACTACTGTATTATTATTGATGGACAAGTCTAAATTTCCCGACTCTAAAACCAATTATTCTTGGTAAACAACTTTTTTTAACACATATTTTTTAATTGTAGATGGACACAGTACCTTTATTTTATTTATTTTTATTTGGTGCTGATGATTGAACTCAGTGCCTCACTCTACCAGTGAGCCCTGGCCATAATGAACAACTTTTGCCCTTTGTTATGTAAAGCAGATTCCAACTAGTCTTCATTCCGGAGATTATAGAATATGCTTGATAAATTGATGCTTTTTTTCTTTCCTTTCTTTCTTTCTTTCTTTCTTTTTTTTTTTTTTTTTTTTGATGCCAGGGTTTGAACCTAGGGCCTCCCAAATACTAAATAAGCCCTTTATCACTGAACTACATTCACAGCCCACTTTTGTCATTTTTAATTGGCCCAGTAACAAAGTTGAAACTTGAGTTAAATTCATAGACATAGGAAAATAAAGAATATCAGACTGGAAGAGGATCTAACAGTGTTTTAATTTTTTTCTTTATACTGGACCTATGTCCAAACCGAAGTAACATAGTATAAGATAGAATTTACATCTTCCCAACTTGGGAGGCTGAGGCAGGAGAACTGCAAGTTTGAAGGCAGCCTGAGCAAGTTAGCAAGTCCCTGTCTCAAAAATATAAAAATGGGCTGGGGCTGTGGCTCAGCGGTTGTGGCCTAGTTCGTGTAAGGGCCTGGGTTCAATCCTCAGCACCACATAAAAATAAATAAATAAAGGTATTGTGTCCAACTACAACTAAAAAATAAATATTAAAAAAAATGTAAAGGGGCTGGGGATGTGGCTCCAGTGGTAGCACGCTTGCCTGGCATGCGCAGGGCACTGGTTCGATCCTCAGCACCACATTAAAAAAAATAGATGTTGTGTCCACCAAAAACTAAAAAATAAATATTTTTAACTAAAAAACTAACTCTCTCTCTTTAAAAAAATATAAAAAGAGATGGGGATGTATCTTAATGGTAAAGCACCCCTGGGTTTAATCCCCACTACCAAAAAAAAAAAAAAAAGATCTCAGGCTCCTACTTTGAGTAGTTTTGAATAAGCAACACTATTTTAAAATCTTCCTCTGAATATTACCTTGTTAAGAAAACATCAATGTCTAGACTGGTTTTGGACATTGCTTACAGCTCAGGTTGTGACAGGGAGGATTGGACAAATGCTTTTGGGAAAAGGAGTGCTTGCTATAGAGCTAAAGAGCCCTACTCTTTGGCCTGCCCAGACTGGTTGAGTTTGCTCTAAGACTATTCTGGGACTCTGCATATGACTGTGTCCTACATGATGATTCTGGAACCACTTCTGTGTGGTTTTTTAAAGGTCCCTTTAAAAAGGCCTACACTGGGAAATTTATGTGGTCCATGGGTGAGGTCTTGGGGTATTTTTCCTCTGACAGTCAAAGACTTTTTGAGGTGTGTCCAATAGACTCTGCCAAGCCACTCAGATGGAGAACATTTATATGAAGACTAAAATCAGGCTTTTTGAAACTGTCTTTCTTTGTTGTTTCCTTGGGAGCATTTAAACAAATTTTTTAAACTCATTTCAGGACCTGTGGGTTTTTTTTTTTTTTTTGAGAATTGTAAATTTCGGATTATTGCACAAACTTTTTTTAGTGAGAGAGGGAGAGAGAGAGAGAATTTTTTTAATATTTATTTTTTTAGTTATCAGCGGACACAACATCTTTGTTTGTATGTGGTGCTGAGGATCGAACCCGGGCCGCACGCATGCCAGGGGAGTGCGCTACCACTTGAGCCACATCCCCAGCCCCTGCGCAAACTTTTTTATGTTTTGAAATTCTTAGTTGAGCTTCTAAAATAAATGAAATTATTTCATTTGTGAAATATTTTGAAGAACTAAAACAGGAATCCTTATGTGCAGTGTTGTCAGCTATTAATGTTCATATTTATAAATAGGTCATCTTTGTTTGAAAACACATACAAGGTTTTCTAACTCCAAATTTTTCCATCCACAGTATTGCTACATTTAAACTGAACTCTTAAAAGATAAAACTGGAAGCAAAATGACTGTTTGAATGTTAATACTTTCTTGCAACATTTGTTAGTAGTCATGCCTCTTTATCTCTTTATGGCATCTTAGTTTTAAATTGTTATTTTTGAGAATATAGTAATAAAACATAAGTATGGATTTTTAAATAGAAAAGCCAGCTTTTAAATGGGATGACCATATGTCTCTTTGCCCCAGACAGTCTTGGTCATGCCTGATATCCAGACATGATATTAATAACTTCATTTATTCTTAAAAGTGTCCTATTCAGATAATAAATTAGCTAGCCACCTACTTACATAGCATATTTTTATAATAGGTTTTAGTTGTTGAACTGTTATGTGAAATAGGGACCTTAAAAAAAGGAAACTATTTTGGCTAGATTTGGGTTTTCTCATTGGTTAGACATTTTTGTATTAAGAGGGAGATTTAAGTGTCTAGTATATTGTACAAGAAGGCACAGTATTCTGAAGTTTGAAATAATTTATTTGCTATCTTGCTTTTAGAAGGTTATATAACTTTGCTGTTACTGTTGTTTTCTTGTCTGTTAACAGAGATAACAACAATACCTACCCTACTCAGTTGTTGGGAGGATTTAAAAGAGAACACATAAAAATGCTGAAAATAGCTGTGTTAGTCTTCATGTCATTCATTTGCTCCTGAATGTTGAATTTTAAGTGAATAAGTTTAGGGGAAATTGCTATTTAAGTGGGAATTTGTAACTTTTTGGATGTATTGCTTTAAAAGAGAGCAGGGAAATAATGGTAGTTGGAACTATATGTTGGGTTGAAATTTTGGGGGTGGAGGGGCTGAAATTTAAACATTTTATTTTTCAGTACTGGAGATTAAACCCAAGGGCACTTTACCACTGAGCTATATCTCCAGTCCTTTTTATTTTTTTATGTTTTATTTTGAGAGAAGGTCACACTGAGTTTCCCAGGCTGGCCTCTAACTTGTGATCCTCCTGCCTCAGTCTCCTGAGTAGCTGGTATTATAGCTGCATCTGGCTAAACCTAGTTTGTATGCTAAAATAATGACCTAATAAAATGTGAAAAGATATACTGAACTAGAGGGAGAAGATAAAATATATTTGAATATGCAAGAAGTGATAGGGGTTAGAATGCAGATGGAAATAGGATTGGCTTTATCCAGTTAAGGGACTTCATACACATTACTCACACACACACACACACACACACACACACACACACACACACACACACACATATATATATATATATATATATATATATATATATATATATATATACCATAGATCCTTATCTCACTGATTTTTTTTCTTTTCTTTTTGGTGGTCCTGGGGATTTAACCCAGGGCCTCAGACATGATAAGGAGTACCTACTTACAAGCTATGTCCTCAGCCCACCTCACTGAATTTTGGTAATAAATTACTTGTGTAAACCACACTCACCTCTGGATATATAGTGTGTTTATCTCCCCACAAAGTTCCTTCTTGTCTCATTGTAGTTAGTCATGTTCCCTCCCCACCTAAGCAACCATTTTCTGACTTGTTATCATTAATTAGTTTTACCTGTTCTAGCACTTCATATAAATGATGGAATCATATGGTAAGGACTATTTGTGTTTGATTATTTTTGTTCAGCATGATAATTTTGAGGTTTAGGCATTTTGATGTGTGTCAGAGTGTGTCTTTTTTCATTGCTGAGTAATATTCCAGTATATGTGTATAACATCAATTTTGTTGATGGACATTGGTTATTTCTGTTTTTTGTCTATTATGAACATACTTATATGTCTTTGTGTGGATTTGAGTAAGTATTAGCATTTGAATTTAGCTTAATTTGACCTTTTCAGTTTTCTTGAGTTAGAAGTTACTGATTTTAAACTTTTCTTATTTTGTGATATGTGTTCAGATAAAAATGTTTCTCTCTAAGCAGGGTGTGTGGCACACACCTGTAATTCCAGCAATTTAGGAGGCTGAGGCAGGAGGCTCACAAGTTCAAAGCCAGCCTTGGCAACTTAGACTGTGTCTTTAAATAATACAAAATACAAAGGGCTGGGGATGCAGTTCAGTGGCAAAGCGCTCCAAGTTAATCCCCAGTACCACAAACAACAAACAATACAAAAAACAAAACATGTTTTAATGTATTCACTTCAAATTACTTTACAATTTCCATTGTAGTTTTTCTGATCCACAGGTCCTTTATATGTTCATTGTTTAATTTTGTAATACTTGGGGTTTTTCTAGTTAGTTTTGAAAATTGTTATTCAATTTAATTTCATGGTCATCAGGGAGTGTATAGTATATACCATTTTAAACTGGAGAGTTTGGTAGTTTGTGTTATACTCACAATGTTGTAGGATAACCAGTACCTTTAATTTCAGAACATTTTCATCACTCCAAAACAAAACTTCATAACTGTTAGCAGTCGCTCTACCTATCTGGTCACCCCCAGTTCTCTGGCAGCCACTATTCTGCTTTTTTGCCTGCATCCATTTGCCTTTTCTTGTCATTTCATGAATAGAATCATGTAGCTGGGTATGGAGGTACTCACCTGTAGTTCTAGCAACTCAAGATAAGGCAGAAAGATGACAAGTTCAAGGCCGGCTTCCTTACCTTAGCAAGACCCTGTCTCAAAATGAAAAATAAAAAAAGGGCTGGGGGGCTAGGGGTGGTGTAGGGCTGGGGGGTTAGGGGTGGGGCAGGGCTGGGGGGCTAAGGTTGGGGTAGGGCTGGGTTTGTGGCTCAGTGTTAGAGCACTTGCCTTGAAAGTGTGAGGCTCTGGGTTCGATTCTCAGCACTGCATATAAATAAATGAATAAAATAAAGGTCCATCAACAACTGGAAAAAAGGAGTGGGGATATATGTAGTTTAGTTGTAAAGCTTCCCTGGGTTCAATCCCCCATTCTGTCCCTGCCAAAAAAGAGTAAAATTAGGTAATATTTGATCATTTGTGCTTGTCATTTTTCACTGAGTGTAATTTTTTCAGTGTTCCTCAGTGTTGCATTGCTTATTATGGTTAACTAGTATTTAGTTTTACAGATATTCCATATTTTATGCATTTATCAGCTAATAGATATTTGGGTTATTATCACTTTTTGGTTATTACGAATATGGTAGTGTAAACACTCATACAAGTTTTTGTATTGTCATGTTTTTATTTTTACTAGGAGTAGGATTGTCATATGGTACTTTTATGTTTACTCTTTTGAAAAACTGTCTAACCATTTCCCAAAGTGGGTACTTCATTTTACATTACCTGCAGCAATATATGAGGATTCCAGTTTCTTCACTATCTTGTTAATACTTGTTATTGTCTCACAGTCTTTGCTGAGAGGCTGTATGTATTTGTTGGGGCACATCTTAAACACTCAGCCAGGCTTATAACTCTTGCCATAAACTTTTCTTCTGCTTATGCAAAGCCTGGTTTTCAGTCAGAGGTGATTACTTTAGGCCTTCCAAGGTTGTTCCTGAGCATGCCTGCAGTCTTGGGCACAGGCATGAGGCCTTCAGTATTCTCAGGAATATTCAGAACTTTTAAAAACCTCTGGTGTATATTTTATTCCTCCACTTTTCCTTTTATGTTTTTAGTTAGCTTGTTGTTTGCTCCCAGTTTCAGGCAGCTGGGATGTTTTATTGTTGCAGCTGATTGTTTTTGACAAAAACCTTGGAGAAAAGGCTGTTCGCATTGGGTAAAGTCTGAATCAGCTCAAATAATGGGAAACTTTGGGAGTGGAGATTTTCAGGGAACTGCCAGTCAGCTGAAATAATGAAAATTCCCTGAAAATGGGGCTTTAAAAGAGTTGAAATCCTTTTTTCATCCCTTCAGTTGTGATTAGGCATCTCTGTTCCACTGTTTGAAGGCTGTTGCTTTTCAAGTCTGCCATGGAGCTGAGGAGAGGAGGGTGGGAATGGGGCAGTTAGGATGCTACAAAGCTTTTTTGGGCTCAGTGGCTCAGGCAGGCTCAGTGGCTGAGGCAGGAGGATTGCATGTTCAAAGGCAGCCTAATCAATTTGCCTGGGGATGTGGTTCAGTGGATAAGCACCTCTGGGGTCAATCCCTGGTACCAAAAAAAAAAAAAAAAAAAAAAGGAATCCTACAAAGTTTGCTATTCTTACCAAGATTCAACTATCTTTACACAGTCTTTCATTTTCTTCAGATTTAGAATTTTTGTGATTTAATTCTATAAAGCTGTCAGTTTTGCAACCTAAACATACTTGCTTATTAAAACTATATTAATACTGTAATAAACTCTACCAAAAGAGAGACAAACATGTGCATTTGTAGGACTGCGTGTGAGGCTAGATCCTTGCAGAGGGAATTCCCAGCATGACTTGATTTATTTTCGAGAAAACAGAGCAATTCTTCTTTATTTTTATTTATTTATTTATTTATTTATTTATTTATTTTGAGAGGGGGGGAGGGAGGGAATTTTTTAATATTTATTTTTTTAGTTCTCGACGGACACAACATCTTTGTTGGTATGTGGTGCTGAGGATCGAACCGGGCCGCAGGCATGCCAGGCGAGCACGCTACCGCCTGAGCCACATCCCCAGCCCCGCAATTCTTCTTTAGATTTTAATCTATGTGCCTGGCAATGGTGAGCTCTTCATATCTTGGTGGTTCTGGTTCCCTTCCATTATCTCATATCTGAAATCAGATGCATTTCCATAGCCTCTTCTTTTCCCCCACATCTAACTGAAGCAAAATTTGGAAAAACAAAAACAACAAAATTGATTTCCTCAAAAGAAATCTGTTATCATAGATAATCTCCTTGGAGACTGACTTCAGCTAGTCTGCACATGTCCGTTTAAAATGAAAACCATCTTCCCTTCTGTTGGCCTCTTCTGAGTAGCTCTCACCATCTTGTGTGTGTGCGCGCGCGTGCATAAGATGTATTGAATTGAAGGGCGCTCTGATACACTGAGCTACATCCACAATCCCCTTTCCCCTTTTTTAAGACAGCTAAGTTATTGCAGCTGGTCTTGAACTTGGAATCGTCTTGCCTTGGCCTCCTGAGTTGCTGGGATGGGTTTGTGCCACCATGCCCAGCTCAGTCGAGTTTTTTATTTAGTGCTCCTCAAATTGTTTGTTTGAAGCCTTTGATTAAGAGAGTCCTAGAAAAAAGCATTATCATTATTATTAGCCACTGTTTTTATTGCTTTTAAAGAGAAGATTCTTGGGAGTCTTCACAGGGCCTTTCTCAGTGATGTCATCCTATTTGTTTTTTTTTTATTTTTGGGATTGAATACAGGGGCACTCTACTACTGAGTTGTATCTCCAGTCCCCCCCCACCCTTTTAATTTTGGGACAGGTTTTTGCTCAGTTGCCAAAGCAGATTCTCCTGCTTCAGCTTCCCAAATCTCTAGGATTACAGGCATGTACCACTGTGCCTGCCACGCTCTTTGCTGCTTCTTTTTGTGTGTGTGTGTGTGTGTGTGTTGGGGGGTGCTGGGGATTGAACTCGGGGCCTCATGCATGCTAGGGAAGCACTTTACAGCTGGGCTACATACTCAGGCCACCCTAATTGCTTTTTAAACGTTTTTCTCCTGTGGTTCTGGGGATGAAACACAGGGTCTTATGCCTATTAAGCAAATGCTCTACCACTGAGCTGTGTCCTTAGACCCTAAACATTTTTTATATCTGTTTTCATGTCCTTTCCCCAGCCTTTTCTTTTGAAATACTTTGACTCACTAGAAATTGCAAAAATAGTACAGAAGTTCCTGTGTACTCTTTACACAACTTCCCAAGAATATATCTTACATAACCATAATATGTTACTAAAACCAGGAAATTACTGTTCGTATAATACTAATAATTTGAATATATTCCTTATTAGAATTTAACCAGTTTTTATAAACTCTTAACTAGGTATGGTTCTACAAACTTTTATCATGTCCAGGTTTCTCTAATTATTATAACAATCAGGGTGCACAATCAGTCCACAAGGAAATTCCTCCATGTTTTCCCTTTATGGTTATGTTTTCCCCCAAACCTTGAGTCTTGGCATCTGCTGATCTATTTTCCATTTCTGTGATTTTCTTACTTTGAGGTTATTTAGTGGAATCATAAAATATGTAACCCATAGATGCTACATTTTTGTTACGCAGTACAATGCCTTTAAGATTCATCTAAGATGTATTGTAATTTATTCCTTTTTATTGTCAAGTTGTAGTGTATCATAGTTTGTTACCAATTCACTTCACTTAGGTTGTTTGAAGTTTTTTGATGTTAATAATAAATCTGTTATGAACATGTATATGTAGGTTTCCATGTGAAGTTTTCATTACTTTAGGATTAATACACAGTGGTGTAGTTTCTTAACTATATTTGAATCTGCCTGTTTTATCAACTACTGAGAGGAGTGTTAAAACCAACTAAAATTATGCAATTAGGGGTGGGGATACAACTTAAAGGTAGAGCCCATGCTTAGCATGTGCCAAGTTCTGTCTGCAGCACCAAAAACAAACAAACAAAAAGCTATTTCTTTTCAAGCTGCCCCCCACCCCATGTGTTTTGAAGCCATTTTATTTGGTGCATACACTCTTTGTTTTGCAGTACTGAGCTTGAACCGGGGTGGCTCTACCACTGAGCAACATTCTCAGCCCTTTTTAGATATAATTTTGAGTCAGGGTGTCTCTAAGTTGCCTAGTATGGCCTTGATTTTGTGGTTCTCCTGAATTGCTGGGAATATTGGCATGTGCCACCATGCTCTTAAATTTCTTCATATCTGATGATACTCCATAGTATAAAGTTTATCTCATCTGATATTAATTAGTTGCAACTAACTTTTTTTTTCTTCTTCACGTAATGAGGAAGCTGTATTCATCTGAAACTGGGGAAAGGCAGGCTTAGGGTGCCTCACTTCAATATGCTCTCTGTCATCTTAGACTTCTGTCAATTATCTCTGAGTCCTCTTCAGGTCATCCTGCCTCTCCATGGTAGTCCTCCTGTCTTCCTCTGCCTGGGGTTTTAGGTGACTTCAGCACTGGGCTCTGTAGACCATGGCAAGGACCTAATCTATTGCTGCAGAGTAGGGGACAAATTGATGAGTGGAGAGACCTGCACCTGCCATTTGATCTTGTCTCTCCAGTGCAGCTTTCCTAGGATTAGTTTTCATGTTGTATCTTTTTTTCTAATTTATTATTTTCAAACTCACCATGTCCTTCTATTTAAAGTGTATCTTTACTAAATAGTATCTGAGTCCCTCCCCATACTCTGTAGCTTTGTCTTTTAATTGGAGTGATTAATCCTTTATAGTTGATGTAATTATTATTTTGATTGGGTTTAATTATACCATCTTTTTGTTTTCTGTTTGTCCCATGCTTTGTTTACTCTTTCCTACATTTTCAAAAATTAATTGAATGCATTTAGTTATTTCATTTGACATCTTCTGTTGGGTTTTTAGCTATATCTCTTTGTGTTATCATTTAGAGATTGCTTGAGGGAGTGCAGTATTCATCTTTAACTTATTCCAGCCTATCTTAAATTAATGTCATGTTACTTCATCTTCCATATAGGAACCTTTAAAATGTAATTTCACCCTAGATCCAGCCCTGACCTATGAGAGCCTGAGAGAAGTAGTAGTCTGTTGATAAAAACGGTCAGAACCTATAGCACAAAATCACTCAAAGCCCTTGTGTTTTGGAATGTCAGCCCTTGGGAATATAAATGTAATTAAGATTTTTAAAAACTTTTATCTTTTGGTATCTAACTGGTTTAGATTAGTTGATCAAAATAAAGTATAAAACAACCCTTAAAATCAGTTAAAAGTTCATCAAAGAACTTTTAGAACTGAGGAGAGGAAAGAATGAATAAATCTTTGGGAAGGAGGGAAGCAGTGGCTTGATATGCAATACCAGGAGCCATTACTCTCATTGGGAACAGCACCCTCTGGAGTTGTGGAAGGGCAGCTTGTACAGCTTTATGTGGTAGCTCTTGGGTAGGAATTGGTCAGAAATTATTTACAAAGTGAGGTGTCTTTTGAGAAATTTAGATCATTGGGCCAGGTATAACGCAATACTTTGGTAATCCTAGCTAATGGGTAGAGAGAGGCAGGAGGATCACACATTCAAGGCCAGCCTGGGCAACTTTAGGGAGATTTGCCTCAGATAAAATAAGGGTTGAGGATATAGCTCAGTGATAGATTGCCCCTGAATTCAAACTCAAGTAGCTCAAAGAAGAAAACAAACAAACAAAAAAAGATTGGGAATTTTCCAGGCTAAGTAGGGGAAGGACTTTGCAGGCAGAGTCACATTCAGGGAATATGATTAAAATAGGTTATATGTATTAGAATGATAGATAAGGGAAAATAGATACTGTGTTTCAGAATCTTAATTAGCATGCATGCTTCTTCCCATTTTAACATCTCTGTAATTGGTGTACCTTTTACAACTGATAGTCTTAGATCATCATCAGAAATTGGAATTATTTAGGATTAATGGTAGATGTGATGAAATATGATAGATTTGAAGCCTGGCATGACTGCACATGCCTGTTATCTCTGACTAGAGAGACTGAGTTAGGAGTATCAAAAATTTGAGGCCAGCCTCGGTAACTTAGCAATAACTTAGCAAGGCTCTAAGCAATTTAGCAATGCCCTAAGCAACTTAGTGAAACTTTGTCTCAAAATAAAAAAAGGCTGGGGACAAATGTCTTCTTTGATATAAGGAGAGCAACTAATGGGGCTGGGGATGTGGCTCAAGTGGTAGCGCGCTCGCCTGGCATGCGTGCGGCCCGGGTTCGATTCTCAGCACCACATACAAAGATGTTGTGTCCGCCAATAACTAAAAAATAAATATTAAAAAAATTATCTCTCTCTCTCTTTCTCTCTCTCCCTCTCTCTTTAAAAAAAAAAAAGGAGAGCAACTAAGAACAGAGTAGGGAGGAAGAGCATGAGAAGATTAACATTAAACAGGGATGAGAGGTGGGAGAGAGAAGGGAAATTGCATGGAAATGGAAGGAGACCCTCACTGTTATACAGAATTATATATAAGAGGAAGTGAGGGGAAAGGGAAAAAAAACAAGGGAGAGAAATGAATGACAGTAGATGGGGTAGAGAGAGAAGATGGGAGGGGAAGGGGGATAGTAGAGGATAGGAAAGGCAACAGAATACAACATACACTAGAATGGCAATATGTAAAAACGTGGATGTGTAACTGGTGTGATTCTGCAGTCTGTATACGGGGTAAAAATGGGACTTCATAACCCACTTGAATCAAATGTATGAAATATGTCAAGAACTATGTAATGTTTTGAACAACTAATAATAATAATAAAAAGGGTTGGGGATATAGCTCAGTGGTAAAATGCCCTGGGTTCAACCCTCAGTTTAATTTAAAAAAAGAAAAAAGAAAGAAAGAAAGAAAGAAAGAAAGAAAGAGGTTTGAGCTAGACTCAGTGTCTGTATTTATTTTAAATTTTTTTATGGGATTGAACTAAGGGCTTGCATATTCTAGTAAGACAAATTTGCTCAGAAAATATTCCATGTTCATGAACTGGAAAATTTAAAGTTGTTAAAATGATAATACTTAAAAAATGGACCTACAGATTCAATGCAATTTCAATTAAAATCCCAATATCCTTTTTTGCAGAAATAGAAAATCTGATCTTAAAATTTGTATGGAATTGCAACAGACCTAAAATAGAAAAAAAAATATAGAAAACCAACAATGTTGGATAATGTCCTTTGCTGTAGAAAATTCCAGTTATATTTTCTTTTCTTGCATATGGTTTTACTGTTGTATTTAAGATACTTAAGAGAAGTATCTAAGAATTTATAATTAATCCAAGATCATAGATGGGCATAGTGGTCTACACCTGTAATCAGTCAGTGACTTGGGAGGCTGAGGCAGGAGGATCACAAATTTGAGTCAAGCCTGGGACACTTTAGTAAGACCCTTTCTCAAATTAAAAATAAAATGGACTTGAGGATATTATAAAGTGCCTGTGGGTTTAGTTCTCAGAACCAAAAAGTTGCAGGGCTCACGCTTGTGACTTAGTAGACTGTTACAGAACTACAATAATCAAATGAGTGTGGTACTGGCATAGAGATAGACATTAAGATCAATATAAGAGAATTGAGAATCCAGAAATATATACTGTCAAGAAATTCAAAACCAACTCACATAATAGGAGAAATATTTGCAATTTTATATCAGGTATATCTAGCATGTAGAATATGAAAAGAACTTTAATAAACAAACATTGAAGAAATAATCAGCCCAATTAAAAAATGGGCAAAGAAAAACAGGCATTTCCCCCAAAGATGTACAAGTGGCCTATAAACATGTGAAAAGATGATAACCTTATTTTTCATTAGAAAGGTTCAAATCAAAACCACAAGTGAAAAAAAATGAACTAAATTTTGGCAAGGATGTAGAGAAATTAGAACACTCATACATTCTTGATAGGAATGTTAAAATGGTATAGCTACTGTGGAAAACAGTTTTGGTGTTTCCTCAAAAATTTAAAAACAAAATTGATCCAACAATCTTACTCCTCTGTGTATACCAAAGACAAATGAAAACATTTCCATACAAAAGCACAAGTACGTGAATGTTCATAAACTGCATTATTTATAACATTATTTATAACATTTGGAAACATTCCAAATGTTCTTCAACTAACGAATGTTTAAACAATATGTGGCTTATATCCATAAATGGAATGTTGTTATACTGTAAAAAGGAATAAAAACCTGATACCTGCTAAAACATAGATGAAACTTGAAAACATTATGCTAAATGAAATAAATCAAGATAAACCCAAGGTTATTAATATGATTCCTTTTATATGATATATGCAGAATAGGCAAATACATAAAAACAACGGATATTGGTGGTCCCCAGGAGACTGGGCCAGGGGGGAAAAGTGAATGACTGCTTAGTGGGTATGGGGTTTCTTTTTAAGGTGATGAAATTGTCTTCAATAAAATATTTGGGGGCTGGGAATGTAGCTCATTGGTAGACTACTTGCCTAGAATGTGCCAGTCCTAGGTTTAATCCCTAGCACCATACATATGCCCACAAATGATGGTGACGATAATTGTACAAGATTTTGAAACATTTTGAATATACTGGCGGTTACTGAATTGTATTGTGTTCTTTAAAATTATTAAAATGATTGATTTTATGTACATAAATTTTACTTCAATTAAAAAGAAATAATTGTTCCTTAGAATTTGTGGTGTTCAAAGAAAGAGGGATCTTGCTTCCTCATCATTAATTCTCTTCTACATTTTTTCTTGTACCAAATGATCTCAAACAATTTGGCAAATAAACAAACTCATTCTCAGATAAATTAGCAACATTGAAAGTTACTTTTAAGAGAGAAATAGTGGAGATTCATGGCCTTTGAATTGTATTCTGTATGCTTTTCTTAACTACTCTTAACATCTTTATTCTCCCATTTATACTATGGTTCCATTTCAGAGGTGTTCATTGACAATAATGTAAAAATTTAGGAATTTTTTATTGTATATACTTCTTCCAAATAAACAGTAAATTTTAAGTGAAGAACAGCAATAGGAATGAAAAAAATACATGTTTTTTCCACAGAACGTTACTCAATACTCAATAAATGATAGTGTACTTGCTAATAACAGATTTAAATTTCCTGAATTTCCCTCCAATTGAAGGTATTAAATGGTATTTCAAATATAATATAGTAAGTTATTTTGGGATGCAGGAAATGTTTAAAGGATGGTCTTCCTAAAAAGAAATATCATAGTTATATTCCTTAAAACCAAGGCTACCAGTCAGAAGTGATGGGATTGATGTATGGGCAGCAGGATACTATTTTATCATGATGGGAATGCACCATAGTTTGATTCTGCTGGTTACCTGACTGTACATTTAACCAAACACTTAAAAAGAGCAAATGAATTGAATTGCATTCCTCTGTCATATATAACAAATTAGAATAAATAAAATAAAAAATTAGAAAGGGCAAATGAGAAGGAAAAGACAGCCCCCAGAAACACTTTCCCCATTATCATTATTATAATTTTTTAAAAATAACAGGTTCTATGAGTTTTTATTGTTTTTAAAACAGTGCTCAAATCAGAGTAGTCGCTGAGAAAGTAGTGGTAAAGTTTATAGTGTTACTTTATCTTCTAAGTGCTTATCTTCTTATCTGACATTAGACTTACTTTGATCACAGATGTGACTTGATGTGTAAATAAATAAATATGTTCTCTTTTAGTCCCCCCTCCCTACTTTCTTTTGTTTTTATTTTTTTTAAGTTGTAGATGGACACAGTACCTTTATTTTATTTGTTTATTTTTATGTGGTGCTGAGGATTGAACCCAGTGCCTCATATGTGCTAGGCAAGCATTTGACCACTGAGATACAACACCAGTCCTTCACCACCTTCTTTAAATAGAAAAGGGACAAACATCTTCTTGTATGTTAAGTCATAGTTGCCTAATCTATGATGTCAATGAAATACTAATTCAATCTTTTCAACTCATTATAGACTATTAAATGTAGGATAAACATCATTCTAATAAGAAAACACTGAGGCACTCTTCCTATTGATATTACCTATTGATGATATTGATAGTCACCAAATGGTAAGGTTGGTAACTGGTTTGGAGGCAACTGCAAGGGATTTTCAGCAAACTGGAGACCACTGAAAAAGTATATGAGGCAAATCTTAGTGAGTAAACTAAATTAGTCTCCCAATGAGACGGATGCATATGTGGACACTGGTCCATTTCTGGCTGCTTATGTGTTTCTGTTTAAGGCATCGCTTGTAGTGGAGTCCTTTCTTTCCTTGGCATTGAGTTCTACTGCAGTTACTTATGAAAAATAGATTTCTTTAAAGAAGAAATTGAGAACTATATCATCTCTGATGTCCATCATGGAGGCCCCAATCATAATCATTCACAGTTAAGGGTAGGACTCTTGCTTGGACTGTCAGAGGACTTGCTGCTTACTCCCTAATAACCATCAGTAGCTAAGGACCTTATTTATTAGTGAGAGAGAGTGTGTTAATTGTCAGTCATGTTTATTGAATATAGAACTTTGTTATGGTAGACCTTTAAAAAAAAAGAACAGTGAAATGAATTAGCTTTAGTCATTGTGTTGAATATTATTTTTAAAAATCACATGATTTGCTTTCTTCTTTTGTTATATTTTATTTCATCCAGTTTAAAAAATATTTTTTGTGTGTGTTAGGTATGGTGGTATGTGCTTGTAGTCCCACTAACTTAATTTGAGAGGCTGAGAACAGGAGGATTATGACTTTTAAGGCCAGCCTGGGCTAGTTAGCAAGAATCGTGTCTCAAAATTTAAAAAAAAAAAAATCTTTTTTTCAAAATTACTTTGCACTACCTCTAAAATGTTCTACATGTAATAGGTAAGCAAAGGTTTAATAAACTACTGTGTTAGATTTATTTTCAGGTGAAGTGAAGATGTTTATATTTGGTGTATTTTACATATTTATAACTTGTTCTTGTGTTTTGTTTATGGTTTTTAGAGAAAATATTCTCTTTGGATGGGAAATCCTCTTCTTGACATCTCTGCTGTAGTGGACAAAGATTTCCTTGATAAGTAAGTATTAAAATCTTTAAATATATGGATATACAGTGAGAAATATATTTGAAGAAAATCTTTTGAAAACTGTAGAATCAATAAAGTCTTCACAACTTTGAATGCAAACTGATAGTGAAAGTTGGAAATGACTTATCTACATTTTTACTACTGTAACTTTATATATAATTTATTATAGAATCAAATAGTATAACAGGAATGTAGGACAGATTTAACATTTACAATGTAAATAGAGTAATTGACTATATTGACAGATTAAAAATTAACTGTGTGTGTGTATGTATGTATGTATAATTATCTCAATAGATACAGAAAAAACCATTTGACAAAATTCAGTATCTATTTGTGACAAAAAATAGCATATAGCAATTAGAAGGGAATTCCAATTAGAAGCAATTAGAAGGGAACTTCCTTAACCTCATGAAGGTTACATTAGGGAAAAACCTAGTAAAATCTTTTTGCTTTTTCATTTTGATTCTGGAGATGGAACACAGTAGTGCTCTACCATCAAGCTACATCCTCAGTCCTTTGTACTTTTCGAGACAGGGTCTCGCTGAATTGCTGATGCTCGCCTTAGATTTGTGACCCTTCTGCCTCAACCTCCCGAGTCTCTGGGATTGAATGTGTGTGCTACCATGCCTGGCTTAAAAATCATTCTTTATGATAAAAGACTGAGTATTCTCCTCCAAGATCAATTCAGGAACAATTCAAAGATATTACCTCTCATTACTTATGTTCAAGATGTTTACAGTAGTATTTGAGGTTCTAGGCAGTGTAATTAGGCAAGGAGAAATAAGACAATCCAGATTGTAAAGGAAGAAATGAACTTAGTATTTCTAGAAGAGGTGATCATTTCTGTAGGTTATCTAAGGAATCTACAAAAACCTATTGTCTAATTTCAAGAATTACTATAAAGCTCACATAATCAAAACAGTAGTATCAGTGTAAAGATTGACAGGTAGATTGTTCATGTAGTATAAAAAAGTCCAGAAATGGGCCTACACATAAATAGACAACTGATTTTTAATTTTTTTTTTTTAGACACGGACACAATATCTTTATTTTGACATGGACACAATGTCTTTATTTTGTTTATTTATTTTTATGCGGTGCTGAGGCTCAAACCCAGTGGGTCACATGTACGAGGCTAGTGCTCTGCCACTGAGCCATAACCCGAGACCAAGACAACTGATTGTTGACAGAAGGGCAGGATATTCATTGGAGAAAGGATCTTCTTTTAAATAAGTGGTGCTGCAACAATTGGATAGTCATGCACAAAACAAATGATTTATATTTTGCTACAGAATTAGCTAGTAGAACTAAATGTGAAATCTAAAATGATAAAATTTCTAGATAATAACATAGGAGAAACCGATTTTAATTGTTTATTGATACTGGGGATTGAACCCAGGGGTGTTTAACCTCCAAGCCATATCCCCAGTCCTTTTTATTTTTTAAGACAGGATCTCACTAAGTTGCTTAGGGCCTCACTAATTTGCTGAGGCTAACTTTGAGCTTGATGCTCCTGCCTCAGACTCCTTTGTCTCTGGGATTATAGACTTGTGCTACTCTCTGGCAACAAACTGATTTTGAAAATGTGCAAAAGATTCAAACATCTGCTGGGCATGGTGGCACACACCTATAATTCCAGTCCTCTGAAGGCTGAGGAAGGAGGATCGCAAGTTCAAAGATAGCCTTACCAACTTAGTCCCTAAACAACTTAATGAGATCCTGTCACAAAAATAAAGCACAAAAAGAGCTGGTGCTTAGAGGTTAAGCACCCCTGGGTTAAATCCCTGGTATCAAAAAAAAAAAAAAAAGGAAAAAAAAGTTTAAAATGTCTACCGAAGATGTTTAGTTAGTAAATAACTAAAGGTGCTCAACATCCTTAGTCATTGGGTAAATGTAAATAAAAGGCATAATGAAATACCACTACATTATCTGTTAGAATGTCCAAAATTTAAAATCTGCGCATACCAGATGTGGGGCAGGATGTATAGGAATTGGAACATTCTGTTCATAGGAATGTAAGATACTGATTTGACAGTATCTTAAGAAGTAGCATACATTTTCTGTTGGCCCTAACCATTCCATTCTTCTTCTTCTTCTTCTTCTTCTTCTTCTTCTTCTTCTTCTTCTTCTTCTTCTTCTTCTTCTTCTTTTAATGTTTTTTTTGTAGTTGTAGATGGATACAATACCTTTATTTTACTTATCTTTATGTGGTGCTGAGGATTGAATCCAGGGCTTCACATGTGCTAGGCAAACACTCTACCACCAAGCTACAACCCCAGCCCACCATTCCATTCTTTAGGTATTTTGCCCAAGAGAAATGAAAGTACAAGTTCCTAGTTGCTTACCCATGTTCATGGTAACTTTGTTTTTAATAACTAAAACTAGAAGGGTCCTAAATGTCTACTGGCAGGTGAATCCTTGAACCGAGTGTTTACCCATATACTGAAATACTAGTGAGTAATAAAAAAAGAGATACAGTATTGCTTGGATGAAATTCTAAATAATTATATTGACTGAAAGAAGCGAATTAAAAAAAGAATATATATTGTATAATTCCATTTATATAACATTATAGATAATTCAATTTAATCTTTTTTATATTTATTTTTTAGTGATAGGTAGACACAGTATCTTTTTTAAAAAAAAAAAAATTTAATGTGGTTCTGAGGATCAAACCCAGTGCCTCACACATGCTAGGCAAGTGCTCTGCCTCTGAGCCACAACCCATCACCCTCCCCCCCCTCCTTTTTTTTTTCCTGATACAAGGAATTGAACCCAGGGGCAATTAACCACTGAGCCACATCTTAGCCCTTTTTAAAATTTTTTTGAGATAGGGTCTCACTAATTGCTTAAGGCCTTTCAACGTTGGCCCATACAAGTGTGAGCCACAATGCCCAGCTCAATTGAATCTTTAATTACAGAAAACAGATCAATGGTTAAATGTGGCGGGTCCAGGGTGCAATGGAGGGTGGAAAGAGGACTTTTTAAAAAGGGCAAAAGGGAGTTTTAGGGTTAAATTCATTTTCTTGATCTTTTGTTGATCTCATGTGTATATACCTGCACCAAATTGTATACTTAAATATATACAGCTTCTTTTATGCCATTTACACATCAGTAAAGCTGTAATATATAAAACAAAATCTGTTAAACATGAATTCATGGATTTGAAATTAGATCTCCTTTGTTTGCATAGTATGAGATGTTTTGTCTAAAAAGCTAACTAATTCATGTTCAATATTTAAAAAAATTCAGGGCTGGAAGGTCAGAAGTACTTGCCTAGCACGTACAAGGCCTTGGGTTGAATTTCAGAATCACACACACGCACACACACGCACACACACACACACACGCACACACACACACAAATGATGAATAAAAATACCAAGAAAGGCTGAGTGTGGTGGCACATTACTGTAATCCAAGTGACTTGGCAGTGACTGTGGCAGAAGGATTTCAAGTTTGAGGTCAGCTTGGGCAAGACCCTTTTTCAAAAAATTAAAAGCGCTGGGGATGTAGGTCTGGTAGAGTGCTCTTGGATTTAATCCCCAGTAACACGGAGGGGTTTGAGGGTAGAATTCAAAGAAAGTTAAAACTTTTATTACTATTCTTGTGAACGCCTCCAGATATCTCTTAGTCATATATACCTAGAGATACATGTTTATGTTATTAGGAGCTCAAAGAGAAAGGAGGAAGGTTTTAGGGTTATATTCATTATATTGATTGTTATATTAAGTATCTTGGTTATATATTCATTACTTGAAGCTCACGTAACTTTGTTTTATTAGCAGCTGATTCTAAATGGCCAGTTGAAATTTTATTTTATTTCAGGAACTTTTTTTTGGGGGGGCTGGTGTTGGGAATTGAACCCTGGGTCTCATATATACCAGGCAAGCACTCTATATCTCTAGCCCTACTTTGGGAATTTTCTGCAACATTGAATTTGAAATCAGTACTCAGAGATTAAAAAGCAAGTTTTTGGATCCTAGCCATTAAAGGTGAAGATCTACTTATTACATCCCCACCAGACCCATTTCTTACAAAATATATGTGAAAACATGCCTTATGATTTTAGCTGGATGAAAGGTTTTTTGTTTGTTTGTTTGTGGTGCTGGGGATTAAACCAAGGGCCTTGTGCATGTGGGGCAAGCACTCTACCAACTGAGCTGTATCCCCAGCATGCCTTATGATTTCAATAGACTGTATTTAACTTAACATTTCAGACCATGTTTAGGTAAATATTTTACCTTTTAACTATGCAAATACATTATCCAGGGATAGTTTACTGTGTACTATATTGCTGTGGTTTGAATGATGGTGTTCACTGCACAATTCTTACTGAATTTTAATCTCCAGTGCAATGCTATTAAGAGGTGTGGCCTTTGAGAAGTGTGGAGCCCTTTATGAAAGGACTTGTTTAACTCCAGGGCTGCAAAGGCCTCAGTGTACTGTTTTGACCCTAAAGGAAGAATTTGGAGGACTCAATGAGAGGGTTCAGACATTTTATTACTCACAGGCTCCTTGACAGTGCCAGGCTGTCGCACCACACCCGTAAGTAGAGGAGTATATATACAGGATAGATTTTTATGCCAGCTGCTCATGTGAGTCTATTCAGATGTTTTATGAGTACATGACTTGACTTTATAATTCAGGTCCTTCTGCTTTGATCTCCACCTAGGGACTGGAGATAAGGGAAATGGCCAGTTTCCCCCCTCCTTGCCCCCTTAACACATTCTTAGGAGTCTTTTGATAACCTTCAGAAACATCAAGTCTTCTAGACACTCACTTGTATTTATTCCAACAAGGCTTAGGGTTGATTCCAGGTGTAGTGGCACATAACCTGTAAGCCCTGTGACTCCAGAGGCAGAGACAGGAGAATCACAAGTTTGATACCAGCCTTAGCATATTAACAAGACCCTGCCTGAAAATTTAAAACATAAGGACTGGAGATGTAGTTCATTGATTAAGTGGCCCTGAGTTAATTCCCGATACCAAAAAAGAAAGAAAAAAAAAGTTGAATAGAGAGCCTGTACTTCCACTCATTTTTAATTTTTTTTTAGTTGTAGCTGGACACAGTACCTTTATTTTATTTATTTATTTTTATGTGGTGCTGAGGAACAAACCCAGCATCTTGTACATGCTAGGTGAATGCTCTACCGCTGAGCCACAACCCCAACCCCTCCATTCCTTTTTTTTTTTTAATAGTTTTTAATCATGGTGAACACAACGTTATACAAGGATACAAGGAGACGTTATTCAGCCAACAACAAAGAAATCTGTCTTTACAGACAATTATTAGCCCTGCAAGTTCAAGGCCTCAAAAAATTGGGTTAAGACTCAGAATTGTTCCTCTCCACGAAATCTTTAGTAAAAGGTGAAAGATTTATACGATCTGAAGAGAAACCAGAGTATTATTCCTTTTTTTAAAAAAAAAAAAATTTTTAGTTGTCGATGTATCTCTATCTATTTATTTATTTATATGCTGTGCTGAGAATTGAACCTAGTGCCTCACACATGATAGGCAGGCGGTCTGTCAAAGAACTACTACCCCAGCCCTGCACTTCCATTCTTTAAGTTATGTGAGGACACAGCATTCCTTTCCTCCTGAGGATGTAGCAACAGAGTACCTCTCAGAAGCAGAGAGCAGCCTCTGTTAGATACAAATCCTGACATTGCCTTAATCTTAGACTTCCCATTATCCAGAAATGTGAGAAGTAAATTTCTGTTGTTTATCAATTACCCAGTCTATGGTATTTTGTAATATGAGCATAAATATATTAGTACATATACCATATGAACTGAGTGTATTTTTATTAGTACTTTACACTATGAATGTGAGTTAAATATCAGAAATCTTTTGATATAGTTTTTTTCCCCCCTAATTTTGAACCTGCCCTCCACAAGTAGGCTTTACACTGAACTAAATCCTCAGGCCCCTCCCCTCCCTTCACTTTTTTTTGAGACAAGGCCTTGGTAAGTTTCTGCGGCGGGCCTAATACTTGGTGTTTTCCTGCCTTAGCTTCCCCAGTTGCCTCACTGCACCTGGCCTGATTCTGAATTTTTAAGAAGAGTATTTGGCCTTTTTAAAATTTTTCATTTTTTGATATCTGGAATTGAATCCAGGGGTGCTTAAATACTGAGCCACATCCCCAGCCTCTTTTTTTTTCTTTTTAATTTTAAGACAAGGTCTTGCTAATTTGTTGAGGTTGGCTCTGAATTTGTAATCCTCCTGCCTCAGCTTCTCTAGCCACTGAGATTATAGGCCTGCACCACCATGCCCAACTAGCATTTGCCTTTTCAAATGAGCATATTTATCGATTTAAAACTGATGCTAATTAAAAATGTGAACTTGTATTGAAGCTTTTTGAGGAAAAAAAATAAGGCTGGAGGATATCACCCTAGACCAAGGGGTTAATGTCTCACCTAAGATGGCTTGCTTTCTTCCTTGAATGTATATTCCTTGCTTCACGTCCAAAGCCTTCATCTCTCTGAGTCTGTTCAATTTCTTCATAGAAAAGCATTCTGGTCTTCTTACTGGAGGTCTAAATCTGGTTGCTTTATTCTTTTTTAAAAAGTGGTACTGGGAATTGAACCCAGAGCCTTGTACGTACATCTCCAGCTCTTTTTAAAATTTTTATTTTGAGGAAAGGTTTTGCTAAGTTGTCCAGGATGGCCTCAAACTTTCCATCATCTTTCCTCAGCCTCTTTAAGTAGTTGGATTATAGGTATGTGCCAACTTGCCTGGCATGTTAGCTTTATTCTTAAAGTTGGCTGGAGAAAAATGCTGGAGGTACCATAATGTAGTGTTCCATCTGATACTTCCCCTTTAGTTTCTTACTTCAGTACTGCTTCCCTTTAATTTCTTCTGAGAGTAAACCTCTAATGTACTGTAGGAATTTTACATTGTGTAGGTGAAATGGTAGTCAGTTCCCTGACTTTTAACTCTGGGCCTTATCTGTGTCCTCAGTTGTACTTGGCACCTTTATGAGCTGAAACTTAGGGCTTATTAATACAGATGGACTAACCTTGCTTATCATCTTAAAGCCTCTTCATGTTGCACTTGAGATTTTAGTTTCTTCAGCTTTTCTATGTTACTGTTCACCAAATGGTTCTCTTTTTTTCTACCTAATTTATGGAAACCTGTTGACTTTTAGTTTTTGAGACATGGTCTTGCTATATTGCCCAGTCAATCTACTAACTCCTGGCTCAACTCCTCTTTCCTCAACCTCCAGAGTAGCTGGGATTACAGGTACATACTGTTGTGCTCAGCTATTATTGTGTCTCATCATCCTGTATATGGGGACACCTATAAAAAAACAAATTGAATAACAACTATACTACTTAATGGTCATTTTGAAGTAAATATTAGATTTTTAGAGTTTTATTCTTTTGAGGAAAGTAATAGGTGAATGATTAGATCATTTAAAAAAGTATATAAATAAAAAATACATATATATATAAAAGATATATAAACTGATTTTCAACCTATTTCAATGCACCCGGGTCAATGTCTTTAAAATATTCATAAAATTGAATGTTTAATATTTAATGGATTAATGCTTACATTAATAATCTTTTGATCCGATGTTCACCAAATTTTTGGTACTTTTGTTATCATTTTAACAATGTTAAATGGAAAGTAGAGTAGATGGGCTTTCTGCCATATTTAAGTAGAAGTCTAAGGGTGTATGTGTATATTTTACTATTATATGTATATATTTACTGTTATTATATATATAGTAGCAGGAAATATGTAACTACAGACTTAAAACTTGAGGTAATTTGGATTTAATTATCATTTAATTATCATTTGTACTCTTTTTACAACAGAGAAAATAGGCTCAGAGAAGTTAAATGTTTTCCCTGTGATTAGTTAGCATTTCAAAACTCAGATGGAAACTATATCTCTTGACTCACTGCCTTTCTTTTTAACTACATTAGTAAATCATTGCTACTTAAACAGTATTGTACAATTATTATTATTATTATTATTATTATTATTATTATTATTATTATTATTATTTACATACTAGATTTTGGAATTCAAAACGAGTAAGTTTGTTAGAGCAGTTACTGGATAAATAAATTTTTATCTTACCTTTCTTTAGTTTAAATCTTCTGAAGATTGCTGGTCTCATCCTTTAAGTATTCTTTAACAATTTATATGATTTATGTGATGATCTTATCTGTTAAATGTTTAAAGTTAATCTTAAATTTTTAAAGAGCAGTTTTTAAAAACAGTAGCTGTCACATAGAAATGACCTTTGCAGATTAAACTAGTGAACCACAGAGGATTGAAAGTAAAGAAAGCCCATGGAGAATCCATCTGAGAACATTTTAAGAGTAAAGTAAAATATAAGAATGTAATAATTTTCAGATAATACCTACCATTTATTGAATATGGTTTTCTTATGTTTGTTTTTGGCAGTACTGGGGAGCTCTTCCACTGAGATACATCCCTAGTACTTTTTATTTACTTTTTGAGACAGTCTTAGTAAATTTCTGAGATTGGCCTTGAACTTTGGTTCTCCTGCCTCAGCTTCCCAAGTTGCTGGGATTACAACTTGGGAAAACCATGCTTGTTTGAACATGTTTCAGATGTATATGGTATTAGTTTAGATCTCATTAGAATTCTATAAGTTACGTATCCTCAGAATAACTTGAGCTGTAGAGATTTGTACATGAGTACAGAATACATCATTAATAGTACAGGGCTTTGAACTATAGATTTTAATTATAAAAACTGGTCAGGGAATGTAGCTGAGAGGCAGAGCACATGCTTAGCATGCGTGAAGCTCTGTGTTCATTCCCCAGCACATATAAACCAAATAACAATTGTAAAACCTGTATTCTTTATTTCCTGTTATAATATTATGGAAGTATTAGTTTGAAGTTGAAAAATTCAATTATATGTTTAGATTTTTGACATAAATTATGGTAGACATAAAAGTTTATAAATTTAGTGAAATTGTATTTTCATCCAAGTAGAGGTATAGTTGAGACAGATATTTTGAGTCTTCCTCCCTCAGCTTCCTGAGTAGCTGGGATTATAGGCATATATAAGCATGCCCGGTCCAGCTATTCCAGGTATTTAGAAAATAATGTTGTTGCTATTGTGAGTAGGATAGTTTTTCAGTATTATTTTCTAGATTATTCTTTTATTGTAAATGCTGCTAACTTTTGAATATTGTGTTTTGTTTGGCTACTTGTGCCCTACATTAAAAGATAGTCTTGGGTTTTTTTTTTTTTTCTTCTCAGAATTCTAAATTTTTAGAATTTAAACTCAAGTGATATTTGACTTTGAATCTTTCTGTTATTTCTCATTAAATGATTGGTCCTGAGTTGTTCTGGGGCTGGGGCTTCTTTAAAGGTCTAATTTATGTGTACCAAATAAACAGAATCATTTATGAAGCTTTAATTTTGATCAGATGGTATTCCTTGTGGAGTCTTAAATGTTCAGGCCTGACTTTGGGTATTACAAAAGCTTATCTAAACATGGATTCATTTTTAACAGTTTATTTCAGCTTAGTAGAAACCTTTGTGGTTAGTATTTAGCTTGATATTGGGAATACAATTAATACAATTTCTTTTAAACAGTTATTAACTGCCCCCCCCTTTAGTTGTAGATGGACACAATATCTTTATTTATTTATTTTTATGTGGTGCTGAGGATTGAATCCAGTGCCTCATGCAGGCTAGGCAAGCATTTTACCACTGAACCACAACCCCCAGCCCCTGGAAATATAATTTCTTTGTGAGTAAAATAGGAATATTAGATATTAGAGATGTGAGGATTGAATGAAATAATTTGTATATTTGGCATAGTTAATATTATTTATTACTGATGAGCTGGAAATATTTCATGTCCCTCATGAAGTATATAGTGAGTTTATATGATAAGAGTTGTCATTTACGTATCATACAAATATCACATTTATATATCATAATATATATTTATATATCAAATGCAATAGAGATATCTAGTAAACTAAAGCCTAAAATTGTTCATTGTATTTAACAATGGAATGTGAGGGGTGACCTCAGTTGTGTAAATCACAGTGGCATGATAGGAGAGAAGCTAGAGTCAGATGTACAGGCTAGTCTTAAACCAAGTGATCCTCCCTTCTCAGTAGCTATGTCTACAGGTGTTCATCACCATAACCTGCTTAGTACCACATTTAAAATTTTTCTTATTGGGCTGGGGATGTGGCTCAAGCGGTAGTGCGCTCGCCTGGCATGCGTGCAGCCTGGGTTCGATCCTCAGCACCACATACAAACAAAGATGTTGTGTCCGCTGAAAACTAAAAAAATAAATATTAAAAAATTCTCTCTTCTCTTCTATTCTCTTCTCTTCTCCTCTTCTCTTTTCTCTCTCTCTCTCTCTTTAAAAAAAATTAAAAAAATTTTTTTCTTATAATGAAAATATGTGATTAGTCTTTTTGAATAATTATCATTTTTTAAAAAAATTAAAGTATAAACAAAAATGTATGAGTACAATGTAATTCTGTTTATATATTTAGGCTTAAATCTAGTTTAACTCCTTTTTCTTTAGCTTTCACTGAGTTTTAATCCCAATCTGTTGGGTTAATGAGAATTTAAAATATTATTTTCATAAACCTTGTAACTTTTTGCTATTATTTTCATTCTAACCCTGTTATTTACTCTTAATCTGTTTCTTTATAAGCCTCTTAAACTTCATTTCAGCTTTGGTTTGAACATTGTTGTTGTGATTAACACTTTTGGTCCCTATTTTCTTCTTTTGTAATATTTTCAAAATTATTTATTTATTATTTTTGGTACAGGGGATTGAACCCAGGGGTGCTTAACCTCTGAGCTACATTCCCAGTCCCTTCCCTGCACCCCTTCCCCCCACTTTGTTTTTTGAAACTTAGCAAAAACCCCTTTGCTAAATTGGTGATCCTCCTGCCTTCCTTGGCCTCTCAAGTCAGTAGGATTACAGGCTTGCACTAGCACTCCTGGCCTTTGTTGTTGGTTTTTTTTTTTTTAATTTTTTTTTGGTTGTTGTTGTAGATGGACACAATATCTTTATTTATTTTTGTGTGGTGCTGAGGATTGAATCCTGTGCCTCACATATGCAAGGCAAGCACTCTACCACTGAACTTCAACCCCACCCACTTTGTATTTTAATCAAGCTTTACTTTTAGTTGGGAATACTAACTTGACCTTATAAGTTGTTTAAAATTATGCCCAACTTATGACCAGGTGCAATGGTGCATGCCTTTAATCCTAGTGGTTTGGGAGGCTGAGACAGGAGGATTGGGAGTTCAAAGCCAGCCTCAGCAACCGCAAGGCATTAAGCAACTCAGTGAGACTCTGTCTCTAAATATAAAATAGGGCTAGGAATGTGGCTCAGTGGTTGAGTACCCCTGAGTTCAATTTCTGGTTGTCCCTGCCTCCCAAAATCATTCCTCACCCGCCTCTACTTTCTACCTGATTGGTTCTGAACACATACGAGCATTTCTTTGGTACTGCAGTTTGAACCCAGGGGCACTTTGTCACTGAACTACATCTCCAGCCCTTTTTATTTATTATTTTGAGATGGATTCTCACTAAGTTGATGAAGGTCTCCCTGGTTGCTGAGGCTGGCTTCAAACTTGCAATCCTCCTGCCTTAGGTACCCCTATTCCTATTCCTTGTGATCAAAGACTTGTATCACTACTTTTTAAATTTTTCTTCAGTTCTACTTTTTCTGGATAAATAGTACTCATTGTACATAAGATAGTCTTCAGTATCAGTTTTATATCTATTTTACAGGTGTAATTGTTGAAATCTGTTCACATTACTAATTGGATTGTAATAGTTTTCAGCATTGTCATTCAATTATTTAAACTACATCATCAAATGATCTGCCATCAAAAATTATCTCTCAGATGATTATTTGACTAGGTTCTTCTGTTTTATTGGAAGAAATCAATTAGAAACCTCCTGCCATGCTGGTTATTAGAATCATTAGAGACACACAGTCTGAGACATGTACCATATTGTTATTTTTCGCACTACTGAGGATTGAACCCAGGGACCCTCTACCACTGCGGTACATCCCTAGTCCATTTATTTATTTATTGATTGATTGATTGATTGATTGAGACGTGGTAGAGCACTTGCCTAGCATGTGTGAGGCACTGAGTTTGATTCTCAGCACCACATATCAATAAAAATGAATAAAAAAATAAAGCTCCATCAACATCTTTAAAAAATATTAAAAAAAACCCAGAAACCTTACTCCATAGTTGGTTTGTGGTACTTTAAATATCTCCCCCCAACCCCCCTGCCCTGTGTGCACATGCGTGCACCTGTGTATTATACTGGGGATTTAACACAAGGCCTTCAGCATGCTACGTCCTATAACTGGGGATTACTCTTTTTTTTTTAAATTGTTGTTGTTTGGTGCTGGGGATTGAAGTGAGGATCTTGTACATGCTAGGCAGGTGCTCTAGCACTGGGCTGTACTCCTAATTAAAGAATACTTTGCAGACAAAATACAATGGATCATTTCTTTTTCTTTCTTTCTTTTTTAACACCTCAGAGCTTTTTATACCCCAGGCAGTGCAGTACAGTTTGATTCAGGAGTTTGATGGATTAGGTATGCCATTCTTTAATCTGGATAAAGATATTTATGAAATGGGAGGCAGGAAAGGAAAATTAATGTGACCTTTCTACTTGGAGCCCAGATATACTGTCATGAAGGTTAGCAGTTTAAAAAAAAAAAAGGCCTGAGTACAAATAGAAACTGAGGACCTGGGTTCCTTGTTGTTTATTTCTGAGTATTTTTCAGGAAATGTTTACCTATAGCAGTACAAAGATTATGGTACTGTGGCAGATCCTAATCTAATAGTTATGACAACCTCTATTTTTTGGACAGGGAAACTGAGAGGTGAGGTACTTGTCAGCATTAGGAAGCTAGTAAATGGTTTAGTAAAAAACTACCCCCAATTTTTTTTGTCCTCTATCATATTATTTGCTACATAGCCTGGTACACAGTAGATGTTTACTGTATATTTAATGAATGGATAGCTGTATAGATTGTTTTGTGAACTATTTAAGTGGTTAACAATGTAATAGTTAAATTTTGAACATGAGAGTAATATTTCATATGATTCATTCTGGAGGAATACTGAAGATATTTTATGTTTCAAAGCTTGGTCATGTTGATCTCCCTTCAGTTCCTGAGGTGATGCCAGAGGAAGTGACAAATAGCACAGTGAAGAGCCATCTGCTTGGGCATTCTTGGTGTTTTATTCATTGGCTTGGCGAACTATAACGGTATGGTAATGATTATTTGATGTAGTGGTCAACTGATGGTTGTGTTGATACTATAATCATATGTCTACTGAGTCAAATGTAATTCTGTTTATATGACCAGTATACTTCTGTTTCTGTGTTATAGGTATTCTCTGAAAGCAAATGACCAAATCTTGGCTGAAGAAAAGCACAAGGAACTGTAAGTTTATTAAACCCTAGGTTACATATACTTCACCCCGTGAAGCAGATGTGTGTAAATGGTCAGATTGATTGATTTTTTTAATTTATTTTGCTGTATTGGGGATTGAAGCCAGGTGCAAAGTTCTACCATTGATATACCACAGGCCTTTTTATATTTTATTTTGAGATAGTCTAAGTTGCTTAGACTGGCCTCTAATTTGCCATATTCCTGTCTCAGCTTCCTGAATAGCTGGAATCACCATGCCTGGCATTTTACTTTTGAAAAATAGCTGCCTATAGGATTCTGGGATATTTTTTTTTCTTTGCCCTAAGATTATATTTAAAAGATTATCATCTCACAGTAAGTATGAGGATTTTAGTTAAAAATAAACCTGGTTTGGGTTGAGTATGGAGATGAATGCCTGTAAATCCCAGTGACATGGAAGGCTGAGGTAGGAGGACTGCAAATTTGAGGCCAGGCTTAACAATTTAGCAAGGCATTAATCAATGTTTTTTTTTAAACTGAGAGTTAAATCCAGGCATACTTTCCACTGACCTATATCCCCAGCCATTTTTATTTGTTATTTAGAGACAGAGACTCTTTAAATTGCTGAAGCTGATTTTGAACTTGGGACCCTCCTGCCTCAGACTCCTGAGTAACTGAGATTACAGGTGTGCATGCCCAGCCCATTGGTTATTTTTTGTATAGGTCTACTAGTAGAGTTCTTTTAGTTTGGGAATTTAGTTGTTAGTTTCCTTTGGTTCTTGTAAATGATGACCAATATTAAAAGTTCAGAAATCTGCTTTTCAAGAATATATATTACTGGGCTGGGAATGTGGCTCAAGCGGTAGCGCGATCGCCTGGCATGCGTGCGGCCCGGGTTCGATCCTCAGCACCACATACAAACAAAGATGTTGTGTCCGCCGAAAATTAAAAAATAAATATTAAAAAATTCTTAAAAAAAAGAATATATATTACTTAATTTATACTCCATTTCATGTGTTAATTTATTTAATATTTTTTAGTAGTGTAAGGTATAGTTCATCACTATGGTTAGAACTTAGCCAACTGTTTTTTTTTCTTGCATTTGAATATCAAAAAGATTTTTTAAATTTAAATTTATTTTTTAACTCATATATAAAACATTATGAAAATTTAAACATACAGTATTCGCCCATATGCTCCCCACCTAAATTTTTTTTCTGCTTTATACACAGAAATGATTTCTTTTACTTGTTAGTCACTTGCAACATTAACCTGAAAATAACATTTCTTACACCACCTAGATTTTATCATTAACATTTTATTGTACTTTATCACTTGCATGTTCATTCTCGTAACCATGCATTAATTCATTCATTTTTTGGGGGATGCATTTTATTATAAGATACCAGTGTGCTTTCCCCTAAATATCCCCCCACCTGAAATCTTCCAACACATATCAACATTAGCTAGAGTTTAATATATATTTTTAGTGGTAATGGGGATCGAATCTAGGGACACTCATTACTGAGCTACATCCTCAGCTGTTTTTTTTTTTTTTTTGAAACAATCTCACTTAGTCACTGAGTTGCTGAGGCTGACTTTAAACTTGCCATCCTTCTGCCTCAGCCTCCTGAGTCACTGGGATTATAGGCATGTGCCACTCTAGCTGGTCTTTTTAAGTTTTGCCTGTTGTAGGATTTCTTAGTTATTTAACGGGGTGCTGAGGATCGAACCCTACTACTATTGAGCCACAACTCCAACCCCTAGAATTTCTTATAAGTGGAATCATATACGTCCTGTTTGATAAGGCCTCTTTCATTGTAATTTTGAGATTCATCAGTGTTATTGCATATATTAGTTAATTCCATTTTTAATCAGTGATTGATGTTTCATTGTTCATTCTTTTATTACTAGTATTGTCACTTGATTTATTTTGCATTAGTTGATAATGTTAGTTCTTTTGGCTGCTAGTTCTCTGTCTTGTAGTTTCTGACCTCTGTACTAAAATTACTTAAGAGTTGAATATGCTATTGTAAGAATAGAATACTAATTAAAATAAATTTACCAGCTGCTTTTTATGAAAACTGTTCTTAAATAAGCTCATTTGTGACTTTATAATTAAAATAACCAAAATCTCACAGAGAAATGTTTGAGAAGATGAAAATGCTAATAAGCCTGATTCAATCATTAGATATCATATACATGTATCAGATTATCAAATTGTGCCATGTAAATGTGTGCAAATGTTATATGTTAGTTAATAGCCAATACTCTTTGTGCTCAAGATAGAGTCTTTTAAAAGTACAAGAGATATAGATATAAAACAAAATTTAATTATAAAATCAGTAATTTCATGCACTATTTTCATAAAACATTGCTTCTTCTAATCTGTTCAAGGCAGTCTTAATTCATCATATTTTATCATATTGACCCAGTTCCCAAAATATGTCTTCTAAATCCCAATGATTTAGAAGACTAAGGCAAGGGGATCAAAGATCAAGGCCAGCCTCAGCAATTTAGGTAGACCCTGTCTCAAAATAAAAATAAGAAGGGCTGGGGATCTTGCTCAGTGGTAGAGCACTTCTGGATTTAACCTCCAGTACCACAATAAAATAAAATAAAAACAAAAACAAACAAACAAAAAACCCATCACCACCTCTGACCAGAAAACTACAATAAATTGATTGTTTAATTATCTTGATATTTCTTTACATGCAGTAACTATGATTTCACTAAAAACATCCTTAGTTGAGGCTGGGGTTATAGCTCAGTGGTACAGCACTTGCCTAGTACATGTAAGGCCCTGGGTTCGATCCTCAGCACCATACAAAGATAAATAAATAAATAAGATAAAGTTATTGTATCCATCTACAGCTACCAAAAAAAAATATTAAGAAAAAATTCTTAGTTCCCGAAATCTGATGATTCAGATTCCATATATGCTTAGTCACTCAGGCTTCACAAATATACATGTTCCTCTGGGGAAGACTGACTGGCATCAAAGAGGATTGGTATTTGTTTCTCAAAGAAAAATGTTTTTTCTCACTTTTCTATTTTTCATTCTTCATGTGGAAGACTCTTGAGGATGATTTTAAGAAGGAAAAATGGAGCAATTGAAGTGGTGATGTGATTAAAACTGAGTATTATATTTTGCTCTATGCATGATCGTATACTGAACTGGTTAATTGGTCTTCTATAGATTTTTTTTAAACTATCAGAATTTTAGTTTTATAAGTGGAGTAGATTAAACTAAATTGGAGAAAATCATTGTTTTGTTCAATAAATATTTTTCCCTTGTCAGCCAATGTATCACATAGTATTTAAAGAAAAGGTACTGTATAGCTTTTTATGTGTTAATCATACCTCAATAAAGTGGTTTAAAAAAGATACTTTAGGGCTGGGGTTGTAGCTTAGTGATAGAGCACTTATCTTGCACTTTTGCGGCACTGGGTTTGATTCTTTTTTTTTTTTTAAAGAGAGAGAGAGAATTTTTTTTTAATATTTATTTTTTAGTTCTCAGCGGACACAACATCTTTGTTGGTATGTGGTGCTGAGGATCGAACCCGGGCCGCACGCATGCCAGGTGATCGCGCTACCGCTTGAGCCACATCCCCAGCCCTGGGTTTGATTCTTAACACTACATAAAAATAAATAATACAAAGAAAAAAAAAAGAATTAAAACTTCTTAAAAAAAGATACTTTATTTTAAATGAAGACTTAGTTCAATCCCCAAAACAAATACAAGGGATTAATATTCACTGAAAGGTTCAGTAACTGATTATAATGAACCCAATAGCTGGTTAAATTAATTTCATAGTATTTTATTGTGATTTTAGAAATCACCTCAGACCTGTAGCCAATTTTGAGTGAGTTTAGAAAAATCATACAAGTATTATATATGCCTGACTTCCAAATACAAAATACTTAAATTTATTTCTACAAGAGGATATAATACAAAGCTTTTTGGCTATCTTGATACAAAAGGCTTTAATACTTATGAAACAAGTCAAATTTATACTTATTACATTCATTAATTACATCATATATTTTATGACCACATATAATGTGAAATAATATTGAACTTTTTTTCCTTTGTGATTTCTTTGAATAGTCATGTTCAGAATCCTCATTATTGGCATCTTTGTCACTACTGGAGCAATCAGCCTTCCATCTTAGTTTTTTATTATGTGTATGACACTTTGGCAGATTTTTCCTAAGCTAAAAATGCTTCTTATATAATAAGTTATCTAGGGCTGAGGCTGTGGCTCAGCGGTAGAGTACTTGCCTAGCACGTGCAGCGCCCTGGGTTTAATCCTCAGCATCATGTAAAAATAAATAAACAAAATAAAGGTATTTGTTCATCTACAAATAAAAAAAATTGAAAAAAGAAGTTACCTATCTATTTATTGTGCTAGAGACTCTCACAATTTAGCCAAATGCTCTAGAGACTCTCAATTTAGCCGAATGCTCCATCCCCTGAAACATTTTTTAGTTTTTTTTTAATACAATCATATTTTTGGTAAGACAACTGTTTAGTATATTGCTTTTTAAATTCAACTTTAAAAAGCTTTTTGTGGTAAATTCATTGTTTGTGCTTAGGAAGGTGCTCTTCCGGGAATAAGTACTAAATCTATTTTAGGTTTCTTTCCTTTTAATTTTTTTTGTAGGGGCTACTGGGGATTGAAATTAGAGGTACTCGACTACTGAGCCACATCCCCAGCCCTATTTTGTATTTTATTTAGAGACAGGGCCGCATTGAGTTGCTTAGTGCCTCACTTTGGCTGAGGCTGGCTTTGGACTTGGGATCTTCCTGTCTCGGTCTCCTGAGTGTGGTTGGGATTACAGGCTTGTGCCATCTTGCCCTGCTCCTTTTTTTTTTTTAATAGCTACCATTAGTTGACTTCTAAGTATGTCAAACTAACATTGAATGAAGTAATTTCATCTTTATACATATTCTACCAATGATTCTTAACAAGTGAGGACCAAAAAGAATTATATTCTAGAAACTGTGAAGCTATTCCCAGAAGGATTACTGAATAAACTAAAAGTGTCTAATTAAAGAAATCATTTGCTTATTGGAGAATAGCAAAGCACTAATCTAAACAAATCCAAAATGATACTTGAGAGACAGCTTCTTCAACTACAAGCCAGTTTAAGAGGCTACATGGATTTATATCTTTATGTTTTCTTTCCATTGTGTGCCTAGTACATGCTGATAACAGTGTGTGTTTAAGCCCAGGATTATTTGGAAGATATAGTTATTATTTTTAGATAAATTAGAAGTACATCCGGGAAACATTTTATCTTTTTCTTTGTTTTTTTTTAATTGAACTTTGTACAATAAAATTATTTGTAGTTTGATTCTGCTCTATTTTTTTCACCTTTGAAAGCTTGATATAGAACTTAGCAAACTAAATAACACTGCCTTATTTCTGATTTTGTTTTCATGCCTTTCCATTACATGTATTACATCACATTGCATTGTCACTGAGAGTGATTAACCTGTTAAGTTTTTTTGTTGTTGTTTTTTGCTTTTTTTTTTTTTTTTGATTAGAGGTAGTGAAAGATAGATACAAGGTTCGGGCAGAATCCCAAGTTGTCCTTACTTATTCCCACTTCATCTCACCGTTCTGACTACTAGAACAAAGGCTCTTACCACTGAAAACTTAGAGGTGGTAGCTGTCCATTGCTGATAACATACAGACCCCTTCATAGTTCCACTATAACCAGTTATACATGCCTGTCTGGTTCTGGAAAGGTCAAACTCATTAACCTATTATGGGATTACTTAGTGACTTTCTGTTTGTTTTTGGACCATTAACTTCCCTATTTTTCCTCAGAATTGAATAAGGCTTAATTTCTATAATAAATTCCTTATTTCTCAATACTCATTGAGTCCTGATTCACCAAGGTTTTAGCCTGTGGCAAAATCGTCTCGATGGAGTACATACTCAACCCATACAAAATTTTTCATACTGCCCCAATTATAAGGTACCTACAGGTACCAGCTGTGTAGAATTAATTTTGCATGAACATTTTGCTATTATTTGTAATTTGCATTTCCCTTTGAATAGAATGCTATCTGGAAAAAGGAATCTTTTCCTGAGGGATGAAATATAGTATTCATCAGTAACAACATCAGTGAGAAAATGGTGAAACAGTCTTTCTTCACCCTCTCCCCCCAAAAAAGAAATGACTGTTTTTTAAAAAAACTCAGCTTCTAATGATACTCACAATGGACAAGTGCTGTGAATATTCCAGTGAAGCTTAATTGAAACCTATCTATTCAATACTAAAGTATCTAAAGAAGCCCTCATTGTGCATGTCCTAATAGGAACTTTGCTTATGTTTCTCTCAAAAGAAATTAAAAGATTTTTGAACTCTGTATTTTTGACACTGAAGCTGAGTTTATAGGCTAGTTTTATTCTTCAAAGGATCAAGAGATTATTTCATCTAAAAGGACATCTTTGTAAGAAATCTAAGAAAAACCCTACAACTTATCAAAGTAATAAATGAATTTATATGATGTACTGTTTTGAAATAGAAATACTACCACATACCATTTTGTCTTGTGTTTTGAGTTTGCTAATCATTAGGGTAAATCCTTAGAGAATATTCTGAGCTTATTGTTGATGAGTGGAAATTTGATATTTTCAAAAGACTAGGTCTTTTCTTCAAGTTTGGTCCATTATGACTTTATTCTTTGTTATGCTAGCTCCCTCTGTAGAACTTAATTAAGATTGCAACTTCATTTTTCTTTTTTTTTTAAGAGAGAGAGAGAGAGAATTTTTAATATTTATTTTTTAGTTCTCAGCGGACACAACATCTTTGTTGGTATGTGGTGCTGAGGATCGAACCCGGGCCGCACGCATGCCAGGCGAGCGCGCTACCGCTTGAGCCACATCCCCAGCCCCTCAAAACAAATCTTAAGGGCAGAAATGAGAGAAGAAAAATATTTTGGATGTTTTGTTGGCTCCTGTATTATCAAATTTGAATTTATCATTCTTTTGATATTTTTCAGATTTTTCCCATTGTTGACTTGGGTGGGAAAATGTTCAGTAACATTTTTTTTTCTTTCTTCATTCTGGGTGTGAAGGAGAAAACAAACTTTTTGCGTGGTAGAAAGAGCAAAGGGGAAAAGAAGTACCAGGATACTCAAATTTAACAAAGAAACGTGGAAAAAAATGCTTCACATATACATTTGTAGGAAAATCCTCTGTTATAAAATCCTAACCACCAATTTCCCTGCATGGAAGTATGGATAATTCTTTCATCACTGCTTTTTCTCCTTTTTCACCTAAGCCATTTTATTTATTTATTTATTTATTTTTAAAATATTTATTTTTTAGTTGTAGTTGATTTTATGTGTTTTTATGTGGTGCTGAGGATTGAACCCAGGACCTCGCATGTGCTAGGCAAGTGCTCTACTGCTGAGCCATAACCCCAGCCCCAACAATTTTATATTAAGTAATAAATTGTACAATTAGCTGTTCAAAAATAATTTCCCTACTGTAATGTAAGTGTGAAGGCACAGAATATGATTGACTTACAATATGGATTTTAGAAAAATAAGCAAACCGTAGAAATATGTCAACTGTAGAAATGTCAACCATAGAAATATAACAGGAAAGAACTAAAGTATAATATGTTATTTTTATTTCGTACAAATTTAATTATATTATCTTCTAAGTAGTTTGAAGGATGTTGTTAGATAAATGCCTGCTCTATCTATCTATCTATCTATCTATCTATTTATTTTTTGCATTGCTGGGCTCGGACCCAGGGCTTGGTGCAAGCACTCTACCACTGAGCTATATCCCCATCCCTTGAGTAGGCTTTTACTTATTTTTATTTGTTTGCAGTGATAGGGATTGAACCCAGGGGTACTCTGCCAATGAACTTCGTCTCTAGTCCCTCTGTTTTTATTTTGAGACAGGGTCTTGCCAAGTTACTGAAGGTGCCCTCAAACTTGAAATCCTCCTGTCTCAGCCTCCCAAGTTGCTGGATAATAGGCGTGCACCACTGTGCCTGAGTAGGCTTTTAAACAATATTGTAGGATACTTACCTTTGAACCCTTTGTTAATACTAAACATGTTTATTATTCTGTTAAATTATAACACAGTTTATATAAACACAGATCTTCATATATAGTGGCACAAAGGAATTCAAGGATTCAAGAATGGTAGAGTGTGCTTGCATGGGCAAGTCCCTGTCACCAGCTTTTTTCTACTTAGCCAGTAAAATCTAATTGCTTGTGGTTGTCTCTGTGTCTTTGCATGTGCTGTTCTACCCTTCCCCAATCTCATATGCTTGATAACTTCAAAATTCAGCTGCTTCCTTCAGAAAACTTCCTCTTCAACCCTAGTAAGTTTGCTTCTCTGTACTCTAATTTATTTGTCTGTCTCCCTTATGAGATTGAGCATCTTGAGACTTGTGACTGTTTTATATTCAGTTCTGCTGTGTGTACTACATAAGTCTGCATTAAATGTGTTCAATGTCTGTGAGTTATAGAATAAGTATTACTTAAATATCAAATTAAAATTTACATGATGCTTTATCATCATTTGATGGAAATTTAGGAAAATGAAATTAGTTTTCAAAGCATAATACAAGAGAGATTATTTTATTTCCTATATATCTGTATATATGTGTAGATGGATTTTGAGACAATTTAAATGATTTTGATTTCTTTGTGTTGAATGTTCTAGAAAATATAAAGATTTTGATGCATAATTGAATTCTTTTTTCCATATTTTTATTGGTGCATTGTATCATGGTAGGATTTGTTGTTATATCTTTGTGCATGCATATAAAATAATAATACAATTTGGTCAATATAATTCCCTAGTATTTCTGCCTTCACCCATCCACTTCCTGTACTATACTCATCTCTGTTTGATTTTAATGAGACTCCCCCATCACATCTTTCTTTTCCTATTTCCTCTCTAACTTCCACAGATAAGAGAAAACATATGACCTTTGACCTTCTGAGTTTGGCTTATTTTGCTTAATGTAATATTCTCAAGTTTCATTCATTTTCCTGCAAATGACATAATTTCACTTTTCCTTATGGCTGAATAAAACTCCATTGTGTATATACACATTTTTTTTTCCATTCATCTGTAGCTGGATACATAGGCTTGTTCCATAGTTTGTTGTGAATTGTGCTGCTGCTATAAATATGGGTATGCATTATTGTTCTATTATGATGACTTTAATTCCTCAGGACAAATACTGAGTCATGGTATAGCCAGGTCATATGATGGTTCCATTTTCCATTCTAGTTTTTTGAGGAAACTCCATACTGATTTCCTTAGTGGTTATATTAATTTACAGTCTTGCTAGCAGTGTAAAAGTGTTCCTTTTGTTCCACATCCTCTCTAGCATTTATTATACATAATTTAATAATTGAAAAGTAAATTTATACAGCATAATTTGACTCCCTTTCTTCTTCTTTCTCTACTGTCTTTCTTTTTTCTTTATTTTTTTTGGTGGGGGGGCCAGTGCTGGGGCTGGAACTCAGGCAAGTGCTCTACTAATGAGCCACATCCCTCCCTTCATTCTTTTTTTTTTAATGTGACCATGCTTTCTAATATATATATATATATATATATATATATATATATATATATATATATATATATATATACATACATACATGAAATATAATTTACTCTAATTAGGACCCCATTTTTGTGGTTGAACATGATACAGAGTTTCACTGTTGATGTATTCATATATATGAACATAGGAAAGTTATGGTCCTCCCTTTATTCTAAGGCTAACCTCACTTCTTTTCCTTATTTGTTGTTACTTATATGTTTTATGTGGACGGAGCTGGATGTTGGTTAAGGTTGTAAAAGTAAATTTATTTAGGAACTACTGCAATAAGGGAAAAGATAACTAGCACAAAACTGGGTTCAGTTCTGAATATAGTAGGGACGAGTAGGAACTTACAGCCAAGGAGTGGGGTGGCAGTGGAAAATTATTAAGAGAAAGTATTAGGAGTACATTGGGATTTGGGCCAAATGGACTTGACAGACTTCCTACAGAAGGTAGGCTAGTATGATCAGTATTACCTAGGAAGGGTTGGGTATGAGAAAATGGGATCAGATAATGAGGTGGGAGATTCTCTCCACACTGACTTATCAACTACAAGTGGGCTTTTGAGGATAGGCTGAAGGAAAAGTTCTAGTTGAAGAAGGGCCCAGAGGATCCTATCTAGAGTTCTAAGTAGTTCTAAATAAAGCACAGAGCAGAGGTTCTCAGTGTGGTCCTTGGACTGACAGTATCAACATTAACTGGAACTTGTTAGAAATGTATGCAAATTATTCAGCCCCTAAACCTCATCTGAAACTCTGTGTGGGGATCCAGTAATCTGCTTTTCTGCAATGACTCTGATGCATGCTAAAGTTTGAGAATTCATAGATGGCAAAATGAGAACATTAATATAATGATCATGTACCGTATTCCAAAGTCAAATGTAAAAAATTTAAACTATCCCATACATAATATTCATTTGGGTAACCTTCTCAACAAAGTAACATCTATACCTTGTAAGGAATATTTTGCATACTTTAGCAATGTGAGCTCTTTTTGAGTAGTACCTCAAAGTTGTGATTTTTACATAAACTTTGCAAGTTCACAAAGTTTCAGATATTAAAGATGGAAACCACACACACACACACACACACACACACACACACACACACACACACATATATATTTTTGGTACCAGAGATTGATCCCAGGGGTGCTTAACCACTGAGCCACATCCCCAGCTCTTTTTACTTTTTGTTTTGAAACGGACGTCTTACCAAGTTGCTAAGAGTCTCACAAAGTTGCTGAGGCTGGCCTTGAATTTGGGTCCCTCCACCTCAGCCTCTGAGTTGCTGGGATTATGGGTGTGTGCCACCATGTCTGGCAGAAACAACAATTTAGATGGTAGAATCTAATTAAATTTTCTTATTTGATGGCTGAAAAACCGGAACCTGGTGTATTACTAAAATGCTCAGTGTCACACTGCTGGATAGTGGCAATATATGGACTAGACAAATCTAGGTCTCCCGTTTCATAGACTGGAATGCTATTTCTGCCTCGGTGTATGTTTGATCTCAATATACCTTATGTATCTGTAAGTGAGTTCTCTGAAAGCCTCCCCTCTCCAGAACATAGACGAGAACATCCAGAATGGATAATAAAACGTTTTCTCTCAAAGGCTTGTTTTTTTGAATTGTGAATTTCAGGTTCTCAAAAAGGCACAGAAAATAAAAAAACAGTTCTTACCACCAATGTTAAATAAAGCATAGAAATATAATTAAAGCGCTGTTTCTATTTCATTCTATGCTGACCACAAGAAACAACTACCTAAATGAATATTTTCATTTCCATTTCCATCCTTATTTATTAATTGCATGTTTAAGTCTCGAAACACTATGAAATATTGTTTTTCATTAAAAATGACTTAAATGGTATTCTATAAATGACTTTTAACATTCTTAATTAATTTTTGATGTATATATATATATATATATATATATATATATATATATATGTAGTTCTAGTCCATTTGTACACACTTCTGTATAAAATTTTGTTGCGTAATTATGTCATAGTGTATTCATTCTCCTATTGATAGCTTATTTCTTTTTTTAAAAAATATTTATTTTTTAGTTGTAGTTCGACACAATACCTTTATTTTACTTATGTATTTTTTATGTGGTGCTGAGGATCAAACCCAGGGTCTCACAAGTGCCAGGCAAGCGCTCAACCGCTGAGCCACAACCCTAGCCCCCAATAGCTTATTTCTAATGTTACTTCATTATTATCGTTACTTTTAATAGTATTAAAAAAAAAAAAAAAACTTTTGTATTCCTTGTCTTGATGTTGTTCCGTCTGGGTTCTTTTATTATTGTTTGCATGTTGTTTGTTTCAGTCTCTAGCTTACACATTAGAGTATTGTCTCAAATGTCAAATGATTCTTGGCATTTTCTTCTGATTTTAGAATGAGGCAACAAGAGGCTCTGGTATGGGCAAGACTTGTCATTGGAAGGGCCTCACTGTAGAGTGATTTAGTTCAGATTGGCTTTTCCTTGCCTGTATGTCAGTATCTACAGGTCTTGTTTTTCTTGGCTTAGAATTCTCTAGTATTACCCCTGCCCAACCCCTAAAACCTCCATCCCCAGTGGCTAATCCTTGGTTATAAGCATACTGAGGGCTGTGTTGGATGACTAGTGTATGAGAGAGAGAGAATGTGTACACTTACAGAGGTTTACCATTTATTCAGATTTTTTTTTAAAAGAGAGAGAGAGAGAGAATTTTTAATATTTATTTTTTAGTTTTTCGGTGGACACAACATCTTTGTTGGTATGTGGTGCTGGGGATCGAACCTGGGCCGCACGCATGCCAGGCGAGCGCGCTACCGCTTGAGCCACATCCCCAGCCCAATTCAGATTTTTAATTAATTTGTTTTTTAAATATAGATACAGAGCTCCTCTCAGGTTTTTTTTTTTTTTTTTTTTTTTTTTTTTTTTTTTTTTTTTTTTTGGGTGATTCTGATTTGCTTCTTATTTGTGCTTTCCTTCCTCATCAGGTGTTTTTAGATTTTCTCTAATATACTGGTTCTGTTAGAATTGTTTCTGTTGCTTTAAAACCTTTAACATATTATGGACATTTTTTTGTGAGAAGTATTGTTCTTGTGAGTTTATTGTCATTTTAGTTCCAGGAGATGAATTTTGCTTTAAATCTTTTGTGTTAAGGTAAAAGCTTAATAGTTAGAATTTTTAAAAATTATAAAAATACACATTTATTACATAAATTGAGATGTTTAATTCCTTCCCATTAGAAGAAAACAGTATAACTAAAAAGGAAAATTGTTTTGTTTGAAAGGTACTCAAGACAGTGGGAAAAAACAACAGCTACATGGGTTTATATCTTTATGTTTTCTTTCCATTGTGTGCCTAGTACATGCTGATACAGTGTGTGTTTAAGCCCAGGATTATTTGGAAGATATAGTTATTATTTTTAGATAAATTAGAAGTACATCTGGGAAACTTGCTATTTTTTTCTTTTTGTACTTTGATTCTGCTCTATTTTTTCACCTCTGAAAGCTTGATATAGAATTTAACAAACTAAATAACACTGCCTTATTTCTGATTTTGGTTTCAGTCTGTTTTTAAGCCTTTCCATTATATGCTTAGAAAGCTTTTATTATTAATAAACCTTGAGATCACTCTTAATAATTTCTGTTGCGTATTTAGATTGAAAAAAAGCTATCCCAATATAAATAAATAACAGGGAACACTGTCTTTTGAGAAGATTATTTGTCAGTATTATTATATTCACATCTAATTCTCTATTGATCTATTTTGTATAGATCTATTATGTATAATGTAATTTTCTATATTAATAATTGGTATTTTTTAATTTAAAGCTAAGAACACAGTTAAATTCTGAGGTGGTTTTAACCTAATGACATTACAATAATGGTTAATTTCTCAATAATTAAAAAAACGGGCCTGGGTTGTGGCTCAGTGGTAGAGTGCTTGCCTCGGATGTGTGAGGCACTGGGTTCGATCCTCAGCACCACATAAAAATAAATAAATAAAGGTTCATTGACAGCTAAAAAAAATATTTTAAAAAATAATTAAAAAACAGGGGCTGATGTTATAGCTCATCGGTAGAGCGCTTGCCTCACACATATGAGGCACTGTGTTCAATTCTCAGCGCTACATAAAAATAAATAAATATATTGTGTCCATCTTAAAAAATAACTTAAAAAAGATATTAAAAAATGCTGTAAACTTGGTTCCATTTTCAAGTACATTTTTGCTTATTAATAAAATATTTTTTAATTATTCATTTGTGTATTGTTTTTCCCTAAGGGCTGGGGATTGAACCCTGGGTGTGGTACATGCAAGGCAAGTGCTCTACCACCGAGCTACACACCTAGCCCTCATTTGTAGTTCTTTGTAAATGGTTTTTTAATACTGTGCAGTTTTTTTCAAAGAAGTATTAATAAGGTAAAATGTGGAAAATTATTTAAAATTAAGATGCTACCCACCAGATGGTGCTGTTTCCCCTATTTTATCCGTGACACCAAGTATAGTAAATGAATATAGAAATTTTTAAAAATTTGAGGTGTCTTAGAATTACTTGAGTACAGTAATTTTGGGGAAGATGAGCTCTGTGGAGAGAAGTATTCAAATGCAAGTTTGCATTTAGTACTGTTTGTAAGGACTAATTGCCGAAATTAACATGGCAGAGAACCTTCTTAATTTAAAAATATTAAATAGGTATTACTTATTTATTAATTTTGGTACCAGGATTGAACCTAGGAGTGCTTAACCACTGAGCCACATCCCCAGCACTTTTTATTTTTTATTTTAAGACAGGGTCTTGCTAAGTTGCTTAGGCCCTCGCTAAGTTGCCAAGGCTGGCTTTGAACTTGTGATTGTCCTGCCTCAGCCTCCTGAGCTGTTGGGATTACAGGCTTAAATAGGTATTTTTAAGGTTGATGTATATTATGAATCCTAATAAGTACATAACTGTATGCATGAAAAATGAACTTATTTCTAAAGTAGATATGTTATCAAAATTTTTCTTTATTTGTTTCTTTATTTTTATGTGGTGCTGAGGATTGAACCTGGTGCCTCACATGTTTGAGGCAAGCGCTCTGCTACTGAGCCCCAGCCCCAGTCCTGTTATCAAAATTTTAATTTTCACTCTTCTTTACATTTTCAAGTAAATATTGTTACTGTCTTACCTGGGTTACTTAGTTATTTGCAAATTAAGAGATACGTTTTGATTAGTTTTGTGTTCTTGATTATTTCTTAAACAAGGAAGAGAAAACTGGGCTTGAATTCTTTATTTTAATAAAGAAAAAAATATGATTGTTTCAATTTATGTATATATTAGGAAGAAAGCAGCTATGTGATAAAACATTTATTGAGATGCAACATTTAAATGACTAACCATTCATTGTAGTCACAATGGCTAGCTAATAAAGTAATACTTTTCAGTGAAGTTTGAAAGATTTAGCCAGGCTTTAAGAATGTTTCTAGGCTTTTAATGTAGTATTCTGCCTGGTTTCTGTTCTCGCGACTAAAAGGCTCAGGGGTCACTCTAGTTAAACTGGGCTAACTGGGCTGCACGAAATAACCACACAAGAGACACAAATACCCTTTTCTTTGGGGTCGCTGTGATGGCTCCTCTGACCTTAAGGGTCTGCAGAAAGAGAGAGAGAGAGCACAGGTGCTGACCCCTTTTATTGAGGAGAAGCTATTCAAATGAGGCACGGGGTCAGGTTTCAGGGGGCTGAGTCTATCTTCATGTTGTCCACTGTCAGCAGGTTGACTGGCACCTGGGTAGGCCACACCCCAGGGCACAGTAAGAAGAGGGGACACACACAAGGCACTTCCTTGGAAGATTCTATCCTAAACAGGGCAAGGGGTTATATTACAAAGGAATAGGTGAGCATAGCTTCACCCAAGGGGCTGTAGCAAGACACACCCATTTCTGTGACTGAGCGCCTCAGCACCCAGCTGGGGAGTGTAACTCAGTCACCCGTAAGGTTGGCCTCGCACAGTATTCTTCCCTATGATATTATTATCACTTTTTTTTTTATGTTTGACTGTGAGATTGAAGCATTAAAGGCAGGTAGGTGCTATTATAAATAATTGCCGAAGTCATAAACAATGACAAAGTGTATGAGAGAGAGAATCACAAAGTCATTGTGATTTCAGTGCCATGTGTGAAATTAGAGATTAAACTTTTGTCTGGTGGGGTGGCACACACCTATAATCCTCACAGTTTGGCAGACTGGAGCAGGAGGATCACAGTTCAAAGCCAGCCTCAGCAACTTATCAAGGCCCTAAGCAACCTAGAGAGATCCTGTCTCAAAATAAAAATGGCTCAGTGGTTAAGTGTCCCTGTGTTCAATCCCGGGTACCCCCTGCCCCGGAACCCCTGTTCCCCTCGCAAGATTGGATTTTTTTTAAGTCTTGCATTTTAATTTTTCCTCTGGAAAAGTGCATGTATAACTTTGAATTCAGTATTCATTTTCTTTTTATTTTTTTTTATTTTTGCAGCATTGGAGATTGAACCCAGCGAAACCCTACCACTGAGCTGTAGCCTCAGTCTTTTTTATTTTTTATTTTGAGATAGAGTCTTGCTATATTGGCTAGGCTAGTCTTGAGCCTGTGATCCTCCTGCCTTAGCCTCCTGAGTCAGTGTTCTGTTATTCAAAACAGAATGAAACATGTCTCTTTAAGCCAGTAAATTTTCTGATATTCCTTCACTTGTTTTCCAATAAATATTTTAATCTTAAGTATATGAACACAATCCTTGTAAGTATCTTTAAGATGAGGAATTACCATATGCTTTTTCTGAACTTGTTTCTTTGTGTTGTCATTTTTTTTCCCACTTTGTATCATGGTTTTGGAGTAGACATTAGATCCTTTCTGTGAGAATATAAAGCTTTTATTTAATGTTTTATTTTTCTTATTACACTTAGCACCATATTGTACATACAATAGATGACCTATATATATTCATTATGAATGAACAATTTTGACAAGTATTGTTACTAATATTATAGTACAAAGGAGATTATTTAGGTAGCTTTCCCTCTTGCTCAGGTTATTGGCCTTGAACTTGATGTTTCTCTTGTCTCAGCCTTCCAAGTAGCTGAGATTACAGGCATATGCCTTTGTGCCTGGCTGTTTTATTTATAATATGATAACTATGGAGGGTATTCTGAGGCTCAGACATTAAATAATTTAATCAAACACCCTACAATCAGTTTTTGACTTAGCTGATGCTTAGATCACTGGTTTCTGACAATGATTTATTTTATTAACTTATTAATTCTCTTTTGTTTGGTGGGGGTGCTGGGGATTGAACACTATCATGTGATTTGAATAAATCCTGCTGGTCTAGATCAATGATGATTATCTCATTTATTTTTCCTTGTATGTGCATTAGTATAGACTTGAGCATATGACTCATATCTGCCCTATAATTCATATATGACCAAAAAGACACGAGAGTTTTATGATGGGATTCCCCACCCCTTCCACCATTCTGGATGTTTCCATCAAAACAGATGAGCTATCATTTTGTAATCTTATGGGGAATAATAGTTCAGGATTGAACCAAAATACTAGATGATGGAGTGAGAATGAAAAGATGGTGAGAACTTGAATGCTCAATGCTATTATTGAGCTCCTAAATTACTAAATCCTAAAGCTATTCTGCTTCAAGACCAGGTCTTATGTGAAATTAGAGGAAATAGGCTGGGGATATATTTCAGTGAGTGCTTGCCTAGTACATGTATGACCCTGAGTTCTATACCTTGTATGGGGGAAGGGACTTTAATGTATTAAATATATTATTGATGCCTAACTCTGATAACAATAGCACAAAATGAACATTTCAGAGCAACATCATTTATGAATACTAAATTAAATCTTTAATAGAATATTAACAAAAGACTGATTCCATGAGCAAGAGGGGATTATGCCAGGAATTCAAGAATGGCTCAGTATTCAAAAATATCTTTACATACCATATTTGTAGGTCCAAGGAGAAAACAGATGCTTCTCTCCACGGCTACAGAAAATGCCTCTGACAAAATTCAACACCCATTTTCTACTAAAAACAATTTTTGAGAAAATAGTAATAATTGGAAACTTCCTTAACATGTTAAAATATATTTACCTCAATTCTAAAAACTGTTGATATATAGATACATTTTTCGGCGATACATCTTTACTAATGTCAGGAATAAGTAAAAAATATTTGCTTATTTTACTATTATTATTATTTAACATTTATATATTATTTAACATTATGCTGGAAGTTGAAAGCATGATTGAACAGAAAAATCAGGCATAAGAACTTGAAACTTCAGATGACTTGATAGCATACATGAAACCTTTTAGAGAATCAAAATAAAAATAGCTCACTACAAAAATTCAGCCTAGTATTAGGATGTAAAAGTTAACAAAAAAATCAGGAACATTTATATAACAATATTTGGAAACCTTATTTACAAAATAAATGAAAAGAAAAAATAGTTAGGTATAAACTTACCAACAGTTTTTAAAACCTGTGTTGAGGAAACTATACAATACTTACAAATGAGATTTGAACAAATGGTTAGATATGGTTAATTCTATTCTGTTTTAGAAATTTAACTATTTTCGTGAGTTTCCTTCATTATAGTAATATTTAGTTAGAGTTTGTTCATGACTTTGCAGAATTTTTTTGCTAAAGCTTTAGTACATAAAGAGTAGAATTTCAACCATTTTTTTAAAGTAGCAGGCTAATTTCTTTTTCCCCCATTACCGGAGAGCTGACTGAACCCAGGAACACTTTACTGCTAATCTCTCCCCTAACATTTTTTAATTTTTTAGTTTGAGACACGGTGCTGCTATATTGCTGAAGCTGACCTCCAGTTTGCCAAGATTGGCTTTGAACTTGTGATCTTTTTGCCTCAGCCTTCCAAGTAGCTGAGATTATAGGTGTATACCACTACACATGGAGGCAGCCTTCTAATTTTTAAGAAAAATTCTGCTCTTTTTTTCCAGTCATATTTGCTGCTCCATCATTTACAATCATTGTACATTTTTTAGCTTAATTTATATTCATCAGCAATTTACTTTGTAATTGTGTAAATATATTTAAACCATTTATATGGGAGGTTAAAATTCATACAATTATAAAACTCTTACATTAAATGGTTTTCCCACCTTTTTTTTTTGTACTAGGGATTGAACCCGGGGACACTTTGCCACTGAGCTACATCCCCATCCCTTTTTATTTTTTATTTTGAGATAATGTCTTGCTGAGTTGCTTTGGGCCTAGCTAAATTGGTGAGTCTGGCTTCAAACTTTCAGTCCTCCTGTCTCAGTCTCCTGAGTCAGTGGGATTACAGGCCTGCACCACAGCATCTGGCTAATAGTATAGATTTTATGCAGTGATGTATCATTGTCAAAAGATATACCTGTGTATTTCTGAGCTATTTGATTAGTAAAAAAAATTTAATTAGTAAAAAATATATTGTCAAAATACATTTAATTCTCTCTGTGCACATCTTAAAGGTAAAAAGCCAGCTCGGTAGTATGTGAGTCATTTTGTTTTGCTATGGTTTAGGCAACTAAAGTATGATGTCAAGAATGACTAAGAAATATATTGATAACTTTGTATTATTTATTGTCTGAAAATATTTCAGGAATGTAGACATGCTGTTTAACCCAGTGTCTTTTACTTTTGCATGTTTTAATCTCTGATTTATAAAATATTATTACAAAGGGGGTTTGTCATTTTCATTATTTTTTTGCATGTTTTCTCGATGTTGTTAATAGTTATCCTTCCAGATGAAACAGTAGAGTCCAATATCTTTTAATTTTCTCATTTATTTCTTCTGAAAATAAAATCTTCTATTTTAACATCAGTTTACTTTTGTTTAATTAGAGTATTTCATTTAAAAACTGTTGAGCTTGAAAACATTATTCTGTAATAACATGCTTTGTAAAATCCTTTGTATCTTTGTATTGAAAATGTAGTTGACAGGTTTATAGCCAATGCATAATAATTATTTCAAACTTTTTCATAACTATAGTAAATTATTTTAATGTAAAATGGAGTATTAACTCTCATAATATAAAGTGAACATCAGACATCAAAAAGTGAGATGAGTGAGCTGGGCACAGTAATGTGTGCCTGCAGTGCTGTCTTGTTGGGAGGCAGAGGCAGAAAGATCTTTGGAGCCCTAGAGTTGGAGGTGAGCCTGGGCAACATAGTAAGACCTTCATCTCAAGGGGAAAAATTAGTTGGACAAAATATGAAACAGCTTGTTTTTATCTAATATGAGAACACCTCCACTAATATTTATGTAATGCCATGCCTAGAACCTCTTATAACTCTTGACATTAAGTAAATCTGAATTATAAATAAAAATCTGGAAGATGAATGAGAAAATAAAATAAGTGTCATGTAACTTTATAAGAACTGACACCAACAAATTGACTCTAGTATTTAGATATTGAAAGGAACTCATTGAGCAAACTAATTTTTGCAAATATATCTTCAAGGACAGTCAGGACAGTTGGTCTTCATTTGTCAAACATACTCCTTTTCTGTAAGAACATTCATTTGGCACTATGGAGCATTAGTCTTTTTTTAGATGTTTATTGACCACTAAATGTACTTACCTTTGAAATAAATTAAGTGTACTTACCTTTGAATAGTGTTTATTTTTGAGAAATTCATAAACTAGTAGAGAGTCAGCTACAATGGGGATGTGGAAAATCAATGTTGAGGCAGTGCAAAAACTCTCTGGCACTCAGATGAAGGTGGCAGAGAAAGTTCTGCCATGGGTAGAATGTGAAAAGGTAGGAAAGCCTGAGTATAGCAAATTTATTAGTTTTTGTCACTCTAGAGCATTTTGTTGATTGTATTGAATATTTAGCTGCCTTTAGAAAGGTGTCTAGGAATCATTACATGGAGGGCCATGCTGACATTAGAGGATTTTAAGCAGGTAATGTGTTCAAATTTGCAATTTTGAAATCCTAATGTTATTCTGGTTGTAGAAGTTTTTCCAGGAACTAGTTGCTGTGATATAGTTATTTAATACAAAAAGGAATTTGGAAGACACTTAATCTTATAAGACCTTCATGAACATTATCTCATCTATATTCATAGGCTACTTAGGTATATGTCTTGCTGAGAAAAATTTTTCTTCTGGAATTTTAAAGATTTAAACTTTTTGAAGCCTTAACTTTTTATAAAATTGTCCTCAATTATGAGCAGAAGTAAAATATGTTTTTCTGAACCACAGTTTTTAATTACCAGTGCAAGTCTGTCCAGAGTACTCTTTTAATCTTCCATGATGATTTGCAGAATTTGAGATGGTGATAACCCATTATATTGGGTACTGAAATGAAAAGACATAGAGTAGAACCCTCCGATGACCCATGATGAACAGCTAGTAGAAATGATAAAAAGACCTTATAATTTTAAAGCTACTGAGACTTTTGAAGTTCTTACTTGATTTTACTTGATCTCTACTTAATCTGTTATTGATGCAACTGATACATTTCATCAAGCAGTTTTAGCTTAAAAACAACTATTTTAGAAGGAATCATTTTAGAAGTACAAATCATTATAGAAAAATTTTATCTGATTTAGATAAATTTAAATCACTACAGTTCAGGTACATAGTAATGTAAAAGTTTTTATAATATATAAACTATGAAATGAGTTATTTTAACTAATAAGGTCATTTTGAAAGATTAAAATTATTTTTGTTAATATAAATACGACAAATCTAATCTTCAGTCCAATACAGAATTGGGTAAAAAATAAAAACAATTATGATTTTTATAGGTCATATTAAGAAATGTAAGTGGTTTATTTGTACTTTGTTCCAAAATGTTTCCAAAATAGTCTATATGTACATTTTAAAATTAGGCACGTAATGATATTAGCATTTATTTGAGCAATGTGAGTTACTAAAACAGTTTAATTTATTGACATTAATTCAGATTATCATTTTTGAAATTTAATTTCAAATAATCATTTATAAGCTACTGTAATCTTAGTACAAGATATTTGTATAGTAGTTTGTTATCATAACTAATTATGAGTAATGAGTAAAAATTATATAAATATACAAACCAATATATGCTTAAGATTTTATCATTTACTGATTATAAATTAGATTTCCACACTAAATTATTCCTGTTTAACTAGGCAATAAATTAAAATATAAAAATGGAGTATAACTTGTACCGTAAATAAACTATTAGCAGTGAGCATCACCATGAGAGCTGGTAGTATATGAATTATTCACTGCAAACTTATTATCTCTGTGTCATTAGCATGTAAGATAATGAACCTAATTACCGTGGCTTTAAACTCAGGGGAGTTAGCAATTTACTTGTGGAACTTTCTGGGCTATACTTACCACCCACAAGGGTATTGAGAAAACCATAGATACTGCTGTGTTCTGCTGTTAGAGAGATTTTTTTTCTCCTTGCTTGCTCTTTGTTGATATTTATTTCTGGGATAGAGTTATGAGATTTTCTCTTGCTTGAATAACTTTTTAAATGAATTATGAGACTATTTAAGTATTTTAATTTGTTTTGTTTTTGGTATGATTTAGTGTTCTAGGTAGACAATATTATTGGTATGTGTTCTCTTTATCCACACATGAGTTAGCATTACCTATTACAGTAGATTACATAAATAGTGTAATTACTTGAAAATTCTAAGCTAAAAGGTTAATAATCAGTTTTTTCCTCTAAAAGGATTTTGACTTAAATGATTTACTTTCAAAGAACCTTGAATTAGCATATAGCCTGTACTTTTTGTAGCATTGCTCATAAACCAATATTTATGTCTTTCTTAACCAATACATAACAGTCATAAAAATTAACAAGTAAAAACAATACAACATCTCTAAAATGTATTACCACTATAGCAAATGTATTGATAGTATATGCTTTCCTAGCTTTTTCAAAATCTACTTTTACAAGTATTTGGGGAGAAAATTAAATTACAATATAATGAATATGAAATCACATATCAAGCTTCAGTTTCACCCAAAATAAATCCTCTGCAGAAAAGAACCCCATTTATTTTCAGCACCAACAGCTAAATTATATGAAGTTACATAAAGTGTACAAAAGGCATATAAAGTTCCCCTTGAGAAAGACACTCTTATTACTAACTACTGACTAAAAGGAACATAAGATTCTTGCCAATAATTAAAGGAAACTGATAGGCAAATCAAATTAAGACGGAGCAATTAAAAGCTTCATCACTGCAGATAAAGTCTGAGACTCTAGAAAACCAACAACATTGCAGAATGAAAACTAAAAACTCGAAAGGAGAATCATTTTGAAAACTAAAGAGTTTCCTAAGTATAACACTCATGACATGAGAGGCGAGTCTGAGGGGAAATACACTTTTCCCTTCTGATGAAAATTCTATTAAGGTTAAATTTGGAAAAGGGAAAGAAACCAGAGATGTATGGAGAAAGGAAACACATTTATCCCTTCTTAATCTGTGTCAATTGAGACCATAGATTATATAAAGCTCCATAATTACACACTGGGTGGTATCCCATTCCTTGTGATATGAAAAAAATGATGCAGAATCATGGAGGCTCATGACTGGGAATAATTTTTATATCTAATTTTGCTTCCATACATCATCCCTGCCAAGGTGCTGTTGATTTGATTTGTGGGTGGGGAGCAAAGAACTGCCACAAGAGAACAAATTCTGCATAAGCTACTATCAGAACAAATGTACTTAAGTGCCACTGCCCTGAAAGGAAATATTCAAAAGGAAGATGGATTAGACAGGGGTCCTTTCCTAACTGAGTTTTTCACTTTATAGGGAGGAGCTAAGATAAAACACAACCTGACTTAAGATAAAGAAGACAAATGAATGCCACAGGAGCAATGCAAACAAAGTGCCACCCAAACACTCATCATTCGGCAAAGATCCTTTCTGGTCAGGTGCTGAAAGCAGGGCTCCTCAGGAAGACAGGATGAGTGCTGCCACCCAGAATGGCAAGAGTCCTAGGGATGAACATAGTTAACAGGCTACAATGTGAGAGGAGAAAATGTAAATCAAGCCCATTTATCCAAAAGCTCAAAGAAGGGAAGAAAGACGACTACTATATGAAAAATGCCACTTAGGTACATGGAAAAACAGTTCCAAGTTTAAAGATTACCAATCCTATTTGGTATACTTGAAAGAAACAATAGATGGTTCTTTATATGGAGTACTGCAACTGGGACTCTGTCTAAATATAAAGTTTGTACCTAGAGGCACCATGTTTCAAGATCATTCCCTAAGAATCAGAAATGGCAACAAAATAAAACTAGTTTTCCCATAGGGATTACTCTTATTTTCTGTTGTGTGGTGTTTTATTTAGGGTGAGAACTTTCATGGATGCAACCGGAATGTCTCTAAACTGGAACATTCCTATAGTCATCAAAGACCCTTGCTACTATTTTAAGTAAACAATCCACATATCACATTTTTTAAAATGAAAAGGACAATACTCATAAGTCTCTCAATGAGGTCCCTCCTAGTGAATCTCCCCATTGAAAATATCAAAGCATGATATAAACAATGTCATGTCTTTCATCAGAAGATCCATACAACTGGCTGGAAGTAGAACCCCTGGGGGAACCTTCAGGCATAGAATATAGGAAAAGCAGGAAATGGATGACCCAGAAGTTGCAAAAAAGAAAAAAAAAGGGGGAAAAAAGCACATAATGAACATAAAATTCTGCTTTTTTAGAGTAAAAACAGCACAAATAATTTGGTAAAATACACAAAAAAAATCGAATTTAAATATGCATGCCTCAGTTACTATCTCAGACTTAATTTACAGGATTAACTCTAATGTCCATGAATCCTTCCCTTTTGAAGCAGCAAAGCTAAGAATTGTCAGGTTTTCACCATGACAACCTCTATGATGTGTAGAGCCTTCTGGAACTTGATGTGAGGGGTAGCAACCACAATCAGTTCAGTTCTGTTTCAGAAAGTCTCCTGACTTTCTATGTTGTGCCAGGCCTAAGGCGTGTTAGGAGCACAGGGCCTGGCAGAGAGGTCAGGTTAACTCTACAAAGACCCCAAGAAATCAGTCATTTAAATCTACACTGCTGAAAAACCCATCAAAAGTAAGAATATAACACCTGTCAAACTTTTACTTACACTTCCGGCCCAAAGTTCTGGTGATACCTCTGCAAGTTTATAGTAGACATATACAGGGTCACCTTTTTTTAAATTTACAAAACGACAATCTTGGCCTCTGAAATCTTCAAGAGCTTCACCAAGATACATTAACACTGTATATAAACATTGAAAAAAGAAAAACAAATATTAGGATTTGATTTTTCACAGTCCATATTGACTCATCAGGAAATATGAATCCCACTATGAACAAAAATCAAGTTTTTCCAGTACTCTCTGGAACCACTTTTAATTCACCTGCTCAAAGTATCTAAAATCCTTAAGAGATTTTATTGCTATAAAATACAATATTCCCTGCAATTAGACAAGGGAAAAGGAAGCTTCTCTATTTTTCTCTGTGCTGAGAAATAAAAAGCAAAGTGGCTACCACCAACCATGGCTGGTTTCAGTGAAACTCTTGGTTCTTGCAGGTCTCAATTTTTTTTCTGTTTCATAATCATAAAGGCTTCATTTTGCAAATATGTAAATCCAAGTGTAGACACGGACAGGCTTAAGTATGGCTTCATGCAGAGGTAATAGGGAAGAGGGAAGAATATCCAGGAACCCCCTAGGGGTTAATTAACTTGAACTTACTGCTAAAAGACATTACCTTTAAGTGGCTGCAAGTGCTACCATGCAGCCGTAAACACTGTCAATTTCATTTGCAGCAGAGTTACCGTCTCTGTGTTCAGGATCTGGGTAAATTACCAGGAAATGTATTTTCTATGAGCAAATATTGTTGACTATATCCAACATTAAGATTGTTTCAAAACATTCTCATTCGTATTTTTTTTAATAAACAAAATCAAAAGTGGGTATCCTATCTGACAAGGAACAAGTTTAACCGTGAGAAAAGGTCAGGCAATACCTTCATGCTTAAAATGCAGGACTAGAATCACAATTGATCTAGAAACTTGTAGAAGCAACATTTTTCTTTTGGTTGACCAAATACACAGTTTCTGATTTAAGATGAAATGGACAATAGATGTATGTAAAAATCATAAAGAAGAAATGGAAATAACACTTTTTCTAAAAGCCAATTAGCAGTAAAATACACAAGAATGTGTGTTTTATAAAAATATATGTCTGAGGAACAAACACAGATTTGGAGAGGGTAACTTGTTTTTTTTGAAGCTAAAATAGGACTATTTTCAGAACTCTCAGCATCCTAATTCATATATAATTAAGAGGCCAAGTTGAAGGTGAGAGACAATTTAAAGTGGGGAATTCTCATCACAAGTGGAAATGGCAATGTTTCTCTTGTTCCCCCTTAGGTCATAGAGGATTTACAAATCAGTAATATATTAGGTGACAACATAATGCATACTATGGAGCACCTATTTAGTTCTTTTTTTTTTTTTTGGAGCACTTATTTGGAAGGCACACAAGGACACCTGACATACACACCTCACTACTTCCTACAACACAACACAGACCCACCTGTTGTGTTTGGTCACATCTGTTTGGACACAGGCCATTTCTCAAGTTATGTTACCCCACTGAACCTTACCAACACCATGTCTTAGTACTCAGGAAGCATCAGTGATGAGATTGTCCAGGTAGCCCACGTAGGATATCTCTCGATAGCAAAGAATAGCAAAACTGAAAGGAAATATCATGGCAGCTGCTTTGCTTTTCTGAGTGTTTATTTACTCCAGCCTTAGGGTTACCTCTAGGAACTGCTTAACATATATTGGAGACATATTTTTTCTTTATTGGAGTGGAACAAACAATTCAAATTATAAAATTTGTTTTTGGTAACACCAATTTAGGCATAAAGAGCTCAATGGTAAACTTCTTGGCCTTTTTAGCATGAATATTTTAAAATATGTACTGCTTACAATTTATGGACAACACGGTCATCAAGTTGCAAGGTTACTAGAAACCAAGCGGGAGGCCATAAGAAGTATTCTGGGCCAGTAAATATATAGAGGAAAGAGGTTCCAACAACACTAGCGACTGAGTCTAAAACTGAATTGGCTTATAAAAATCTTGGAGTATTTATTATTGTTATTGCAACAAACCTCTTCATCTGAATCTGAATGGCTACATCCTCCCCACCGCCCACCTCCAATCCAGGACTGGGAAGCAATTCTGTCCGCTTCCTGCGCACAGAAGAGGCTGCAGTTCCCAGGTGGCCGGTGCAGATCCTTGGCCTCTTTCAAAAGCAAAAGATTATTGGCCCACCTGCTACCCTACCTCAAATATGAAGGGAGGCTTCTATGCACAGAAATGACAGGATTGAAGCAGAGTGGGCCGAGACCTCGGAACACATTGCGTGCCTGGACTCGGTGCTCTTCCCAAACCTAAACTCTAGTCCCTGTTAAAAGGCAAAACCAGCCCAATCCCCAGTGCAGCAAAAGGACAAAGGGGCCAGTGAGCCTTTCCCAAGGAGCCCCACCATCAACCTGCCGCTGGGATTAAGGCAACCGAGCCCTGGAGAGCATCTGCCCTGATACCACACCGGCCCAGGTCCCTGTGGAGGGGGCAGAAAAGCGCTCTGCTACAGTGTGGGGAGACCCAGGCGCGTGGCGCACAACCCCATCACCCACTGAGAACCTAGGCGAATCCTGGAAGGGAAGAAACTGAGAGCTGTCCCTGGGGAATTGTGTTTCCCAACCCCGCCTCAGACAGTAGAGAAACATAAAATGCTGGCAACAAGTGGGAGTCGAAGCCCCCCCGCAACCCGAGCGGGCTGGCCGGGGCTCCGGCAGAGCCGGAGGGGACACACGCAGGGTCCCGAGGCTCTGTCACTCCTGCGCCCCACCCGTCATCCTGCGGGGATCGGAGCCCCATGAGGCCCCAAAGAGCCACCGCGGAGACCCCGGGCCACCCGCCCGCCTGCGCACTCACTGCTGCATTCGTTGTCTGCACAGAGTTTGTGCTTCGAGAAGCGCTGGCCGGTGCTCGGGTCCGGTTGGCCCAGCACTCGCCAGGTAGGACAGAGCACGAACAGCCAGAAGAGCAGCCCACGTGCCACAGCCATGTTGTGGTCACCTCGGGAGCCACCTCGGGAGCCAGTGACGCGGTGGAGTAGGCTGCAGCAGGCTTCGGCAGGAGGCGCCGGAGGCGGGGCTCAGGGGGCGGGTGGGTAGCGAAGCGCGGAGGGGTGGCGCCCGGGAAGGCTTAAGCCTTTCCCGGGTGACACGTCAGCAGGAATATCTGGGGGTCGATCCACAGACTCTACTGGAGAACGCAAGGAGCCAGAGCTCCATCCTTCTCTAGTGGAGACTTCTCCTCAACTGAAGACCTTCTCCTCTAGTCGCTGCCTTGGCAACTAGGACTCTCCTTCTCGTCCAATCACCTGCCTTTGCTTCTGTGACCTCACAAGCGACCCTCCTTGTGATTCTAGTCACCACCCACCCATCCCCCCCCCACTCCGCCAACCAGTCCTTTCTGGCTTTCCTCAACATCTCATTTCTGGTCCATCCTGAACTAGCCCACTCCACCATCACTCCCATCCCCCATTACTGGTCTGGTACCTCCTTTTCTGAACTACCAAATCCCACCCCTGACTTGTCATAGCTAGTCTATGGTTCCAGGCTCCCTCCCCTTCAAACTCCTAAAGGTTCCTTGAAGCCCCACCCCAAGATCCCTCTGATTAGGAAAGGGGAAGGTGAATGGAACTGTGAGTGAGGGTGTAAACTGGAGACAGTGGCCTGCTTTATTTTTTAAGGCGGGGACAGGTGGGCTAAGATCTTGAGATTCTTATCTTTATCCATAAGGGAAGAAATCATTTAATTCAACAGCATATTTTTAACTTTCATTTTGTGCTACCATTCATGCCAGACGCTGGACAAAGCCCTAGCATGGTGTGGGAGTGGATGAAAATCAAAAGACAAGATATCTGGTCCTGGTCCGAAAAAGTCCACAACTTAGTGGGAACCAACTGACAAAACCTATTGTCAGAGAAGAAAGCTAGTAGCTAACATTTCTTGAACGCTTTCTTTATGTCCAGTTGTTATTCTGAAGGTTTTATACATATCAATTCATTTAATCTTCAGAACAATAGTACCTTACAGTAGTAGTAGGTCCTATTCCAATCCTTATTTTAGAGTAAATTGAGGCAGTCACACGTCCAGTGAGTAATGGAGCTAAGTTTCAAGCCCAAGGAGTAGACTCCTTTTTATCACAACCTATCAACTAACAAGCAATTGTACTTTCTGACAAGAGGAACAAAATATGATTTAAATCATAATATAGCTGAATTACTGATATGTACAGTTAAGGGTGGGGGGGGAAGGCACAAGCTAGCCAACCCAAGGAAGAGTGTCTGCAATGCTCCCATCCTGGGTGGAGCCATTCTCATTTGTCTGTGACCAAGGGCTTGTTACTATAGTCTCTGCTAAGGTTATTCATCAACCTCCAACAATGAACCCATCAGTTGTTTCCCCAAATTAACTGAATCTTTACAACTTAGAGAAAGGAATGTAGTCCACCGTGTTCATAATGTTAAATAAAGAAAACGATGGAAAAAAGGTGTGCACAAACATTTGTCTACAGGGGCCATGAGAGGTCCCCGTTGGTCCAGTGTACTTCTGCGCTTTCTGGAGAACCAGTGGATCATACAGAGAAACTGTCTATCTGAGTCATTCTTCATTTCTTTTCTACCATCTATTTATTATGTTATAAAATGTATCTAGTAGGCATCTCTAACAACATGTTGAAAACTGAACTCATTTTTCTCTCAAAATCTGCTCCTTTCAGTCTTCCCTTTCTCAGAAATAAGAATGACAATTTAATTCCCATTATCCAGGTGCTCAAAGCCCAAAACTTACAAACCATCTTTGATCTCTTTTCTCTCACATTCCAACTCCAGTCCATTAGACAATATTATGTCTTTATTTTTATAATTTTATTGAGATATAGTTGACCTACAATAAATTGCACGTTTAAGGTGTACGATTTGATAAGTTTTGACATGAATATACCCATGAGACTATCACCAAAATCAAAAGAGTATTTCATCCTTCTTTGTAATCCCTCCCCTCTCCTTTTCTGGGCTGTCTCCAAACATCTCCTGTCATTATAGATTGTTTTGCATTTTCTAGAATTTGATATAAATTATACAGCATTTTATTTATTTATTTTTCTGACTTCCTTCTTTCCAAATAAGCATTTGAAACATGCCCAGAATCTGACCACTCCTCTGCATCTGCTAAGCCAATATACAGGCCAAACCCACATCATAAGTCACCTGAATGATTCCCATAGCCTTCTTCTGTCCTTGCTTCTGCCCTCATTTTCCCCAATATCTATTGTCCTGATGGCAACTAGAGTGATATTCTTAAATATAAATTTGATTGTGTCTCTCTGCTCAAAATCTTCCTATAACTTCCCATTTCCAAATAAAAGGCAATGACTTTAGCCAGGCCTGGTGGTACTCATCTGTAATCCCAGCAGCTCAGGAGGCTGTCAGGAGGATCCTGAGTTCAAAGCCAGCCTCAGAAATGTAGTGAGTCCCTAAGCAACTCAGTGAGACCCTATCTCTAAATAAAATATTTTAAAAAGGACTGTGGGTGTTGCTCAGTGTTTAAGTGCCCCTGGGGGTTCAATCTCTGGTATCAGGAAAAAAAGCCATGACTTTATTATGGACTGCCCTGCCTTATTATGGACTGTTCTTATTCAGTGTGACTCCCCTCATCCTTTTCTCCCCATTTCCTAACATTCTTCTCTTGTCTGTTAGTTCCATTTAAATACACCAAGCCCACCCCTGCTTCAGAGCATTTACACTTGCAACTTTGCCTCAACCTTAACTCCCCAAATCATCTGACTCGCTAACTGCCCCCTCACTTTATCATGTCTCTGTAACAGTGGCATTTCATGTGATAAAGGCCTTCCCTGGCCATCCTACATAAAATAGAGCCTCTTGCCATGACTATCAAGCCCATTACCCTGCCTTTCTTTCTCTTCAGACTTGCCTTACCACTTCAGACTTCTCTTGCCACTTGCCTTACATTTGTTTATCTACTTGACTGCTCTGACCCAACCTCAAACACAATTTCCAACATGAGCAGGAAATTAGTTGTTTTGTTCACATCAGTGACTAGGGAAATGCCTAGAATGTATGAGAGAGTTAACAAATGATTTGTTGGATAAACTCATGGTTCCAATATTATAAATATACTACACTATTAACCTAAACACATATATTAACTATTAAGCCCCCATATATAAATAGTACTGAGAGGAAATAAGCTATGAGAACAAGGCATTTAAGGTCCACCTCTCAGCAGCATGCATCCTCAACTCCAGGAATGTACCCCTGAATGTGTTTGTTGTTGAATAAAAACATACTTGTGTGGAGAGTAGTTGTTTGGTTACATGATACTGGAATATTTAAGTAGATCTTTTAAAACTAGTTTTAATTTTTTCTTATTTTTCTTATTATAGAATGTGGTATGTTGTAGAATTTTTCTTATTGTAGAATAAATTAATGATAATTCATTGGTGGAAAAATCAGAATAGCAAAATGATCTAATTGCATATTACCTTCTTGATATTTACTTTGACTCATAATCAGATATACTTTTATATGCATAGTCAGTGCTTCCAGTTACTGAAGAACTAGCTGCTTAGTTTGTAGAGTTTTCAATATTTTGATTTATCAGTATTAGTTTTTAAACTTATTGCCTTAAAGACATATTAACTAGTCTGGAGGATAATGAGAAGAAAATTTCTCAACTGGCCACAATAAGGTAGTGGTAGTTCTTTCTACCAGGATACATACAATTAGTGGATGAATCGGCATTCACTTTTACTCATAGCATTTAAATATGTGGCATTGATGTTTAACATGATGTTTAATATAAGGTTCTATTAAAAACCTTCAGAAAAGGAACAGGTGATTGTTGGCCTGGAGATAAATAATCTCAAGTGCATTATTCTTTAATACCTCAAAGGGAATTCTTACGGGGTAAGGGTTGAGTAATTGTTAAAGGTAAATGTGACCAGTTTGGGTGGCAGGGACATAAAATTCTAAGATATGAAGTGTTCCTAATGTCAGAGTACAATCTAAATGAGACAAGAAAAACATATCTGAAACAAATAATTGGCAGCATAATAACATATACCATTGGAAATTTGTGAAGGCACTTGCCTAGGAGCATTCAGTAGGCCTAATGCTGCTGTTACCAGGAAGAACCTCATCTATTGTAAATGATGTGCCAGAGAATAGTGTTAAACATTTATGGAAGACTAAATCTCTCCAAGAGGGGCAACAGATTTACCCTCGCATATGAAACATTGGAAAAAATGTGGACAAAATACAAACAACAGTTCTCAGATATTAGATAATAAGCAGCATAAGAGTGACCTCTAAGATAAAGTTAAGCATGAGAGATGAGTGCTAGGATTATCCCAATTTACTCCCTGGAAAGAATTTTTCAGGCCACATCCAGAGAAGGGAAACTCAAATAGAAAATCTCCTGAGTTGAAGAGATGGATTTTAAAATCTAAAGAGACCGACACAGCTAGAAGTCCCAGAGCAGAATAAAGGAGAGAGTAGAGAACTGCAGAGGGAGGGAGAGTGTGTACATGCACTAGCTCTCTAGACATCTATGGAGGGTTCCCCTGAAGTCTGTGGCTATGTATCAATGGGCACACATGTAAGGCCAGAGAAAGAACCTTCAGAAAGGAACAGAATGGAAGGTGGTGGTGATTGTTGGCATGGAGATCAATTTTTGTAATCACCAGTTAGAATGGAAAATCTATAATAAAAGGGCATCAAGAAACATAGTCAGTAAAAGGGAAAAATTAGCCCAAGATTGAAGGTAACCCCTGTCTAGCAGAATCTTAAAAAGATAAAAATGTTTCCAAGATAGTTCAGAGAAAAAGCTGTACACAGCTCAAGAATATTTAAAAGAATACAAAATATGTTTCCAAGATAGTTCAGCAAAAAAGCTGTACACAGCTCAAGAATATTTAAAAGAATACAAAATATCCAGTATTCAACAAGGTAAATTCACAATGTTTGGAATCCAATAAAAATGTATGAGGCATGCAAAGAGGTAGGAAAATATAACCCATGTTGAAAAGAAAATTAATAGAAATGATCATTAATTACACTGTGATAGAGTTATTATACAAGGACATTAATACAGTTGTATACCATATGTTCAAGATGCTATGGAAAAGCATAAGCATGTAAAGGAGAAAAAAGAAGATATAAAAATGTCTGAATTAGATAAAACAGATAAAATTAGATAAAATCAGATAAAACAATGGCTAAGGTGAAAATTACACTGAATGAGATTAACAGCAGATTCGACATTGAAGAAGTCAATATCAGCAAACTGAATATGCAGTGATAAAGACTCCAAAATCAAACACGGAGAAAGAGACTTAACTGAACAAAGCATCAGTATGCACAGCTTCAACCAGTCCAATATACATGTTATGGTAGTTCCTAAAAGAGGTGGGAAAAACACATTTGAAGAAATAATAAATAAAAATGTTCTATATCTGATGAACACTCAGATTCAAAAAGCTCAATGAATAAGAAAAATGATAAAGATGACACAAATATACACTGAATGCTTAAAACCAGTGCTAAGAAAAAAATTGAAAAGCATCTACAGAAAAGAGATACCATTATGTACAAAGGAGTGAAAGTAAAATGTCAAAATTCATTCAAGAACCATGCAAACCAGAAAACAGTACATCAACATTTTCAAGTTCTGAAAGAAAAAAACACTGACATCCTAGAATTGCATTCCAAATGAAAATATATTTCAAAATGATGTAGTCTTTAATGCAAAAGAATTAAGTTAAACCCTACCCCACATAAAAATCACCTCAAAATGGACCACAGACATAAATGTAAGAACTCAAAATGGACAACACATATAAGAACCAAAACTAAATGTAAGAAAGGTAAATCTTGGAGTAGACAATTGTCGCGCCCCCTCGCCCGCAAGGAAGACGCAACAACAGGAATCTTCTTTCAGCCGTTTATTCAGGTCCTTGTTATTCCTTCTTCTTCCCCTCGGATGCCCCTCCCAGCCTTAATAAAGCATCCCAAGCCCCAATGCGAAGCTGCTACGTGGAGCTTTCTCATAGGGTGTTAAAAAACCCTGTGCCAACTCTCCCAAATAAGGAGTTGTTTGTTACAGACCACAGTGGAGCCAGCGCCATCTTGTAATGGTGACCACAGTCCGCAGAAACGGCTCACCACAGTTCCCCCTTTTGTTTTCTAAGAACAACACAGGCGAGAGTAGAGGTCCTATCCCACTGTGCAGAAGTGGCTGCATAGTATGGCTCAGCCCCAAGGAGGCGCCTTCCCCAGATCCGAGGCCATATCAGCCGACGCCTTTTTCCGTGGGACGGGGCGTGGACGCGTCTAACCCGCATGCAATAGGACATGCTCTCCTTGAGGTCCACTTCAAGGATCACTCAAGTGCAGTGCTTTGCCTCGCATCCTGTATCGTGACCATGGTGGACGAAGGGGGATAGCTGAGGCTGAACTGTGGCTGTATAGAAATACAACGATAAACAAATTGGTAACACCCTAAAAGAAAGGCACGGGTCTTAAGGCGATAGAAAAGCACTAGTGTGGAAACCCATCTGCGTGCAATGGCAGTAAAGCCGGCAGAGTGCAAGGGCTTTCCAACACTAAGAGAATAACAAAGAAAGACATGTCGATCCCAGCGCAATGTTCATAAAACTTGGGGTGCAACGACCATGTCAAAGATTTACTGTTTAATCTGCGCAAGCCAGACTTGAGGTGAATTGCCATTACTCATACTAAGCCTTCAACCAGGAACCTTATCAGACCCAAGCAGGTCAGGACGTTCCCACATGACCGTTATTGGCTGAATATGAAAACAGACACCACAAATCTTACAAGGCCCTGTGAGCTGGCCTCCTTGACGTGCATAAAATTCAGGGCTGGATCCAAGCCCTGGGGGCCGGGGGGAAACCACTGCCAGCAGTTTTTTCCTTTTGTTTGTTGCACGTCAAAGGGAATCAAGTAGCCCCTGTCTTAGGTCGTTCACTGTCCTTACATTGCTTACCCGTCTTTGGGGAGGCCCCATTCCCCTGTCTTAGGTTGCAGTGTAAGCGTGAAAGTTGCCCGTCTCTGGGTACTACAAGATCAGCTCGTTGTTGCCAAGGCGTTTAATGGTATCTACTCAGCCAGTCATCATTAGGTCTCTAATTGGTTCCGGTTCAACAAGGCATAAAGTCAGAGGAGAGGAATAATAAAATAAAGAAGAAAGAGGGTGAAAGGAGGAAGGCATGAAGCAGGGATTATTGTAGAAAAATCATCTTCGAATTGGTCGGAGACAAACTTCAGCAAAATCATCCTTGGTTTGTAGGCGTTGATAATGAACCTGTATTGGCTTAGAAGTCAGAATGTTAATTTGATCTTTAATAAATTGTGTCACTCTCTTACCTAGGCAGGGGCCTACAGCAGCTATAAGGAGGAGACTGAAAAGCGGTCCCATTACAGTGGATATCAAAGGAGTTAACCATGGGGTATTTTTAAACCACTGTTCAAATCATCCTTGTTGTGCTTCAAACTCCTTTTGTCTTTTAGCCAATCTTTCCGTGACCTTTTCTATAGTTTCAGGATTACCCCAGTGTGATCTGCATAAGCATAACACTGTTCCTATAAAGCTATACATAGTTCTCCTTCCCTTACGAACAATAAATCTAGTCCCCTCCTATTTTGTAACACAACTTCTGAGAGGGAGGTGAGGGACTTTTCCAAGGCGGTAATTGATTTGGCCATGGCTGTTAAATCCTCATTCATAGCCATTTGTAGATTTAGTAATTGACCTCCCTGGACATAGGTGGCTGTCCCTGTTCCTATTCCGGTTGCTATTCTGGGGAGCCGAGTATGTCCCTCAAGGTGTCCCAGGGTGTAGTCTGACCCATGATAAGATATCCTCGGCCATAATTGTATCAGCACACAGAAATCAGTAGTTGTATTTGGGACTGCCATGGAAACACAGGGAGTTAACCCAGTATTGCAAGCAAATTAGGACCCTTTGGGACCCCACAAATAATCAGATTGGGATTGATTTATAAGTCGGGTGATGTTGCAGAAATGTTGGCGTGAAAGCGGCACCTTTCCCAAGCAAACCCCTTGCCCCATGACCTCCGTGATAGTCAACTTATAGCTGGGCAGAGAATAACATTTAGGATCTGCAGTGGTATTAGAGGATAAATTAGACAGTATCGTTACCCCCTCATAATAGGGCGGCCTGGAGGTCAAGCATAGCCAGCAATCTTGGGTCCTGTTAGGATTAGTGGCATTGAGAGCGAAGAAGGCTCCTTGGACCAAATTAAGAAGGCGATCTCCAGTTCCAGGGTATATGGGCTCAGGGGCATAATCAAAGGTTTGATAGCCCATAGTTTTTGTTTGACCGCTGGGGGAAGGTTTTACTGTTGGGGCTATGGGCTGTTTGGGTCCAGATGGGGCCTTTTGGTCTCCGAGCACCTGATTAGGTCCTATTAGACTTCCAGTAGGCTGTTCTGTGGTCAATTTGAGCCGAAAAAGCAGGCCAGGATTGTACTGTCCGGGGGTGTAAATACTCAGCCCCCAGAGATATCCTTAAGTCCAATCTGGTTGTTGTCTTCCATTGGAAGTAAACTGAATAGTAATATTTGTTTGCCAGAAATGGGCATAGTCATTCCTAGGTGAATTCTTAAGTCAATACCCATTACTAGAGGTTTCACATCCCCAGGAGGCACAATAATAGGCCTTAGGTCCCTGGCAGCATCTATATATTTTCCCCTCCTTTATTTTTTGTAGATAAATTTTTAAATGTTGATGGGCTCATTCCACAATAGCTTGTCCCTGGGGGTTATAAGGAATACCTGTTTTGTGTTCAATCTCCCATTGGGTGCAGAACCGTTGAATTGTTTGGCTTATATATGTGGGTCCATTGTCTGTTTTGAGACAACGTGGACTGCCCATGCAAGAGAAAGCTTTTAAGAGATGTCCAATAACATCTTTGGCCTTTTCCCCAGTGTGTAATGTAACAAAGATATAGCCAAAGTATGTATCAATAGAAACATGTACAAAAGACAGCTTACCAAAACTAGGGAAGTGGGTAACATCAGTTTGCCAGATATCATTGGGGTGTAAGCCTCTAGGGTTAACACCCAAACTGGGAAAATGAAGAAATGGAGCACATACTGGGCATAGGGAAACAATCTGTAAAGCCTGATCACGCGAGCATCCTGTGCGGAAGTGTAAGGATTGTGCATTTAGATGGAATTTAGCATGGAGTTGTGAGGCCTCATCATACTTGGTTATAGTGTATACTAGGCCCATATTATGAGTGGCGGCATCTGTTTTAGCATTACCTTCCGCCAGAGGCCCAGGAAGCTCCGAGTGTCCTCGGATATGTCCAATGAATAAAGGATCTCGTCTAGCCCAAACAAGGAGCTGAACCGTTTGTAATTGTTCCATGATAGTGGATTGCCTGCCAATATAAGGGGCTGTTTCAATAACTGAGGCTAACTTAGCAACATAGAGACTATCAGTATACACATTAAGTGGGATGGAATTGTATAGTTTAAGGGCCATAATTAGAGCCTCAACTTCTGATCTTTGGGCAGACAGTTTAGGAACAGGGTGTCGAATTACTTGAGATCCATCAAAAACAACAGCAAACCCCCCTTTTTGTTCCGTCTGTATAAACAGTTTGAGCTCCCGAAATAGGCTCTCTTTTAATAATTTTAGGAAAAATGATAGGACATCTCTTAAGGCCTTCTAGAAGTTTATGTCGGGGAAAGTGATTATCAATTTTACCTTTGAAAGTACAAAGAAAAAGACACCAAAGATCATGTTTCTGTTGCAATTTTAAAATCATATCTTGGGTATAAGGTTGAATGAGAATGTCAAGAGTCTTTCCAAATAGTGCATCACCCAAATATTTGGCTTTCCAGAGCAGATTTATCACCAGTTCATAAAAGGGAGTTATCACCCGAGAGTTAGAAGCAGGTAAATGGACCCAATAGATGGGACTAGTCTGCCAAAACACTCCAGTAGGAGTTAATTTTGATGGCAGGATTATAAATGATAGGGGTATAGAATAATCTATCTGGGTAACCTGCATCTCTTGTAAGGCTGTTTCTATTAACCTGAGTGCCTTCAAGGCTTTTGGAGTAGGTTTTCGCAGGGAGGTGGGTGAGGGGCCTCCTCTCAAAAGGTCATACAGGGGTTTAAGTTAGTAGTTCAATATACTTAATGTTTAATCAACAATGTGAATTTATTTACCAAAATTAATCCCTATCTTAAACAGTAAGAATTGTTAGGCAACAAGGATCTTTCTGTAAAGAAATAAACTCACATTCTAATAGGTGTTTGTCATGTCAAAATATGGACAAAATTTTAGCTCACATTAGTATGGTTAAATTAGGAAAATAAACTGAAATATCCTTAAGTTAATTATAGTCAGTTTAGTATATGAAATTCTTTCTCTCTTTTCTGTTTAGATAACAATATAAAAATCTTTTTACTTAGGGAAATGAATAGAAAGACCTTATTTTACCCAAAGATGATTTCTTTCTTCTTCTTAGGATCCATGTGTACTTCTTCTTTGTTGGAACATCTTTTTCTTAAAAAAAAATATACTTTGGAACAATCTTTGAACACCTTAGGATCTATAAACAAATTATTATACTTTGATAAGAAATATCAATGAAAATATAGTTAAAACCCTTAGATATTTTGTAGAAATAATTATAATAATTTATCATCTTATGAGTTTAAATAGTAACTTTGAGAATTAGAAATTATTTGATTGTATTTTTACTTAAAAGCAAATTTATAGTAAACACATTTATCTCAAATATCTGTAACTGAAAAGGCAGAGTATCTGATAAATGTAAATATAAAACATAAATTATGGGTTTCCTGTTGAAGAAAAACAATTAGGCAAATATATATTAATTAATCAATTAGGCATGTGCTAATTAATTTATAGATTAACAAATATAGGTTATTTAAATATCTAAAAAATATATATTAAGAATAAGAACTTAACTTATAATTGTATTAACTTTATGTAACCACGTGGTCTTAAAATATTTGGATCCATTTTAATTTATTTTTAACTAGGAGTGCACTCTTCTATGTGACGTCACTAGATGTACTGAAATAAGATCCTTGAGTATACATTTTTATTTTTATGGTTAGCAATGAAAATAAGGATTTTTTGGTCATCACAGGAACCTTGTCGGCTTGTTCCTGTGGCGAGTAAATGCATCCTCATAATCTCCAAAATTAAAAGTAAAATATAAAGAAGCATATCTGATATCTCAATAGAACATTATTTAGTAACACAACTACAGAGAAAAGTCAGGTTATTTAACTTAGAACTAGTTTAAATTTAGGACTGTAACATAGAAACACGTGGAATTAAATTTTGTCTGAAAAAGATATCTTTCTGAGCAGCTCCGGTAGAAATCTGAAACACAGCAAAGCAGGTTAGTGGCTGGAAGGCGGGACCAGAAGTCCTGTCTGAGTGACTGTGGAAGAACCAATCGGAAGCCCGCAAAAGTGTGGGAGGTGGGACCAGGAGGCTGCTCTTCCGGCCAGGCACCCCATGGTTACCATGGTGATGTAAACAACATGGAGTCCGCTGCCCGTTCTCGGGGCAAAAGTTCTCCAAGTTTTCCTAGCCGATTGCCTTTTGTATGATTTTGTCTGCATTTTCCCCCGCCTGGCCAAGATCTTACTGCGGTAGCAGCTTGTTCTGTCTTTGGACCGTCCCGTACACTCTGGCATACGGGGCCCGGGGTGGGCCCTTGTTCCCGTTTCCCGGCTGCAGTGGGCGTTCCTGAGTATCAAACTTGGAACGACACTCGCTGCTCCAGGCGTGCCTTCCCGATCCCGTCTATCCCCCTCGGGACAATTTCATTTAATATGTCCCTCTAGCTGATTGGCAGAGAAAGACTCAAAGAGAGTCAATGTAAAGGGATGACACAGCAACAAAACAGACACAGAAAGCAAAAATGAAGGCACACAGAAAACAAAAATGAAAGTACACAGTGCAGCTGCAATAAAATATGAGGCTCTCTCTTTCTTAGTAGAGGAGCTGATTCCGCTTTGGTCGCGGGTCCCGCTCTCCGGGACGATGGGGTCCCGCTCTCCGGGACGATGGGGTCCCACTCTCTGGGACGATGGGGTCTCGCTCTCCGAGACGATGGGGTCCCACTCTCTGGGACGATGGGGTCTCGCTCTCCGAGACGATGGGGTCCCACTCACCGGGACGATCTGGTGCACCACTCCTGACGACTGAGAGTCCTGGTTTTTCCCGGGTTTCGGCACCACTTGTCGCGCCCCCTCGCCCGCAAGGAAGACACAACAACAGGAATCTTCTTTCAGCCGTTTATTCAGGTCCTTGTTATTCCTTCTTCTTCCCCTCGGATGCCCCTCCCAGCCTTAATAAAGCATCCCAAGCCCCAATGCGAAGCTGCTACGTGGAGCTTTCTCATAGGGTGTTAAAAAACCCTGTGCCAACTCTCCCAAATAAGGAGTTGTTTGTTACAGACCACAGTGGAGCCAGCGCCATCTTGTAATGGTGACCACAGTCCGCAGAAACGGCTCACCACAGACAATGACTTTGTAGTTAAGACACCAAAGGCCCAAGTGCCAAAAGAAAAAAATAATAAAGTAATGAACTTCATAAAATTTAAAACTTTTAAAGGCTACCATCGAAGAAAGTGAAAACACAATCATAGAAGAAAATATTTACAATTCATGTAGTTAGAATATAACTACCTAGAATATACAAGCAATTCTTATTGTTCAATATGAAAAGACAAATGGCAAGAAATTAGAATAGACATTTCTCCAAAGAAAATATGCAAAAGCAAATAAGCAAATGAAAGGATACCCAGCACCATTAGGGAAATGTACAACCTCAGTGAGATACTACTTCACATCTATTAAGATGGTTATAATCAAAAAGATAATAATAAGTTGGCAAGGATGTGGATCAATGGGAGCCCTCACACACTACTGGTAGGAATAGACTACAGACCTAAATGTAGCAGCTAAACCTATACAACTTCTGGAAGAAAATATAAAAAGCTGCTTGGCAGAGACTTTTAAAACTAACTAGCTCTCTCTGCCTCATGCCCTCTTTTTTCTCTCATCTCAGAAATAAATCAGACTTAAAAACTTTGTCTCATGCTGGGCGTGGTGGTGCATACCTGTAATACCAGTGGCTCAAGAGGCTGAGGCAGGGGGATGGCAAGTTCAAAGCCAGCCTCAGCAAAAGTGAGGCACTAAGCAACTCAGTGAGACCCTGTCTCTAAATAAAATACTAAATAGGTCTGGGGATGCGGCTCAGTGGTGGTATGACCCTGAGTTCAATCCCCAGTACCAAAAACAACAACAACAACAAACTTTGTCTATTCTATATTCATTGTTACGGAAGTGGAAAGGTAAGCTGACAGACTAGGACAAAGTATTGGCAAAACATATATCTCTCAAGAGAATGATATCTAGGATATACAAATGATTCTTACAACTTATTAATAAGAAAAACCACCCAATTTGAAAAGATGGGCAGAAGATTTTTTTTCTTCACCAAAGTAGATACAAATATGGTGAATGTGCACATGAAAGGATATCCAACGTAAGTTGAAATGTAAATCAAAATTGCAATGTTATTACACATACAGTAGGATGGAAAAAATTTAAGACTCATCATAACAAATGTTGACAAAGATGAAGACTATGGTATCTCTCTTAGAACTGCAGACTATAACATGTAGTATAAACAATGGCACAAACTGTTAGAAAACTGTTTGGCAGTTGCTTTAAAAATTAAATCACATCTGTCGAGATATTTACTCCAGAGAAATAAAAGCATACATCCACACTGAGACTTGTGCACAACTATTCATGGTGGTTTTATTTGTAATGATCAAAAAATCCCCAGTGTTGGACTGTGGGAACACGTCTGTCTTACATGCCTCAGAACCCTTATACTCATATTAACCATATAGTAGGCATTTGATTACTAACTATTACATGAATGTAGAGATTGATTTTTTTACTGTTAATAGAGCTTTTCTTTTATTAAATATAACAGACAAAAGAAAATCACGTATAGCACAATGAATTATCACAAAGTAAACATATCCACTGAACACTAACCCAGGTCAAGAAATTGGACATCAAATGCACCTTCATGAGCCCTTTCTCATTGCTCCCCTAATTATTCCCTCCGCTCCCCCAGAGTTAGGCACTATTTTAACTTCTAATAACAAGGATTAGTTTTGCTTGTTTTGTTACTTTATACAGTGTAATCATACACGTGTTCTTTGGTATGTGGCTTTTTTAGCTCCATATGTATTTTTATAAGATTTATCCAAGTTGTTGAATGTGAATGTACTTATTTTCATTGCTTAATAATTTTCCACTGTATAAATATAACCTGGTTTACTTAAAAAAATCCCCAATGTATATCAATAGGAAAATAGATAATAAATTTTGGAAACATACTTAGCAAGAATAAAGAACTATTGATAATAGCAAAAACAGGGAGATTCTGAATGAAATAAACTAGACAAAAAGTAATATGCATTGAAAATTCTTTTTTTTTTGTACTCCCTAGTACAAATATCCAGGGGTGCTCTACTGCTGAGCTACATACATCCCCAGCCCCTTTTTTATTTTATTTATTCATTTAATATTAATTCTTTTTTTTTTGCTATCAGAGATGGAACTCTTGGGAACTCAACCACTGAGCCACATCCCCAGGCCTCTTTTGTATTTTATTTAGAGATAGGTCCCACTGAGTTACTCAGGGCCTCGTTAAGTTGCTAAGGTTGGCTTTGAAATCCCAATTCTCCTGTTTCACCATTCTGAGCCGCTGGGATTACAGGTGTGTGCCAACATGCCCAGTTTAGTTTTTATTTTGAAACAGAGTCTGGCTTAGTTCCCCAAGTTTACCTCAAACTTGCTATCCTCCAGCCTCAGCCTCCTGAATATCTGGGATTACAGATTCTGCCACCACCTTCCAGCAGATTCAGTTATATTTAAAGGTAGAAAGTTATAAACCAGGTGAATCCTAGTAAAGGTCTTAGTAAAAAAATAATAAAAATAAAAGCACTATGCTTGGTCACAATATGGTAAGTCAGAAAATGACAACAAATTGATCAGAACAGTATCATTTCTCAATGGATTTCAAAGGGTCTCCTTCCTTCTTTCCCTTCCTTCCTTCCTTCCTTCCTTCCTCCCCCCCTCCCTCCCTTCCTTCCTTCCTGAGTTTTGGCATGTGTGTGTGTGTGTGTGTGTGTGTGTGTGTATGTGTGTGTATGTGTGTGTGTGTACATCATCTTCTGTGCCAGTGTAAGAGGTTTAGGCAATGGATCAACCTTTACACCTGTGCCGAAGGACCCCAAGCTTGGATCTATCTCCAAGGGTGGAGGTGACTCTAGATCCTCATTATAATCCCGAGAGTGGGAACTCCTAAAAAATAACAGGTCTTTCTTGGTAACACCAGTTTCCTCCTTGGTAAAAGTTAGTGCAGTGGGAGGGTGGCAAGGGCCCTACCCTGCCACAAAATAAATGCTAAAACGTATTTTGGTACAAATTGTAAACACTAAAGTGTTAAACGTAAGAGATGAGTCTTGGGATTTCAGCTAGACCTGGATAAGTACATAGGATTCAGATTCTAAAAAGAGAATAAAAGGCAAGTGAATTAAACAGCATAAGAAAGACTCAGCAGAAAGAATTATGTTTAAAGGACAGTAAGGACATCTCATTTTGCTAAGAGGAAAGGATTCTATAAAGGATGACATATTTGTGTGCTTAGGTCAGATTATGAATTTCCTTGAAAATCAAGCATAAGGATTTAGACTTAATAGAATAAAAATGCATAAAATATTAGACTTTAAGTAAAGGGATCATATAACTTAAGTGGAATTTAAACAAGTATCTTGTCCTTAAATCCAGGGAAGATGGAGGTTTAGGCTGGGCATGACCAGTAGGGCTGAGGCACTCCCCACAATTAAAAAGTCATGTCGAAGTATACTATACTAATGGAAGTGAGTCATATACAAGGCAAGGTCTTCTGCCAGCATCTACTGTTTGTCTAGCCCTGACAAATATTATTCCACTTTCAACTGTACAAAGAAAGAAACTCAAACATCTGAAATTGCCACTAATATGTGGCATGTATATGAGTTCCTGTTTCTGGTTCTGCCTAATTTACCTTGGCATTCTTTTCACGGAGGTCAAACATTTGGTGTGTTGAAATAAACGCAGAACAGATACTGGGGACTTGTGGCCTGCACATCTCAATTTCCACAGTGCACTGTTGGGCTTTATCCATTTAGTTTTCAGAAATATAAATTACTTCCTTACCAGAACAACAGCAGAAGTAAGGAATATAGCCAAAAGGATTGTAGTAAGAGTCAGAAGTCTAATTGTGTGACTATAGGCAAATCATTAACTTTTCTGAGTCTCAGATATTTCATCTATACAAATATGGGTCAAAGTTAAAATTTTATAATTCATTTTTAAAGAAGAAATAGAGATAATATATGAAAGATTGCCCATTTATGTGGTTTAAATAATTAAACAGCAAAATCCTGGCGGTTACAGCCAATATAGACAATTGACAAAGCAACAAAAGTCTTGGCAATAAATGCTTTCATCACTACAGAGACATTTTTAGATAGTTCCTACTCTGGAAACTGTTATCTTCTCACTGAAACAAAGTAAGGCTGATAACATCCTCCCAAAGTGTGCTTGGAAGATCACAAGCACCTCTTGGAGGAGACACGGAGAGTGGAGGAGAAAATGTTCTTCGGGATAACATATAGTCTACCAGAGCATACACTGAAGCAAAGCAAACACTCCTGAATCTTTAGCATTTTAACTGATGCATGCAGTATTAAATTAGAAACAGGACCATAAACACTATTATGAAGACTATACTCAGTGGGGGACACTGAACATACATATATGGGAAAGTAAGTTCTCTGCAATTAGTATGAAAGCTCAGTCTTACCCAAATCCACATGAAATTTGAAATGGTTTGGAATACATAAGAGGATCAGTGAATGACATCAAACCCAAATGATGAAATAGAGAATCTGAACATGATCTTTCTCTTATTTCTCACTGATCCCTTAGAACCACCAATAGAAATATAATATTAACTCTACATGTAAATTAAATTTTCTAGAAGTCATATTTAAAAAAAATAAGACAGATGAGCTTCATTTAATAATACATTTTACATAATTCAATATATTCAAAATGTCATCCTTTTAACTTGTAATCAAAATAAAAATATAACTGTTATTTTACATTCTTCATAATAAGTCTTTGATATCTGACTTATGGCACATCTCAGTTCAAACTGAGCACATTTAAAGACAGTCGCAGCATAAGAAAGTAGGGATTGTAAATTAACACTAGGCCATATCATATACTTGCACTTATTTTAAAGAAAAGCCAAGTTTAATAGTATGTTTTAGGTTTTAAAATATTTTTGGCCAACCTCTCTTGGTACTTACGAAGAAGTGAGAAAAGATGATTGAAGGTATCTCAACATCCCTCTTTTTTTCACTCAGAGGTTAAGATTTCTGTTGCAATAGCTAGGGATTGCATTGTCATTTCAGATGAATCTCAAGTCTGTAATCAAAAAGTGTAAGTCATCATTAGGTTCCTACACTTGTCATTCTTTTATTATTTTTCATTGTTATCTTAAATATATTTACTTCTTGACAAACATAAAGAAATAAAGAGTTATATTTAAATGGATAATAAAACAATTTGACTGCATAAAATCCCTTTTCATTTTAGGTATACCTACTGGTACAAACAAGTCACCTGGGTGGTCTATTTTTCTTTGGTAACAGGGATTGAACTCAAGGGCTCTAGACCACTGAGTCACATCTCCAGCCCTATTTTGTATTTTATTTAGAGATAAGGTCTCACTGAATTGTTTAGGGCCTTACTTTTGCTGAGGCTGGCTTTGAACTCACGATCCTCCTGCCTCAGCCTCCAGAGCCACTGGGATTACAGGCATGCAGCACTGCACCCAGCACCTGCTCTGTTCTCTTACTTAACTGCAACTGTGTTTTCCTTGGTAGATTACTTCTTTGCACCAGGGTTTCTTGATAGAACTCTATTGGTACTTTGGTTTGGACTATTCCTACTAGCTGAAGGTTATATACTATCTATGGGCCTGGCCAAAGAAAGTTAGTAGTTTCCTCAGTCATGGTGAAACAACAACAAAATGCCCCCAGGCATTTCTAAACTTCTCTTGATAAGACTAGTATCACTCTCCCAGTTTGAGAGTCACTGCTTGAAATGTTAGTTAAGCTCTGATAATTTAACAAAGCAACTTTAGTTGTAAGTATCCTATATTTTGTAGTTTGCAAGTATTCTGTATTTTGTAATTTCTCTTATCAGCTAAAAACAAAGGATTATAAAATCAACATTTAAGGCCGGGCTTCATGATGCACACTGTAATCCCAGTGGCTCTGGAGGCTGAGGCAGGAGGATCCTGAGTTCAAAGTCACCCTCAGCAATTTAGCAAGGCCTTAAGTAATTTATGGATTTCCTATCTCAAAATAAAAAAAAAAATGTTAAAAAAGGGCTGGTGATGTGGATCAGTGGTTAAGCACCTAGATTCAATCCCCTGTGCCCATCCTCCACAAATCAACATTTTAAAAACCAGAATCACTAAAACATCAAAGAAACTCAAAGGCCCTTGTAAACACAACTGACTTTGCTTCAAAGGTTTTTTGCTTTTTGTTTTCCACTTTAAGTTAACACTACCTTTAAAAAATCACATTTTTGAATTTCTTTTTTCTGACCTCTAAGAGGTATCTTACATTTTTCTACTTCCCTTTCCAAGACTATTTCCTCTTTTGCACTGTGTAATCTTGAATTTAAATCAGAATTAGTTGCATTGATTTTCCCTTGTGTTAATAGTCAAATTATGATACAATTTGAATTATTGAAATGCATATGGAGGGTTTTTTTTCTTATTTTTAATGAAAACTCATGTTTTTAAAATTAGCACCTAGGGGACTATAGGTGGAGACTTAATATGTAGAGTCATCAGCATGATAATTGTAATTAAATAAACACAAATCAGTTCATGATAGCTGATTTCATTTACTATTATAATCAGCTTTCTCCACTATAAAACAGCACAATTAGTCCTAAATTGACATTCACTAATTGTATATTAGAGTTTCAAGGAAAACAATGAAGAGTTAGTGACTATCATAATGATTGAGATGTGTTTTGACATCAGTAATTATTATTATTTTTAAGATGGGGGTGTTGCTATGTTGCCTAACCTGATCTCCAACTCCTGGACTCAAGCAATCCTCCTGGCTTGGCCTTCTGAGTAGTTAGGACTACAAGTCACCAAACCAGCCCAGTAATTATTGTTTAGCAGATCTCTTTTTGGACACTAAAATCACTACTAATATGATTGTATATGTTTGAAATTGGTTTTATGAGCAACATACAGATTTGATGCAATTCCCATCAAAATACCCACGAATTGGTGTGAATATACTTTGTATACAATGAGAGATATGAAAAATTGTGCTCTATATATGTAATATGAATTGTAATGCATTCTGTTGTCATATATAAATTTAAAATAATAATAATAATAATAATAACAATAATAATAAATGTCATTTTTCCAGACCTAGAGAAAACAGTCCTGAAATCCATTTGGAAGAATAAAATATTCAGAATAGCCAAAACAATTCTAAGTCAATAAGCAAGCTGGAGGCATCATCACAATACCTGACTTCAAATTATACTACAAAGCTATTGAAATAACCACTGCATGGCTCTGTCATAAAACCAGATCCATAGACCAATGGGAAAGAAGAGAAGACACAGAAAAAGATCCAACACAATTAACAGTCATCTGATTCTTGACAAAGATGCCAAAAACATATTGGGAGAAAAGACAGGCTTTAAACAAATGGTGCCAGGAAAATTGGTTATCCATATGTAGACAAATAAGACTAGACCCTGTACAAACTTGAAAGAGATCAAAAGCCCAGGAATTAGACCAGAAACTATGCAAATCCTTGGAAGAAAATATAGGTTTGAGACTCCAGCATATAGGTACAGGCAATGACTTTCTTATTAGAACTCCTAAAGCTCAGAAAATAATGACAAAAGTTAATAAACAGAATGGCATCAAATTAAAAAGCTTCTGCACAGCAAAGGAAACAATTAGTAACATGAAGAAAGAACCTACGGAATGGGAGAAAATATATTTGCTAACTACTCTTTTTTTTTTTTTAAAGAGAGCGAGAGAGAATTTTTTATTTATTTTTTAGTTTTCGGCGGACACAACATCTTTGTTTGTATGTGGTGCTGAGGATCGAACCTGGACTGCATGCATGCCAGGCGAGCGTGCTACCGCTTGAGCCACATCCCCAGCCCTGCTAACTACTCTTTGACACAGGATTAATATCCAGACTATATAAGAAACTTTAAAAAACTTAATACCAAAACCTCAAATAACCTAGCTTAATTGGGCAAATGAATTAAACAGATTCTTCTCAAAAGAAGAAATAAAAATGGACAACAAATCTATGAAAATGTTCAACATCATGAGCAATTAGGGAAATGCAAATCAAAACTACAGTGAGCTTTCTTCTCTCTCTAGTCAGAATAGCAGCCATCAAGAATATGAACGATATGGGGCTGGGGTTGTGGCTCAACAGCAGATTGCTGGGGCTGGGGATGTGGCTCAGGCGGTAGCACGCCTGTCTGGCATGCGCACGGCCCAGGTTCAATCCTCAGCACCACATACAAACAAAGATGTTGTGTCTGCCGAAAACTAAGAAATAAAAAAAAAATGTTAAAATTCTCTCTTTCTCTCTCTCCTCCCTCCCTCCCTCTCTCTCTCTCCTTAAAAAAAAAAAAAAAAAAAAAAAAAAAAAACCAGCAGATTGTTTGTCTACCACGTGCGAGGCCCTGGGTTCAATCCTCAGCACCACATTAAAAATAAATAAATAAAAATAATGGTATTGTGTCCAACTACTTAAAAAAAAGAATATGAACAATAATAAATGCTAGAGAGAATGTGGAGAAGAAGGGACACTTTTTTTCTCTGTTTATAGGATTGTAAATGAATATAACAACTATTGAAATCAGTATGGAGGTTCCTCAAAAGACTAGGCAGGAAACCACCATATAACCCAGCTATACGACTACTCAATGTTTATCCTAAAGAATTAAAGTCATAATACTAGAGTAGTACATGCATACCCATGTTTATAGCAGCACAATTCACAGTTGCCAAACTATGGAGCCAAACTAGGTGCTTATCAAGGATGAATAAGAACGCGCTCTCCCGCCACGCTGGCCCCTAGGCTCCGGGACGCGCCCCCGGCCCACCAGGCAGCCTTCCGGTGCCTTCCGGTGCCTTCCTCCCGTAGGCCTCCGCTCCCCCTGCCCCCGGACTCCGCGCTCAACACCCGCCACCCCCACCGCAGCCCACAGGAGAACCCACGCGCTCCCCGCCCTCGCGGCCCGGCGCCATCCCCTTCCCAGGCCCTCTCCCGGCCCTCGGCCTGGAACCCGGTGCCCTTGGGCGCGAACGCTCGCCGCGCCCGCCCCCACCCTCGCCAGGCCTCAGTCGGGAACCGAAGCCACGAGGTCCGCGCTCCGCTCCCGCTCCGTCCAAAGTGGCTCTGGCAGGCTGGGCCTGGCGGAGCCGGCGCCCTGGTGGCCGCCACAGGCCTCTCCACCTCCCGACCCGGCCCCGCCAACATCCGCGGCGCCCTTTCCGGGCCGAACCGGCGCCGCTCCTCCCGGACAGCCGCTGAACGGAGCCCCAAAGAAAACAAAGGCTCCGGCTCCGCGACCTGCTCGGCCACGCCGGTCGTGGCCCGCTACCCGCCTGGACCCCAACAAAGCCCCAGCCGCTGCCTCGCGCCCCAGGCCTGGCTTACCCATCGGTCCCCACAGGCTTCTTGCCGGAGGGGTAATCCTCCCCCAGGTCCAACCGGTGCCGCTTGGACATCTTCGCACTCTTGGAGCAAGCGGTCCACACCGTGCTGCCGGAACCAGGAGCTAAAATGGCGGCGGCGACGAGGGCTGGGCCTGCGCGAGCGCTTCCGCAGCGTGCGTGCGTGATGCACGCGCACGCCACCCAGAGGCGGGAACTGCGGTCCCGCCAGCCACAGGATTGGTCAGAATACGCTCCTCCCCTCCCGCCCTGTCCCTCCTCCCCGAGCTTTGAGCCAGTCGGAGCCGCTGCTAGGGCGGGGATGCGCCTGGTGGCCTTGACACTCCATTTCAACCTCTCATTTGGGAAGTTGAAAAAGTACAGTCCTAGTTAGGAAGGCTTTCCCATCTGTATCTCCTAGATTTAGGAAAATCTGAGATCCAAGGAGGCTGAGAAACTGATGATGACCAAACAACCAATAAGTGGCAAAGGCAGAATTGGAACACAACTATTTAATAACTCCAGACCTAGAACTTGCAGGCTTGCACCAGACATTAATTGCAATGAGAAAACTGAGGTGAAAAGAGAGTTAAGACTTGCCATAATTCACTTTGTCCTGTTTTAACCTAGTACAGACATGTATGCAAGCTGTAGATAGATGTTTTTACTAGAAAGTTATCTATAGGGTCACTATTCGCTTTATTTTACTTTTTTTCCCCTGTGTGCCTTTTATGCACTTTCACAGCGTTAGCCCTACCTCCGTCAAAGGCAATGAGACAGTGTGGGCAAGTTTTAAGCAGAGAGTGACACCCCAGGGTGGTGTGTCTCCTGGCTCATCCACCACAACGAAGGCTGGGTTTGTGGGTCAGGCTGGGACTGGAGGCTACTGCACCATCCAGGCAAGGGTGCCCAGGGCCTGCGCCACAGGCTTAGAGAGAGGGTGGGGCTGAGAGGGCCCAGGTGAGAGCCTTCAGCTGGTGCACAGCAGGTGAGCTGCTAGCACAGGACTCCTTCGAGGATGCCTGCCTGGGGCTCAGTAGTCCCTGGGAGCTGGAAGATTCAGCAGGTCAGGGGGCAAAGTGAACTCCAGAGGACAGGAATGATTCAAGGCCAAAGCCACCTGTCACTGGGCCAGCTGATAAGCTCCGGCCACACAAACACTTGTAGAAGGGCTGCTGGGCCCAGGGCATGGTGACAACACACAGGTCCATATGCAGCAGTTCAGGCAGCTGGATGATCAGCAGCGGCAAGGAAATAAGAAAGCCTTCTGTCTCAGGAGGCTGCGCCACCCTAAATCCCTGAACATCCACTCTAGGCCTCAGGCCTCCAGCCTTTCCAATTCTTTTATTTTTTTAGGCCACGTCAAAAGTGCCTCTCACTTGAGTCAACCCTCTGGCTGAGTATTGCTCACATCGTCAATAAAGTGTCTTTCTAACATCCTTTATGCTAATGAACTGAGCCCTTGGTGCAACCTCAGAGCAGGACAGGAGGCTCGGCCATAGACAACCTGGAAGCAGACCACCTGGCGAACACTCCAGAGCTCCTCTGTGCTGCATGGCTCCAAGCACCTTGACCTTTGCCCATCCTAACCCAGGCAGTGGCACCCCTTATAAGGTGGAGACCAACATCATCCCCATGTCACAGGTGGGGGAACTGAGGTCCAGAGGACATAGGTGAGGTCTGTCCTCTCATCTCCAGCCAGTCTCAAACCCTGTGCTGGGCATGCAAGAAGCATGTGTTGGTGTGGTGGCAGGGAACAATCGCCCAAGTGTCAGCTGGCTTTCCGGAGCCCCCAGAGACGGGGGTGTGGCTAAGGATGGGTCAGCCGAAAGCTGTCCTGTCCTGACTGATGGCACCCATCTTCTTCCTGGGCTTCCTCCAATTCCCATGCACCCTGTGAGGCTGGTAGTTGACCTTGGCAAGGACCTGGGTTTGCAGGTATCTGTGGATTTGCCTGTTTGGGCTTTTCTTCATGGAGACAGTCTTTATGCATCTTTGGATGCCCTGGTACCTAGCACACAATGACTTCTAGAACAAGAGAAAGGATGGATGATTCAGTGAGAGGAGTCTCACAGTTCTGTGTGTGTGTGGGGGGGTGTTGCTCTTTCTCCACTGTTGTCTAACTTCTTTCATATAAATTTTATTGATTATCATGCCAATTTGGAGAAAGATATATAGTCTCCATAAGATTTTAGGAATAAAACAAGCACTGGAATAGAAAGAGAGAAAAATAGATTAAAACAAATCAAGTATTTACTCTGTGTCAGGCACTTTTGCACATATCATCCCATTAATCCACACAAAACTTGGGTAAGATAGACTCAGAGAGGTTAAGCAACTTGCCCAAGATGGCTCTGCAAGTAAATGGCATTTCTTTGGGTTCTAATGCCAACCCAGGCTCTTGCTAGCACTGTGCAGAGGTAGTATGCAAATATGCTCAGGGAAGGTGGCCATGCCTGGCAGTGTCTAGAACTACATTTTAGAGAGGCCCTCAGAGGTCTCCCTTCCCTAGAAGCAAAAGGGCTTTTGAAAATATCACAGCATTGTGTATTCAGAAAGCCGAAAAGTCTAGACAGAAAGAGACGCCCAAATCTCAAGATCCCTTCTGTTTCAGGTATTCTATTACATGGGGTGGGGGCAGGTGCTTTCCAACATGCAAAACGTATGCAGAATTTTATTCAAAAATGTTTAATAAATCAAAGACGCACTTAGAACAAGAAGCATCACACAGCCCAGGTGATGGCTGTTTGTGAGGCTGGAGATCCAAGGAGGCAGACTGTGTTTCCGCAGAACTGATTGATGGGATGGGGGAAATAGGGGGATATGCGCTCTCCCTGCCATAGACAACCATCGAACAGAGGAAATTAAAATGCCGGAGTGAAGATTGAAGCCCCACTGAAAGATTAAAGAAAAGAAGCAAGAACAAATGGGCATATTAGTCATTGTGTGAAGATTCCTGAGGTGTTCAGCTCACATTGGGCTGGGTCGCACTTGGGGTTTGCAGGGTGTGCGGTGTCAATAGTTCTTCTGACTTTCCAAATCTTCTACATCGAAAGAGTCAGAATGACCGACCCAAGGACCAGGGCCCATGTGATAAGAGGAGTCACCTCTGAGTCTGGAGTCCGTAGCTTGGCTGTGAGCCCCTGCCAGTGGAGGGTTTCTGTCCCTGATCCAACATGGCTGCCCACGGTGCTCTCTTCCATCCATCCACCCACCCATCCACCCATCTACCCATCCAACAAATATTTATTGCTGCTTACTTGATACAAGGCCCAAAGCAAGAGATGAGGATTCAGCAATGACTCTGACAGACACGGTTCCGTCCTTATGGAGAACAGTGCATGGGTGATAGAGTCACAAGATGAACCTGGAGAAATAAATAGAGGTCAGATCTAACAGGGTCTCAGTAGGAATTTGGGTTTTGTTCAAAGCGCACAGGGAAGACAAAGAATTTTAAGCAGGTGGGTGACGTAATATGATGAGTGCTACTGGATCTTGGAGAATGGATTCAATGGGAGGCAGGGGGCCAGGCAGGAGATAGGCAACAAGCATGGAAGGTGCTGGAAGGATCTGAGTTGCATTCTGGAGATGGAAACCTGTCCGTGATTTGGACTGGGGGAGGAGGAGGAAAGGAAGAGATCAATGACAATTTCCAAGTTTCCCACTTGAAAAGACATGTGTGCCATTTTCTAAGATGGAGAGATGTCACAGAGGTTATTCATTCCTTCTGTCCCCCAGCTGGTGTTGCTTGACACCTACTGTGTGCTGGAGGAGCTCCTACTGTGTGCTGGAGACGCACCACCTGTGAGGAAGACAGTAGGGATCATGGCTCGTCCAGACTCCTGGCTGCCAGCAGAGGGGCACCCTTCCGCTGGCCATGCTGAATAGCCATATGGCTCAAATGAGATCTTCACTGTCTCTGTGGGATTCTGCATCCTGTTTACCCAACTCCAATCCATGCTCAGCAGCTTGGAAAAAAAAAATTCAAAATTGACCTGGGATTGACCATGAAGGAAAAAAAACTTCATTTTTCCTATGAAATGGATGTATGTCTGATGTCAGTGGTGCCCAATGGTCCGATTTCTCTATTTCCTCTGGGCCAGGTAGGAGCACCGCTCTAACCTAAAGCTCAGGTTCTCACTGCGTGGGGTTCATGTCTTCCATAATGGCATCCTAGTTCTCTCTCGATATTGATTAATCTAACTAAACATCTGCCGTCGTCTGCCCTGTGGACCAGCCTGGCCGCATTCGTGCTTCAGCCGTCTCTGATTAGACCACGGACGGCTGGAGATGTTTGCTCAAGGCCTGGCCGAGTCATTCAGGCTCCTGAATTGGCACTTGACCCTCAGGATGCAGAACGAACGTCCGGCTCAGGGGTGGGGCGGGTGCTGCGCTGCTCCAGGGGTGCCCCGCTTCCCAGCCACCCTTTCATTCAGCTGCCAGGTGGGGTAAGGTCCTCTCTACCTCTTGCCCTTAGAGAGCTGCCCGCTGTCACGTCCTCCAGTGAGGATAGCCCATGTCCAGTGAAGGGGCCATCCCAGGACAGAGGCCCAGGCCCCTGGGCTCAGGGCATCCCAACTCTGGGACTTTCCACGGGATGGACTCTGTCCTGACTTCCCAGCAACCCGACTCCTCCTCTGCTCAGGGCCGCCCGCCTTCCTCCTCAGGGGAGGATTGAGGGGAAGAGGCCACATCCTCCTGCACACCACCGCAGCAGCTCTGTCCGTTTCCCAGGAAACCCAACCTAGGACAATAGTGGCTGCGTTGCTGGAAGGACGTGATTGCTTTAATAAACACTAGCCACTCGCACCCACCCGACAGGGAACAGTAAGGAGGAGGAGGAGGAGACGGCATTGTGGGGACAATGGGCCATCCTTGCTGTTAGATGTGTTTTCTCCGATAAGAACCCAGGTGGCCTTGCCCTAACAGGGGAGCCCATGCAGGAGAGTCAGAAGGCCTTGGCTTCAGTCAGAAGACTCCAAATCCTGGCCATGCTTCAAGCTATGTGACCATGGACAAGTTATTTAACCTCTCTGAGCTTCACTTGAATATAAAAAATGGGCCAAATTACCTTGCACCATCGTTATGAAGAGAGAGATGAGCTCAGGATTACAGAGGTGCCTGAATCCCAGAAGCTGCCCAATAAATTCTGGCTTCCTTCATAGGCCGGGGCAGGCTGGTGCCCTCCAGGTCAGAGGATGGGCTGTGCCACACCAGGTCTCCAGCGCAGGTGGACACACTGACCTGGCTGGGGGCCTGGGCAGAGTGGGAGGGTCACACACACACACACACACACACACACACACACCTGTGCCAGGCTGACAAGGTCTTTCCACTGCTCCATTCTCCCCAGGGGCCCTCAGAACACTGGGAAAGAGCAGGGACATTTTTTCTGCACACTGTCTTCTGTGATCAGAGGTGGCTTTAGGAATTTTCCAGCAGACCATCCACATGACCCAGTGAGGCTCCTTTTATGGAGATAACTGCACATGGCTTTACCAGCTAGAGCCCTGCTAGGCACAGAGTAGGTGCTCAATAAACACAGAATGAATGACTACATGCTCTTTGGTCCCCACCCTACACAGACTCTAGCGAGGCCTAGAGGGGAGGGGGGCATGCTTCCTGGGTACACTCTCTGAAGTGGTGGTATCACATCAGTCCAGAGCCCTGTGTCCTATTGTCCAGTACCCCATTAACTCACGCAATGCTCTGCTGCATCCAGGTGACATTCTGCAATAGTAGGTAGGGGTCTGTAAATTGCGGCCCTCTTTTTGTAAATACAATTTTTTTTGTTTTTGTTGTTTTTGTTGGGGACCAGGGATTGAACCAAGAGGTGCTTTACCACTGAACCACATTCCCAGTCAGTTCTTTTTTAATATATATATTTAAGACAGGATCTCACTAAGTTGCTTAGGGCCTCACCAAGTTGCTGAGGCTGGCCTTGAACTCACAGTCCTCCTGCCTCAGCCTCCTGACTGCTGGAATCACACTCATGCATCACTGTGTCCATCTATAAATATAGTTTTAATGGAGATAATCATGCCCATTTGCAAAAGTACGTGCTGTGTCTGCTTTTGTGGTACCATGGCAAGATGTGCAAAGTTGCAACAGAAATTGTATTTACTCTCTGGGACGTTTAGGAAAAATTGGTTGATCCTGGTTCTAAAGAAGCCAAGTAAGACAAGAATCCTTGCCAAGAAGGTGATCGTTCCTTTCCCTGTTTGCAGACTAGACCCACTGAGCATCCTTTCCTCCCTGTGGGGGCTCTGCAAGCCCAAGCCATAGAAACCCCTCAGTGGTGTCAAATCCAGTGTGCCTGCAAGCCTCTGCTCCCTGCCAGCAGCTGCGTGAAGCACCCTGATCCTTCATGCACGCCTGTCAATAATAACATAGGCAGGAACTCTATCAGAGCACTTTACAGTTGAGGAAACCGAGGCTCAGAGTGGGAAAATGACCCAAAGTAGGTGCTCAATAAACGCATACAGAATAAATGACTAAATGCTCTTTAGCAGGGATATGGCAGGATGGGAACTCAAGCCCGGGTCTGTTTTGAGTCTGGGCTGCTGGCCTTGGGCACCCCTTTCTGCTGCCTGCCCCCACACAGAGGGAAGAAGACTGACTTAAAGACAGATATTCTTTCAGGCCCAGCAACGGGCTGCTGTTAGAACAATCCCCAGCCCAGTGCATCCAAAGGTGGGTCTCTGGTCAGGGTACCATGAGGATGCCATTTCTGAGGGTGGAGAATAAGCCCACTAGAAAGCCAGGCTGCACAGGAGCTCTGTTCAGCAGTGTGTAACCCGACACATGGGAAACGGCACCCAGAGCACCCCGGGAACAGAGGATGGGCAACCGTGGAAAACCCCCAGGGAGGAGCAGACAGGCTCTGAGTTTGCATTTAAGCCCCAGAGAGCCCCATAGGTCTGTTCCCTCTCCCCAGATAAAGACATATTGCCTGACAAGCCACCCCCCCTTCTGTCCTTCTGAATCAGAAGGATTAAGTATCCTTTAGAGAATTCTCTCCTTTAGGGCCAAGAATAGGAGTTTATTCAATTTCACATTGTCAGGATGACAAAACTTTAGGGAAATAAGAGACAATGGGGGGGGGGTGCTTGGAGCCACTACAAAAAGAACAAAATCGTTCCCTTTTTGCTTGAAATAAAGGGGATTACATGTCAGGAAATTAATCCAGATCACAAAGCTGAACAGCCAACCTGCCCGGGCCACTTCCTGTGGACGCAGGAAGAAAAGCTGCTGTGACCTGTTTTCTGGGAGTCTCTCCCCTGAGCCAGAGGCCACTTGTACATGAGGTGGTGGAGGGGGGGAAGAGACACCTGGTCACACGAGGGGTTCAGTGGCAAGGCTCACCTGAACATGGCCACAGATGGGTTTTCACTGTTGAGCAGGAGCCGTGAGAGCCGGGGAAGCAGCCAGGGCCTCCGTGCCAGCCCTGACCTCTCCTCTGTGAGCAGATGAGCACCAGCATCCTCAGCCACGGGAACCACCTGGGCCCCCACCATCCCCGCCTGCGGAAACCTTCCACCTGCCAGGATTTCCGACCCACTCCTGCCTCTTTTCTTTTTCATAGTTAGCAGTAACTGAAACTAACCAGTTCACTCTTTCAGCCAGAACTTGGGCTCCTCAGAATGAAGTTCACGTTGGCTCCCTGCAGCCCTCTGTTCTGATGCCCAGCTCATAGAAGCCCCCAGCGGGTATTCGAGAATCTTAATGTCGTGTCCACCAGTAAGTGGAAGGATGCTCAAAATTTTTACAAAGGCTTTTTTTTTATGTCCTGTTTTCACATCCGTTGGCTGTGTGGTCGAAGGCATCCTGGTTATAAAATGTCCAGCTGTCACTTTCATAAAGTGGTTTTGTTCATTTCATCCAACATAAGTTTATTCAGCCTCTGTCAAGTGCTGGGCAAGTACTTGGTGTCTAAGGTGGGAATCCCATGCCTGATCTCACGAGCTTTCCATCTGATGCGGACAGTGTGCAAACAGATATCAATGAAGTAGCATCAGCAATGCATCATCACAACCGTGATCAGTGCTAGAGGGAAAACACAGGGGTAGTTTCTGAGGAAGTAATGTTTGAGCTACTACCTAAAAGATGCATGAAGTAGGTGAGTTGACTAAATTGAATTTCTCAGGAATGAATAAGGGCAGAGTTAGGGTTGGAGTAAGGATTAGGGAAAGGGTAGGATAAGTTACTGAAGAACTTTCTAGAAAAAGGGACCAGCATGTACATGTGTTATAGGGGTCAGGTGGAAGTTGATCAGAAGGGAGTCCATGGTTTCCTAAGATAGGGTGGAGACAAGAGAACAGGAGAAAAAACCAATTGAGGGTTATTTAGGCAGTAAAGTGGCAGGACCTGATAGGTCCTTCAAGACCCACTTGGTTGCTGGGACACTGACTTTGGCTTTCTTCTGGGCTGGGACATGAGGGGTCCTCACAGCTATCAACCTGATTTCCAAAGGTGGGAGTAGCCACCGAGCAGACTGTGTGCATGTGGCAGAGGGGGTTGACAGAGGTGAAAGGGGCAGGCACAGGTGAGACGTGGTTCAGATGTGGGCAGTATTTCAGAACCTGAATATAGAACTCAGGTCTAGAGAATTCCTGGAGCCTGTGTATAGATTACTGTGGGCAGTCAGGAGTTTCTAGGAGCTCAAGATCACACCTATTAAGGAGATCAATTGTGTCCACAGGAACCCAGGCTTAATAGGGAATCGCTTCTTTATATAGCCCTACCTGCAACCCTGTCTAAACAAGGAACAATTGTCCCTGAACTGGAGCACCCTGTTTTATCCCCTCCTCTTCATCAAAGAATGACTCCAATGAAAGGGGGGAAATAATTAAAAAGCAAAAACCTTACATAATGAGATTTAAAAGAAAACTTTTAAAGCCAACAAACGACTGTGGGCAACACTTCAAAGGACCCAGAATCAATGTTTGTCAATAGCAGTTTTGCATCTTTTAATTTATCTTTCATGAATATAAAGTGTGATATTATTAGGAGCCCATCCAGGCCTTAATTCTGTTTGAGATTTGAAGAATCAGAAATCTATCAACCTTCTCCCCCAGTCAGCAATGGAAGCCACCTTGACATGGCCTCACCTGGTCTGGAGTCTATTCATCCTGTGGCTGAGATGCAAAGAGACACCTTCAGCTCTCTGCACTGAACCCTCAAGTGCACCCAGGAGCTAGGGGGCTCTTTATCTCAGCCCCTTTCTTTGGAGACTTTTCTTCCCAGAAGAGAAACTACCCCATGACTCAGCCCAGCCCCAAAGTTACCATTTGTTTAATCAAGATAGTTGGTTTGCAAAACATTAAACCATATTTGATGCCTAGTTAATAATTTGCATCCTCTTCATTTGTTCCTGAATCCTTGGAGACTGACATTTTTCCCCCCTGAAGGCAAAGACAACCAAAGAAACTGCATCGAGAGCCAAGCCCAGGCCTTCAACTGCCAGGATGTCGGCCAGGAGGCCTGCCCTCCATGTTCTGCTGTTAACTGTTCTTGTGGGAAAGTCAGCCGTCGGGGTAAGTGTCCTTTTCGAAGGTCTACAGTCCAGGGATCCTGAGGTTATTGGGAAGACGAAACCAGTTGTGCAGGGAGCGAGGACAGACGTTAGTTGGGAAAGGCAAACATTGCCAAAGTGCGTATGTCCTGAGTCTGAGAGGCCTTGGCATGGGCTGCTAGTCCAGGGTGACATGTGTCTGACTTGGGAGCCTCTGTGAAGCATTCCCACAAAGGAGCGGGGGAAGAAAATCCACTAAGGCACCCATTGTTATCTGGCATGGATCTCAGAGGCCCTGTTGAGAGGCCACCAAGAGCCACCAACTCTCTCCCCAGAACAGCCTGCTTATGTGCTGGTGACGACACATCCAAGTTTCCTGCCTTTAGGAGCCAACGCTGGGATTGGCCTTAGAGACGAATCCTGCTGGTCCTGGCAAAGGATTTGCTTAGATGGGTTAGGTTTGGGGAGAGGCTTCGTGGTGGCTACCTTTTCTCCTTTTTCTCCATGACCACAGTGGCTGGGGCCCGAGGGAGGTTGAAGGGCATCAGGCAGGGAAGTCCCATCAGGGGGTCTTGGACCGGGGACTCAGAACCTTTGGGATGAGATGAGAGGTGGAGATGTTGGCCCCTGCTGCTGTGTGCTGTTGTGGTCCCAGGGTCAGCTGGATCTCTGCAGGCAAGGGCAAGGGAGCCTTCAACAGAGGTGGAGCCTCCTGGGAGTTCCCTGCAGTACGTGGGCTGAGGCATGAGTGTGGCTCTGGGGCCAAGGGTGAATCTCAGCTTGGCCCCTCTGTGGGTAAGTAATGTGGGGCCAGGAACACCATCTCTCTGAGTCTCAGTGTTCTTGCCTGAGAACCAAGTGCTAATCTCTCACAGATTCGGGAAAGGTCACAATTAAATGAGGTCATAGATGAGACTTTCAATAAATGTGAGCTCTTTTTTTTATATAAAAGAGATGGCAGACTGCTTTCCAAAGCAAAATTTCACCATTGGAACTTTCAATAATTAATTGCACGTCTGGCAATGCCACTAAAAATTAAATTAAATGGTGGAACTATTTCATTAGAAGGCTTTGGCAAAATAAGCCTAATAGATGTAAAACTTTATATAATTAAAAATGGCAAGTGATCTGCTTCTGGATGCTTTTAAGTCATAGGTCTTCACTTTATGATGTATTTCTCTTCTGCTACATGGTGACTTCCTCAAAGGCAGGGGCTGAATTCTATCTATAGTTCCTAACAGAGCCCTCAGCACAAGGTCGGCACTTGATATACATTACTTTTTTTTTTTTTTTGGTGCTGGTGATTGAACCCAGAGCCTTGTGCATGCGAAGCAAGCACTCTACCAACGGAACTATATCCCCAGCCCCTTGAAACACATTATTAAACTAATGTTGAATTCAGACATGAGTTCATTGTGAGCTCTGGGGTCTAGGTGTGAATCCAAGCCCTACTGTGAACAAAGAAAAGACTCCTATGGATGGGATAGTATCCCCCCTCCTCCATTCACATGTGCACATGCTGACTTCAAGTACCTTAAAAAAATGAGCCTTATTTGGAAATAGAGTCTTCACAAAGTAGAATAAACAAGTTAAATAACTTTTAAATTGAAATATGTTCATTAGGATAGACCCTGATACAATATGGTGTTCTTATGAAAGGGATAAACTGGACACAGAGATAGATACCAAAGAGAGAATTTCATTATGAAGATTAAAGCAGAAATCAGAATGTCTCCTCTATATGCCAAGGGACACCAAAGACCACAAGCAAAACACAAGCACCAAGGAGAGAGGCATGGGATAATTCTCTTTCCAGACTCTCAGAAGGACCCAACACTGCCAGCATCTTGACCTTGAACTTCTAGCTTCTAGAAATTAGGTCAGTGAACTTCTATTGCTTAAGCTACTTATTTCATCATATTCTGTTTTGGTGGCCTTGGCAATCTAATATAATGGCTTAGAACAAGTTATGTTGTGTCTTTGAGCCTTGCCTTTAAGATAGACCTAATACATTAACTATGACTACAATGTAGTGAATGCACAATAAATGCAAGCCTTAGAAACAACCAAGAAAAAAAAAATACATCCAGCAAGTATTTCTAAAGCCTCTGTAATGTGCAAATCCCTCCTCTAGTTTCTGGGTAAGTAGCTGATGAGAAGATACTGGCAAAAGCAGATAGATAAAAAACAGAGTACATCATATGATCAGAAAGTATGGAGAAAAGCAAAACAGGGAAGAAGAATATGAAGTAAGGATTTGAAGGAATGATATTTTTACAGGATTATTATTACTGATACCATCAAGAAAAACATAAAAGCTATACAACACATGAAAAGGGCAGTGAGTCATTCTGAGAATGACTATATTCCTGACAGAATAGCAAGTGCAAAGGCCCTGTGTTGGAAATATTCCTGACATATTGTGATGAAAGGAAGAAGGCAGGTGGTGATGAGCAGAGCAAATGAATAACAGCAGTAAATAACCTCAGAGATGAAGTCAGAGAGACTGTGGGAGACAAGATAAGGCAGGAGTTGGTGTTGGACACCCTGGGCTCCTTAGAGGACATGGCAAGATTATGAGCAAAGCCGGTGAGGTGACTTAATCTAATTTATGTTTTAAACAGAATCACTTTTACTGTTAGAAGAACCATAGAAAATGAGATAAAAGAAGAGAAAGACTAGTAAAAGTTGTCCTCCAAACCATGTAAATGTTGTAGGTAGCATGGACCAGGCAATGGTGAGAAGTGGTAAGATTCTGGATGTGATTTGAAGGTAGAGCTGATAGGATTTGCTTCAGGATTAAATATGGGGTGTGAGATAAAGAGAAAAGCCAGAGTAACTCCTCATTTTTTGACCTGTGCAAGTAAGAGTTTTTATTTCTGAGAAGGAAAATTTATAAGAGAGGTCAGTTTTGGGGACTGATCAGGAACACAGTTTTGTACATGTTAAGATGAAAATTCTGCCTAGAAGACATCCAAATGGATGGAAGGCAGGCAATGGAATATGAGTCTGGGTTTTAGAAAGCAGGTCCTGCCTAGGGATATAAATTTGGAAGTCATTACAGAATTTAAATTTGAGAGGCTGTATGAGATCACTAAGTGAATAAGACAAAAATGTTAACATTTAATAAGCACTGACTACATTCCAGGCAATTTTTCTAAATGTTTTGCATACGTGATCTCATTAATCCTTATAAGGTGAGTCAACCATTTGCATTTCTCATACCATTTCATTTTTCAGACTTCACTCAGTTTTTCTAAGGAAGCTGTGTGTGTTTTACCAATTCAGTATCGGTGGCTATGTCCACACAGTGTGACAAAATTATTTTGCATTTAAACCAGAAGCCTCCCAACTTATTCTGTAAAAGACCTTACAATAAATATTTTAGGCTTTATAGGCATACATTCTCAATAGCAACCACTCTACTTTTGAAACTTGAAAGCAGCCATAAACTCCACATAAACAAATGGGTGTGGCTGTGTTCCAAAGAAACTGTATTTGCAAAGCCAGGCAAAATACAGAATTTTGCATGTAAGCTATAGTTTGCAGTCCCCAAACTGAAGTAAGTGATTTGATTTAATTTGCTATTTCATTGTTGATAAAATCAGAAAACATATATTCAGAAAAGAATTAAAATGTTTTCTAGTGAGCAAGCCACTCTCAATATTGAGGTAGATGCTTTCAGACTTCATATTGCAGTGGTACTAAGATTCCAGCAAAATCACATAAAAATGTAATGTGGATCTCACCTAGAAGGACCCCAGACCATCCACATACAAAAGGCCTAAGGATGAAAATATGCTGCAGAGGTCGGGGGTTGGGGAAAGAGGGCTCCTTATGTGTACTGAAGCACTGTCACAATCACACGGTTTTTACTTGAATTATAAGTTTAAAGTCCAACTTGGTGAGTTAAATTCTGTAGGAAGCAGGGCACACAGCCTGTCACAAACTACACCCACAACATGGGCTCTCTCACTCACTCATGATAAAGAAATTCCTTCCCTACTCTCAAATCTCTAATTCTCTCCACGATCTAGATCTTTATCAACTTCTACTACTTGCTACTCTGAAGTATATTACTTTTCTTCCTTTTCCACTCTTAGCTTTCCTAGAAATACCCATCAAATCAAATCTCTTTACAAAATCTTCATTGGTAGACTTTTAATGACAAAATAAAATTAACCTTTAGCCTGACATTATTGGTCTGCCACAACCTATTTTTACCTGTGTTTAAGTTATGGCTTTATCCAGAATGCTCTGACCCAGTTATTTAACACCTTGTTATTCTTCAATAGAAAGTTCCTAGGCTAATTTCCAAGGTTTTATTAATGTTCTTCTCTATTAAATTTCCTTCACCCTGTTCTTCACTAATTAAAAGCATGTTTCTTTTTCTCCCAAATCAGTTTAGTGTGGCCCTTCTCCACCATTCTACCATTCACAGTAACCTCAAAAATCAATCAACAAACAAACAAAAACCCACTTAGTAATAAATATAACTCTAGAGCACTGAAGAAAGAAATGAAAGATCTCAGAAAATGTAAAGACATCCCAAGTTCTTGAATAGACAGAATTGTCAAAATGACCACATTATCAAAAGTTTTATACAGATTCAATTCAATCCCCGTGAAAATACCAATGGCCTTTTTAAAGAAACTAGAAAATTTTGTACTGAAATTAATTTGGAAGAATAAAAGACTCCACATAGCCAAAGTAATCCTGAGCAAGAAGAGTGATCTTGGAAGCATCACAATAGTTGATCTCAAATTGGATTAGAGAGCTATAGTAACAAAAATTGCATGGTATGGGCATCAAAATTAGTCATGAAGACCAATGGAATGGAAGAGAATATACAGAGACAAACCCACATAGCTATAGTCATCTGATACTCAAAAAAGGTTACAAAACTATATATTGGAGAAGATACAACCATTTTAACAAATGGTGCTGAGAAAACTGGACATCCATATGCAGACAAATTAAACTAGATCCTGACCTCTTACCCTGAAGAAAAGTCAAATCAAATTGGATCAAAGACTTAGAAAATAGAACAGAAATTTTGCAACTATTAGAAGCATACATAGGGTCCACCCTCCAAAATACTGGCACAGACATGGACTTACTTAACAAGATCCCTAAAGCTCAAAAAATAAAGTCGAGAATTAATAAGTCGGATGCCAGCAAATTAAGAAGCTTCTACACAGTAAAGGGAATGATCAAAAGTGTGAAGGTAGAGCCAACAGAATGGGAAAAAATCTTTACCATATACTCCTCTGATAGGGTCTTAATATTCAGAATATATAAATAATTCAAAAAACTTTCATGAAAACAAACAAATGAATACCCCAATCAATAAATGGGCAAAAGAACTAAACACTCATTTATCAAAAGAAGAAACACAAATGGCTAACTATAAATGAAAAAAAAGTTTAACATTCCCTCGAAATCAGAGAAATGGAAATCAAAATTACATTGAGTTTCCACCTCACTTCAGTTAGAAATTTGATCACCAATAATACAAATAATAATAAATGTTGGTGAAGATGTGGGGAGAAAGGTACACTTAAACATTGTTGGTGGATCTGGGAATTAGTACAACCTCTTGGGAAAGCAGTATGGAGATGCCAAAAAGTTGAGGAATAGAAGCACCATATGATCCAGCTATGCTGCTCATTGGTATATATCCAAAAGAACTAAAATCAGCATACTATAGTAATATAGGCACATTAATGTTTATAGCAGCACAACTTACAATAGCCAGGTTACACACACACACACACACACACACACACACACACACACACACACAATGGAGTTTTCCTCAGTCAAAAAGAAAAAATAAATTTTTCTCTGGCATTTTCTGGTAAATGGATAGAACTGGAGATCATCACGCAAAGTGAAATAAGCCAGACTTGGAAAGTCAAGGGTCAGATGCCTTCTTTTATATGTGGAAGCTAGAACAAATTCAGGGCCAAGAGGCTGGTGTAAGATTTCAAGAAAATAGAGGGAAGATCAGAGGAGTGGATAAGGGAGACCGAGAAAGAGGGAGCAAGGATGGACAAAGAGAGGAAAGGCAGAATGAAAATGACAAAATTATACTATATAGATATGTGAACACACCATGGTGAATCCCACGTCTGTGTATACCTAAAAAAGTACCCATTATTAAATAAATAAATAAATAAATAAATAAATAAATAAAATGAAGGAACACCTACAGTAGAGGACTGAAAATATGGGGAGGGAGGAGAGGAGAGGAAGTGGATGCACTGGATACTGAAAGGGAGCAAATTATATTCCATGCATGTATGATCATGTCAGGAACCTCACTATTGTGAATTAATCAATAAAAGCATTTTAAAGAAATCCAGATCTCCTGAAAAAAACACCTCCTCCAAGAGCCATTCTTCCCCCTTTTCCCCACTCCCTTTTCTCCTGTTCCTGGGTGAATCCCTGCCTGTACTGTGTCATTCTTTGGTCAATATCTGCCTTCCCCAGATGGCCACACCCTGGAGCTCAGGAAGCCTGCTATTTGTGTTGACATTTCCCCAAGTCCAAAACAGGGGGCTTTGTCCACAAGACAGCCTGGAAGTCTTTGTTAATTTCAATTTAGATGAATATTTGCTGTCCTGAATCCTCACTAAGTTAGCTTAGTAAAGTGTCTATCAGATACCATCTATTAATATAATTTTTTTTGGTCAGATTTATTCATTTGAGGAACTCTACCCTCTAGATGCATGTATCACTCATAGTAATAGGAATCACTTAAAGATAAGTACCAATCACATAAAATCTACCATGGTATGCAGAGCATCTTTCAGTTAATTAGAAAGAGGCAAATAAATTACAATAGCACTTGTACCAGCAGAGGAAAGCTGGGGTGAAAACCTACTCATCAGAGGGTGCCCTTGTTTTGAGGTTAACTAGCAAATATCCCCACATCATAGCTCTCCTCTTTCTAAGAAGTAGATTTCAAGTTGAATCCTAAAACTAAGCCATGGACTTGGGACATAACAACCAAAAATAACTTCACATATTTAGAGGAAGAAAATATTATCATCTTCATCATCATCATCATCATCATCATCATCATCATTATTTTGTGGTACTGGGAATCAAACTCAGGACCTTATGCCTGGTGAGCACGCTACCACTGAGTCACATTCCCAGCTGACATTTTATTATAATGTGACAAGATTATGCAACATACTCTGTACATGAAGTGGGAGAAAGGAATATAAATAAATCAATCTCTGGGACTATCACATGCATTTGGTTGTCTTTATTTAAGTTAAATATTATGTTATATTTTTAACAGCATGGTGTTATAGGGCTTAGTTGGTTTCCTTGTCTAACAATTTTTTTTTTTTTTGTGTGTGTGTGTGTGTGTGTGTGTGTTTCACTAAAAGATAGAAAATTGAAAGATCCACTTCTATGGAGCCACTGGATATTTTCCAGGACAGATATGCCTCAAGTTTCTTGCTCTAACAATCTTAAGGAAAGAGTATACAAAAGGCTTCCCAGCAGCCTCTAAGCCCTAGATCTAACCTCGTGTGCTGTGAGGTTCAGAAGCTGACTAAATGAAGTACACAGTGTCCACATGCACAGAGATCCTCTGAAGACATCTTTCTGCTAGCATTCCTTTGGACCATACTTTAACTCACATATATTAATAGTATTATTGATTACACTAGGGAAATGTCCCTTCCTTTTTAGGGAAGAAGAGAGAAGGTAGGAGAATGTAATATTGCAATGGAGAAAAATAATTCACTTTTTATAATTTTTAAAAATTTATGTATGACAGCAGAATGCATTACAATTCTTACTATACATATAGAGCACGATTTTTCGTCATTTTTTAAAAATTAAAATGACTGTTCTTAAGCATATTTTACCCAGTGAAAACTGCAAATTAGAGCACAAATACTTAAGCAAGTAAGCACTTTAATTAAGCACAGAACACACCCCTCACATTTCTGTTTGCAAGATTTTTTTCCCTGCAATTATAGTAATGAATCTATTCAAGAAAATCAGAGATTTTTTAAAAGAGTTCTCTTAATTGTATAATTTTTTCCAGCTTGTAAAAGGCACGATAAGAGCTGTAGAGATTTTCCAAAACATTCCCTTTATACCACGTTGTGAGAAATACTTTGAAGGTTGCATTTATGTACTTGGAACAGAATACTCAGGATCCAGGAACAACATCCATTAACTCTGAAATTAACTAAGTCATTTTCTTCACACCTCTGGTGGCCGAGTTTAAAAAAAAATAAAAATAAAAAAAGGCAAACAGTCTACAGCAATGAATGAAGGCTCTGGAGTCCTTTCACAAGGTTTGGGTTGACTGGGGTCCTCATGGAGAGGCCTTACCTCATTCCCACACATTTTCTGA